>NC_081756.1:13027304-13644804 GCF_963082965.1 Carassius carassius | reverse complement strand
TCTATAGTGGTATACAATTATTTACAATCATGCAGTTAAATCTCAAGAAGAACATACCAACATTAAGAAAACGTATAAATGTATCTATACCCATCTACTTGCACATTTATTCATACCTATCTTTCTAATTAATGTCATAGCTATTTCAACTGTTTATGTTGCTCTTTTAATGAACATGACAACATCTGGAAAGGTTTACTGTCTAGATGTAGTACTGTTCAGTTAGACACCCAGGCAGTTCCACGGGAGAAGAAAGCTGCGCAGCCAGACGTCCTCGGAGATGGTTCCCTGATAGGTCCCTCTCACCCACTGCTGCATTCTCACCATCCTCGCTGTCTTTTTGTCCTTGGCTTTCCTCCTCCTCCTCCAAGAGATCACCTCCCATCACACAGATGTTGTGGAGGATACAACAGGCACCAATCACCTTTGGGGCGAACAGTGGCCTGATCTCTAGGGCCCGCAAGAAAATTGCACGCCAGTGAGTTTTTAACATCCCAAAAGTGCGCTCGATGATGTTCCGTGCTTGTGCATAATGCCTGTTGTATCGGGCTTCAACTTGGCCTGTTAATCAAAAATCGTGTAGAAAATGTGTAGTGTATTGCAAATTCATAACAGTAAAAATTTGGTTTATCGTGTGTGTGTGTCTGTCTGTCTGACATAAAAAAAGTGTTCTTACTTGCGACAGGCTGGCGGTATGGGGTCATGATTGCAATAGGATGCTGCAAGCAAGGGTATCCCCCATCTCCCAAAAGATAGTATCCAGCTGGTGAATACAAAGCCTGCTGGTACATTGGTGATCTGCGCAGCACAAGGGCATCCTGTACAGAGCCTGGATTGCCAATATACACATCTATAAATATGCCTTTAGCATCACAGGTGCCCTGTAGAATGATGGAAGGGAAGATCTTTCTATTTATGTAGCATCTTTTTTGTGGCATTGCAGGAGGAACAATCCTGATGTGGCACCAGCAGCACAGCGGAATGCCTCATGGCCAGCAAGGCCCCCCACCTCATCCATTTCCTCTGCTTTTGGAAAATGAATAATTTTGTGGAGGATGGTCATCATCTCCTCCACAACATTGTGAACAGTCCTACAAACTGTTGAAAGTGGCATGCTGAAGTCATCTGATGTGACCCTGTAGGATGCTCCACAGGCAAGCCAATAAACCGTAACAAGTACTTCAATTTCACGGCTCCATCCATGGGCTTTTTGACGGGGCAGCATCTGTACCAGCATGTTGATGCTGTTCCTGGAGAGCCTGAAAGCTGCCTTTAAATCCTCTCCAGAAAAAAACTTGACCAGGATTGGTACCTGGTCATTGATCTGTGAATACCTGCGAGTGGGACTTTGTTCCTGTTAAAATATATAGATAATATATTAAGAATGTTTTTACTTTTGTTGTATTATGTATTTGTTATATGTATTGCTTTTAAAAAGTTGTTACTATATGTACTGTCGTTGCATTGTATTTATTATATTTTTGGATTTAATATAAGCTATATACTCAGTTGTTTTAAGGATTTTGTCTAAAATTTACTAAAATCTGCCATAATTAAATCTCCCTCTAACATTTGCTCTTTTCGTGAAGTATTTCTTTATACTCTATTTCGGTTTCATTCATTTATTGATAAGCTCTAGCACAACATTCATCCCAGAGTCTAAAAGTTGTAGCCTATATGATTATTATAGATATTAAATTGTCCTGTTTGTGTTAATGCAGTAATATGATGTGCACCTAGCTATATAAAGATGATAAACTATAAACTTATTTGAGCACCACAAAGACAAATAAAAGGTGTGTGAAGTGTAAGCTAGTTAATTTAAATGTTATCAACTGTCAAACCTATTGTACTTGTCAGTTTATTTGGTATACTGAAAAATCTAATGTTGTCTCATTACATCCCTGCAATAGTTTACATAACTTTTTGTGAGATAGTACTTTGTAGTCTGTTGATAGGGTGCCTATATGATACATTATAATAAATTTTTATTATGACTTTTCATTTGGATATACCTAACTAAGTCCACATAAGTATATGGGCAGTTTATGAAGAAAGAATAATTAGAAAAACGTACAATGCTAGAGAGACATGCTAATATGGCACGTCTCTTCGCCATCCTCCGTTGCATCCTGGCTTTTCTTTGAAGGATTTGTCTCCTCCGTTCGGCAGCCTCCTCTTCAGCATCTTGATAAATAGCAATTGCAATGGCAATCCTAAGCTGTTCCATTTTGATTTACACTTATTTACAATTGATTTACACTTTTCAACCGTATTATTTAAATTGTAGCTGAGTGGGTTTATTGCTAGATTGTTCTTAATGAAAAGAGGCAGTTGTTTCCACATATTTTATTTATTTTGAACGACGTAAATATAATCACAGTATTAATGTTACCTGAACCACATATTAATGTTTAATAGTTTTTAAAATAAAAAAGAGACAGTCGTTTAATATTATATTCAATTTCATTATAAATATAAAGTGAAAATAATCAGAGTAGGTAAATATTAGTTTTTTAATACTAATATATTTAATATATTGAAAATAAAAAAGAAGTTAATTCAAGTAAAACATGCATGCTGAGTGAAGCTATCAAGTACGCTGCCGTTCCATTTGTAGAATGACTGGACTCGCGTCCTCCCGTCCTCGAGAGTTCGTTCTTCTGAGTCCAACTTGGCATGTCCAAACTCGGAAGGACGGAAGTCCAGACTCTGCGAACTTGGTATTGAGAAATGCCCTGACTGTCTGTTGTTGGTCTCAAGTTCGGTGTCTATTCCCGCAGTTCCCCTGGCTGTAAGCCAAAACGTGATTGGTTGAAGCGATAACGTGCTACGATTGGTCAGCTCAATGTGGCCGTTATTTGATTGGCTTGAGTAAACGGTGGGTGGAGTCCACTTATTTGTGGATTTATCTGCACGTCGACGCTAGAAGTGTTTCAAATCCACAAATGCACAGGAACCGATCCACAAATGCGTGCAGTGATTTACAAATGCACAGACAGCGGTTCACAAATAAATACCAGGTAGAGTTGTGTTTGTGACATTAAACACATTTGTAAATATATTTTTTTTTATTTGCAAATCTCATTTTATTTATTTGTGAGTTTTAAATTTTTTTGTGAAACTCTTTATATTCATTTGTGAATTTGATATATTTTTGTGAATCTCGTTACATTTATTTGTGGATCATAATCTATTTATTTGGAATAATGCAACAATTCTAACCCCATACACCAGGGGCCTATACAGAATTCCTAAAAGAATTTGCAGATTTCCTCTCAGACCTTCTAGTTACAGTTGATAAGGCGGTAATCATGGGAGATTTTAATATTCACGTTGATAATGCAAATGATACATTAGGACTTGCGTTTACTGACCTAATAAACTCCTTTGGAGTCAAGCAAAATGTCACCGGGCCCACTCATCGTTTTAATCATACACTAGATCTAATTATATCGCATGGAATCGATCTTACTGCTATAGATATTGTACCCCAATGTGATGATATTACAGACCATTTCCTTGTATCGTGCATGCTGCGTATAACTGATATTAACTATATGTCTCAGCGTTACCGTCTGGGCAGAACTATTGTTCCAGCCACCAAAGACAGATTCGCAAATAACCTGCCTGATCTATCTCAACTGCTATTTGTACCCAAAAATACACATGAATTAGACGAAATTACTGACAACATGGGCACTATTTTCTCTAATACATTAGAAGCTGTTGCCCCCATCAAATTGAAAAAGGTTAGAGAAAAACGTACTGTGCCATGGTATAACAGTAATGCTCACTCTCTCAAGAAAGTAACTCGTAGTCTTGAACGCAAATGGAGAAAAACTAACTTGGAAGTTTTTAAAATTGCATGGAAAAACAGTATGTCCAGCTATAGACAGGCTCTAAAAACTGCTAGGGCAGAGCATATCCACAAACTCATTGAAAATAACCAAAACAATCCAAGGTTTTTATTTAGCACAGTGGCTAAATTAACAAATTACCAGACGCCACCTGATTCAAATATTCCACCAACGTTAAATAGTAATGACTTTATGAATTTCTTCACTGATAAAATAGATAACATTAGAAATACAATAGCGAATGTAGATTCTACAGCGTCTAACACTTCAGTTTCATCCATCGCACCCAAAAATAATCTGCAGTGCTTTACAAATATAGGACAGGAAGAGCTAAATAAACTTATCACTGTATCTAAACCAACAACATGTTTATTAGATCCTGTACCCACTAAATTACTAAAAGAGCTGTTACCTGTAGCCGAAGAACCGCTTCTCAATATCATTAACTCGTCGTTATCTTTAGGTCACGTCCCAAAACCATTCAAGCTGGCGGTTATCAAGCCTCTTATTAAGAAACCAAAACTAGATCCTAGTGTACTGGCAAATTATAGGCCTATTTCAAATCTTCCATTTATGTCTAAAATTTTAGAAAAAGTTGTGTCTGCTCAATTGAGCACCTTCCTGCATAAAAATGATCTGTATGAAGAATTTCAGTCAGGTTTTAGGCCCCACCATAGCACAGAAACTGCACTTGTTAAAATTACAAATGACCTGCTTCTTGCGTCAGATCAAGGCTGCATCTCATTTCTAGTCTTACTTGATCTTAGTGCTGCGTTCGACACCATAGATCATGACATACTCATAGATCGATTACAAAACTATACAGGTATTCAAGGGCAGGCTCTAAGATGGTTTAGATCCTACCTGTCCGATCGCTACCATTTTGTTTACTTAAATGGGGTGTCATCTCATTTATCATCAGTAAAATATGGAGTGCCACAAGGATCCGTCCTAGGTCCCCTTCTATTTTCAATATACATGTTGCCCCTTGGTAATATTATTAGAAAATACGGAATTAGCTTCCACTGTTATGCTGATGATACTCAGCTATATATTTCAACGAGACCAGATGAAACTTCCCAATTATCTAAGCTAACAGAGTGTGGTAAAAATGTAAAAGATTGGATGACAAATAATTTTCTCCAATTAAATTCGGATAAGACAGAGATATTAATTATTGGACCAAAAAACACCACACAGAATCTTGTAGATTACAATCTGCAACTAGACGGATGTACTGTTACTTCCTCTACAGTCAGAAATCTGGGTGTTATATTAGACAGCAATTTGTCTTTTGAAAATCATATTTCCAATGTTACAAAAACCGCATTCTTCCATCTTAGAAACATTGCCAAGCTACGAAACATGTTATCTGTTTCTGATGCAGAAAAGCTAGTTCATGCTTTCATGACCTCTAGACTGGACTATTGTAATGGACTTCTAGGTGGTTGTCCTGCTTCGTCAATAAACAAGCTACAGGTAGTCCAAAATGCAGCAGCTAGAGTCCTTACCAGGTCAAGAAAATATGATCATATTACCCAAATTTTACAGTCTCTGCACTGGCTACCTATTAAGTTCCGTATCTGTTACAAATTATCATTACTTACCTATAAGGCCCTAAATGGTTTAGCTCCTGCGTACCTAACTAGCCTTCTACCACGCTACAACCCATCACGCACCCTAAGGTCACAAAACGCTGGACTTTTGGTAGTTCCTAGGATAGCAAAGTCCACTAAAGGAGGTAGAGCTTTTTCACATTTGGCTCCCAAACTCTGGAATAGCCTTCCTGATAATGTTCGGGGTTCAGACACACTCTCTCTGTTTAAATCTAGATTAAAAACGCATCTCTTTCGCCAAGCATTCGAATAATGTATCTCTTAAATTGTGAGTGTAGTTGCATCTGCATTTTTATTCTTTAGCTTGGGTTAAACTAATTTTACTTTGTTGGATCAGCAGCTATGCTAATGATGTCTCTATTTTGTTTCTATGTTTTGCCACGGGATTTACATCCCGTGGTAACTAGGATTTACACAAGCTCCAGTCTAGATCCAGAACACCTGAGAAGAGATGATGCTGACCCTCAGAGGACCCCAGATGATCCTAACCTTGAATCAACAAACAGAACTAACAATTATTGCTACATGTGTGACTGCATCATATAATTACTATTAATTAATAATATTGATAGTTCATCATCCAGCTGACTACGTCTTGTATTATTATTATTATTTTTATTTTTCTAAAATCCTGTCAAACGTGCACAAACTACTAGCTACTACTAAATATTGTAGAAACATAATTTTCTGTAAAGTTGCTTTGTAACGATTTGTATTGTAAAAAGCGCTATACAAATAAACTTGAATTGA
Source organism: Carassius carassius (assembly GCF_963082965.1). Taxonomy (NCBI): domain Eukaryota; kingdom Metazoa; phylum Chordata; class Actinopteri; order Cypriniformes; family Cyprinidae; genus Carassius; species Carassius carassius. The sequence continues at coordinate 13,638,578 of NC_081756.1, read as the reverse complement.
ATTGAATTGAATATATATATACATATATATATATATACATATATATATACATATATATATATATACATGTATATATATATATACATATATATATATATATATATATATATATATATATATATATATATATACATGTATATATATATATATATATATATATATACATATATATATATATATATATATATATATATATATATATATATATATATATATATATATAAAAATATATATATATGCTAAATCATGAACACAATGACAGGGTGAAATGGGCTGTGATGCATGGGGCGCCAGGTAAAATCTTGCCTAGGGCAGCAAATTGGTCAGGGCCGGCCCTGCACTGTCCAGACTTTCTTTTAACCTGATGAGGAGTGACAGTCACCTGTTTCAAACAGCTGAGAATCTGAAAAATATATAATTCCACACTTTTCCAGGGATTCTACCTGTCCTTCAAACAGAGCCTTAAAAGTGTTGCAGTGTTCACTAAGTGATGTATTCACAGTTAACCAGTTTTTAAAGTAGCAGTTTCCTTTTGATGTTATGGCAGCCACTGATCTGCATGAATGTGACTATGTACGTGAAATGAAAATTTCACAGGTTATTAGCAGCTGACCGCAGAGATTTGATCTGCACAGAAGCACGGTTCTGAAAAACATAGGTTAGAGTGAAATGTACTGAGAGGATAAAGGGGGGAGAGGGGGAGAAAGACAGAGACAAAGACAGAGAGAGAGAACACTCACAAGCCTTTTGGTGGAGCTTCAGGACCTCATTAAATGTCAAACATCTCAAGGTCAGTAGCTGAGAGTAAGCTGGAGAGCTGCAGGGCAACACAGGCCACAGGTAACAGGTTAATAATCCTCACATTCACAGAAATGATTGTGAATAAATGATCTAATGATTACTATGGTTTGCTGAAACGAAGCCTAAAGATTATTCCAGGTCACTCCAGGTTGTCTAGTCAAACTTCTGTTCTCAAAAAACCTGTACACTCTTAAAAATAATGTTCTTTATTAGCATCTGTGCTTCCATGAAGAACCTTTAACATCCATTGAAACTTTCCAATCCAGAAAAGGTTCTTGATAGTTAACAAAGGTTCTTTTGATTATTAAAATGTTCTTTGCACTAAGAAAAAAAAATGGTTATTTTATGAACTATTCAATTAAAGGTTCTTTGAGGAACCAAAATGGCATTGCTATGAAAACACCCTTTTGAAACCTTTATTTTTACACTGGCTAAAATTATAAACAATTTTTTTTTTTTTGCCACCATTTTTCATGAGCTAAATTCAAAGATCTAAGACTTTTTCTATGTACACAAAAGGCCTATTTCTCTCAAATATTGTTCACAAATGTGTCTAAATCTGTGTTAGTGAGCACTTCTCCTTTGCTGAGATACTCCATCCACCTCACTTGCAGGTGCAAGCCCTAATCCTTTCTACTGAATGCCAAAGCAGGTCGTCCTGGTACACAAAGAATATGATCTGTAACGCTGATTTAATTTGAATTGAATAAAAATTATTAATTCTTATGTAAAATTTCAGAAGCGGCATTTACACACAGAGAGAGACTTTAGTACCTCATAATCACTGCAACATTTTGCACTGCTGAGTACTTTATGCAGTTGAATTGAGAAGCTCCCAACCATTCCTCCTTAACCACATGTTCCATATAATTGTATACACCTTGAATCAATGCAAAACCACACAAATAGGATGAGGGAAGCCAGGCTAAATAGTAAAATCGCTTCACACATTCAGGGATGAGAGAGAAACCAAGCATACCTGCCGTAGCTGCGAACAATCACAATCGTCTCTGTCTGAGGGGGGATCTCACTTATACGCTTTACAGACAGCATACTAATGCAGAAGTAAACCAGGGATGCAGGTCTGCCAAATTCCTGGACCAGCTCTGCCCTTCCTATAGGTTGTGGAAAGCAATTATATGCAGGATCTAAAGAGGTTATGGTTTTAGATCAACACATTTAATTGGGGAATGCAGACAGAAGCTTAACATACAGGATATTCGTTCTTCGTAAAAGAGAGAAAGAAAGATAATTATAGAAAAATTGGATCATGAATATAAATCACCTAAAAATGCTTCCTCAAGATAGTCTCAACTGTTTACACAGCACACACAAACACACATAACGTACAACCTGTTACAAATTTGCATACATTTGCTGCTCATTCAACAGGCCACTCAGCAGAAGCAATTAATCAATACAAATATCCATATTTGAATAAGCTGTTCAATAATAGTTATGGCAGTATATTCATAACTGTGCATGACTAAGGAAGCACCGATCACTGTTGGGATGTTAGTTTGAAAGTACGGACATCATCAAAATGATTCATTTGAAGTTGTTATATTCCTAAGGGGACACATTAGGGTACAACTAATCAGAGGGAAGGTGGACATCATTGCAAAATGGCTCTGGTAATAACAGTACGGTTCAAATGAAAGGAGAAATGCTATCAATGACAAAAAATAATGAAATAATAATAAAAAATAATAAAAAATAATAAGATGACAGATTTTGTCCTGTCCTTTTAATATCATATTCATGTTCTCACCTGAGGCTAAACTGTAATTATCTAATGATGAAATCCAGAGAAATGGTCAAGCACTAGAGACACTGATGGATAGAAAGAAAGGGATGGGAGAAGTAGAGAGAGAATGAATTAGAAAAAAGGCTACTATATCCCTGTGCTGATATACATCCCTTTCTGCACAATTCTTCATTAAAACAAATAAAAGAATGAGTGTCACAGTAGCAGAAAGCTGTCATCACAAAACCTCAAGCCACCCTCCATTAGCCTAAAACATCAGAGATTTAATAAATCACCCTTTATTGTGTGATTCATCAACTATTTCACAGCAAACAAGAGCTCAAAAGGTATTTACACAACCTTGTAATGGACTTTTTGTTTGTCCTAGAATCCATTAGCAGCCACACCACAGACCAGCTCATATAGAAGCCCAGTTGGTATGTATGAATACTGACCTTTAATTTGTCTTTCAGAGGCCAGCATGGTAAAAGTTTGAATAAAGGGTGTTCTTCAGATCTGGGTTCTTCAGCTTGCAACAATAGCAGAACACTTTCTGGTGCTACAGTAAATAGAAGCCCTTTTATAAGGTTCCATAGAGAACCATGCTTTGAAAGTGCAACTTTAATGGTGTTATGTTATAAAGAACATTTTAAACAAAACTTTATTTTCATTAATATTATTTATTATTAAGTATTAACATATATATTATTTATGTTGTTGTTTTTTAAGCCCTCTATCTGCCCGGTCTTATAATATATCTTATAACAGCCTCTTTGACAGTTTTATATTAAAAAAAGCATGTTGTTTCAATAAGTTGCTTTAATTTTTTATTGACAAATGAAATTGTAGCAAAATTACAGTGCTCTAACAACAAGTTATTAGCTGAATATATTCAATAAGAAAGACCAAGTCCTAGTGAAAGACTGTATCTATCTTCATAATAATCTATGATCCTTTTATGTCCATCATTTTGGTGTGATTGAGTGGCAGTTTCTCGCTGTAGATAATGAGGTTAATGGATGTGTCAGCATCTGAAATACACAAATGAGTTTAGAGTTTCAGTTTGTCTCTTACATTTGTTTATGTAAAAACAGTTATGTTTATGAAAGCCAAGAGTACTAATATGTAAGCCCTTCACAATGTAAAAAGGAAAAAATGAGAGGAGAGAAGTAAGTAGTACACTTACATGTTTTATTACACTTAAAGGCCCTAAATGGTTTAGTTCCTGCGTACCTAACTAGCCTTCTACCACGTTACAATCCATCATGCACCCTAAGGTCACAAAATGCTGGACTTTTGGTAGTTCCTAGGATAGCAAAGTCCACTAAAGGAGGTAGAGCATTTTCACATTTGGCTCCCAAACTCTGGAATAGCCTTCCTGATAATGTTCAGGGTTCAGACACACTCTCTCTGTTTAAATCTAGATTAAAACCGCATCTCATTTGAATAATGTATCTTAAATTGTGCGTGTAGTTCCATCTGATCAAATGCACATTTTATTCTTTAGCTTGGGTTAAACTAATTAATTTTACTTTTTTGGATCATCAGCTATCCTAATGATGTCTCTATTTGTTTCTGTGTTTTGCCACGGAGTAACTAGGATTTACACAAGCTCCAATCTGGATCCAGAACACCTGAGAAGAGATGATGCTGACCCTCAGAGGACCCCAGATAATTAGTAAGAAATTGGTTACAAGTTTTAAAGGTAAAATTTATAGACATTTTAAGAAAGAAATTTACCTGCCGAGCGTGTAGACCGTCTGTGTAGTTGGAGTCCAAAAAAATCAATAATGAGGTGACTTCAGCAGTTACAGATTTGAAAAACAAAATGTCTAACACAAAGAACCATTCCTACATAAAAGGGTTCTTCGGAACAATTATGGATCTAAACAGAACTGTTACTACATTTAAAATACCTTCAAAGAGCCATCTTTTTAGAGCGTGAAATGGGACACTTTCTGGTATCTCTATGCTAAAAAGTGGCCAAATTTCTTTCTAATTTTTTTCTACAATTCATCCCACTCTCTTGAAATAAATTATGTAACAAGAAACTCATCAAACAGCCAAATAAGAAAAATAAACTACCCAGATTTATCTAAGTTAGAAATCCCTAACCAGCATAATAGAACCATTTGCTACATTTGATAGATGATTCTGAGACTATTTGATTTACTTTATGATAAAAATGAATTCAGGCCCAGAGATATGGCTCATTAACTAAATTATGTTGTTGTTTTATAGGCTCACACTTTTTATCTATATAACCTGTGCATTCAGAGTAATATAGTTTTATGTTTCCTAATTCCTATCTTGCAGCTGACAGCATGAAGTTTTTGTGTTTAGTGTATAACTGACAGGACTAGTGCTAAGAGGTACTAAAATACACATCTATCTATCTTTGGCAGCTACAATCAATCTTTGGAAACATAAAGCATTAGTCTGTGTCCAGTAAATTCTAGAAGAAACAGCTGATTAATGTGAGTTGAAGAGACATTTTTTTGACCATATCATTAATAATCCATAAGCCCTGCTCTTAGCCTGTGTATGTATTTAAATGTCCTAAATACAATACCAACTTGTGGAGTAAACAGCCAGTATTACTAGTCAACTCATTACATCCAGTGCTGAAATCATAATTCTAGTGCTGTAATGTGTGTGTGTGTGTGTGTGTGTGTGTGTGTGTGTGTGTGTGTGTGATTGAGATGAGAGAAAAAGAGCAAAGAGTGATGCACTAGCATATTCATGTGACAGTTTGCACACTTAGAGCTGCCAAAACACAGGAAACAAATATTTGATCATGCTTCTTGTGACACTAAGCTTTCAGACCAAGAACTGAGGAAGAATCTGTTCCAGACCTGCTTTGCCAAAACCATTTTAAAGTCACTGACAAGTGATTGAGCAGTTGTGCTGGTCCAAAAAAAAAAAAACACACATCTGTTGTTGACAATTACTGTGGAAGATTTAAACTAAACACTGATCAACACAGACAGGTGACTTCATTTGAAAACTATTTGTTTCTACAGCTTAATACTGTATTATCTCTACAAACTATTTTTCACTTTAAGATACAAATATAGCTTTAGTTAGCAAAGCCATAAACAAAGCTCCACAATGGGCTTTTCTAAAAAGGCCAAGCTTGGACGCTAAAAGGATGTCTTAGGAATACAGGCAATGTTTCTTGGGTTTGGGCCATTCAAGGTCAATGTCTTAAAAAGATATAATCTACTGCCTGATTTTACAGAAAGCACTGTGGTTTTTTCTCTTTTTCAAAAACTCTGCATGATTGATCACACTATAAGATAATTACATGTCTGATTTTCAATGCCCCAGCAATACAAGAAAACAAAGCTGACTTCCCTTCCCTGGCCCACCCTCTAAGAACAGCATGAGAGCCATGAGAGAGAGACTGATCCAACACTCTAAATTAAACTACGTTTCAGTGCACGGTTTGATTTATTGTTGTGATAGTCGTCTTTGGTCTATCTCTGAAATACACCAATACATTCCAGGAACTGGTTGCTGCATTTTGTTGCTTTGAGTGAGATGTCTTCTGTGTACAGAAGCCTCCTTTCTTTGAATTTGCATCAAAACTACAACTGAAAGATATTCAGCCTGTCAAGATCAGGAAAGGAGAAAATGAAAAAGAAGGGCAAAGAGTATAGAGGAAAAAGAAATGGAAAACAAAGGCAAAAGGAAAAAAGACAAGGAAGTGGAAATGGATTAAGAAATGCAAAAGAAAAGGCAGACATAGAATAGAAAAGGAAAATGAATAGGAAAAGAAAAGAGGGTGGAGCAAATTAAAGAAAATTAAAAGAGAAATAACTCTAAAAAAACAGAAAAAGGGCAAAGACAAAAAAAAAAGATGACAGAGAAAATTAAAGAAAATGGAAAGAGAAAAAAATCTTTAAAAAAATCCAAAGACAAGACTCTTAGTTAACTCTGGGAAAATATGTGTTGCAGTGGAAGGGAAGATAAGAGACATTTGGTTATTTCATTGGTCGATATCTTTGATCAGAACATTGGTTGACTCTCCTCACCCTCCCCAGGAAATCTGACCTTTTCTCATTTTTTTTTTAGAAAATGCCCACAGGGTGCATAGCTTGTTTTACCAATACAATCATTTAGCTGGAGAGAGAAAAAAGCTTTGTCATACTGCCAAGGTTTTCAGAGCCATCAGATCAAATATTTACCCTTGCTATTTAATGCTCTACAGGAAACAGCAGCGAAGTAAACCGAGGCGAAGGTAAAGCAACATTTGTGGTTAACTGGCTCTTGTTGGAGGCTGGAATAATAGACTAATCTTGGATCAGTTTCAAAGCACTTATCGGCTAAGCGCTCATGGTCTGTGATGACCATATGTTCCTACGTCATAAACAATAACCACATCTGAAGATGTGATTGTGGGTGACTACACATGATGCCACACTGACTTTGTGCTCAAGGTGCTCTAAAGGCATTTCTGTCATATCCCGAATGACAATTTTTGACGTAATAAATATCACAAGGCCAATTAGGAAAGCCTATTTATCTCACAGGCCACAAATGACAAAGCCTCATAGAATAAAATGAAAGAGGTGCACTTTGCTAATGGCTTTTGATGACATAATTGGCAGATGTTTTATAAGAAACTGAACATTACAATTCTGAACAAGCTTCAGTTTCAGAGTAATGGCTAATGTTTCTGTCAATGCTTCTTTGCACAGAAGAGATAATATGTTTCAGGCGCAGATGATTAAAACAGGGATAATTATGCAGCTGCTCGACTCTGATCATCAAATGTAAGTGCGCAAATAAACCAGCTGTGATACCATATAGCGGTCAAATGTGAGACGAAATTGTGAGACGCATGTTCAGAGCCAAAGTACAGAAATGTTCTGCCAGACTCAGACAGCGAGATTTCATTTTAATGACTTCTAGGGATCATTGGTAAAATGACGCATATACGACTGGTAAGTCTGATTCATTTCAAGATTATGTTACCGGGAATGTTATCACTTTCTGCCACTGAAAGAATTTAATTAAGATGCATGCGATACTCCCAGATAGTTTAATTCCTCGCGTCTTGCCGTGCAGAGTTTTTCCCAGGGTATGAAATCAGCAGCTTTAGATTTAGACAACCATGTCTTGACTACCTCAATGCAGACTTCTCATAGCAGGAAGGCAAGCGAGCATGTCTGTTTAAGAGAGTTGGGTACAGTACATAAGCTCAGAGGAGCTACTGACGGAGAAAAACAACAGATGAATAAGCATTACACTGTTACAGATTTGAACAAAATATGGTATGATTTCATGTGCACGCTGCTCCCTACTGCTCCCAAATGGGTAAACTTTTTCTTTTTTCTAATTAAGGTAGAGAAAATGGTTGTCATCTGCACAATTTGATCCACGGGTGAAAAGAAGATGAAAAGGAATGAGACACTGGTTTTGTTATAAGGGCCGTAAACAAGGTTGTAAACAAGGGTGAAAATAGAAGCTTAATTAATAAAATGTATGGGACAATGGCAGAATAAACAAGCACTTCTGTAAGACTTTAACAAGGGTGACAGACAGAGATTGAGAGACAGATTGCTAGACTTGTATAAAGCAGGAAAAATCAATGCAAAGCATTGACGATGAAGACACATCAGACATCAAAGTCACTACCTGTCCGAGTTTTTTTTTATAGTCTGTCTCCTCTCTCTACTACCCAAAATGTGTATGAACAACACATTCTCACTCCCAACTCGTCATATGGACACTTAGTCAGTCACTTTAATGCACTTGTAATGCACTCTTTAGCATCATTTTCCAGTGTACTTTCAATGAGAATACGTCATTATGACATATACAAGAGTTGAAAACATGAATAATAAAAAAATAAGTAACAACATAAAATTAGGATAAAACAACATCAGTAAATGTGTTCCACTCAAAGACTCAAATCAGACTCAGTCAGACCCAACACTACTACAGTACATTCTCTAGATCGTGTGTTAGTGTGTAGTATAAGTTGTGTTTAGCGGGGTTAGGTACAAGCCATGGGTGAAATGGGTGACTTCCAAAAAGGAATTTCTGACTTCCAAAAAGGAATTTCTGTGACCTTACCAGCCCAATTGTTTGGGGTTTTAAGAACAACACTCCATACTAAAGCATGGCATGACTTCATCAAAAACTGAAAAGAGAATAATAAGGACAGTTGATCACAAAGTATTGTGTCCAAACAACACAGCACTACTCCAGCAGAGTGACAACAAATAATTTGCCCCAGATGCAGAAGCAGCTAAAACAATGAAACTGCGATGTAAAAAAGGATAAATTCACTTTAAAAGGTTGAACGAGAGTTGTGTGTCATGTTATAACATTTACTGGAGACATTAATCTGGCATCTGCTCTGATGCCAAAAGATAGCAGTGGTATTACCAGAGAGTTAAGCCAGCTTAGAATAAACACAACAGGGCAAAGAAAGCTGCCAAAATCATCTCAATTAATCTGCTCCCATGAGTCACAGCAAGCTTCAGGCAGAATGTATCTGCTCATGCTTATGATGTTTGAACCTGTTGCCTTGTTTTTAGAAAATAAAAAAGAATGGAAAGTCACATCATAATGGGGTAAATGCCAATGGTGCATTGAATGCACTCTTTTTAGGGTAATGAGACTAAGAGGCATGAGATGAAAAGAAGTTGTTGGTCACAGCCTATTGTGTGCGCATATGCATGTGTGTATTCATCCTTTATTTGGGCCACATTGTTAAGAGCTGTAGAGAATCATGTAAGAGGAAGCATTGTTTGTTCATTTGCCTGATTACTGTTTGTTTTTGTGTGTCCCACTCAATACTAGAGAACCAGTCATTTGTCTCATTCAACTCTACAAGGGGTAAACAATCCCGTGAGTCGACTACGAATTGAGTGGAAAATGCTTAAAAGAAAGAATAGAATGGGATGGAAAAAAACAAGCAAAGAGGAAATTCAAAAAGGCAGGGAGACTGGATAATTCCTTGTACACCCTTCTACATAAAAGACTCATGGCACGCTCTCGTAATGAATAGATTATTCCTTGGTGCTGCGATCAAAATTCAGACTCACTTGGAGAGTGAGGGAAGAGGACCAGACCATCTTCACCCAACCAATCTACCAGCTATTTGCACAACAAAAAAACCTGCCCCAGAGGTTGAAGGGTGGTACTAAAAAGCAATGACCCAATTGTGCCATGAGCTAGTTATAGAATTTCAATGACCAGGCTTGCGCATGTCCCTGTCGACCCAAAAGTGCTACTAGATATACTGAAAATGTGGCATATTTATTACTTAAAAGATTTAAAGTTGGTCTTCAAGATTAAATCTGAGCCTTGTGTGTTGCGATTTGATCGACTACCATCAGAATAACAAGTAGAACATATAAATTGAGTAGATAATATTGTTTCTCATAGCTGGTCTATGATAAAGATCAGGAGTACTGGTTTAGTCCAAAAGGCAGCAAGTGTAATACATTTGGAACTCATACTGTGATTATGTTCATTACTGGAGTATAATATGTGGTGCAAACACAATACCGTCATATCTATGCTGCAATTGGTCTATGCTTGACACTGTGAATGTTACTGGTTGTCAGAAACAACTAAATGAGGAGGGCTGGATATTATAGCAATGGAGATCATTTTTCAGTAGGCAAATAAAATACAGCTGCAACAAGTCTTTTGAATTAGAATTTTGTCTCACTAATATTATTACACATTACAATAATTGTTGAATACATTTGTGCTGCTTAAGATTTTGGGGGCAAGTGTGTGTCCAGCATGCTTTGATGAAAAAAACAGACTCCCATGAATAATTATGTGCAGTTTTACAAAGCTCACATACTTTTGTATCTTACCGTTTAAACAATTTAAAAACCCCATCACAGTTGTGTGCATATTATTTATATTCTTTAAGCAACTTTTGCTAAAAAGCCACATTCTCATTTGCCAGCACAGGAGCAAACTCTTACATTATCTGGTTGTCAGCAAATCACCCAGAAAATTACCAGTACTGATGTATGTCAATTCACAAACAAACACTGCACTCCCACAGTGACCCAGAAAACCCATAGCTGATGTCTAAAAAGTAATTCCAATACCAAAGCTGTAAAATCTAATGTTGATTCGAGCACTGTGAGAACCCACTGTTTAGGACTGCAGAGCTCTTTTGCTCAGGACACCTGTTTGTCATCAAGTGTTTGCTCTGGATTAAGTAGCCTGTCCAACAGCTGTTTCAACAACTTCTACAGAAAACGTCTTTATAATCTCCTTTTATTATTCTTTCATGCCATTGCATGTCTTTGAAAGAGTGAGGTTTCTTTCATGTCACCAATGTGTTGACATGAACCATACAACCAAAGTTACAGTCATGTAATGCAAGCCTGGGGTTCTTTGTAGAAGACACATCTCTGCACACTCACAGTGTTAGCGCCGTCATAACCTCACCAGTCAGTTAAACAGTTTAACTTGATTTCTTTCCTAGTTTACCTTCTTTAATCTGATCTGTGTTCTGATGTCTGATGGTGTCATAAAACTTTGAGGGAAGGCCAACTAAAGTGAACACACAAAATGAAAGAAACAACTAATACTAAAAAGTGGGTTGATAGCAAATGGGAAAAAAGAAGAGACACTCACATTTCGAAGCACTAAAGACTAATTGAAATATAAAAAATAAAATGTCATAGCAAGCTCCTGTAGTGCAGCTCCTGTTCTGCAGATGACAGCTCTGCGATAGGACTTTACTTCAGAGACAGAGAGAGAGAGGTGGGGGGAAAGAGAAAAGATTAGTGAGCATCTTGTTGAAACATGGTGGCATTAATATTCATGTGATGAGCACCTCTGTTCAGCCCTGTTGTCAGACCTGGGAAAGAGAAAGAGGGAGGCAGAGAGAGTTAGAGGTAGATTAAGGACACAATTGTTCCGTTCCTCTTCTCCACCTGGGTCCAAACAATTAATCAGCAGTGGGCTGCTGATACCAGCACCACTAGTATGATAGAAAACATCACTCAACACTTGAAAAAACTGAGAGAGACCCTGGTAAAATAATAAAATTACTGCTTTTTCTATTTTGTGATGTAACATAAAATACCAACATTGAAACCACAGACTAAAAACAGTATATTGATGACTTTTGATGTTCAGCTCTGATATAAAATGAATTCTCCAATTACACCAATCTGCTTTGTACTTTACCAATTTTAAACAGGTATTAAATGGGGTAAGAGTGTTATTCAATTAAAAACATAGTGACTTGGTATAATAATCAATTAATCAGTTGGCTACTACCATTAACTCCATTTATGCAGCATGCAGAATTTTGGTACACACAGATGACCTCCTACATTTGCAAATTTGTTCTGTACTGAAACATCCAACAATGCAATGTGCCAACAATGTGCTATTTCCATTGTGACTTCTCAAATACTGGCTAATTCATGTCATTATTATTTTATCAGACTGCAAAGAGTAAAGCCATTTCATAACAAAATGGAAATAATACTTGTATTTTACACAGCTGAATAAATCATATAACATAGTAAGTCATGTGACAACTCTGCAGCATATCACTGTTTGAAATAGCACATAATGCTCGGTGTTCAAAGTCGTGATCAAAGGAAGCAGCAACAGAAGTTTTGCATAATGTCACCAGAGAAAAGTCATTTTATCTATTAGAAAGACATTGGATTTTCACAGTAAAATCAAATTATGGCATTTTGATTAAACATTACGAGATCAAAAAAAAACAGAAAAAATATGCACAGATGAATCGCCTACAGTACAATTTATAACAAGCACATACCAAATAAATAAGGTTATTTTTCATTCCATTGTAGCTAATAGTGTATCTTGTAATAGTAGAGTGTGAACTGCTAAATAGCATTCGGTTCTGAGCATGTGTTTGTTTAGGAACACTTTCATACATTAGTTTTCCCTTGCAGACACACAGAATTCTTCATTCTCATTATCACTTTAAGGGTTGTAATTGGTTGTTAATTAAATGATTAAACCCAGCTGTAGCTGAGTCTTTAACCCCATGCAGATAAAACTGGTTATAAAGACATTTTAAATTATGTTGTTGTAGCAATAGGGGAGAATATCTTGGGACATGGTGGATAATCACAGTTCGTTTGATAATCATTTGGTGCAAAATGAAAATGAAAATTAAATTACATAATTTTCATTTGCCATTTCATACACCAGTTTTAAAATCTAAAATGAATACTAATTTTATTTAGTATTCGTGCTCAGCAGCACGAATTATGTGCCCAGCTACATCTGATTCAAATATTATGCTAATTAACAGTGAGCGGTGGTTTCAGACATTACAGTGCTTCACTCGCACTGACTCTTATTCTGCCTGAAAGAATGAAAAGACCGAGCTGAAGGTGGAGCGATTCGACCAATCAGATGAAAGCAGCGTTTCAGCTCCGCCCACAAGTGCGAATGAAATTTTGAAGCCATAAACCGAAATGATCAAAACGTACGCGGACCAACTGTCTTGTCCATGTTCTCTTGAATCCTCTTCTTGCGATTTGAGTCTCTTGACCTTCTGCAAGCCCCGCCTTGTTTACGCAGTGATTGACATGGCGGGAGGGGGCGGACACGTGATCGGCTCGGAATGCATTTTCAATGTGCACATTGAATTTCTCTACATTCTTTGCGGGACATTGAATGAAAATGCAATCGTAAGTGTCTTGAATGTGAGTGTTAATGAATTTAAGAAAAATATCATTTAAATGATAATTTTGCCACAGTTTTTGCTTGAACATGTTATACATATCTAATAATTTCTGTAATCCTGTAGCTCAATTGGTAGAGCATTGCACTATCAAGCGCAAGGTTGGGGGTTCGATTCCCCGGGAACACATCATAGGTAAAAATTGATAGCCTGAATGCACTGTAAGTCGCTTTGGATAAAAGCGTCGGCTAAATGCATAAAATTAAACTAATCATTTCTGTAAAACATTTTCATTTTAATTTTGCAACTTATAAAGCGTTAAAATTAGTATTCTTTTTACATATTAAAACTGGTGTATGAAATGGCAAATGAAAATTATGTAATTTTCATGCACAAATGTATTGGAAAATGTAAATACAGAAATGCATTGTCATTTTACATATTGCATTGTCATTTTGCATATTACATCTCAAATTGAATATTGCTACCCATATGCTTCCATACACTTCTTTTCCCATTGAATCTCATTACCCACTGAAATATGCACTAAATTGTCAAGCTGGCGCACAGATTGGTTTTGACATTTTGCTTATTTTCTTGGAGCGAGACCCTGCTCTGTCCATTTATGAACACAAATAACAGAGGTTCGGCTATTAAGTTAATAGTATTAATTTAAAACGGTTCCTATCACAGCCCCTTCATTATCAGTGCCCTGCAATAACAAACTCAATGAAACTTCTCAGGCTATGCTTAGTTTTGCTAACAGGTCAATCTGTCGGATTAGCTTGGCCTGACTACAAGCAGCCACCCATTCAGCGTTTCCACAGTGTTAAGAGAGTATATCCCACTCAAGACACAGAAAGACTATCGAAGACAGAACTAACAGGGATTTCAAAGGTTGTCATGCTGCATGTGAACTACCCTGTACAACATCAACAAGTTAATTAGCTGGTTTTAGAGGACTTTTGAGTACTACAGAATATGGCTGACCAGTGTTACGACTAGCTCGTTTTTAAAGCCGCAACAAAAGAGGAACCAATCAAACACTGTCGTTTGAATAATGAAGATAGTTTTTATCTTCAATTAGAATAATTAACGTTCATACAAACATTAACATAAGTCTAGGGAAAGGAAAACAAAACAAACATTAAAGTTACATGACATAAAGTATGTATAAGCAAAGGATCAATAAGAATGAGCTGCTCCTGTGAGAGTCATCCCACAGAGAGTGCTGAACCAAATGAAAACTCAAACACTTAAATACTAAACTCTTAACAAGCAATCAATTAACATTTAACAATTAACATGGGGGAGTGTCTCAAAACTCCCACAGACTGCCACCATCAGGGAAGGAGTCACTCAGGGTCGTTACACCTCCCAATCCAAAAAGAGGTTCCCTGAAGAACCGACAAAGAGAAAAAATAATAAATGAACAGCAACATTTCTCTACAGATATTTAAAAAAAAAAAAAAACCATCAAGGTAGTTTATACTCATCTCAATAATCCCGTTCCATTTTTCTCTCGAATCTCCTGGGCCTAGGATAATTGAAGAAAGACAGATAGGGAAAGAAAGAGAAATTTTACACGCGCGAAAGCGCATCGGCAATCAAATTATCCTTGCCGCAGATATGTTTGATCGACAGATGAAAAGGTTGTAAAATCAGACTCCATCTCATAATCCTTTGGTTTTTACCACACATCCGATCTAAAAAGGTCAAAGGATTGTGATCGGTGTAAACTACGATGGGACCACAAATGGAACTAAGGTAGACCTAAAAAATGTTGCACTGCTAGCACAAGTGCTAAAGCCTCCTTTTTTACAGTAGAGTAAGCCTGCTGATGGCGGTTAATTTTTTTTTGAAAAATAACTAACCGGATGTACAATTTCATCGGCATCCTGCTGTAAAAGAACCGCGCCAGCACCAGAAGCACTGGCATCTACTGCAAGGAGAAACGGTTTCTTAAAATCAGGTGCAACAAGTACAGGAGTGTTGGCTTTCGCATTGTTAAAGGAACTCTGGCATTGTTCTGACCACTGGAATGGTTTCTTGGGACTCAATAGATCAGTTAAAGGAGTGACTACACTGGAATAATTCTTACAAAACCCTCGATAGTATCCTACCATTCCCAGAAACCGACGGAGTTCACGACGGGTACTAGGTGTGGGGAAACTACTAATAGCGTCAACTTTGGCATCGATGGGTTTTACATGACCTCGACCAACCACCTTACCCAAATATGTTATGGTGGCTTTTCCAAACTCACATTTGGCAAGGTTAATTGTCAAATTGGCTTCGGCAAGACGAACAAAAAGCTCTTTAATTTGGTCAAGATGTTCAGACCAAGAAGAACTAAACAAAACAACATCTAGGTAAGCCTCGCAACCCGATAACCCAGACAGTACTCGATTTACCAACCGTTGGAACGTAGCGGGGGCATTTCGGACCCCAAAAGGCATAACGGTGTACTGCAGGAACCTATCAGGTGTTACGAAAGCAGACAATTCCTTAGCACGAGATCTCAAAGGTCGAATTTGCTGACATACTGTGCAGAGCCAACTCGATCTACGCAATCATCAATCCTGGGTAAGGGGTAACAATCAGGTTTTGTCAGTGTATTCAGCTTCCTGTAGCAAGTACAAAAACGATAAGTATTATCAGGTTTACTTACAAGAATGCAAGGAGAGCTCCAAGAACTAAAACTGGGTTCTGCCAAATTATGAGCAAGTAAGTAATCTACCTCTTTCTGTAACAACTCTTTTTACAGGGTTTACTCGATATGCATGCTGTTTTACAGACTGAGCCATACCGACATCAATGTCATGTTCAATGACATGAGTTCGAGTAGGGACATCAGAAAAAAAGAGAGGGAAATGAACTTACTAACTTATCTCAGTCTTCTCCGCTTCAGACAAATGAGACAAATAGTTACTCAAATTAGCAAGAACTTCAGAATTTCTGAGTCGCCCTTCCACTACTCCTCGAGAAGGAGAGAATTCGGGTCCCATCTCATCAGATACTTCTGAAGTATCCTGAAAACAATAGTTGACACTATATCAACAGACAAAGAAGTCACAGGAGTCATATAAGGCTTTAACAAATTAACATGACAAACCTGTCGTTTCTTTCGGCGGTCAGGTGTGTTCAAAAGATAGTTGTTATTGGAGAAACATTTTTCAATGGTATACGGACCCATAAACCTAGCCTGAAAAGGACTAGTCAAACTGGTAACACTGCCAGCACTTGGTCACCTACTTGAAACTCTAAATTTAACCTTTCGGTCAAACAATCTCTGCATCTTCACCTGAGACTTACCTAACTTTCGTTGGGCAATAGCTCTAGCTTCATAGACTCGGTAACGAAAACTGCTTACGTAATCTAAAACATTTTCTGGCGGATCAAAAGTCTTCCATTCATCGGCCAAGACAGTAATAGGGCCTCTAACGGTATGTCCAAACACTAACTCATTAGGACTGAACCCCATGCTCTCTTGTACGACTTCACGGATTGCTAACAACATCCAAGGGAGTCCCTCTTCCCAGTCACAGTCAAGTTCAACACAATAAGATCTCAAAAGTGACTTCAGAGTCTGATGGAACCTCTCTAACACCCCCTGGCTCTGAGGATGATAAGCACTTGAGATGTTATGCGTGACTAAGTTGTTGCATGACTTTAGAAAAGTTTCAAGACATGAAGTTCGACCCTCGATCAGATTGAATAATTTTTGGAATACCGAAAATAGACAAAACTAGTCAACCCCTTTAAAATTGACTTAGTCGTGATAGATCTCAAGGGGAAGGCTGCAGGATAACATGTGGATTGACACATTACAGTAAGTAGATACGCATGTCCCGCCTTAGATCGTGGTAAGGGACCAACGCAATCTATAATCAAATGCTCAAAAGGAGTTGTGACAACAGCAATAGGCTGTAAAGGAGCCAACGGAACTTTCTGATTTGGCTTCCCAGTTATCTGACATAAATGACAGGAGCGTATGAAATTAATCACATCACGTTTGACTCTAGGCCAATAGAATTCTCTCAAAATCCTGTCATATGTCTTCCGAACACCCATATGACCAGCAACGCCCTCATGAGACAGCTGCAGGACGGCTTGACGAAAAGTAGAAGGAACAACAATTTGGATCCTAGGATCTAATAAACTGTCAGAATGGATGGGTTGTTTCCTACAGAGCAATCCATTTCTGAGGAAATTGAAGGAGGTGACCAGAACTCACTTCCTGTCTTTCACCAAAGAAAACAGATCCTGGAGGGTGCCATCTGACTGTTGTTCTTTAATTAGTTCATCTCGAGAAACACTATAAAGTGGAGATAAAGAACAAATGTTAATACAGTCACCACAATCAACAGAACTTTCAGGGATGAAATCAGACTTTTCTACATTGCCAATGACAGACTGTAACTCAGACACAGGGATCTTATCTTCAGTACCATTGCAAACAGTATTACTTCCTGGGTGAGAGGAATCTACAGAAAAAAAATTAAGGTATCACTAAGATTAATCTCCCTGTCGTCTGATATTTTCTTGGCCTTCGCTCTAGTAATCGCACACGTAGAATATAAGTTATGACAGTCAGAGGAGTCATACATTTTTCCTCCAGCAGGAACTACTATAGGTGGAACCCCATCATCTGACTTTTCCCACTCATTCCCTCCTGCTAGATCATTTCCAAGTATGACGGTGACACCAGGTACAGGAAGTACTGAACGAACTCCTACAACGACATCCCCTGACACAAGCTTGGAGTTAAGATGAATGCGGTGCAGAGGAACTTCCATAAATCCCATCTCAATCCCTCCAACTAAAACATTTGTCCCAGTAGCAGTACTATCAGACAAAGGCAGAAGTCCTTCCAAAATAAAAGACTGTGAGGCTCCTGTATCTCGGAGTACACAAACAGGAACGGTCTTCTCAGAACCAGGCAAAGACACTGTTCCTTCTGTAAGAAATGGTGAATAATCATTGACTTTTAACATCATCTACCTCAGAGATATTCTTCTGCATTTTCACAAACTGAGCAGGAATATGGTTTTCACACAATGTAGAAATTAAACCTACTGTTTTGGCAGATCTCTCTTTTTTCTTAAGAATCACACAATCAGAAATTTTATGTCCTGCCTTTTTACAATAGAAGCAAACAATCTCTCCTTTTACATGTGTAGCAACATTGTGACCAGGAGAAGAATGATCAGGAGATGAATGAGAGGTAACATTGACGTACAACAGTCGTTTTGCTTTTACCAAAAACGCTGGACTTAGATCTATGCAGATCATTTAAATGGTTAATCGAGCCTCTGTGAGTAAGAACAAATTCATCAGCCATAAGAGCAGCATCTGACAATTTACTCAGCTTATGCTCATTTAAATACATAGCGACAGCATTTGGTACGCAATGTTTGAACTCCTCCAAAAGTATCAGCTCTCTAAGCTGTTCATAAGTGCTAACTTTCATTGAAGAACACCAACGATCAAACATGGTTACCTTTTCTCTGGCAAATTCAAGATAAGTGCACTTCTCAGATTAAAAAAAAAACTAAACCTCTGACGATATGCCTCAGGTGCTAATTCATATGCTTGTAATAGTGTAGACTTAAGTTTCATACTCACGGCTTTGCTCAACAGTTAACGCAGAGTACACTTCTTGTGCTCTCCCTGTTAAAACACATTGCAATAATAACGTCCAAAATTCTTTGGGCCATTTTAATGATTCTGCAACACGTTCAAAATGAGAAAAATATTTCTCTACCTCTCTCTCAGAAAATGGCGGTACCATCCTAATTTTTTAAAAACATCAAACACAGGTGCAGCAGAACCTGATTCGTTAGCTGACACGGACTGTGTAGCACTAATCGGAGCTGTTTTTGCATTCAGCTCTAACTCAAGCTTCCTCAACTGAAATGGTCTTTCATCCCGGTCTCTTTCAAGCTGCAACTCCAATTTTCGCAAGTCAAACTGCTTCTCTAACTCTCTCTTTTAAACTCAAAGCATCACGTTCGGCACGAAGCTTTTCAGCATCAACTGCTTCTCTTTTAGAGACATTTCACTAACCTTTACACTGCTGTCATCAACATCATAATCAGGAAACGATTCACCCTCATCAGGGTTAACGTTAATATTGGTAACAACATCTCTTATCTCTAAAACACCCCGCTCGAGAAGTGCGCTTTTCAAAGTGTTCGTTATAGTTTCTTTAAGCTTCTTATAGTTACTCGTTAACTCCACGCAAAAATGCTCAGCAATCCTCACCAACTCTTCCTTCGTGCATCTCTCCAGTAAGATTTCTGAAGGAAGCGCGAAGAAATCTTCAATGACTGAAGACATACTTATTAGAGTTAAGCTAACACGATCAAAACAGTAAACAAACACTCGCGTGAGAACGCCACTAACCTACATCTTTGAGACTACAAATCCCATAAGCCACTTCGCCAGGGACCGCAGTATGACATGCTGCAACTCCACCTAATTACAAGATTGAGGGGAAAAAACAAACAAAAAAAAAAAAAAAAAAAACTTACAAGTAATTTTCCATATCTTCTTAACAGGCATGACAAACAGCACAGACACAGAGAAATAGTAAACAAAGTGTCACCTTAATTTAAATGAAAAAAATGAGACTTCAGTTCCTACCTACTCAAGAAAACTAACTAAACCTACCTAATCTTCGGAGGTGTACCGGACTCGAGGCGGCGTTTAAACGCTGAACTCATGGACAATTGGTAATTTAAACTAAAAGCCTGAAGCGTACCCCCGACAGAGTTTTTAAAAGCTCCGTCCAGAATAACCTTCAAAAATAAATAAGGCAAAATAAACTAAAATAACAAACAGTGCCCCGATGGAAGGATTATTTAAACCCAGCTGAGGTCACTAACTTACCGAAGTCTACTCATTTAAATGTTACACAGGTGAACACAAAACATTAAACTTACTCATGCATGTAACACTCTCGGACAAGCCTCCAATTTTATGTTACGACTAGCTCGTTTTTAAAGCTGCAACATAAAAGAGGAACCAATCAAACACTGTCGTTTGAATAATGATAGTTTTTATTATCTTCAATTAGAATAATTAACGTTCATACAAACATTAACATAAGTCTAGGGAAAGGAAAACAAACTACAACAAAACAAACATTAAAGTTACATGACAAAGTAAGTATAAGCAAAGGATCAATAAGAATGAGCTGCTCCTGTGAGAGTCATCCCACAGAGAGTGCTGAACCAAATGAAAACTCAAACACTTAAATACTAAACTCTTAACAAGCAATCAATTAACATTTAACAATTAACATGGGGGAGCGACTCAAAACTCCCACAGACTGCCACCATCAGGGAAGGAGTCATTTAGGGTCGTTACACCAGATAAACTAACTAGACCTACTAAAGAATGTCTAAAACATGTATTATGGTTTAGGATGGCTTTTTACACTTGGAGTTTCCTCATTCCCTTTTTTTTTTTTTACGAACTACAAAAACATGTTGACTTCACTCAACTGATGGTGTAAACTTTCTAAAGATATTTCTCAGATATTTTCTAAAAGGCAAACCAATTGAAATTGTTAAAATATGTAGTCAGGGAAAAAAATTAATTTACTCTGCTTCTGTATGAGCTGTTCATTGCAGGAAGTCAAATTCTAAAAAGGGGTCCAGCATCAATTTTTTATATAGACAGATTAATGGCTGAATTATTTGTTTGAGGCAAGGTCATAAAGGTACATACAATTTAAAAAGTAGTTTTTATTGGAAAACTCATTCCTGCTATAATAAGCTGAAAGGCTTCTTATTAAATGAATCTTATTACAAGAACACTGCTTGCAATCTGTGGATTTCAAGTAAAGGATTTTTAGATGCATTTTATATATATATATAATTTATGCAATAACTTAATTTGTTTTTTTACAGAAAAAGACTAGAAAAAACATTTTTCAATACAGAAAGATGATAAGCATTACCATATTGTAGAATATTCAATAAATTGCTTGAGCATACAAAATTTCCTCAAAGCGGATTTGTTTTCCTAGACTGGATGTCTAGGAAAAGCTCATCCCATTTGGTCTTCTCCTGCTGAGAAGCCTGAAATATACTTCTGCTCACAGGCAAGCAGGATGAAATAGATGCTGGGGCACGAGCACATATGACCTCCAGTCAGTTCAAAGAATCGAGACAGAGAGAGAGATGTTAGGCTGTTGAGCAGATTTACCACTGAAAAGTGAATGAGTGCAAGAGACAGGTGACTCAGCACTATCACTGAACTGTCAGGGTGTTGTGTATCTCCCTCACAAACATGAACCCACAAGTGTAAATTACATGTTACCTAGCATCTGCCGACTTCTGTTCCTCTCTTCCTCTCCTTCTCTGTTTTTCTGTTCCTCAGCAATGCCACATACCACTCTGAAACAACCTCTGCAAGAACAAGGTCATGGTCATCAGTGTTGGAGAAGCTGCTTTGAAGAAGCAGATACAAAATACTCATTTCAGGTAAAAGCAAACAAACTCTAGTTAGGATATACACTTGTTAAAAATAAGTAAAGTTAGCTTCTACACAATGCTAATACACTGTAGCTAGAATGTGGTAGACATTTATTTTTCTTCTCTCTTTTTTTGTGTATTCAGCACAAGAAAGAAAATCATTCAGGTTAAGAACAACTTGAGGATGAGAGATACAAAATACAGAGAATCTGTTATTTTGTTGAACCTAATGTAATAAGTTCTATAAACTCAGCAATGAGCTTTTATACTCATGGATTCAAGGTTAAAAAGCTTGCATTTCAAGTGAAGCTGATCATGTACATTACATAAAAGTAATGTAGAACTTTCACAGTTTAATTTCCTTTTAAACATTTTCTTACCAAATGGCCCAAAAGTTAACTTTATAACTTTTCCTACATTTGACAATTCAACCTTCAAAATAAGGTTTGTCTGAAAAAAAGAAAAATGTTTTTTTTTCGGAAATAAATAAAAAAAAAATTAGCATGTTATTTTCAAAAACCTGTTGCTATTAGGAATGTTAAATAAGCAAGAACTTACCCAACGAGCTGACAGGAGTTTTTTAACCATCACAACAGCAGGAGAGAAAGAAACTCAAAACCACTTTGTCCTGAAGGGAATGTGTCAAGCTGAGAGCTCTTTAAAGTCACTGGCTCAGCTGATGCTAAACTTTCCACACTCAAAACCATTCAGCAGTGGCCAGCATGGCTGAGGAACTGGACTGAGGACTTTGCCAAGATTTGCATTAAATTTCTATTTTCTCTAGAGGTTTTGTTCACATGATATAAAATATTTGTGATTCCATGATCATCACATGGATAACTGTGCTTAAGAAATGTGCTCAGTAACAAATTTGTTAAGTAGAATTATAATGGAGTGGGAGTTAAAGTCTTGGGAGAGAGAAAGAGAGGCCCAAAGAGTGCTTCAATATGCCCCGGTTTCTCATTCATTCACATTTCAAATGTGCGAGTAATTTTTAACCTCACAAAAACTAAAACGCATCTCAATAGCCTCAAACGCTCCCCATGAGCCATTGCACTGGTGCCCAATAGTGGTACTTGCCTGCCAGCAGTAAAATTACAGTTTGTGCAGCCATTATTTGAAAGACAGAGACAAAGAGGAAGGAGAGGGAGGGAGAGAGGTGTTGAAAAAGGGAACGATGCTCACATGTTATTATAAACCCAACGGAAAGGTCATCACTCTCATCTTAATCTTAAGCTTTTTATGCAAACAAACACCTACTCATATCCCACTGGCACAAACATTCAGTCCTTCCTCTCTCAGACTATTAATGAAAAGTGTTTCGAGTTAACTGTGATGGAGTGCTTTTGATTCAGGAAATTACATTTAAAATGTACCGGGGAGAAATGTCACAACAGCTATTTCCCAACATGAATGGGATGATGCTGAATCTCTGAACAGCAGAGAGGTGCTGTTGTTATACTGACTATGGTTTCTACAGGGAGGTAAAAATAAAGACATGATACCACTATTCATATTCACCTGCCAATTCAGTGCATGCAGCTGAGCCACTGGCAGTTAAGCTTACGGGTAGCTTTTGGTAAATAAAATAAGTAGGTGAGTGTTACTAAACCATTAATCAAATTGAACTGAAAAAAAAAAAAATCTGAATTGGTATAGAGTTGACCAAACTAAAAATAAATAAATGAATACGTAAATTTAAAAAATACATAAATTAGCAATTTAATTAATTTATATAATTTATCATTTATGTGGGTCTACAAGCTTGAAAGAAAAAAAAAAGTTTAGTATTTTTTAAAAGTATTATTAAAAAAAGATTGCAAACGGAGAAGAGAAACGGAGATGGAAGGAGGAGCGACAGAGACGAGAGAGGGGAGAGAGGAGAAAAAAAAAAATTCCGGTTCCCAGACGCACTGCTGCTCGGCCCTCTACCGGCTGGGCGATCTCCTCCGCGGTGCCTGGCGGTGGCACTGGACGGCCCTCGGCGGACGGCACGACACCCCTCCGCCGCCCGGTGGACGGCGACGGCTCCTCCGGTTTTGGGCAGCCTGCAGGAGTCCCCCGTTCCCTGCTCCTCCGGATACCTTCACGGAGGCAGCAGGCTCCGGCCCCCTGGCGAACGGCGCCGACTCCTCCGCTCCCTCACGGACGGCAGCCGTCCCTCCCTATCGTGGGCGGTCGGCAGCGAGCTCGCCCGTCCCCGGCAACTCGCTCCAGTCCACCGCCTTGAGCGTCCATGGCGGCATCCTCCTCGCCTGCTCAATGGCACCGCGGATTCACCACAGCCGCGAGGGATCTTCAGCAGCGCGTCCCTCCTTCTCCCGGGCTTCGGCACCACTGTAATGAATTAAACCTTCATAGTCATCCGGAAGAAGGAGGCGGGAACCGGCGGACAATCAAACAACATTTTAATAATACAAAATAAACACAAAACAGCGCACCAGCCCCTCACGGACGACTGGTGCGCTCAAATAAAAACCAAAACACAACTAAAAGCCCAGGCCTGGTCCTCTCTCGTCCTTCACTGTCGTCGCTCCAGTTTTATATCCTTCCATCTCCTCTGTGGGACTCAAGACCGGTGGTGGGTCGCAGGTGTAGCGGATTTCCCAATCACTCCACCGGCCTCACTCGTGTTCCCACATCCCTCGGCCCCGCCCAACTCGTCACATTGCTACTGTATATAAATAAGTTTTATCTATAGTAACAATATTGATTTGTATAAATTTAAATTATTGTCTAATGAATACGAATTAACATGTTTCTGTAAAAAAAAAAATAATAATAATAATAATCATGTTACCTAATCATGATACTTAATTCAGCAATCAAATTGTTACAAAATCAAACCTTTTTAGACTAATTATTTAACTTGTAATTTGTACAGGTCACAACAAGCTTAAAACAAAAGATGTAAATGTTAATTTTAAAGTGTCTGTCAATCTCTAAAAATCTTTCCCTGTGAAGCATGTTTAAATGGCCTTTACTAAGCATGTTTAAAAGTGATTTGAAATGTTACTTTGCTCACAGCTGATTGGTCCAGTCTCTTGCCCAGAACAAAACCTGCACCAGACCAGGTTAGCTGTGTAGTGTGATGAGCTACTGTAAACAAAATAAAATAATAAAAGAAAAAAAGAAAGAAAGAAAGAAAAGAAACTTAAGTATGAGAATAAAAGCATCAAACATGTTCAAACTTCAGCACAAAAATCAACTATATATATATATATATATATATATAACATTTATATAAAATCCCTTTAAAAGCAGCAACTTTCAACAGCATAAAAAGATGCAACTGTAATTAATGTATTAAAGCACCAATTGACAGCATGGTGGCTATAGCTGTTCCCACACCTTTCCTTAAAATGCCCATTGTAGCACCAACAACTGGCATTTTAATTGAGTCGTGTGTAATTTTACCATTAAAGATACAACAAAATATATCACTTCAACACTCACATTCACCATACTCTGCAAAGAACTGTGAGATTCCCTTTTACAGAAGCGGCAGCACACCTGCAGCTAATGAGAGGCTGGAGTGACAGTGCAGTTGAGCATGTGCAGGAGATAATACACAAATTGGGTGATTAAATAGTCAAATCACCCCACTCAGAAAATGTGAATCCACATGCACAGTGTGCCTATGCACAGTGAATAAAAGCATTATGGAAACCCCCCATATATCGAAAATAATACAGTCACCCTGCCCATACTGATTTGGTCTCTTTTATACATCCCAAAACATCGAATGGATTATACTAAAGCACAACTACTGTATAAAAAACATATAACATGCACTTTTAGGGGCTGAACCCACTGGCACAATTACAGTTAGACTGGAGACCAGATGGTTGGTTGACCAGCAGTAAATGCACACTACATGATTTATTTTTAGTTAGATGATGTGGTAAGTCCATTCCTGGTTATAAGAAGGTTGCTCTCTATAAGGAGAGGGTCATGAGTGACCCATCACCACTGTGCCCTTGAGAAAGGCACTTAACCTCAATTCGCTCCAAGGAAATTAAGTAGGCTTCTGTTAGTATGAATGAATGCATCAACTCAGTGAATGATGTGAACTCCCAGCAGTATATTGATTTCTGTTTATGATATGTGTTTTTGCATGAAACTGAGTGAAAACGCTTTATGATCTATAATATGATTTTGCTTATAGAAATACTAGTTAGCTATTTTAAATAAGCAAAGAATAAAGACCTCATGAAATTAAAAGTGTGTTTTTGTTGACTTTAATATTAGTCTGTACTAATAACAGTCTTCCGGACCAAAAATGTATTGATGACTTATCATGCACATGCAATCATATTCCAATATTTTTCCCCTACAATGTTCTCTAGAATGTGTATATGCATATGCTCTAACGCTCAAAGTTGAACTCTTTTTCAATCGTCAATAAGTTGCTAAGATAATGGTTGGAATTTATTATATTTGAAAATTTGATCATCGGCTATGTACTGTCCTCTCTTCCTCATTCAATAGGAAATACATCAACAAAGCAAAGAAAACTGTGCTCGTCAAACCATTTTAGTTATTTAACTTCCAATGCCTTATAAGTCTGACATATCAGTTGTTATTGAGTTATTATTGCTCCAGCCTAGAGGGCTGTATGTTTTAACTCTTATTTCTGTTTTTAACATAAATTAATATTACCATAGAATTGTTCTGAGGTCATTTTAAATTCATTTCACTCTCTTCACTCTTTCAGATCTGATGAGCAGCATTGGGCACCAAATCCTCTCTCTCTCTCTCTCTGTGCCTGTGTGTGTGTGTGTGTTTGTTTTCCTTCCAAGAAGTGGTCCTCTCCTTGCCTGCTGTGAAGTGTCTCTCCCCTCGTAACATAGTGTGGTCCTTCTGTCACAAATAGCTATTTCCCACAGATGGTTAAAAACCATTAAACTGAGTGGGATTCACAGTGAAACCATATGGGTAAGCTTTATCTCTCTCTCTCTCAGCTCTGAATTAAAGCACTCAATCGCTCCTGGCTATCTGCACTCATTGTAAAGATTATTATTATAATAAATATTATTATATTATAAAATCTTAAGACCTTTCTTTAAAAATATTTATTGTTCTGTTTATACATTTTTAAATATCAGGTTTAGGACAGCATAAAAAAGCAAGTGTATTCTTTTGGTAGATGTATGAGTCATATCTGCAGAGGTGCATATGCTATCTGCAGAACACTGTTTATTAGCAGAGGGAATGTGGGTGGCTCAAGGGCAAAGCTGATTATTACATGATAAAAATCAGAAAGAAGGAATAGAGAACTGCAAGTAGTTCTGCATCTCTAGTAACCAAATCTGCTTTCTTTTGCACGGCTAAACAGGTTTAGAATAAAGAGTCCATAATGAAAATAAAGCAGCTAATCTATCCCTCTCAGGCCGTTTATTTTCATCAGACTCTCAGTCTCTCCCTCATTTCAGAGGACACTACAGCCAGATGAGCTGTAAGCAGTGAGTCACAGCAATAAAATAAATGTGATGTTTGGATATTTACACTTTCCTCTTCTTGTTAATATGTCTTACTGAGGAATAGATTGTTTAAAGTTAAGCACAGAATGGGGAAAAGAGTGGCACTTACATAACTTTTATTTTTAGTTTCACAATTCTGGCCTGCCCTAGTCGAAACAGTCTTGAAACTAGCATGGTGTTTGGTGTTAAACATCTGCAATAACAATGTTTCAGATTATTATGCCATTAAACTGAGCACTTTTTCTATAGATAGACAGCCAGATGTGCTGTTTGCTAGAATTTATGAATGCACATAATGCACAGAATAAATGTACATACACACACAGAGAGAGAGAGAAAGAGCACATACACATGCACTTTTGTGGCACTGTTGTGGATAGGGACAGTCCTGTGGAGGAACATGACAGCACAGATACATTTAGTCATCCCATAACGGTACCCCCCACATATGCTTGCAGTCCCTTAAGTAGGGTGGCCATATGTGCCGTTCATATGGTACACGTCCTGGCCAGGATTTTAATGTTGCCTGAAACATCCAAAGCAGTTTTACCAATAACATGCAGATAATGTACATAGTCAACCAATCGTGGGGCTGCGCGTGAGAAGGTGAGCTCTACAGGCAACGATCAAAGTGATGAAAATATGTGGACATGTTTGTTCGTACATTTGACTTGAAGCGTCACTGCACACTGATTAAAAAAGACACCAAAGTATGCGTAAGAGTGATTCGAAAGCATAAAGAGCCATCTGCTCTGCTCTCTATAGTTCTCATGAATGTCACAATGTCTCATGAATGGGGTGGGGTTTGGCGCAGTGGCTAAGACACATGCCTTTGGTGTGAGAGACCCGGGGTCGAATCCACTGTGAGACACCAATGTGTCCCTGAGCAAGACACTTAACCCCTAGTTGCTCCAGAGGCGTGCGACCTCTGACATATATAGCAATTGTAAGTCGCTTTGGATAAAAGCGTCAGCTAAATGTAAATGTCACAAAGCGTTCTACCTGCACAGTGCAAACTATGGTGCCCGGGAGATGACATGGTCAGTTCACTTAGTTTTGTTGTGGCCATGACATAATAACTCGTGGGAACATGATAATATGGTGTGGCCTCGAGATGCTATGTTGAGGGAACGACATATTTTTCTCGTGGCCGCGAGTTTAATGCAAAAAACTAACCTGTGTGACCATAGCAACCCGGGATTATCAGAGACGTATTCATTCATATTTTATTTAGAATTAAGATTTATTTATTAATTATATAAATTATTACATTATTAAATTATTATATTAGCCATTGGCCTTGGCTACCGGACTGTATTAAGTGCAATAGTCATCATTCAAATGAAGTTTATCATGAATAAATGTTACATAAAGTGCATAATATAATATAAATAGACTACAGTCTTATAAGTCCATTAAGTGATAGTCTTTTTCCCATCATTTTTGTATATTATTATTATTAGCCTATTATTATTGGTTATATGTTTTATATTAGTTTATAATTTTTTTCCTTCATTTCGATTTTTGTAAATAATAGCTTACTGTAAATGCTCAACATGCCAATAAAGCTTTGATTAGGCTAACTGGAATTTTTGATGGAATGCAGTTTAAATTTTATATATTTCATTTTATTTTGGCTAAATAATAGACCCATAATTATAAAAACTACAGTGTTTTATTGAGAAATTAATCATTCATGTAGTTTCATTTGTAAATCAAAACACAACATGCTCATTTATCATCACTCATGTGCACAAATATAATCATAAAGTCAAAACTTTAATTCTCAGGCATTTATTTGTGAATATATGGTAGGCTAGCAAATACTAGCATAATTGTACAAAATGTTAACTAGGTTTAACATTTTAAAGGAGTCATTTGCTTGTAAACTGAACAACATTGGTCACACTCACTGCATTTTAACATGTGCAGCCTGCAAGGAAAACTCAATATAAGTTTTTTCTTGGCCGTATTTTGCGTTACATGACCTTTTCATATTCAATCATATTAAAATTTTGAAAGCTTAAATATGACTTCTTTAACCTTG
This sequence comes from Carassius carassius, assembly GCF_963082965.1. Lineage (NCBI taxonomy): Eukaryota > Metazoa > Chordata > Actinopteri > Cypriniformes > Cyprinidae > Carassius > Carassius carassius. The sequence continues at coordinate 13,609,345 of NC_081756.1, read as the reverse complement.
TGACTGTAGATTCATTAACCGGGCAGTCGCCAACACTAAAGAGCAATGCAGGAAACAGTAAAAATCTGACCAGTAGATTTTAAGATTCAAATAAAGAAATTGTGATTAATCTGAATATTATATGACTATGCAAATCTGTATGAGCAATGCTTGCTATCATGTCACCAGAGGCAGCTCAGTGGCTTTCTGTAACACATTGCAGACACACACGCAGTGCTCAACTATCGCTCTCAGGCAAATTAATGTGGGTCATATTACATTAATCACTGAAAATCCCATTTTTGGACCAAGGCCAGTGTTTACAACACATCTCATCACTGGACAACTGATGCAAGTCCAAATTTGGCCCCCTGTTCCAGCTGAGTGCTGAGAAAGTTTCACACTTTCAGTTTCAATGTAATGAGATATTCCTTCTTTGGTTCAGCCTTTAAATGGTCAAGGTTAGTAAAAACCACCCATCTGTACTCAGTCTGTATCTCACCAAAAAAATCCTTTATCAGCCATTTTCTTGTGAAGCATATAGCTGATGGATTCCAGCCTTTTTGCATGCAAAAATATTTGACCCTGACATGAGACAAGAATCAGTGAGCATGGCTGCACTCTCAAAAAAGCACAATCAAAAGACCTTCTGGGTAAAGGAAGACAAGAGCGATGTACAATACAGTCCATATAGTCAGAAGCAAGAGCTAGATGAAAAATAGATATTAGCTTCTGCTACTGCAGTCACGGCTCGGTCTGATGACCCATGGGATGAGGGGTCTGATATATCACCATTGCCATGGCAAGGAGACAGGACAGTAATGGATATTTTGACACTGGGCATACGGCTGCTCACATTCCATTTTCAAGACTTGCCTCAAACCTGAAAACAGCCATACTGTCACCATGCCCTGTTAACCCCTTCAGCTACAGTCACAGTTAATACATGTTGGCTAAACTAAAACTTGAACCAAATGTCAAAATCCGCTAAATAGATATTTTGATAGAGAAGGCGAGCAAAATGGCTTTCTAGTCCCTATCTGGCTGCATTGAATAATTTAAGAAGTGGAATATAGCCTTTTATGATTGAACTAGGATTACAAGGAGAGGAATTTAATCCCAGTTCAGAGCTACAGAAAAAGACCAAAGGCTAGCCTTCGAGTTGCTTTGAAATGTGTCTCCTATAGGTTAAAACATTTCATTGACTGGAAGGGCCAAGGGTTGCATTTTTTTTATTCTATTTGCCCTGTATACATAAAATGTATAACCTTCTCATTTCAAAGTCATTTTCTAAATGACTGATTTGAAAAATTATTTTAAATCATTTAAAAATAATGTATTCTTAGAAAAATTCTCATTCATATAATGTTTTATTCTGGAATGTACAAATACAATCTAAAATAATCTAAACCTAAGAAAGTATAAAATTTAGAAAGTATAAAAAATGTTTTATACTTTTAACATAAACACATACGCTATTGCTGACAATTATTTTGATTTTAGCACAAACAAATAATATATGGCCAATTTCAAATTCACAAATAAACACTAGAGACAAAATAAATAATTACACAATTATTAAAAAGATACATCATTTGAAAGGCTACAGGTAAATTCAGGCAACACAAAATTATAATGTTCAGAATGAAAATGATATTATACGCTAATGCATAGTAAAATATCTTATACCTAGCCGATAACTGATAGAGTCTGTGAATTCATAAACAGTTTGTTTGGAAAATGATGGCATTCAAGACAAGACATTACTGTAATGTCACAAGTCATTCTTGAAACTTTGACAATGCCTCATCTATCTCGCCAGTTTAAGTTCACAAAAAAAACTGAATCCCATTGCCATTTTATTGCAAATAGAAAAATTCAAAATTTTCAATCTTTACTCACGGATTTAGTTGGGGCTGCACATAAGACACACCACTCTCTGATCTGCTATTTGTTGCTGATCTCTGTAAACACAAAATGCTATTCTGAGGAGCATCTTCATGTTGGTCATACCCCATCTGCACAAGCAACACCCCCACAGGGCCAAGTGTGGTCAGCAGATGACTAGCAGGAAGGAGAGATGTTTATACATGGAGATGACTCGCTAACATGGAAAAATTGTTATTTTCCCGGACACGCCACCTGCAAGTGTTCTGCATTGTTGAGATTTGCTCTTATTGAGGTCAAGGTCATTCTTATTAATATGTTGGGAAGTGTGAATAAAAATTGTCCTTATTAACCGGGACAAGGTAAATATCTCTCCGAAATTGCTTTGCAACTGACTTTAAAATTCATGGCCATCTTTGTTGCTGATGAAGATGAAGTGGTAATAATTATTTGTAATATTTTGGCTCTGGATTAGAGTCACAGTGATAAATTCATTTGATAATTCCCCCTGACTACAGTTTGTCTGTGATGGTGGTTCCCATAGCGTATTTGTCTGTTTATACACAGATGCCTGTTTGACACTGCCAGATTGCCATTTTTTGTCATTTAGTAGATTCATGTATAAAAGCTGCCCCTTTCATTATAGTTATAGTTTGATCTGCATGTGCCTATAGTGTCTTTGCTACACACCACTTTAATAACATGAATTTTCCTTTAAAATATAACTGGTCTATTTATGACATTTTTATAGCCTTATGCTTATGTGAGCTACTGAGAGACCATTCGCATCTAAGTAAGTGACCTTTACTTTCTATTATAATCTACAATTGAAAAAGTAGAATATTTAAAAATGTAGTTTGAGAAGGTTTAATTTTCTCATTGAGCTAACTTGCTCATTAGTTTATTCCTATGAGAGTGAAAAGTGATGAATCCTTTTAATAGAAAACTATTTCTCCAAACTAAGGACACTGTTCCAAAAACAATTAACACAGCTATTGGACCACTTTCTAATTATCATAAATGGTTTGACTTGGTCATGATTGATTTCATACAAATTACTTGTACAATTAACTGATCATCTTGTCATAACTGTGCGCATACTACAGATTGCTACTACACAACACAATTCTAATGAGGTGCGTACGATACAAAACATTCAGTGAAGACATGTTCCCAACCATCAGCGAAAATACGTTTTCTCACATAAATTCTCATGAGAAATTACAGCGATTATTTGCCATTTCTTCAAGCATGGGCGATCAGCTGGCCCTTCAATTGGTCTGTGCAGTTATTTTATCCGAAAGAAAGAAGAAATCACAACAAAAGACATTATGGCAGAAACAATGGTTTGGAAAAGTGGTCAACAAGGACTGTTGAAAGTACTGGAGAAAGAGTTGGAGGTAATTAAACAGTACAGTGAAACATGGTATTATATACACAATCTATGCTTTTGTAAAATTTATTTCTATTTAGATGATTTGATTAATCTTTGGCTTTTACGTTTCTGTTCATAAAGATGCATGATAAGACTGTACCATCTGAACTGTGATTGGCTGGATTAGTTCCACCTTGTCATTGTGTTGCTCACATTATGAGATCACGTGGCAATAATATCTAACAGGTTTGAAAATATTGTAGCGTCTGTGGTAGCTCGAGACAGTTTCAGATCACGGTGCTGACCTGCTCAAACTTAACGAGCTTTGGCGACTGCAACGGGCACCGATTTGGTCAAAATACTATAGATCTACTGTTCTATAACAGAGATTCATTATAGATCAGTCAATAGAACTCATTATAGTCAGTGATGCTATCTACACTGGATGCGGCGCGGCTTGACACCACAAATCCCTGACACTAAACTGCTGCCGTGTACTATTTTTGACATGCTGTCACAAATTTCAAATGATTGTCAATGGTCGCTTTGTCGTGTCCAGTGTAGACAGCCTTTAGCAGATGCGGTGCGGCACCACACAACAACTTTTTGTAGACACGGTTTAAGGAGAGATGACTGAGGGCGAAGCCGAATGATTTGCAGATCCTCAGTACCACTGACAAACATATAATCTTGTAAAATGTGTGGTAAGTACTGCCGTCCTATAGTATAAACAGAGTACGCATGATCACGAATCTCGAAAGTGATAGTGTAAAGGTGTGGGGGGGTCACGATGCCGTTGCAACATCGTTGTGTCTATTAGCCATCGGCAATGGATGATGGCATCGTATATGGGCCCAAGCCTAATTGTCACTCCCATGAATGTTACACGTTTGTGATTTTGCAAAACCTCTCGCTGAGTGAAAATCAGGGCTAAAATCATGCAATGTGAACTCGGCATGAAGTACCAAGCAAAGGAGTTCTATAACTAAAATTCTTCTGAAATAAATTGCAAAATTAATGGAAGTGCTTTAACAAAAATACAAGTTTCATGTCTCTGCCTATGTAATCAATCAGCCTTTCAATGTAAGAGAATTTTTGTAAACATTTTCTGTAAAAAATTAGGGACCACTAAAAATATTCTTTCGTAGTGATCTACGAAAGGCTACAGATGCTACCAACAGGGAAATTTCCCCCCTTGATGATCAGCCAAATATGTTTTTTGCACTTTTAGGCCTGATTTAGGTAAAGCCATAGTTCAGTTAGGACATTTAAGTATCTTTTATAAAGTACCTTAGAAAATAACATTACTTGCGTGCATCTTGAGACAAAACAATGGCACTGACACATTTTTTTAAGATATGTCAGGGCAAGTTTCATTCAGTTAAAACAGCCCAGACATGCATTTTATTACTTGTCTAAATTTAATTCTATGCCATAAAATATTGATATTTTTCCACTGAAAATGCAATTAAACAGAGGTATGTCATATCAATACTTGAGTAAACTTAAGCTTAAATAAAAAAATATATAAATATAAACTTAAATAATACAAATCAGCATACATTAATTACAAACATCCTTGTGTAGCAAGTTTTTTTAACTCACAATATTTTCATTCATGTTTGAGGTATTTCAATAATGTTACCAGTTATCTTTTGTATTTAAGTTATTGCTTGTTTTAACACTGAACCACACAGACTCATATTTCTCAGACTGCAAAAGAGAATCTGTGGGTGTTGTGGTAAAAGCACAATAAATTATATCAGATTAAACTCTTAATATATTTTGCAGTTACAAACACAGAGAGCTTAGTAAAAATGTTTGGATACTCACATCTCATAGTAAGGACTGAAAATCTGAATTGTCTGAATACTATAATCTGAATGTTAGATGAACATCATACAGACACAGATTTACCACTGGGGATTTGAATTGAATTAATATAAGAGGGAGGAAAGGAGAAATAGTGATAATTAAAAAGGACATAACAAAAGTCCTACAGAAGAGAGTGGATGAATTTCCCAATGAACTCCTTTGCCTGACTTTGAACTAACAGTAGGAAATCAAGTGAGGACATGCATCCATGGACATGCAATTTCTCTCTGACTTTTAGTTGAATTTATTTGATGTCTGAAGATTAATTGTCTGCAATACAGGTACTGAACTGATTCAGGGAATATTTCTCTAAAATTAATTTCAAAAAGCACATTGAAATAATTTGGGGGGAAAACAAATGGAAGTCATCTATTTTATGTTTTTATGCTAAAAATATCTAGAAAAGGAATCCTGATTTAAATAAACAGATATAGTGTACACTATATAAGGAGCCAATTATTATAATTAAAAAGTCTAATATCTAAAAGAATGGTGAGTCTACAGATAAGGAACCTGAGATGTTCAAAATGTATAAAATGATTTCCTAAAATGTAGTTGCTTTTGACATTCATAATTGTCAAAGTATAAATTAAGATGTCAAATCATCACCCTAGTACTCTCTTCTACAGACATCAGTGTCTCCATCATAACTTTAATCCTAAAACTTTATATGATGACTGAACCCTGAAGCCAGAGCATTTGAGACTGAAGAAAAGAATAAAGTATTTTAGTCTATGCAAAGAAACATGCAGAACACCACCCTGTGGCCTACCTTCAGTCCTATTGTAAAACTGTACCAGAGCGTTCCTTCTGCCTACATGCTCTTTCATTTCCCAGGGTGAAAGATTTTAGTAATCCTCGCTTTTATTCAAGACCACCTGAGACATGCATTAATGAAAGAGTTTTGAAAAGGGGGAATAAAACCAGGGCTAATCGAGCCAAGACTGCCCTGCCCTGAGTGTACGTTTGGTTACGTGTGAGTGTGTGGTATATGAGAAGAAGACGACTCCACTCTGACAAATTAAGGCAGAGAGATTTGACCTTGAGTTGAGTGTCATTCAAAGTCTTTGCCTCGTAGCTCTCCATTTGAGCTCTGACCTGCTGACATATTACTTATTCCAAAAGTAAAATGGATGCTTTGATTCTAGCTCCATAAATACTCTTAAATATTTAAAGTGCATTTCACGTTTTGAAGGGCATGCCTAAAAGAATTAGGGTTGGTAAAACATCTACCATACTATAAGTTGCTTGCAAAAATAGAGAAATGTCTTCCTAAACAGTCAACCTCTCTGCTGCCCTCACCAGCTCTGGATCATCCATGTACGACACAAGTCTTCTGGAAAATTAGTTTGGGGTATGTGTATTTTATATTTATTATGTTTAATATTTAATATTTGCATTATTCTCCACCCAGCAAAATAAATCTGCTAAGTGCTCAAAACAAAACTGCTCTCATCTCCTCTGAGAACTGCACACACAGACACAAATAGTCAAAGCTTCCTGTCATGTTTCCTTGTATCAAAGAGACAGCAATCCACTGAAACTGTCAAGGAAAAAGAACAATCTCGCCACCCTTGTCAACAAATGTGCAAATGAAAACAGAGAAAGAAGCATGGAGAAAAGGAGAGCAACTCTGAGTGTGTGCATAATGTACTAAATAATGCACAACAATCATCCAATTATTGGAGTAGCATATAACTGCCTCATTTCGGGGGGTTTTCCATTCTTTTCTCCCTTTATTGACGGACTAATTAAATTTTTCACAATAATCAATTGTCTGAACCATAATTGTGTGTTTTCAAATTCATTCCCATGGTTAGTTGCATAATTACAGTAATCTTTCTAAATCACGCACCCTGTCATTGTTATATTAAGCCCTGTACAGACACTGTACAGATAATACTAAACTATTATAGATCAATTATATCAAATGTCAAATGACAAAGACAAAAACAAAGTCAAGGGAGTTAGGCTGAGTGCTTCTCAAAGTGGCAGAAAAGGAACTGTGACATCACTTCCTTTGGTGTCTGCTGGTCTCGTCAAACCCCCTAATAATACTTTTGCGACAAGTAGATTTTGAACAATCTCCAGAAAAGAAAAACTACTTTTGACAAGAATGCTGCGTCATTTTTCTAGCCTATATCGCTGCTTACAATGCTGGAGCAGAAACACAATTCATAGGTCTAAGCATGGTCAATCCAATCGAGTCACACCTACTTAGCACTTTTTACGATACAAATCATTGCAAAGCAACTTTACAGAAAATTTTGTTTCTTCAATATTTAGTAGTAACTTATATGTGGTGACTGTCAGTTTATGTGCATATTACAGGAATTTTCAGAAAAATTGATACAATATGTAGTCAACCAGACGATTATTGCCCTTATTAATATTATTATTAATATTGACAAAATTGCCATTAAGGCAAGGCAAGGCAAGTTTATTTATATAGCACATTTCGTACACAATGGTAATTCAAAGGGCTTTACATAAAAGAAAGTAAAAATTTTAAAACTTTTAAAATTATAAAAAAAATTGACTAATTTAAAATGAATTTAAAAATGATTTCACATAAAATAAAATTTTTAAAAAACACAGCTAAACAGATGAGTTTTAAGTCTAGATTGAAATTTGACTAGTATTTTAGCACATCTGATCTCTTCTGGAAGCTGATTCCAGCTGCGGGCGGCATAGTAACTAAAGGAGGACTCCCCTTGTTTTGTGTGAACCCTTGGTATTTCTAACTGACTCGATCCTAGTGATCTTAGTGCTCTGTTAGGTTTATATTCAGTGAGCATATCTGAAATATATTAACATGTCTTAGGCTTACATAATGAACTACTAAGTAGCTAAAAGTGTTTTCTTCCTTTGTTTACTATGTCTCATATTGCCTACGGCACTAAGTGAGCAAGAAATGCCTATGGTGGCCCCTCAACGAAAAAACGTGCAAGATGCTCCTGGTATGTGTTTCCTTCTTTAATCTTACATTTTTGGTCACCACAGTCACATCACATACAGAGTGAGTCACTGAGAGAGAGAGAGAGAGAGAGAGAGAGAGAGAGAGAGAGAGAGAGAAGGAGGCAGGGCCTTTTTAACTTTAGTTAATACAAGGGAGGAGCTAATCCTGTCCATACCATCACAATGATACAATGCAAAGGCGGCTGCTTATCTAACTCTTCCAGAATTCTTCCACTACAGTTTCATTTAAGTTATCTTCCGTCAATTAATTATTCCTGGTGGTACGTTTGAGCTCTCTAGCCATTAGTCGTGGCCTAATGGTTAGAGAGTTTGACTCCTAACCCTAAGGTTATGGATTCGAGTCTTGGGCCTGCAATATCATGACTGAGGTGCCCTTGAGCAAGACACCAAACCCCCAACTGCTCCCCGGGTGCCGCAGCATAAATGACTGCCCACTGCTCCAGGTGTGTGTTCACAGTGTGTGTGTTTACTGCTGTGTGTGTGCACTTTGGATAGGTTAAAATGCAGAGCACAAATTCTGAGTATGGGTCACCATACTTGACTGTATATCATGTCACTTTCACTTAAGCTGAGTCTTACCCTTATTAAAGGGATGGGCCAAATTAGTCGAGTAGTCATCCAACAACTGCAGGTTTACTTGGAGATATAACACAATATGCCAGTCTCATGTTAATCTTGAGTATTTATAGCATTGCATCCTTCATATCTCCGAAGAGTCTTTAGTTTTATCAGATTTGCAAAAGAAAGATACAGCTGTACCACTTCTCTGAAAACAGTCAAGCTCCTGGAGGCGTACCTTGGACGGAGTTAAAGAGTCTCAAGAGATAAAGAGTCTCAGCACAGAGATTTGATGCAGTTTTACCTTACTGCCCGCGATTTGAGCTCATGACCGGGATTTTTTATCACTGGGACCGCTCCACCTTACAGTATCAAACGATGTGCAAATCCAGCGTTGAACTGGGCTTTGTTTATGAAACTTTCATCACCTAAATGACATGAGTAATCAACACACTTGCGAAACTCTGTTGCTGTCCCAGGAAAAATGAACTGCACCCACTGTTCACGTAACACTGGATTTTTTGGGAAGCTAAACAAGGTTATCATTCCCTCTCAAACAAAAGCACACTTCTTTGGAAACATTCTTCTCAAGTAAGCAACTTCCTAACTCGCGTGCTCTAGCTCTCGCGCTGGTTGATGTGTGCGTCCGCTCTTCCGGGAGAAGTTACCATACAAGGAACTCTGCCCTTCAAGATGTCAGATGGAGTGTATTTTGCACAGGAATACTCCGTAACACAACTACAAATTTTTTTAAACTTACATTACTCGCTCCCAGGTGACGCTCAAAATATTGCAAATGATTGTTAAAAAAATTTGCTAGTGAAAAACAAGCTGTTACCTGTGAAGTTTATTTTGCATGCTCACAAAATCACAATTTCTCTAATCAGTTTTGAACTTGTGGGTTACCGGTAGTCAAGTGAGTGCACACGCTCTCAATCCGTAATGCACATACACAGTTCTCTTTCTAGATGACAACACGTGACATTCTTGGAGACTACTTGGAGCTGTTCACTCATTTGGACTTGGAACTATCACAGCATTAATGCCTAAACAGAGCGCCTAATGGATCTGAGGTGGTCAGGTGGTGGTAGTAGTACAAGTTGTAGCTTCGAGAAAACTCCCAATTCACAATAATTACGAGTTCTATGAGGACGTGAACGCTTTTTAAAAGTTGGTATACCCTAATCACGGTAATTACAACATGGCGTGAATTTGCCTTCTATCCACTTTTCTCCTACACCACATGATGCGTGTGTGAATTATGGGAGTATCTTCTGTTAAACTGTAACAGTCTGTGAAATGTTTGCTATACACACAAAACCAATTAGGTTACATTATTCTACTCAACTTAAACCATGGAACATTAAAAGGCAATTTAAGTGTAAAACTAAATTACTTTCATCTGACTTTAAAATGGACTGAGCATACCACAAATGTGATGTATATGTTGTGTTTTTTCATATACTCTAGTTACAGTGGAATACAATGGAAAAAGGAAAAATGATCAAGCGAAAAAGAATGCAGCGGACTAAAATTAGAACTTGCCATAGATATTCTTGTTATACCATGTCACATTAAATAACCAAACGTTACATTATTCTCTTGACTTCCCCAAACCGGAAGTGCCTCCCATAATTTAAATGCAGTAAGTAAGTCAGGAAAGAGGTGGATTGGAGATCTTATAGTACACTGAATTTGTGCTAGAACACGTTAACTAGTAGGTCTAATATCTGTTAGTTACCTCACTGAAGAGCTGAACACAGAACAGTTATGGGAAAATACTAAAATCTCCAAAACTGCTGATTACACTACTGTCAAGATTACATTTGTAAATTTGACATACACAGAAAAAACTATCCCTTTAACAATACCAACACATCTTGTCCTGCATTTCCTTCAACCATTTCCACTGGTATTTCATTGTATGTTAAGCCCTATCATGGACCAATATTTAACATAAAAAGTTAACAAAAAAAGTTAAACTCAGAAAGGTCTTCAAGAAGGTCTTCAAGGTCTTCATTGAGCAAGAGCGAGGCAGAGAGAAAGTTCAAGTGTAGGGAGAAGCCAGAAGGACAGATAACAAATGCAAAAGCAGAAGTTTAGAGGGCAGGTGGATGAGTAATGTTTACTGAAGTGTCTGAAACTAAAGTGATAGAGAACAGATAAAGAACAGAGTGAAAGGCAATGAGAGAGAACAGTTTTCAGAATTAGATTCACTCATATCACCTCTGAGCTTCTCTTGCTGTCAGTCATGTAATTGTTGCCTCACAGGTTTAACTGCTCCTCTCTTCTCACTCAGATGAGACAGGAGTCCGCAGGCCAAAAATAATTACACACAGCGCTTTGATGCTTTCCAGCTCACCTCATACAAACTCCACCTCCAGCATCACAACAAACACACCTATATCTGGACCGTAATTACAGTGTGTGTGAGAGGCTGCTATGATGGAGCTTTTGCTTAATTTAATAGCAAAGCTCAGCTGGGTACTGGCTCTATTTGTCTCTCTCTTATCATCAAGGACTCATATTCATGTGGGTAATGGATGGCCATTTGGACTGCTAGATGACGCTGATGGATGTCAATTAGCATTTAGTCTGTCATCTACTTTTCATCAGCATTTTATATGGTATGTCTTTTTTGGTGTTTATCTATTATTTCCTATTTTCTTTCACGATATGAATTTAATTAACACTGCTTCTTTGAGCTAAAGGGTGATGATTATTTGTTGTCATGACATCCACACAAGACCATGATGTTGTTCAAATGCAGGTTATTAGCATTATGGAAGAATGTGTCATTAAAAGATTCAAATAACTATTGCAGATTCCTAGAAAATAATTCTTAATAATAATAATAATAATAATAATGCTTGAACTTCTTTCAGTTCAACATATTATAAATTGGTTTTTTGAACATTAAATTCTAAAACACAATAAAATTAGACCTATCGTCGAATTAACCCAACTAAATCTCTATCCTGCACATATTAGCATCCTAAAATTATTGTTTACCTTAAGTAATGTATGGCAAGGAAGAGAAATCTGGCTTCTTCAATAGCATTTGCTTTGCTTCTCACTAAAACAACATACTAATGAACACTTCCGCAACCAGAGCACAAACTCTCAAACCACCAAACATAAAAAAGTAAGTCTATATCCCAATATGAAAGAACATTAAAAACGAACAAGTCTCCACCTTTTCACATATTGCTCAAAAACACATAAAGTAATGCTCTATTTCATCATTTATTTGCCATGCAAAGCTTGCTGGAAACAAAAAAATCCCTTGCCAGCATCAGGAAATGGCAAAAATATATATATATATATATATTTATGCAGTCCCAATTAATATTAATGTAGTAAACATCTGTTTTTGTAATTGTAAATAAATTGTAAATAGTGAATAAAAAATTATAACCATGAAGCACACACATGCATAAGAAATACATCTGTATCCTGAAATTGTATTTTATATATATATATATATATATATATATATATATATATATATATATATATCATGAGGGGTTGAATTGGGGTTAATATTTCGATATGAGAAATCCTTATGCATGTCGAAAAAAATTAAAATAGTCTCCCTCAAAAGATATTAGAGTCAGAAGCAATATCATCTCTTTAAATAAATCACCAAACAGAGAGACAGAAAGATGGAGGATGACAGAGAAAACGAAGGAGTGAATAAATGGGGAAATGCCTTAAAAATCGCTCGAGGCAGATGATACGGCTTTGGCTCTGACCATATGCCAAGGTCACTCAACAGCATCCCCTTTGGTTGGATCCGAGCTGCCAAGTCACACTGGCCAATCACCTGTGGGCATCTGGGTGGAATGCTCTGGCTGAGCGCCCAGCGTGGTTAACATCAATTACAGATCCTCTTCACACATCAGCACAACTGAGTCACCTCTCTGCAAACCTAATGAGGTAGAGTGCTTGTGTTCCTAGGACTGAGAAAGGGATCAAAACACATGGATGAATTTATTAGCAGATCACCCGTGGAAAAAATATTTGGTGATTCAGTCTCACCTCAGTCAGAAGAAACAGATGAAATAACTGACAGGAAATATGGCCACGCTCACTGTACAGGAATATAAAAACCAAAATGAAAAATGAAGAAAAATACAGCTACTTTATTTGTTCAAATCAGTTAATATGATCAGTGATCGAGTCATTCGTGTCTTTTTCACTGATAATCAATGAAACTCAATAAGCATTTATGTTTTTCTTAAAATAACTTTTGTTATGCTTTTTGAGTTGTTTTTGTCACATAATTGTACGTTTTAGAGTCATGTTAGGTCATGTGTGCTGATGAAATATGTCTGATGTACCATCTGTCCTTTCAGAAGTTCTCTCCTCCTTCTGGTTAGGTATATATATATATATATATATATATAGAGAGAGAGAGAGAGAGAGAGATAGTTCCATATCCTCTTCTTTATATGTCTAATTATCTTTTGCCACCTTTTCTTACTTGTCTCCCTCCTCATCCACGGCCTATTAGTTAGTGGTGGCACAGTGCATTGAGGCATCATCCTGATGTGGGTTAGACAGAACTGCCTTCATTTACACCCTCAGGCTCACGTGCTGGATACAGATAACTCTTACATGTTAAAGAATTTCTGTCAACCAGCTGAGACATTTTGACATTTCATTGGTGGCTTGGTCTCTATTTCTGTCACAATGCACTGTAGCCCCACCAACCCGGTGAAATATCATTGGTTCAAAACCATATATCTGCTTTTTCTCATTGGTCGAACACTTTAAATCAAAAATTAATGTAGACATAAAAATATGTGCTAAGAAATTCAGATTCTGCCATTCTCAGCCATTACAATTAACCAGAAAAACTAGAAAAAATCCTTACTCCCATCAGATTTTAATTTGCAATGACTCCTCCCATCTATGACATTCTAGTGCACTCATTTCAAACGTTTTAACCTGCGATAATATCTAGCACAGCGTAGTTATATAGCAGCTATAGCAGTGACCTTTAATATAACTACAAATCATCAGACTGTATTTGACATTTTATATCCTATCTCTCTTAAACAGCTGGTAATTCTGTGAGACATATTTAATGTTTGATCATGGCTTGGCCTGTCAAACTGCACATTAAGTGGTTCCCAAGAAACAGAAAATGCTTTTAAACATTTCACAACATTGCATTTGGGTTGGAGGTAGGTTGTTACAATCCAGCATTTAAAAACATGAAGAAAAAAACAAAACTAGAGACCATGTTTAAATTTTGTTCAACAAAATAAAACATTTTGGAAACATTGTGAAAATATCTACCATACAGTTATTCTTTAAATATATTTAAAATGTCAATATACCATGAAAACACAACCAAACTTTGAAAATGAAAAATGTAACCTGTATATACGAATAAGACATTTTTAAACATTGTGAAAATACCAAGGCACAACCAGACCACATTCATATTATTTAAAATTCTAAACTGAAGAAACTTCCATTTAGCCCAGCATACATGATAATAATAATTTAAAAAAATATATAAAAAGAAATAAACTGAATTCTCTTCCTCTCACTTACACCATTTTATGTTATTGGTAAGCACTGAAAGATGTTTGGGGCCGAAACATTTGTACACTTGGACATGGTAATGACAAGGCTAAAAGGCTGCAAAGAGGTGTGCAAACAACATCATAAAGTGTTTGCAGTGCTGTGAAAATACATTAGTTGTATTAAGTGCATAGGATACAATGTCATTACCAAAAACAATAGTTGTACAGTACAACATTGTTGTTCTACCACCCAGCACATTTCATTCTTTTTTACAGACCAGTTTTTACATCGGGTTTTTTGGATTCTACAAGCTGGATCTAGGATATAGGTCAGTTTGAAGTAAAAACCATCAATCAAGTACGTATATGCATGATTCACTACTTATCATCTCTCATATGGTCAAGCATTTGTTTTATATGAACATACATAACAAGAGCCGTCACATCTGATGGACCCTACCAACACAGAAGCCTGTTACATGTCTGTGTGTTTTTAGTTTCTGTTGTGACCTAGATTTTGCCTGTCTTGTTGAGTTCATTGTTTCCACCTGGTGTGTATCTAATTATCTCATTAGCCTCTGGGTTCTTAAGTCCTGAGTTCTCCCCATTTCAGATGCCAGTTATTGTCTGTTACACGTTTGCATGGAGTTTTTCCTGTCTGTTTCCGTGTGTATTTATATTAAAGACTGTTCATTTGGATTCTCTGCTCTCCGTGAGTTTAATCTACCAGAGACACATAACAAAGCCAAGAAAGAACTGCGGTATGTCACTATATGCACAATGTGTGTAGTCCTTGCATCCATATATTTGTGTGTGTGTGTGTGTGTGTGTGTGTTGAGTTGATGTCACATGAGTTGGTTTATAGTCTGCAATGATCAAACAAAGAATTTAATAAATCACTCTATCAGTGCCAGCTGTCTAGAATATTCTTTATCTGCATGTACTCTGAAGCAATATTTTCATACTGTGCCATCTTTCTGCACTGACCCTTCCAGCAGAATCTAATATACTTCTAATTAAGGCCTGAACTGTTATCACTAAACGGACTCGAACCTCTGGGAAAGACAAATTGTTAAACCTGCTGGGGAGAGGTGGACAAAAAGAGAGAGACTGATCAGGGTACTACTTTGAAATACATCTAATTGACTGTGCCAGTTAGAGACGGTGTGTGTGGAGTTTGAGTTGGAGGGATCACCCTTTGTCCTTTCTGTCAATGAGGCATCAGCTGTTAGCAGCTGCTTAACAACAGCACTCCCGTGTTTAAGGTGCTCAAAAAATGACCAGTCCAGATGATCACAGATAGACAGGCAGACGGACAAATCCTGACAAGAAACAGGGATGATTGGGGGATTATCTGCAACTGCTGATAGAATAGTTAATTTGCACATACTATGCATTATTAAACACACACTACATTTAACGATTTGGGGTCAGTACTGTGGAAGAGAGTGCTGGTTATTCACTCTCCCCACCAGCAATTATTGTCAGACCTGAAACTCAAACCCACAACCTTCAGGTTACAAGTCCGACTCTAACCATTAGGCCATGACTGCCCCAAGCACTAAATTGATTTATAAAATAACTGTAAAGACATGTAGAATGGCACAAAATATTTCTATTTCAAATAAATGCTGTTATTTTTCCCTTTCTATTCCACATAGAAACCTAAAAAAAAAATTTCACAAAAATATTAAGCATCACAACTGTTTACAACTGTGACGATAATAACAACTGTTACTCGAGCACCACATTTTTCAAAAACATCTTTTCAAAAAAATCTAACCAAAGCCAAACTTTTGAACAGTAGTATAAATAAACCTCTCTTAGTTTGCTTTTTCTAAGTGATACACTAGATATGCATTTGTGTATTTGATGCTTTTATTAAGGAAAAGCAAAGTTTAGCTCTTACAGTGTTGAAAGAAAAGTGTCTGCTTTAACTCCTCAAAATCCCAACATAACAGAACATTAAACACTAACAATTATTCTTTTTTTTCTCTCTCATCTCGTTCAAAAACCCATAAAATAACACCTTATTTCAAAATTTGCTCTATTCAATCCAATGCAAAGCATGCTGGGCTGGGGCGTCATGTACTTTGAGGGGGCAAGAGGGGGTCTCCTCATGCTTGTCACGTAACACAGCAGCAACAATATCACTGTATAACTGACATAGGCATGACATGTTTTATTACATTTTATTCTTTTCTATTCAAAATATTTCCAAACGTGTTAACTATCCTGAAATATCTCGATTCTCAAATGTGAGAGTAAATGCGATTTGCACTAGACTGTGATTTGATCTATGGTTATGGGAAAATTAGAGTAATAGTGTAATCGATTAACTAGCCTATAAAAACCTGACTTTTCACTTAAGTACCAGATATAGGTGTCATGCCATAAAATATAATATGATTGGCTTTGTATTCAATGTGAATTTATTTAATAGCAATATTGTAAGTTACTATAACATTTTAATTTTACAGAGAGCAAAGAACATTTGCATTATCAAAGAACATTTTCATTTCAGTCAAGCCAGAGTTCAGGCACTCTCACAAAAACTACCGTTTAAATCATTGAAGCTGTTTATACTGTGAAATTAATATCTTACTTACATTCTTACGCACATCTGCTATAATTCAGTCAGCGAGCAAGTGAACAACACACCGCATTTCAGCGATGACTCTTCTGAATGTCTCTGATTGGCCACTGGATTCATAAGCTCAACAGAATCGTGTGGTATTGGTTATAATACAGCGCGGTACAAATGCGTCTGTCTATGACTCAGCGTCAGCCAAAACGCGAATGCAGATTTGAATTTATCAGCTGATACTATGCCGCACTGAATGATCCAATCACACCGGTGTTATTGTATCAATTATAAAAATATTATTCTGCAATTTTTTTGTCTTTTGGAAGCTGCATTAAAATCCACTTGACTCAGAAATTTGAGGGGGCTCTGGCCATGACGCCTCTGATGCAATTTCAGTTAATTTCAACAGAAAAGTATTTCATGTAGTTCCAACAAAAATGGATTTAATAAACTTTATTGTATTCTATAAGATCTTTTCTATTTGCTTGTATTCGGTTTCACAGATTTAAGTCAATTAAACATGCTATAAAAATGAGTAAAACAAAAATTATTTTATATAAGCTTGTTAAAATAACTTAAATTAAACAAGCAGAATTTTATTTATTTGACTATTGCACATTTTTTAAACTTTGCGCCTAAGCAATATCATCTTATATCAATATAAGGAACTTCTGTTATTTTGGTCTTACCTTACCTAGGATCTCTGAGAACACATTGTGGCTGGTTAAACTGTATTATGGATAGTATGAAGGATTTTACGCTGAAGTGGCACAGCAGTTAGTGAATTTGCACCTTGAGTGAATCTGCCACTTACTTGACATTGACAGCTGAATGTGTACCGTGGGCCACTGGACCTCCCAAAGCCATCATCCACTCCTGTTCACCTCGTGTCATGACTTGTCTCTGCAGTGCCAGGTTAAATCTTGAGCCAAATGTCCCATAAATTATGTGTTCATCAATTAGTCATTGGTCTTCAGCAGAGCTGTCAATCTGAGAAATCGATTAAGGAAGGTAAGAACATTACACAAACATTCAAGGTGTTGGGTTGAAGGTCTGTAAAGAGTCATGAAATGAATAATGCACGGACAAAGAATTATACACTTGGGAACAAAACTTCGGTAACAGACACGACACGAAAATTGAGAACTTTCCTTCTAAAAATGACTAAATTGCAACATTTAGTATTTTCTAGCAAGACATTTGCTTGTCTGTGTCACCAAGTGACAGAAATGAAACTTCCTGCAGAATGGTTATCTGAATAAAGAATGCGGTTAACCATAATTAACGTAGTCACCATTAAAAATTATATATATATTATTTTTCCAACAACAAAGTTGGAACGTAAGACAGAAATGCTGCCAAAGAAATTCAACGCACGTTGGCTAAACTTTTCTAATATATCAGGGATGAAATAAGTAGGTTAGGTGTTCTACCAAGACCACATTTAAATACACATCCTCAACTTAATGATGTGCTTAATTACCAGCCTTTGTTGGATTATGTGCATCTCCTCATCTTCTCACGGCTGTTATTCAAATGAAGACTCATTATGATGCCACTATAGGGATTCGTGGGCCGGCATTATATAAAAGCTTCAATTTTGATAACCCACCCACATCACAGACATAAAGATGCTTGCTTCACAATACAGTAAAACTGCGTAAATCAACACGCTTGTCACCTGTCATATTTTATCACAACTGAAAAGCTGGAGGAAGGGGTAGAAACAAATTGCCATTCAAAAAAGCTTCAATGCATCTCCATTAGAGACACTCTCAACATGTCACTGAGAAAATAAATAAGCCGAGCAATAGAAAAGAAAAAAATACATTCCTTTTCACTATGTGGAAAAAATAATTGCATGATGAAATAGTTTTGGAGGGAAGAGAAGATCTCGGTTTCTGTTAAACTGAAAAAAGTGAAGATGTCAGAAAAGGGCACATTACACTTTTTTTCTTTCTTTTTTTTTTTACCAATTTCTCAATATTTTAGCTCACTTTTTCAAAACCCAATCTATGTGGGCTAAACTGTAGAACATATATCATTGCTTTGCATCAAAATGTATTCAATGAATTACATAATTTATTTTCTTTATATGTACAGGCCAATTTGCACTTTACATACTTTTTCCAAAACTGTTAAACTTCAATTTCAAATCCTAACATAATACAAAACTGAAGAAGACTAAAATTTGCTATATTTTCTACAGCAATACCATATTTAAATATATTCCAAATAAAAATAAATACTTACACTTAACAGTTTTAAATGAGTATGTAAATGTGCAAATTGGCCTATGGGTACCGATAGTTTTAGTAAAGGTTGTGTCTAAATGAGAAAAGAATTTATGTAATTTTAAAGACATTGTCACTGAATACATTTATTGCCGAAGCAGTGATATAATCCACAGGTTAGTCCACATAGACTGCTGTTGTGTTCACTGTTTGAAGAGCTTTAAAAGGAAAAGCAAAAACACTAAACACACTAAGAATAATTTTATGATATAATATGAATGTGGATATGTAACAAACTACAGCAAATTCTAAACAGACGAGATGTACCATGCTTGCTTTGAAAATACATTTTACAAAAGAAAACTGCGTAATGCTACCTGTTTTTGGTGTTTTTTGTTTTGTTTTTTAGATCGTTGTTTTATGAGTGACAAAGTGTGGTTGTTGTGTGGCAAATTTTCCTAGTGTTATTGATTTGAAACATGCAAGTGTTTTGGGTAACACTTTAGAATAGGTAACACCTATTAGTTGCTTATTAGCATGCATATTACTATAATATTAGCCTTGTATTAGTGCTAATTAAGAACATATTAATGCCTTATTCTACTTGACCTTATTCTACATCCCTAATCTTACCTAATACCTAAACCTAACAACTACCTTACTATTAATAAGCAGCAAATTAAGAATTTATTGAGAGAAATGTTGTAGTTAATAGTTAACGTGTGACCTATTCTAAGTGTTACCAAGCTTTTTTTTTTAGTGACATAAATATTGAGAAATTGGTTCTATCAATTGTAGAAATAATTTAAAAAAAAAAAAAAGAAGTCTGAAATACATTAGCCAGCTGCTAAATTTGTCCTGCCTCAGAGTACAGATACACAAAGAAAGTAAAAAGAGAGATGACACTTTACAAGAGTAGCAACATTCACCTCAATCAGAGTGGCAGGAGAAGTCCTCAGAGACAATCAAACACAATCAAGTCAGAGGCAATGAAAAACTTCTGGGAATTTATGATGCAAATTCTTCTTCATCCCCAACATAAGCGACACTTATAAATGATATTTTTCACGAAAGAATCCATTCGTGGATTCCGTCCCGTTCTATTAGGTAAACCTGATGTGTGTAACCAACCTGCGGGACAGATAGCGAGGAACATCTAATCAGGAACATTAACGCTGCTGAACGGCCTCTGCTGACAAGCAGATGACGAGAGTGGAAATCTAATTTTCCATGTTAGGGCTATCAAATTCAGTGAGCGGCACACAGAGGCAGAGGACCAACAGAACATCATCACCAATAAAAAAACAAGCCCAGTGTTTCTGGATTGCCTCCAAATTGAGTTCAGATGGGCGGGAGCAAAATCCATCATGGTGCTCGTTGGACACTCTGCTCTGTCATGCCATTATAGGAGTTTAACTCACTCTGCCAGTCATCTGATATAAAGGGGAATGGAAGGGGGCATCAGATGTGGAATACATGGTGGTAACAAAACCTCTCTGACACCTCTTGGGAATATAAAGAGTAACTGAGCCATAGCACTAATGCTAATGTTGACTTGCTACACATGTTAGACAGAGAGGCAGGATGTGAGTGGGCACTTGAGAACAGAGCTTGCATTTGATTTGCAATATTGAATAGCTGCAAATTGGTTTGGCATGGCTTGCTATATAGGAGTAACATTTAAATGAGGAAGATCTGTCTTCATGCAGAATTTGGTTTCTGATTTTAATCAAACACTGCTAAACCAGCAAATCAATCAATAATACTTGGAGAGAGGCGGTCATTAGCATTCCCATTCATCTCAATTGCAGTTGCTTTGACATAAAGTGACAATTCTTTCCTGAGCTAGTCAAATGTCATGCAGCCATCACTCTGGAACCAGAAGAAAATGATGCAAGGAAAATGATGTGCTGTGAAAGGAAACAGACAGGAGAAAATGTGTGTATAATTGCATTTCATGCATTATCATTTTTAATTTTAATATGATTTATTTGTCTATTTGATCATTTATACACTTAACTTTTATACATTTAATTGCATTTAACTGATGATAATTAAATTAAAACAGTAAATTTGTGACATATAACTATTTAAAATATATTTTAAAATGTAATTTAATGGCCAAGCTGCTTTCAGAAGTGATTATTTCAGTCTTCATTGTCACATGAAATATGCTGATGTGGAGCTCAAGAAACATTTTTTACTATTATCAATGTTGAAAACAGCTGTGCAGCTTAATATTTTTGCAGAAACTGATATATTTTTTCAGTATTCTTTGATGGAGAGGAAGTTCAAAGAACAGCATTTGAAAAACATTCACAGTCATGATTCACTGAATAACAGTGTGTAATAACAAGAGAAAAGGAGCAGTATATCGCATGTAAATGTATATTTTGTGTTGTATTAGTCAACAGCTTTTATTAGTGTAACATCTGCATCCACCATTCATTCATCCAACTGCCAGAGGGAGCCGTCTCCCGAATACTGAACACTGTCGCTTCTTCTCTCATCACTTCCTGTCTACACCTGTTATAAGCCATGTTGTTTGTGCATAATGTTGCGAAGTATTGCCAGGTTACCCTGTCTCTACCAAGCGTTTTTCATAGTCACGGATTGTTTGCTTGTGTATGTCTTTTGCCTGCCTTTGACCTTGTCTTTTGGATTGCTGATTTGGATTTGTTTGCTATCTGGATTGACGCTATTGTTTACGACCCTTTGCCTGCTTATTGTCCATGATATCTGCTCTCCATTTGCCTCTGTTTGTGCTGCTGTGCTTAATAAAACTCTGCACATGGATTCAAACCCACAACCGAGTCAGTCAACGTTACAATTAGGCTATGATAATTACTGCAGTGTTCATCTCATGTGGGAGTACATGTTTGTGAGCATATTCTTCAAATTATTATTCATTTTGTTACATGTAAAACCTGTTAGTGAGAGAAAAATGACTGGAGAATGGAGTTCTGAGGGCACACTCTCTCTCCCATGTATGTCTTTCCTCCATAGAGTTTGATCACATCAACACATCAGTCTTTTTAAGGATGCAAACCAGTGGGGAGAACATTGTGCCAACCTATTCATTTCAATCACCATATTCATCTCAAGGAGATCAAGGTGACCATCATCCTCTCATTTTTTGATAATGATAGTTTTGCAAAGTAAGTGTTCCTCTCTTTCAATCCTGGAACAACATTACGTTCAAATAAACATCCTAACCCAATCCCTAACCATCAAATAGATGTAAAATCAGTAATTAAATGATATCTTGGTATACTGAAAAGAAACTTCAACACCCCAACCCTAAACATAACTACATACAGTTTGAGTGACAAATGAAGTTCAGGGAGAACACGGCGTGACTGAAGCATCAGCTGACACTCAGCTGATCGTAACTCCTTTCACTACAATTAATGAGCTTTATAAGACCATCTTTACCCACGCTTGCCACACGCTCTAGTCAGCTTTGAATTCTGTTGCACAGACACACACTTATCCTTCTCCATCCCCAACTCCATCCTCTATCCAACTCATGTTGCTCAGATCATGTTTTATAAGACCTCTACAATATTCTGACATTAACGAGTGGTCCTGAATGAAATATATATATATATATATATATATATATATATATATATATATATATATATATATATATATATATATATATATGCTCAATTATGGCAGAAATTATAATCACAATTATTTTGGTAATCATGATTTTTTAAGATGACAGTGAGTGGGCCATATAACCAAAATGTTATCTTAATTGTTTATTTAAAGATAGCGATGTAGATCAAATATATATTTATGTAATTAAGGTTGCTATAACCTCTACATTTTAGATACCAGTGAAATTTCACAATTCTTAATACCAGAGCAGATTTCTAGAATAACTCATGTTAGCAAAAAAAGGTCCTCAAAAACGTAAAAATAATTAAACACACAATAATACAATAAAAACAAAACAGCAAAGGACAAATAAAATAGAAAAAAAGTACAAATAAAACAAACAGTGCTTTTTTATGCAAGTCTAAAGTATTCAGCTAACAGGGTACTATAGCTAATTGAATAACCAAATGTAAAATAAACATCATTGTTTTCAATTTGGTGTAAAGAACATGAAAGCATGGATCCATCCTGCCTTGTCTCAGTGGTTCAGGCTTGTGGTGGTGGTGTAATGGTGTGGGGGATATTTTCTTGGCACACTTTGGGTCCCTTAGAACCAATTGAGCATTGTTTAAATACCACAACCGAGCTGAGTATTGTTGCCGACCATGTCCTTCCCTTTATGACTACATCTTCTGATGGCTACTTCCAGCAGGATAATGAACCATGTTACAAAGCTCAAATCATCTCAGTCTGGTTTCTTGAACATGACAATGAGTTCACTTTACTCAAATGGCCCCCAGAGTCACCAGACCTCAATCCAATAGAGCAGATTTGGGAAGTGGTGGAACGGGAGATTCACATCATGGATGTACAGCCAACAAATCTGCAGCAACTGCGTGACACTACTACGTCAATATGGACCAAAATCTAATGTAATACTGAGTAATGTTTCCAACACCTTGCTGAATCTATGCCACAAAGAATTAAGGCAGTTCTGAAGACAAAAGGGGGTCCAACCCGATACTAGCAAGGTGTACCTAATAAACTGGCCAGTGAGTGTATATGTATATATGTATGCAAAAAAATTATTTTACATTTTTGTGCAGATTTAATGATGCATATAGTGCATACAATTTTGTATAGTTTTAGTTTTTATTTTTATCTCTTACATATTGTAACAACAACAGCATACACTGCAGTATTTGCTGACAATAAAAGGTGCTGTTGCTTCCATAACTGCCAGCATGGGAAATTAACTAGTTACTGCACTTATGGCACTGAATCTTCGAAATATATTAGGATTTTGTTTGAGGCAGTTTGTATCAATTAAACAATAATCATTTTCTTCATTTTGTGTTTGCAATGTACTACAAAAGGTGTTTGTTTGGTTGTTCTACATGTCTAAATGAGAGATGCCTTTTGACAGAATAGAGCTGTTCAGTCATGTCATCAATTTGCAGGCCGACCCAGAAGGCTAATTCGCCATGTATTCCCTCTGGAATTTCTAATAGGTTTATAATAATGGAAAGAGACTTCAACAACATACAGTGATACCTCAAACATGAATTTTGCAATTACATTACTTGCTTTGCATTATGTGCAGCACAACCTTGTATAGTAGTTCTATAATAGTTCCTAAAGTATGCAGCAGTTTAAAATTTCACATTGTGCATTGAGTGAGTTTATGTTGTAGAAGAAATGATACAGCTAAAAGAGAAATGATTCAGGCTCAGGGTTTTACCTTTAGGGATCTGGCCAGCTGTAGATGGAGTGCCACATCTGCACTCTCTGCTGATTTGATCATCCCTCCTGAGAAGAGAACAAATCTCCTTATTGTGCAGTTTATTTCACAAGATGGCAAAAGTGTTCATAGTTTTCATGGTTACATGTAGAGTTATTGACTACCGAACAGTCTAATATTTGAAAATACGGCTTGAGCTAAACTGCTAACATTACACGCTCTTACTGATTATATTAAAATATCAATACTTAATTGGTTTTGTGTACTGCAGTTTTGTACCGCATTGTATTTATTCTACCATTTGACTTTGCTGAGGAGCCCCATGTGGATGATCTGAGGTTCAATACATGAATTATTTTCAGTGCAGCACCAATAAGATTTTCTTTTCACTATTAACATATTTACAAATGTGCCTTCACAAGGCTTTGTGTCAGAATTAATACTTGACACCAACTTATTTTAAACAGCTTTGAGCAAAACCTATCTGGAAATCAATTATGGCAATCGATGGTAAACGTATAAATGTAATACCCATTTAGAAGGTCACCTGCATGGTCAACTACGACAAGAAAATCTATTTTTAGGTTCAACTGAGGAACATAAGGACAAACAGATAACATTATACACTTCTGTTCAAAAGTATGGGGTCACTGAAATTTCTTAAACAAAATCACTCAGCAATTAAACTGATCAAAAGTAAATATTTTACATTGTTACAAGAAAACTGCCAAATAAACACTGTCAGAGAATTCCTGAAAAGGGGAAGATGGTTTCCACAAAAAATAACAAGCAGCACAACTTTGTTCAACTTTAACATTGATAATAATAAGAAATCACTAAATCAGCATATTAGAGTGATTTCTGAAAGATCATGTAACTTTGAAGACTGGAGTAATGGCTGCTGAAAATTCAGCTTTGCCATCACAGGAATAAATAAATAGGGTATGCATGCCAATGGATAGGCTGGTATTGCTTATCTCTGTCTACTTTGCTCTTGCACTAATTTATAAGAGTAATGCAACACCACAGATTTCTCCAGGAAATGGCAAGATGCTCTGAATAGCCAGATGTGCCTTAGCTAAATCTTCTTCTTTTGTGCAGAAATGAAAATAATGGAAATAACTTGGTATTGTTTGGAACAAATGTAAAAAAAAAAAGTACTTTGAAAAATATATATATATATAAATTTCATCTTAGTAACAAGGAAGCCCATCTCAAAAGTATTGATTTGTGATTTCATATAAGTTGTGTTTTGTTAAATTGATGTGAGCTAAATTTTTGATGACCTGCAGTCACCAAACATTTTTCTGACCTCACTGTAATGAGCCTTCAAATTCAGTGCAGCTTGGGTATGTACACACAAACACACACACACACACACACACTGAATAATACATAGACAGAGAAGTGGGGAGTCTTAACACACACTGACACCTTGTTTCAGATGCAACATTCTTCAATCTTGAACAAAACCAGCCATTACGCTCAACTCAATTTACCCTGGTGTCTCAATTCCCAGTTTTTAAACTTCCTAAGAGATTATAAACACACACACACACACACACTTTTTTAATGCAAACCAGCATTGTCATACTGTAGTTACCAAAGGATAGATTTTCTTGTTTAATGTTTTCAGCGGGGTGGGTGTTTGCTGTGGTTTTCATCAGTATGGAGATACTAGATGTGGATGGAGTGGACAGATGGAGGGATGGTAAACAGAGAAATGCAGGATGCCGGACAGCCTGAAATGTGTGAGGTTAGTGGAATGAAGGGAAGGGGGAGGAAAAGCAAGACACAACGTGACATCTCAGTCCCAAGAACTGCCAGAACGCTGCAGAAGTCAGAGCCGAATCACTGAAGAGAAAAGGAAAAGGAACGATAAAATTCTTAAAAGTAGACGTGTCTCAAAATATTAAGCGGAAAAAAATCTGATGAATACCGTGACCCAAAGTCACTTTTCAGAAGAACTGAGTTCAGGGTCAGTGGTTTGGATTCGCCCAAAGTATTTTGGAAAGCTAGCAAGTTCAGTTATAACATTTCCACATGACATTTCCTCAGATAACCAGTAAGTAAATAAAGAAACACAGTTTTTTCCCCCTCATGCCCTGTGAAAGCAGTCTAGCCTCTCTGTACGGGCCTGTGGCAAAACCTCAAATCAAATGCTCAAATATACATCACACCACCTGTGGGAGAGCAGCTATTTCATTCAACACACACAATCATTTTGAAATCTGTTTGCACATTTAGGTCCATGTGTACCACAATAATGACACAGGTCTAAAGACGACTCCAAGCTGTAGTGATTATTTACTGATTCAGTTTACATTCAAAGATTCAGTTACACATTCTCTTCTTCAAATTATTTGTCCTCAAGTTCTGCACAGAAATAAAACAAAAGCTCTCTCTGGCCTTTTCTCTTCTTCACCTCCATAGGCCATCAAAAATTGGCAGGATGCTAAGAGCAGCTCAAGGTTGAGAGCAGCCTTCACTGAAATGATTTTACCATAGATTTGACACCCCCCTATTGTTTTTGGTGTACGTAATATGAAATCCTTTATATAGGGGATAAAAGTTACAACATTAATGGCTGAATTTAGTAAATTGATGCATCACCTTTTTCACAAGGTATTTATTTGCAAATGCTGTATACATGTCAATATAATTGTCAACAACAGAGTTGTTAGACAAAACTTAAAGTATTAAAATAATTCTCATCATTTAAAATAAAGATGAAGTCAAATAATGTAATTATGAAAAACCTTTTACCTTGGCAAGTACTGAAATAAAATACTTTTAAGTACAAAAATTACTTAAACTTTAAAAAAAAAAACAATTGTTAAACAGAAATAGCACATAAAAAAACTAAATGTCAGGTGTTGGATAAGTGCTTTTCTCCAATAAAATTGTATTATGTGTTTACTCACATTGCCTTTGTTTTATGTAGTACTTCGTTTAGATATACACAAAAACAGAAAAAATCAGTATGGGGGCAAACAGTTTGTCACAGCACTATATACAATATATGTACTATAG
This sequence comes from Carassius carassius, assembly GCF_963082965.1. NCBI lineage: Eukaryota > Metazoa > Chordata > Actinopteri > Cypriniformes > Cyprinidae > Carassius > Carassius carassius. The sequence goes on along the minus strand of NC_081756.1, from coordinate 13,581,948 downwards.
CACTATATATCCCTGTTGAAGAACTATACAAAAACATGTATTTTCACTAGTGTATATTTGCATCGATAGATGAATATGTTTCATAATCAAGAGAGAACACTACCTTTACTTTTAATAAATGCGTTTCAAGAAAAGAAAAAATGCTGGGTTTCATTCTGCAGTAAAGTTGAACTGTTTGGTATAAGCATTATAAGCATGTGTTAACTGTCTTGAGAGCAATCACATTACATTGGAAAAGTGTCAAATCGATTGAGAAATGCTGTAAAAGAAAAGTTCACCATACATTGAAAATGCTCTAATTATTTACTCACCCTCAAGTCATTCCGAAACTGTAACCATATGTTTTGGGATACAATATAGCAGTAAAAATATTCTTCATAATATCTCCTTTTCTTTTCCATGGAAAGAAACAGCAGCAAACATTGTTGAAGGATACTGGCATGAGTAAATAACCAAATTTATATTTTGGAGCAAATTACTCTTTACATTTACCTGTTATATGTATGTGTGTGTATATATATATATATATATATATATATATATATATATATATATATATATATATATATATATATATATATATATATATATATATATATATATATATAACCTCTAAACTTGCTTTCAGAAATTATAATAAGCTTCTGTTGATCACTTGAGCTCTGGCCCGTGAGGATCTATTGATTGTTGCTGTTGAAATGGCAAGGAGTTCAAACATTCTCAAAGCCTATTAGAGACACATAATAATACAGGAGAGCTGATGCGCATCCCTTGGTGTCCCAAAAGTAAAGCCTTGAATGTAATGCGTGTGTGAGTGTGTGCGTTTGAGTACAGGAAGAATCTCTTAATCTCTTAAAGGCCTCTGTTTATGTCAAGTCTTTTTAAGTTTATCTTAAGTTTATCTCAGTTTCTAAGTTTTGAAGTGAGGTCCATAACTATATGACTTGAAAGGCTAAAAAAAAAAAAAAAAAAAATTACATCAATAATACCAATTTCTATGATGATACTCTCAAAATGTAAAAGAAATTATATCCGTAAGGGGTAGTCTAAATATTTTAACAATGCAATGTTTTTTTCAGAACACGTAATAAGGATGACAGGATATGATGTCATGCTCTAGACAATTTGTATATACTAAATAAAGTACTTTTTCTTTTTTTGGCAAGTCCAGTTTTTTTTTTTAATCCCTTGTAGTCATCAGTTCCATCTTTCTTTTTCTCTCACCACCAATCCACTTTGCATTCATCCTTTCCCCTTATTACTAAATCTTGCTCACATCCCATTTTACCTTAGTAATCCTCCTTTCGCTCCTTCCTTCTGTAAATGTGAGGGAGATCACTCATTCTAGGTGGAAAATCCCTCCACTTTTGTCCTGTACTGATGAGGATGTCTGTAATGTCTGTAATGAACACTTTCTAGCCACAAAGTAGAACCGAACTAACCACTGTGAGAAGGGAAGTTCTGAAAGTCAAAAATATTAGAATTACAGTAGAATTAAGAAAGACAGACAGACAAATACATGTAGATACATACTTACTTATATAGATAAGCCACAGCTGTCAGATATCTGAACATCGTTGCATTCCAAGTGCACTCATTCATGGCAACTGTGTTGCCTGCCAGTGATGGCCATTACCAACAGGATAATGCACCATGCTACACTGTCAGATTCCTCAAAGAGTGATTCGAGGAACATGATGGTGAATTTCTGTCAATGCCTTGGCCTCCAAATTCACCTGACATGAACCCAAATGAAAATTGGGTTCGTGCTACATCACCACCACCCCGCAATGTACAGGAACCGCAGGACCTGCTGTTAACATTATGGTACCAGATACCCCAGGAGACCAATCGCCACCTCACTGAATCAATGCCTCATATGTTGCTCTCGCTGCAGTGTTTAGGGCTAAAGAAAGGTCCTACAGGTCATTAGGTAGGTGGTCATAATGTAATGGCTTTTTGGTGTAGATGTGCATATGTACTTGGGCAAGATTTGTTGGGGATTTTGTGATACACTGAAAAATATCAACTAGAAAAGTTGCTTCAAGGCAACATCAAAACCAGGGATTGCATCACCATGGCTGACAGTTTGTTAAAACAGACTATGATGTGTCAGTCAGTCAGCCTTTTACCCAGATCTGAGATGTCTCATCGCTTACCGAGATATCTTAGAAATGGACAGCTTGTCCCAAATCAGTTCAAACAGGAATCCTTCAGTCTGAGTGGTATGAAGTTAAATGGTTCTTTAGATGCCATCAGGTAAAACTGATTCTGCTTTCTGAGTGCATCTAAACTTGAAATCCTTTAAACAGTGTCTTTCTAAGGGACAGTTCATCAAAATTTTCTTGCTCTCACGTAGTTCCAAACTTATTTGATTTTCTTTCTTCTGCACTGTTCTTTCTTTCAACTGTATACAATGAAAGTGAATAGTGACCATGGCCTGTCAATCATGATTCTCAAAAAAATAACATTTTGGTCTGTCCCTCTCACAAATCTAAAATTTGGATTCAAAAGACTCGGACTACTTTCATGGTGCTTTTCTTGAACCTGACAGCCCCAGTCTCTGTTTGTGTTCCACACCAGTTTGGAACAAATGAATGGGAGTAAATGTTTAAAACGCCATTTTGAAATTTTCATTTTTGGATGAACTATCCCATAATGCATAGTATCCTCAGCTGGTGGTTTGGTGGCATACCGTAGGCGGTCACGGTAGTAGCTTGGCGGCTTCCCCTAGCAGTCTTGATGACAGATTGCATCCATACGTGGATGACAAGCTCAGAGGAGCTCTGAGCATTTACGGTTGGGGGATGCAAATGAGAAGTGATGCAATAATGAGACAGGCCCACTGTGTGTGATGAGAAAGGGATAAAGAGGAAGAAATTGAAGGATTTAAGGGGGAAAAAGAAGAAAATTGCTTCTTTATCAAAAAGAAAGACAGAGGCGGGTTAGAATGTTAAGTCTGTCAGGAATTCAGCAAGGAGGCTGTAAGAATCTGGTTTACTTCTATGCGAGTGTGTTGGTATTCGTGCCTGCCTTATTAGTTGCTTCGAACTGTGCACCGGCACAGTAATTATAACTTTATTTATTTGTCATTTTGTCCTCCCTCCCAAGAGAGGGGATGGGAGAGAGTCAGAACAACAATGATGACACTACAGAAAATAATTATCCCTTATCTCCAAGGGACGGAGTCTCAGAAGGTTACATGGTGTTTTAGGATAATAAATAACATCCCTTTAGGAGAAATTATGCATGTCTAGTGAATTAAGCATGTGTTTATAAATAATGTATTATGCACTTTAATTGGCGCCATCAATATTCAACAAAACAAACTCATCTAAAAGACAATTGCCCATCAGTTCTTTTCCATGTAGATCAGCAGGAAGTGATCATGAAACAGAAACTCTAACAGTCTACATTCCAACATAACATTTTGGTTGTTTTGTTGATTTTTCAGTTGGCTTCCCATTCCTGAGAGACAGAGAGCGAGGGTGAGCATGTACTGATTAACAGTCACCCTGAATGCACTGTTCGCACAGTCTGCCAAGTAATCAGTTTCATACGAATGCCAGCATGACACCTGCAGCAAGCAAACATCGCCCTGAGATTAGACCCAACTCAGTCTTTATGAAGCTTTTGAATGCATAATGAACACAAAATGCTTAGCTTCTGAAAGTTTATTAGTCCATTTTAATACATAAGATGAATAAAAAATGATAAAGGAGCTTTTAATACAACCTTTGTTTTGTTTCAGATTAACGGTGTATGTGTCCTGTGTTCTTTGAGATAGAGCTTCTGTCACAGATGAGTGAAGAGGTTGATCTCAGCTCTCATATCAATCTTCTTAATCTCCAAAGCTTGGAGCAGAGAAAAAACTAAGGACATGTCCACACATACACGGGTATTTTTATAAACAGAGTTTTTCCTTCTTCCGTTTAAAAAAAAAAAATCTCCATCCAGATGAAAATGCAAAAGCATGCTATGAAGCACTGTCAAGAGCATGCCAAGCCAACAGGTGTCAATATAATCTCAAACATAAAGCCATGTTGGCCAGTCAGAAGTCTGAAAAGTTTCCAGAAGGCAGAGATAATAGTATTTCTGACGTCACAAGCCAATATCTCTGGTTTTGCTGTATACACGATAAAGCAACCGCAGTTTTTGAAAATCTTCAACGTGGCAGGTGTTTTCAGAAATGTTCAGTTTCAGTGACCTGGTGCAGCATTTGCGTGTGGACGAACAGCCAAAAGGTTTTGATAATGTGTATGTAGACAGGGCCTATGAAGACGAGACAACAACAACATCGTGCAGGTACTTGATTTGCTGTACTTAGTAAACTTAATTTAACATAACAGTCAGTTATGCACAGATTAGATGCATTACATAAATGCCTGATATATAGTTTATGCAGCTTGGCTCTAAGAAATAGAGACTAACTCAAGGAGTCATGTTACATAATCTATCAAGTCCTGTCCCAACAAAGACATAACCAGCTAGTTAGAAGTGAGCTCCGTGCATGAACTGTGTTCCCATTGTCATTCATTCACGGATTTGTGCTGCGCAGCGTCTTCACACATGGACAAGTGTGACATTATACCTCTGTAAATAAAGACAATTTAAATTTACGTCTCGCTCACTTCAGTGCTCTTTGAATGGAGCACATAAGTTAACTTCAGAATCATGGCGGAATATCCAGTGATGTCCACTTCATTGGGCACTTATGTTCGAGTAGAACAAAAGTCTGAAGCGATAAGAGAAACGTACAAAATGTGCAGAGCAGGGGGCACAAGGACTGGAACTGAGAACCACTGAGTTGAATAATACAGCCAAGAATGATCGCATGGTGGAAAAAAGTGCTGAATTTAATTCTCTCTCTGCTGTAAATTTGCTCAATCATTAGTCTCGTGAAGCCGCTTTCATATTGCTGTTCACTCAGTGGATTGATGTGGTTGATGCTCAGGAAATGCTCCAGCACGGCCACCGCATGTAACTTTTAACAAGATTCACTTGTTTAAAACACCATAAATTGTATTAACATTTATTATATAACCATTATTTTGCTAGCAAAGATCTAAATAAATACAACTCTATGAAATAAATGATTTATTATAGCCGCAAGCGATCACACTTTGAATATAGTTCTGTGTAACTGCATAGATAAACCGTGCTGTCAGCAGGCATTTTATAATCTAGAGGGACAAAACATAATTTTGATATAACATTCCAGTTAAGAAATGCAATAAAATACAATGTTTTGTTTGTTATATTCCAATATTCCAGAGAATATTATCCAGTGAATTATTCTTGACTCTGTAGCTATTAAACAGCTTATAAACCTACTATAACGGTAGTTTAAAATGAAGTTGATATGACTCCTGTCTTTTATTTTCTCCATTTGAAAACATTAGACATTCTACATTTATTTTGCTTATTATTAATATTAGTGTTGCTGCTGTTGATGCTTTTTATAAATAAAATGTTTTTTATTGTTGTAATATAAAGATTAAATTTAACATGAAAGACTAATTTTCAACACATAAAAAAAAGATGACTGAATAGAGCATCACATTCCCGCCCACAGCCGGTGCCGGAAGTAAAAATTCAATACAATTTCTGTATTGACAGTTGGGGTATAAGCCATAAAAACGTAACCATACATGGTAGACTTAAAACGGCTGTACTAAGCGATAGTATATGCTCATATAAACGCCAAAGGTTCATGGGGCACTAACCTTGTTTTGAGATAAATGCCTTTTATTCGCGATGTCTTGGATAAGTACTTCATAACCCACAATCCCACAATCCCACAGTGATGCATCAGATTGGTGGAACTCGTGTAACCGTCTGGTTAAACCCCGCGAAGGTCCGTGTAGACTGAAGATCATTAATAAAAAAATAAAATAAAATAAAAACCTGTGTTGCGTTTTTGCATGGTAGACTTATCAGTGTAATTATGATCTCCTTGGCTACTATGATGGCTTTTTTCAAGGACGAAAACAAAAGTGTTCAAAGGGGTGAAACCCACTTCAGATGGGGTCATGTAGTTGAGTGTAGCGTGTCCGAGGGTCAGCTTGTGGGTTTTGTTAGGGCCAGCATGAGGGACAAGACCTACAAAGTTTTGGTGAATTTTGCAGGGAGGTTGGTAACGTTAGTTAGCATTATCGTCCACTTTAGCTAGGCTACTGTAGCCTTCATATGGTACAAGTCATATCAAGCATTTTATAATGCCACTGTCAAAACAATATTTAGCCTAGGCATACCTTTTTGTGCATTTACTGAACATTTGTGTAATGGCAATGACGTGTTGACGACTGAGCGGTGATTGCAGTCAGGTACAAAGCACTGCACCATGTTGCTGATGTTATCGTTAACCGCTATCACACACGCACACAATGTATAAAATAAACGATACCTATATAAAACTATTTATTTACACGATTAATAGTGAGAGAACTGCTATTACTGCACATTCACTATATAAAATAAAATTCACTGGAGGAAAACGTTCGCACGGCCGTCGTCAGATTTGAAGTCGCTCAAAAGGCTCGTTCGCGGTTGTGGCTTCAGTCGACTTCAGTGAGGCGCGGTGGTTTATGGAATGAGTAGTTCCTTCGCTTGAAATGAAAATATGTACACAGTCTTGTACCTTTGACTTTTTTTGGATTTTCTATACAGTGGTTAGTAACCAGAAGTTGACGCTTTGAAAACCACACAAGAGATAACAATTGAAACAAATATGACCCCAGTGTCATGACTTTGGTCTGATCAGCAGGTTTTTGTTGTGTTTGACAGTTCACCATGTGCTCGTTGTCTTTGCCCTCCCCATCGTTATCCTAATTTCTACCTCAGCTGCTGTCACACCTGTGACTTGTTTATTCCTTAACTTTCCCTCTTTTTAAGCTCCCCTCGTGTGTAGTCTGGTGTCCGACCGTTGTGGTGTAATGAGCTACACTTTGTGACCTATAGTTAATCTTGTCGTGTCTTGCTGTGTCTTCTTAGGCTCCAAGTTCAGTCTAGTGATTTCTGTTCACCTCTGCTGCTTGCTCTCAGCCTCCTGTTTCCGCAGTCTTCTGTTCCTGCCCTGATATCGCCACAATACTCAGTGCCCTACAAGAGACTCTCAGCTCCGAATGTTGTGTCAGTACCGACGCTTGGCCCCCCTGTGCTGTACTTCGTCTGACGTTGCGTCGTCTCTGACGCTGGGACTGTGTGCCCTGGTCCTCAATTACCTTGCCTGGTGGAGGGGCTGGAGGCTCATGTGACTGTACCCCTTATCCTTCCCCTAATCTTGGCTTCAGCTTAGGGGTTCTTGAGACTTTAAATAAATTTGAGTTGTACCTGCAAATTGAATCCGTGCGTTTCCCTGACACCCAGTGGATGAATCAGTGTCTTCTGTTCTGAAGCAAAACAATAGGTGTGTATAAGAATAATAATAATGACAGTTGGCCAGAAGTAGGGTTTATAGTTGAAAAGGTTTTAAATATTACTTTTTATTCTCTCCAGAAGACACTGATTCATCTGCTGGGATAGAATTTTTGGAAGTATCCCTTTAAGTCTGGAGGAAGTTCTAGAATGACTGACTTGTTAAGTCTTTCTTTCCTTCATTGGGAATAATCTATTCTTCAGTTATACATCTGCCATACATGGTGATCAGTGATATCTAAGAATGTTTAATTCAAATATGGATTGTTCTCTAACAGAAGCATAACTGTCTTATCCTCCCCTAGTCTCACTGTCTGGCTCTGACTCCCTCTCCGATTTTCTGAGTTTTCTTTGGAGAAGAGTGTTGATGTTGATGTTGAATGTTGATGATTAAGGAGAGATAGAGTGGAATTGTGGAATGTTTTTGCTAGGGATGCACTGATATGAAATTCTTGGCTGATAACGATAACCGATAATTCTTTATATTTGAAAGCCAATAACCAGTTTGTTGGGCGGTAAATCGAAATCCTAATTCTTATATCATTTTTGAGAGCCTGATTACAAAAGTCTCATCATTAAAATCCATGTCCCAAACACTTCAACATAAATCAAACATATACAGTACAGCAGTTTGAACCAGTGTACATTTTAAAATGAATTTTACACTTCTATTACTAAATTTCTTTATCACAAAAAAACCTTATAATGCTTAAATTTATGCAAACAAGTAATTGGACAACATTACCTGCGTGTAAAGAATCAAAATGCATGTGCCATGGATAAAAGGGAATAGCCTCTGCACAGACAATGATGAAATTATTTTAATTAAATCATATTGTTGATGAAAATAATAAGATAAAAATAAAAGAAAAAATCATGCATCCATGATTTTGAAAAAAGAAACATCTTAAATTAATACATCTGTTTCAAAGAGCAGCATGTTTGAGCTGACTGCCCTAGTTGAAATCTCTTTCAGCTGGGAAAAAATAAAATAAAATTATAGTCAATCACAATACACCCAACTTAATGTACTGCATGCTTTGTTGTCATACAAAACTAGTAAATGTGGTTTTATATGCTGCACATTTGTTATATACATCATGGTAATACAAAACAGCAATAAACAGAACTGTAAACACAGCTATTTCCCACATTAATTACCAACAACAATATACTGTCCTTACAAAAGCATTGAGTGGTTTTAATTAACTGACATAAGTTTGTTTAAAACGAGATAATATATTTTAAAACCGTATAATAATATTTTAGTAAAATAAAAAATATATTTAAAATAGATCAAAGGGACAAAATAAATAACATAAAATTGACTAAGGACCCAGTTCATTTTTTCTCAGTGAATAAAAAATAAGACACGAGTGAATCTATTAGGCTGTAAGTCCTGTAACAGATGTATAACTGTAGCATCTTCTATACCTGAGCATTAATCTCAGCCTCAGATGTCATGACCGTGGACAGACTGCCATCAGTCTGAAGGTCTGGCTATGCAAGACTACCTAACCACTGACTCGGGTAATTATTGTCATGGAGACAGATGTGCAGACCAGATGATGTTGGGTATACATCACAGACATATCTTTCATGTATTTTACATGTCCATTAGACAGATTCATGCATGTATAATACACCTATTAGTAAGCAGCACAGCTACAGTGTCATCATGGTCTTGATTTGATGTTTTTCACCTTTAACTAACACAGCTGCTGCCTGCTATTATGTAACTGCCATGTTTATGTGTCCCATCAGAGCTGCATGTGTTCGCAGCTGAGTGTAGCCTTTCATAACCTGATTGTAATGAATTGGGTAAGGTAAAAGCTTTTGCTCCATGAAGCATTTGTGGCCCACATAGCATATCTGGCTCCACACTCATGCATTTATTTTGGGTGGAAATGATCATGGATTTTTGCCTCGTGAGTGCAAGAAAATTACAGGAAAATGATATTCAAACAACGCACGTCTGTTTTATTACAGATAAACAAGAGGTCACACACAGAATGTGGATGAGGTGAAAAGTGATGTGCCATTCAAGAGGAATTGGATCAAAACAAGCTAAAAATCTGGAGGTTATGTATAATTTGATGTCACCAAAATTACAATTATTTAATATTGCAGTGTTTTAACAAGCAACCTCGCTCTGTCATTCTCACAGAATACATTAAGATATCAGAAAAAAATGTCTGTAATTAACCACAGTTAATTGTGTTTGGTTTAGCAAGGACAGGGCAGGACTAAGGGGCCAGGGGTCCCTGTACTTGAGGTTAGTTTGGGCCCTTTACAGATACACTACTAATGCCCTCAACTAGAACATCATTATGGAGTTACACAAAAATCTAAATATCCGTGGAGGTTCATATACTGTACAATTAATATACAACATGTCTAATTTAGATGTAATATTAACAAGTCATTATAATACAATAAACAGGGTATGTTCTCTAATTTGAGAATTCGAAACCCTGAAATTACACTGAAAAAAAACTGAGATGTATTAGTATTATAAAATGTACAGGTGCTGGTCATATAATTAGAATATAATCAAAAAGTTGATTTCACTAATTCCATTCAAAAAGAGAAACTTGTATATTATATTTATTCATTAGACACAGACTGATATATTTCAAATGTTTATTTCTTTTAATTTTGTTGATTATAACTGACAACTAAGGAAAATCCCAAATTCAGTATCTCAGAAAATTAGAATATTGTGAAAAAGTTCAATATTGAAGACACCTGGTGGCACACTCTAATCAGCTTATTAACTCAAAACACCTGCAAAGGCCTTTAAATGGTCTCTCAGTCAAGTTCTGTAGGCCACACAATCATGGGGAAGAGTGCTGACTTGACAGTTGACCAAAAGACAACCATTGACACCTTGCACAAGGAGGGCAAAGACATAAGGCATAAGGAGGCAAGACAAAAAAGGTCATTGCAAAAGAGGCTGGCTGTTCACAGAGCTCTGTGTTAAAGTACATTAATAGAGAGGCGAAGGGAAGGAAAAGATGTGGTAGAAAAAAGTGTACAAGCAATAGGGATAACCGCACCCTGCAGAGGATTGTGAAACAAAACCCATTCAAAAATGTGGGGGAGATTCACAAAGAGTGGACTACAGCTGGAGTCAGTGCTTCAAGAACCACTACGCACAGACGTATTCAAGACATGGGTTTCAGCTGTCACATTCCTTGTGTCAAGCCACTCTTGAACAACAAACAGCGTCAGAAGCTTCTAAAGACAAAAAGGACTGGACTGCTGCTGTGTGTTCCAAAGTTATATTCTCTGATCAAAGTAAATTTAGCATTTTCTTCTGGAAATCAGGGTCACAGAGTCTGGAGTCACTAGAGCACTTTATGGTTCCTGCTGCTGACCAACTTTATGGAGATGCAGATTTCATTTTCCAACAAGACTTGGCACCTGCACACAGTGCTCTGTAAGCTACTTTTTTAAATATGAAACTACAACTGCCAGTTGGAGGCAGCAAGTGACTGTATTAATGAGTGACTTGAATCATTAAATCAACTGATTTGTTTAAAAAGGTAATGTATTTAACTTTGCAACTGAACTTATCCTGATCAAATCATTTACTGGTCCTTGTAACGCTGAGGAACAAAACAAAACTGTTGCTCGGAGACGCAGCGCTTCTGCTGTTTTTTCTGTTCTGTTCTGTTCTGTTCTGTTCTGTTCTGTTTTTTTTTTTTTTTTTTTGGAGCAAAATGGAATTTTGTGTTTGAAAGTTTCTCAGTAACTTGTTTATTGTTTATACATTTATGATATTTGGAAAAACTCCATGGACTTTTGTTTGTGTGACAGGCTAACTCCTGGGCATGTAAAAACAGAAACTCATAAAATGCATATTTTTATTTATTTTTTAATAATTTTGATGATTGTCATGACTCACACAACAGGAACACGGAATGAAAGAGTGAGGAGACGAGGAGTAAAACAATCAAAAGGGTTTTATTAATGGCACGCTGGGGACTACAGGACTGGAGACATCAGGAGAACAGAATGACGTATACCAGCAGACCAAGAACTGGAGACAGAACACACAATAAATACACGGACGCCAATGGGAAACACCTGGGAACAAATTTATTAACATGGCTGGAAACAATTAACACAAGGACAGGAACATGAATTACCATATAACCGCAATGGAGTCACAAGAGGAGCAAAACACATGGACCAGAGTCTGACAATGATATTTCTGCCCCTCTATATATGTGTGATGGCAATGAGATGGGAGAAAGCGCTCAGAACTCTTCAGATCACATAATTTAGTGGGGCATTAATATAATATAGAATCATCCTCTGTAAAAAAAAAAAAAAAAAAATAGGCGTGAATTTATGCATTTATCATTATCTTTCTAAATGTGCACTCTTTTGGGCTAAAGGCTTAAAGGGGTCATATGATGCTTTTTTAAAGATCATTATTTGGTGTAACAATATGTTGACATGCTTTTAATGTAAAATAAACATAATATTTAAAATAATGTACATTATTGTAAGTCCTCTATGCCTCTATCAAACGTGTCGTTTTCTACAAAGTCCCTCCTTCCGACAAGCAGTCTGCTTTGATTGGCCAACTGACAGAGTGCATTGTGATTGGCCGAACACTGCAAGCACTTGTCAGAAATGTAACACCCTTTCCATAATCGTGAGTTTCATCTTTCAAATAAATGTAAAGACAGTTAATAATGTCCTTATTTTACCATCAGTTCAAGCCCAAAAGGGGAACATTGTGGTGTGACAGACAAAGTGATGCAGCTCGTATGTGTTTGCATTAAACAAGCCACTGACGGTTAAGACAGCTGACTACACTGTGTGACGTCTCTCTTTTTCTCTCCCGCTCTCTCTCTATCTCTCTCTCTTACACACACACACACACAATGCACAAAACTCTGCATTTGAACATTCAATAGCAAATACTTAAACGAATAACAAAACATACCTCCAGTAGCTGATTCAGAAGCGCCAGATTGTCGTAGCAAAGTCAGAATGGCCTCCTTTACTAGGTTTACGAAACGGTCGTCCATAAAATGCATTGCTGTTCTGCTGTAAGTAATCTTAAAGATTCCTAAATGCATGTACTTTTGGAAGGCCAAATAAAGCACTTTTGCTTTGGCCTAGAAACACAGCATCTCTCTGACACGGCTGCTTCAAAACTAACTCCGGTTAGTGAAACCATGCCTTCTTTCTTTGCGTGAACATTTGGACAGCATTACGCAAATATTTCCACATAGTGATGTAGACGTGGGGTGTATTTAAATGAGCGGTTTTAGGGGGGCGTGGCAGAGTCTTAACTTTGATAAAGAATATCTCTTTGGATTTGAGACTTTAGTCTTTGCAACTTTACAGATCTTCTTCATTCATCAAGAGCTTGCACACTCCAAACAGAAAGGAAAAATTGAAATTGCATCCAATGACCCCTTTAATGGAGATTTTTAAAGTAGCCATGTGATGACAAATTAATCGCAGTCACGATTCAATACGTGTGTCTTTCTTCCGTGTGAAATAATCAAACACCATTTTGATTATTTCACACGGAAGAAAGACACGTATTGAATTATTAAACATGTATCGCTGATTAATTTGTCGTCACATGGTTACTCACATGGACCTACTGGAAGGTCGCAGTTGGAGGACTGGCCCGTTCAGCCCATGTGTGCGCAGTGGAAAACGGCTAATAATTTATTTCTGGCATAACTGAACAAAACAAAAAATATTAAACCGTGAGAGGCAGGGACCATGTGCTCAAGCCCAATGGTCAGTCCGGACATGAGGAATGCTGTTTTTTAATCTCCTCAAGAACAACACAGATATGATTCTTTGTATAGAAAATTCTGAAAAAGTCAGAATTACGAGATATAAAATCACAGTTCTGAGAAAAAAGTCAGAAAACAGCGAGATATAGAGTTTATCTCAGAATTCTGACCTCTCCCCTCAGAATTCAATCTCACAATTTTGAAAAAAAGAAAGATTTGTGAAATGAAAATCATAATTACCCCGTTTATTAATTTATCCTGTGGCAGAGAAAAGTGAAAAACTGAAATGTGGTCTAGGACATTTATGAACTGGCATTACACTGGCAGAATATGGCATAAAGATGAAGAATTATTCAACAGATGGCTCTCCCATTTTTACTCTGCCAGCTATTGATGTGTTGGCCTGCTTGTCCCAATTAATGGAGTCACCACAGACATTTATCCACAAATGTTTAAGCGTCCAGTTTATAAATGGTATCCTTTAGCAGTAAACTAATTCTGTGCCACCACTAATGAGAAATCAAGGTTTGAATGTCAATTCTGCAGTCAAACTTAAGGATTCACATTCATGTGAAGCACTCAGAAAACAATGCCCAGGATCCAATCGGTAAGTGATCAAAGGCTGCTGTCCGGCAAACACACCGCCTGGGACGGAATTCAGAACGTCAGTGAGTTGAATATAATAACTAGGATTAGAAACAGAGGCCTTTAAAGCCTGGAGGACAAGCAATCAGCATTCTGCCATCCCAATGATCAAATCGAGAAGACTTATGCTAATCAAAGTCTGTCTTTTCCCCTTTCGATCCGCATCTAAACCACACAAGAGAAACTAAAAGAGTGCAGCAAAAAGAGCAAACATTAGAAACAGCTCTAAGAGGTTTGTTGTTCTCGGTTGGCCGTGATGGATTGGACTGGCTCACAGCTGTGACTCAAGCTGCATCCGAAAACAACCAATGGACGTCAGAGACTGTTAGGACATCAGAACTGACAGACAATCTCTTCTGATAAACAAGAGTAGTTTCCTACATTCAATAATCACTAGGACTGAGTGTGATTGAGGTTATATATTTATTTTCTATAGGTGCAATGATTGAGTGTGGTTGAAGACATGCAGTGCATGTAGTTGAATGCAGACACACATTATCAATGTGGTGAAGGAGGATCTGGGATCAGGCTGCCTCCTACTGGTTAAACTGAGATGCAGCATTGTTGGTAAGTTTGTTAAATTTTAAAAAGGCATTTATTTTAAACAGAAAGTAAATCCAAGAATCAGGCAAATATGCAAAATACTTTTTTTAATCGACCAGTGTTTAAAAATACACTTCAATTGATTAAGAAAACATACAGATATGGAAAATTATACAAAGCAGTATGAAAAAGACAAAAAAAAGAAATTTATATATATATATAAGCATTAAAATGCCATTTAAGTTACAACTTTCAAGAACCACAAAATCTAATGAGCTAATGTATTCAACCGATGAATGGTTTGTACTTTTATCAGTTTTTGAAACACTGCTATGGTCACTGGTGAGTGTTCTGGTCAAGAATAACATGGTTGGTAAAAACAACTAAACAGCTGAACATACAATGGAAAACACGCATATACATAACGTCTATTTACAGAGGTAACACATCAATCAAAATCAATCAACCAAAAGCAAAAGATTAAAATAAAACATTAAATATAATTATTTACAATTTTCTGAACTTTACATGTATTTTTTCAGGTTATTTCAAAAACCCCTCCAACGTTTCCAGACTCACCGTGGGGATCAATGCAACTTCAAAGAAAACCCTGTAAAAAATAAAAGACATTTTAATAATAAATAAATAGCTTGGACAGAGGTCTTCACAGTGCACCCGAGACCCGTCGTCCCGGGTCTGTTTAACATTGTGTGTAATACCCGTGCGATCGGAGTCATCAGACTCGGAGAACACACGGCCGTGATCAAAGACTGCTTGTGTTTTTTGTAACTTGCAACTTGTAAAATTAGGAAAAGAAAAGAGTGAGCCAAAAAAAAGTGATCGCTCTCTCTCTCTCTGCTTTTAGAAGCAGAGCTCGCAGACTCAGAGTTAATACAAGGGCACGCACGGTAATAATGCTTGCAGACTTGACACACTCATATTTAATATATTTCAAATCAGCAACACAATCTGAGGTGAACTGTCACATGAATGTTTTCTATGACGCTCAAATTGCGTTAAAGCATATTTTAGGTTGATACAGCTAGCACGCATGTGCAGTCTCGAGCGCATTTCATGTTTCTATGGCAACCAGTGAGGGACATTTCGACCGCCAAACCGCGTTTTACATTTTCTCCCATTTTTATAATATTATAAATGAACCGTTTAATCTTAAAGTTTTAGTGGTCAGATTCAGACTCGATGCAGAGCAGAGAGCACAGCGATCAGATGATAGCAAATAAATAACGTCAGCGGCCATGGCATTGCACGAGCGATCGTTATTATAGTTCAAAAGGGCAAACAGTCTAAGTTATTATGCGAATTAACTCGAGTCAGAATGTACATGTGCACAGTAGCATTTGTCATCCGTCACCGTGACATCAAGTGGACTTTTGGAGCTGAAATAATGAGTGGATTCAGCTTGGACTTGGAATAACGAGAGGAATAACATGGATAACTTTTTTGTCGGAGGATTGTAATGCATCACAGGCAGTCAGGTACAAGGAAGAGAGACTACGGCTCTTTAAATTAGGTAAGACAAAAAGCAGTATTTTTCGCAACAGGTTTATTGACTTGTAATAGCAATTTAAGGTGGAATATGTGACAGTCGGGTCTGTGTCTTCCCGGCGGGTTCGGGTCCAGATTTCAAATAATATACGGGTCTGGGTCGGGTAGGCATTTCTCGGATCTACACGGGTCCGGGTCCAGTTTTTGATATATTAGACGGGTCCGGGTCGGTTCGGTGTAGTACATTACGGGTCTCTTTCGGGTTCAGGCACGAATTTTTGGACCCGTGAATACCTCTACTTGGACATAATAAAATTAAATATGAACAAATCACTTCATTAGTCAAATGCTTTTAAGAAGTCAACATACATACATATACACACACACACACAAAACTGCAAACAAACCAGAAATGTTTACACCATAAAGACATCCAGCAAAAAATCTTTAAGTCAAAAGTTATTTGAATGGCTGAGATAAGATATGTCTTTGAACGTCGTTGTTTAGCATTTAGGGGCGATTAGAATTTTTTATATATAACTCCTCACTTGTCCACTGATCATGTACTGGTTACTCCACAACACCTCGGATCACTTCCTCCTCACTATGAACCTCACCATGGTTCCTTACACAACAAATACCCCTTCACATTTCATCTTTCAACATAAACTACTCAACCCTCTCACCCTCCCGGCTATCTGCTATGTTTTCATCTTTGCATCCCTCCCCCTAAACTGTTAGCATCTTTTGATACTAAGAGTGCTCCTTATACATTCTGCTCCACTCTCTGATGCAGAAGTCTCCAAACTCATCCTTTCTAATCATCCTACTACTTGTCCGCTAAATCCTATTCCATCTCATCTCCTTCAAGCCATTTCTCCTGCAGTTGTACCTGCACTCACTCACATCATTAACATATCCTTTCACTGTGGTGTTTTTTCCTCAACATTTAAACAGTATCATTTAACCCATCTCTTTTATAGACGGTTTCATCGGGTGCACGCGCCTGGCCCCAAGTTAACTTCCGGTCTGTGTTGTGGATATCGGTCTGGCTGCAGTGCCTTCTACAAACGCAGTTAAAGTTAAGGTGATGAGTAGACTGAAGTTGGGCTCAGGTGGTTGTGCTGTGGGATGTGTTTCCCATACATTTATTTATTTTTGGAGACTCGCCTTTTTGAAAACTCGATAAACAAACGTTACGTATAAATGAATAATAAAACGTATAAACGTTACGTAACTCCTGAATAAACATGAGTAACGTTACGTACTGCACGTTTAATAATAATAATTCCTTACATTTATATGTTTAAATATTAAAATGAGGCACGGGTGTTTTTATATCACTTTTTCTGAAGGAAGACTTGCATGTTATATGCCTGATAACGCAGCGTTTGTGAGCATAGCTCTGCTGTGTTTACAGCTGTTACTGGGGAAACCTCTATTTCTCGCGCTTTATGCATCTCCTGCTCGGAAATAATTAATTTGCATTTTCATTAAGTCCACCTGATTTACGCAGCAAACATATTTTGTTTGTTATCAAAAAAAAAATCTACTATGGAGGGCTGTTGTTATTGATTCTATTTGGAAGTCTACCGGAAGTTAAGTTAGGGCCATAAAAGCGTGCATGCGCAGTAACGTTTGTTTATGTTGTTGCCGTTGAAACCGTCCTATGGAACTACAGATAATTTCCCTTCTTCCTTTCATTGCAAAAACACTTGAATGAGCTGTGTTCATCCAAGTCTCTGCCTTTCTCACACAGAACAACCTCCTCGACCACAACCAGTCTGGTTTCAGAAGTGAACATTCAACCAAGACTGCCTTGTTGAAGCCCTAAGACTGACAAGAGCGGATTCAAAATCTTCAATATTTTTCTTGCTGGACCCGTCCGATGCTTTTGACATGGTTAACCACCAGATCCTCCTCTCAACCCTATTGGCAAAGGGCATTGGAGGAACTGCACTTCAGTGGTTTGAGTCTTACCTATCAGATAGGTCCTTCAAAGTATCTTGGAGAGGTGAGGTGTCTAAGTCACAACATCCAACTACTGGGGTGCCTCAGTTCTTGGACCACTTCTCTTCTCTGTCTACATGGTATCATTAGGTTCTGTCATTCAGAAACTTGGCTTTTCATACCACTGCATTGCTGATGACACTCAACTCTACCTTTCATGCCATCCTAAAGATCCAACGATAGCTGCTTGCATATCAGCTTGTCTAACAGACATTTCTTGCTGGATAAAGGACTATCACCATCAACTCAACCTGGCCAAGACAGAACTGCTTGTGCTTCCAGCAAACCTATCATTTCATCACAATTTCAGCATCGAGTTAGGCACATCAATCATAACTCTTTCAATAAAAGACAGAAACTACTTACTTTCTTAGAACACATTGCTAAAACTGTCCGGTCCTGCAGATTTGCTTTATTCAACATAAAGAAGATCAGGCCCTTTCTTTCGCTACATGTTTCTCAACTCATTGTTCAAGCTCTTGCTCTGTCCAGGCTGGACTATTGCAATGCTCTCTTGGCAGCTCTTCCAAACATTTGTACAAACCTTTACAATTAATCCAGAAGGCGGTAACAAGATACATTTTTAATGAGCAAAAAAGAAATGCACGTCACACCTCTGTTTATCAATTTGCACTGGCTACCAATAGCTGCTCTCATAAAATTCAAGGCATTGATGCTTGCCTACAAAAACACCACTGGCTCTGTACTTTTTACACTTTTTGTATTTATCAATTTTTTGGTTGTTTTATTTATCAATATTTTCATGTATTATACAATTAACAAAAGCAAAATATTCTCTATTCTATCCATTTACTTTTTGTTTGTTATATTATAAAAAAAAAAACCTTGCTACTTGTACTGCGTTAAGCTAACTAAAAATCTAAGTTTTATAAAAATCATTAAGTTTTAGGCCTTTTCAGTTTTCGGTTTACCACACTTTTTACTTACTTTAGTATTGCAGAGTTAACCCAGATACCTTATAATACTGAGATAATAGCGGAGAGCAAAAGTAGACACAAAGAACCTACTATTCTGGTTAAAAATACACAATTTAAACTGCATTGATTACTTACTTGTGTGCATATTTGCTCCTGACGACACCGAGTTTACTGTCCGGCGGGCTGATGAGCATATCATGAAGTTTTCTGACCACAGGTGCCAGATCCTCCACACTGTATCCAGAGTGGAACTGCAAACACTGTGTCTGGAAACAGGAGTTGAACATCAGTCAGAACCTTTACTCAAACACTGAACTGCAATTGTGAAGTGCAGCCAGACATCTGTGAAGCTTGGAGGAGTCTAATGAGTGTTACATATGGGAAGTGAGACCTTAATACGCCTGCCAAATATTTCATGGTTCTAGAAGAAAATGCCCTCAAGCTGTCAATAATCTGAGGATATGATAAAAACAACATCCGGAGAGAATGTAAATGAATGCGTAAGCGTGTGTTCGTTGTTGCTTCAAGGTAATTGAACTTCTTCATATATGACTTCTCCGTAGAAACACACAGGACACAAACCACTTACTCTAACGTTGGTAAACAAAGTCCAGCTTCACTTTAATTAACCAAAATACCTTTATCATGGTCTTAAAGGACAAACCAACCCACTACTTAGTTTGAGTGTGAATGTGCGTGTGTGTGCATAGTAGGTTTGGGCGATAATACGGTAATATGGTATACCGCGGGATCTAAAAATAGCAACGGTATCAGTTTCAATACCGTCATACCGTCAATAAAAAAAACAAAAAACAATGCACTTATATAGGAGAAAGGATTAAATATTAAATATAATTTATTTAATGCCTAAAAATGCGTATGCGTGGTTGTCATCGCGTGACAACGAGAAGAGGAGAAAGAGAGAGAGGGGGAAAGATGGCGAGTTGCGCACTGAGTGACCTGGTCTCGAAAAGAACACAACTTCTGCAGTTTGCCAGTATTTCGGGTTTCGACCGAATGAGAAGGGAGAGGCGGTAAATACGGACGAGGCTATTTGCAAATTGTGCCCTCACGAAAAAAGATGACTCTGGGAATAGGCTATGCTGCTAAAAAAAAAAAAAGCCGATGCAATGGCAGGTCCTGTCGGCATCGGCAACGTAGAGGACCGAGTAGGAGCTGAAATAACAGGCTAATGTTGGGAGCCAGTTACTCAAGGAGACGAGGACCCACTTCATTAATGGAAAAATGCTGCCTGGTGTTTTCCCCAGATGTCCGAGTGGCACGAAAGTACCTGTGCATCTATGCCACAAGCATGGCTGGACTGGCCATTGGGCATACCGGGCATTTGCCGGGTGGGCCGACGTGCTTTTTGGGCCGATATATCTCATACTCATAACTTTTTTTTTTTTTTTTTTTTAAACGGCCCATAAAATTTGTACATCGGCGGCCCACTCGTTTTGTTTTGCTTAATTGGCGGCGCTGGGTTTGTGCCGGTGTAATGCATTGGTCAAAGTCAGTGTTAGTTTTTTTTTCTGACAGACCAGCCCATGAAACACGTAGATCAGCGGCCCATTGGCTCTTTTCTTGATTGACACTGGGCTGGCCCAATCACAACTTTAAACGAGTGAGCGAGCGGCAGCAGTGTCAGTGTGTATCTGTAAAAAAAGATGGAGAAGAAACGCAAGGAATGTGCAGATAAATAGCGTGAAAAAATAGCAGGCCCTTAAAGCAGACACTGTAAACCGTGTCAAAATATATGTTTTCTGACCTTCATCAGCTCCTGTGGCAGATGATGATAGTGAGGACGGAGGATCAGGAGAGAGATGAGAAAGTGTAGAGCCTGCGGTAAGCATAACTACTTTCAAAACACTTAGGCCATGTCATGATTGTAGATTATTTCCACATCTGCATAGTTGATGATTACCGCAATTCACTAGAAATTTAATAAGAGGCGTTTGTAAACCATGTTTTCCGCCAAAATAAAAGCTTGATGCAGCAAAATAAAAGATCATGTGCTTATCTCTTTCAAGTATAGAAATTGGTACAACTAATTAAGAAAGTTTCCTTTATTTTTTGTGCATTTGTTTTACAAAATATGGCTATTACTGTCATTGGATTAATATTATAACTATTATTATGTATAGGTGTAATGTAAATAGACACTGTAACTAAAAGAGGTTTGAATTTTTCTTTGTTTAATTTGTACACTGAATATGGGTTGGAGCTTTTAATTTTGAACTCTCAAAGTGCACCAGATTAATGAATTTAACATTAAAATACACAAAATTTTCCTCACGGGGGGGCATGCCCCCGAACCCCCTAGAAGGACCGAGGACACACCACCATAGTTTTAACAAAAATCCTGTAAGAAACACTGGTATTGCTATGCCAGAGCCGCTTATAGCTTGTTTTAGGATTCACCGCTGTGGAGTATAGTTCAACTGCATTAATAAATATACAATTTTGACTTATTTCATCTGTTAACTCTCACTCGTTCCTATACTCACTCATTACATGCATGGCATTAGTGGTTTTAATGAATAGGAGTTGGTATGCATATAATTAAGGGCGTGCAAAGATGGGTGGTGTTTATGATCATATAGTGGGCCGGTCTGGGCAAAAATGCCCGGGCCGATTTTTTGTCCCAGTCCAGCCCTGGCCACAAGCACACCATCGAAGCAGATTTTCAGCACCGCAGGTAAAGTTGTTGGTCCACAACGTGCCCTAGCGAAAAAATCTTGACTAGATTGTATTCCACTTGCCATTCGTTCCTATTGGCACTGTGTTTATTTTTTTATTTATTTAATGGATTCAGGTATTTTTATTTGGTTTTCATTAAAAACAATTTTGGAAAGACGACTGGAAAGAAGAGGTTTTTATTTAGACCTATTGCTTTTCAATAATTTTTATAATATATATATATATATAAAATTATAAAAATAATATTAATTTTGAAAAAAAAAAATTTGAGCTCACAAAAAACTAATACTGTTTATTTAAATTAAGTTTAATGAGACAGACGTTATTTTTCAGCAACATTTATTGTTTCTGTCATTTTTGAACAAGCTTACACACAATAAGCTTGAACATTACACATCGTGTTTTGTAGCTGAAAACCTTTAACAATGCGTGCAAACAAACAAAAGTACAGATTAAAAGCAAAAAAAAAAAAATGAACAAAGAAAAAACGTAAAGCAGCCTGCAGCAATTAGGCCATTGTACAGAATGTAGCTTACACTTAACTTTGAAACTGTCAGCAATTCTTTTTTGCTTTTTTTTCTATTGTTTTACATGTTCTTGTTAAGAAATACGGGCATGTAAACATGATCAGGGGAAAGTCGGCTCCTTAGTCTGTTAACAATAAGGCCGGCCGCGGAGAAAACGCGCTCTGACGGCACAGACGTTGGCGGGACTCACAAATAACGGTGTGCTGAGCGAATACATTTTGTGAAGCGCTTCGTGTTTTGGTTTCACCACTGAATTGGATCCTCATCTGGTGGAATACATGGCTCCAGCAAGAACTGTTCCCACTCGTCTCGGCTGGACTCTCTGTAATCGTCGCTGAAGAACTGGCTCAGCCTTTCAGACGAGTGGGCATTGCATCCACTTCATCGTTGGTGGCAGCGGCTGCATCCGCGCCACTCGCATCAAGGAAAATGTTCTGATAATGTTCAAAAAATATATATTTTTTCTTACTTTCATGTTTTCATCGAGAAACCTGAGATGTTTGTGCCGAGGGTCTAAGGCAGACGCGAGAAGAGGAGTTTTCACTGCATTCTCCAAGTTAGCGGTGTTTATTCGTTGCTTGAGAGATGCTGCAACAATGTTCTTGAATGTGGTCACTTTCTGTGATTATCCACTGCATATTTGAAGTACTGTAGAAGACCGCATTTCTTATTCATTAATTATTTTTTGCTTGCATACATCTTCAAATATGCTGTGGAGAATCACAGAAAGTGACTGAATTAGGTTTTATTGTGGACTTTTTTTCTTTTTTTTATGGCAAGCAAAAATATGTTGAAATTCAAATATCATTTTTATTTATCGAATAATTAGAGCAGAACGAATAATCGAATGTGACTATCCGTGCACACCCCTAGTGATTTATTGATTTGTGTGCGCGTCTCCGCGCAAAAACTGTTCTGTATGTTTGTTAATTTAATTCTGTTTGACTATTGGTATTTGTTGCTAATAAAAGTTGTTAATATTGTTGTGGATGTAATTTTGTTATTGTTTCAGTATCAGTGTTTGGTATTCAGTTTCTGAATGGTTTAGGCACAAGCCAACAGTTTGGTGATGCTGTCTCAGCCTTACGTCATCATTTTTTAATTATTCACGGTAATACCGTATACCGAGGTAAAATAGGGAGGAGGTTTGACGGTATCAAAATTTGGATACGCCCAAGCCTAGTGCATAGAGACAGAATTAGCATCCATAATGAGCAGTTACCAGGCCAGAGTTGTCGTCAGGTTTAGCTCATTCAAATCATAGCACACAGGCATGATGAACTCATTGTGAAAGTGTCAAACACGGAATGGTGGCATTTTGTGAAAATAAATGGTATAACTCATGAGCTCTGTGCTTGTGCATACATTATAAAAGCATAAATGTAAACACATACCCATCCTCCCAGATCCTTAGTAACCAGAGCGATGAGCAGACAGGCAGAGGCGAGCAAAGACGCTCGTATGGGCACAAAATCCATCTCTAGCAAGCTCAGCTCACAAATAAAGCGCGCCAGAGTCAGTGTGTCCATACCTGCATTCACACACTGCCGGGAGATGAGAGACAATTAATCATCACACACACACACAAGCCAGAAAGAGCCTCCATACACTGCCAAACTGCAGAGAGGAGAAGTCAAGTTTTATACATTTTATTCATATACAACATACACACACACACACACAGATACAAAGTCAGTAGCAATGCCAATTGTGTCAGCTCACAATTACTAAAGGAAGTGCTTCAGTAAGCCATAGCAGGAAAGCATTTTAATTTAAACATCTGAAATGTAAAGTTTGATTTCCTTGATTCCTGAAATGTTCTACTCTTGAAGGAATAGTTCATTTGTCATTATTTACTAATCCTCCTCTTTTTGTTCTGATGCAGAGTGCTGTTATTTTTTGTGCACAAAAGGACAATCTTTCGAAGAGTCTTTAGACCGCTCTTATACAAATCATAGTGACTGACTATTGCTGTTAAGCTCAAAAATGAATAATGTTTTTGTCATTTTGGAGCTTAACAGACAAGGTCACTATGAACTAGAAACTAAGGAAAAAACTTGCACAAAGATTGTTCAAAAGATCTTCTAATATAATATATTAATATATCTAATATATCTTCTAATATAAACATTATAAACCATTATAATGTTTGAAGTCTGTAGGACTTTTAATGCTTTTGAAAGACTTGTGCTCAATAAAGGCTGCACTCATTTGTACATTAAAATAGTAATATTGAGAAATATCATTATTATTATTATTCAAAATTTTCTATTTCAATATACAACCCGAATTCCGGAAAAAAGGGGACGTTTTTTAAATTTTAATAAAATGAAAACTAAAAGACTTTCAAATCACATGAGCCAATATTTTATTCACAATAGAACATAGGTCTCCGGCCTTTTCCTTACGCACAGAGATTTCTCCAGTTTCTCTGAATCTTTTGATGATGTTATGCACTGTAGATGATGAGATTTGCAAAGCCTTTGCAATTTGACGTTGAGGAACATTGTTTTTAAAGTTTTCCACAAATTTTTTACGCAGTCTTTCACAGATTGGCGAGCCTCTGCCCATCTTTACTTCTGAGAGACTCTGCTTCTCTAAGACAAAGCTTTTATAGCTAATCATGTTACAGACCTGATATCAATTAACTTAATTAATCACTAGATGTTCTCCCAGCTGAATCTTTTCAAAACTGCTTGCTTTTTTAGCCATTTGTTGCCCCCGTGCCAACTTTTTTGAGACCTGTAGCAGGCATTAAATTTTAAATGAGCTAATTAAGTGGATAAAAGTGTAAAATTTCTCAGTTTAAACATTTGCTACGTTATCTATGTTCTATTGTGAATAAAATATTGAAATTCCTTTAGTTTTCATTTTATTAAAATTTAAAAAACATCCCAACTTTTCCGGAATTCGGGTTGTATTTTAAAATGTAATTTATTCCTGTCATGGCAAAGCTGAATTTTCAGCAGCATTAGGCCTACTCCAGTCTTCAGTGTCACATTTCAGAAATCATTCTAAGAAGCTGATTTGCTGCATAAGAAACATTTCTTATTATCAATGTTGAAAACAGTGCACTTAATATTTTTGTGGAAACTGATAAAAAAAAAAATTCTGAATTCTTTAAAGAATGGAAATAAATCTTTTGTAACATGATAAAAATCTCTACTGTTACTTTTGAACAACTGAATGCATTCTTGCTGAACAAAAGTATTTGTTTAAAAAAATCATCTTAAACTGACCTCAAAGTTTTGAATGGCAGTGTAAGTTCTACAGAGATTAAGAACAATATGATGATGAGAAAAAGTAGGTAAACGATCCCTTAGTTAGTTTACCTACTAATTATACATTTTACAAATTATATCAGTAAAGTCAAGAAAAGTAAAAAAAACAAAAAACAAAAAAAAAAAAACAGTCAAATGCAACAACCAGTGAGAGCTGGTCATACACACACACACACACACACACATTCATCAGGGCATACGGAGTAAACAAATAGGTCACACCTGACAAACACAAAGACATTCAAATCATGCTACCCTGCATGGTCTTTCTTTCTGACTTTGACAAACACACATACACACACACACACACTTGACATTAATCCTAGTGTGTGTCAGCTGACTCCAAAGGAGTTTCACCTGTCTCTTAAAGGGATAGTTCACCCTAGGGCTGCAACTAACGATTATTTTGATAATTGAATAGTTGGCTGATTATTTTTTAGATTACTCGATAAAAATAAAAAAAATGATATATATATATTTTATTTTATTTTATTGACAAAAGCACATTATTCCACATTCTGGCCAATGTCCTTCAAACAAATGTGCCAGCTGAATGCTAAGAAAGCATACAGTGCTTTTTTTATTAAACCACCTGTCATAATAGAGAAAACGCAAATATTTTTGTAATATGTCAAAAAAAAATGTACATCTAAAAATGTTACCGTCATTTATTGGGCAAATAACAAATTGAAACAAATAGATCAAAAAAAAGAGGCCTGCCACGCCGTTTTAACTTAACGCAGACAGTCAGGATGGGCCTTTATGCAAAAATAGAAAGGCTTGCATGAATTTGTGACATTTACAGATGAGGATATGAACGTAAACTGAAAGTGTTTTGTGCCGAGGACGCACACACGTATCTGTCAAAGCACCTGACAGGGCAAGACATTACACTAATACATCAGCTTGAAGATTAAAATAAAAATTTCTCATGTTTTGGGCAGCCTGGATCACATATTTTTCCTCCAGAAGCTCATTTGGTTTCCTCCACAATTTTTATGCAATTTTGTCCATAGAAATGCGTTATTCAGTGTTGTAATTTGATGCGACAGGCTGAAGTTGGATGTGCACTGTGGGCAGTCCCGACTAATCGATAATGAGAATCATTGTCAATGAATCTCATTATCGAGAATAATCTATTTATCGATTAGTGATTGCAGCCATAGTTCACCCAAAAATTAAAATGTGATGTTTATGTTCTTAACCCAAGGGCATCCAAGATTTAGGCTTTGTTTCTTAAGTAGAACACAAACCAAGATTTCGGTTGCAGTCTATCACTCTTATAATGTAAGTGGTGAGAATCACGGCTAAAACATACAATAAAACAAACAAAAAAAAACATAAACAAAACCAACTAAAACGCTGCAGCTCGTGACGATAGAATGACGTGTAAAGACACAAAACAATCGGCCTGTGCAAGAAACTGAACAGTATATATATTGTTTTTTGCCTATGATTCACACAACGTCCGAACTGTTAGAACTCTCCTGAGCATGTCCTCTTGTGCGCATTCTCAGCAGCAGGCATGTGAGGCATAGTCTTCTTCTTGCTTTATGGTGGATTGCAGACTTATAAGGGCATTACCGCCACCTATCTCTCAAATGGACCAATGACACGCTACATACAATCTCAATTAGGAGTATCAATGGTCCATTTAAGAGATAGGTGGCGGTAATGCCCTTATAAGTCTGCAATCCACCATAAAGCAAGAAGACGACGACATCTCCTCACGTGCCTGCTTGAAAACGCACTCAGGAGAGTTCTAACAGTTCGGACGTTGTGTGAATCAGAAGTAAAAAAACTATATAAATACTGTTCAGTTTCTTACACGGACCGATTGTTTTGTGTCTTTACACATCAATGTATCGTCAGGAGACAAAGGATTTAACTTGGTTTTGACTGTGTATGTTTTTTTGTTTTATTATATGTTTTAGCCATGATTCCCATCCACTATGGGCTAAAAATCTTGGTTTGTGTTCTACTGAAGAAAAGTCACCTACATCTTGGATGCCCTGGGGGTAAGCAAATAAACATACAATTTTCATTTTTGGGTGAACTATCCCTTTAAGGGTATATGCATATGTTGTCTCTCACCTTAGCGTAGCGACGGAGGAAGCGGTATGGAACCGGAATATTGATGTCAAAGTTTAGCGCCTGCAGGATACGGATTTCCATGGCGATGAGCTGAGAACGCTTGTAGGCATCATCACAAATATATAGGAAATCATCCACGCAAGGTGGAGCTCGCTCCTGTGAGGATACACCAGAGAGATGATGGGTAGAATCTGACAAATCACATAGTACTCACTTGTTTTCTTAAAGCATGCAATATGTATATTGTGCATAGTATGCAAAAATACAGAGCACACTGTGCGGTTACTGCAACCCACAATGCAGTGTCAGCTTGAATTTCTTTGTGTAGTGAGAGTGTGGAGATTTAATATCACTTTCTTGACTTATTTGATCGAATTGGCAAAAGGCATTTTTAAACAATTGTATAGAAACATACAATAAAATTTTTTGATTTTTTTTTCTGAAATGATAAATGGATGGCATTCACGCAGTTCAACATTCAAGAGTGATAATAAGCATCATATTGTAGCTTATATAATAATAGAAATATATTTTACTACAAATATATAACAAAAAACCTGCATATCAAAATAGTAAATGAGCTGATAAATTATTCTGGATAATATAATATTATAAATTTTTATAGGATTTGAAAGAACCTGGATTTAGACATTGTGTGCACCCTTTTAACGATTAACTACATTTTCTATGAGGTTGTGTAAGTGTGTGTGCAGGATAATGAGTGAATGGTTAAGTCCTTGAGTAATTACGACTAAGCCCAGAAAAGTGCGAGTTTAAAAGAATGGCTTTCAGCTATCATGAGAGAGAGCATATGTCTTACCTCAAATTTAGAAGCGATGAGCATAGCAGTGGAACCAATGAGCTGTAAAGACTCCCGTCTGGCCTGGCTCACAGCCAGATAATGATCCGTAATTTTCACAGCCAGGTACAGAGTCTCATGATTCAGCTCGAAATTCTCCTGCAGAGTAAAGAGCAAGGATAAAGTCACATCAGTGCTTTATCCACCAAAAGCCAACAACGTTTTACCAGACTTATCAAAACAGCACAACGATGACAAACATTGACACTTACCTGGACCTCAACCAGCCAGTCCACCAGAATTGCTCTCATATTGTTGTTCAGATGTTGCTGATCAGCCATGTAGTCATGTAAGACAAACTTTTCCTGTAAATACAAGAAGTGAAAAACACTTTAGCTTAATGTTCTCTGTTCCTCAACTTTCAAGAGAATTAATGAACTCACTACTAAACCAACCTCTCTGCTCTTGAGGTAGTCAAAAATATCTTTGGCGTACTCCACTGCATGCACAGAGTCACTGAGGTGCTCTGAATCTATGTCAAACTCAGGTGGGATCTGAAAGACATATGATATGATTTTGTGTTTTTGAAGTCTGTAAGAAAAGGATAACCCCCAAAATATTAAAGAATATGCCCAGCAGCAAATAGCCACATTCATGCCAATTCTGAAATAGTTTAATAATTTCCTGATCTTAAAAGGTTAGTTCATCGAAAAATGAAAATGATGTCATTATTAACTCACCCTCATGTCGTTCCAAACCAGTAAGACCTCCATTTATCTTCAGAACACAGTTTAAAATATTTTAGATTTAGTCCGAGAGCTCTCAGTCCCTCCATTGAAGCTGTGTGTACGGTCTACTGTCCATGTCCAGAAAGGCAATACAAACATCTTCAAAGTAGTCCATGTGACATCAGAGGGTCAGTTAGAATATTTTGAAGCATTGAAAACACATTTTGGTCCAAAAACAGCCAAAACTACGACTTCATTCATCATTGTCTTCTTTTCCGTGTCTGTTGTGAGTTCAAAACACAACAATTCAATGATATCCGGTTTGCCGAAAGAATCACGATGTAACCGGATCTTTTTGAACCAGTTCACCAAATCGAACTGAATCATTTGAAACGGTTCTCGTCTCAAATAAGCATTAATCCACAAATGACTTAAGCTGTTAACTTTTTAAATTTGGCTGACATTCCCTCTGAGGTAAAACAAACCAATATCCCGGAGTAATTCATTTACTCAAACAGTACACCGACTGAACTGCTGTGAAGAGAGAACTGAAGATGAACACCGAGTCGAGCCAAATAACGAACAAAATATTGACTCAAGATCCGGTTGCATCGGATCACCAGTAGTGATGAGACGTTCGGTTCTTTTCCACGAACTGATTCTTCTGGACATTTCGATTCAATAAACCGGTTGAAGTAAACAGTTCACCGGTTCTTTTGCACTCGATGTAATGACGTCATTGGTGATGATTGCCCTTCATTCAAGCCTCGGTTTACCCGCGCACATAACATTAGCACAGAATCAGTTCAGAATCAATCATCGAAAGATTCAGCTCGGTTCAGACGCTCTGTGTGTCGGTCTGTTTCACGCTGAATCACACATGCGCAGTATCATCAGCTCCTCGGTTCTTGAATCAGACGTGTCTGACAGAAACGGTTCTTGACTCGAGAACGAGTCCGTCTTTTGTTCGTTACCTGGCTCGGCTCTGTGTTCATCTTCAGTTCTCTCTTCACAGCAGTTCAGTCGGTGTACTGTTTGAGTAAATGGATTACTCCGGGATATTGGTTTGTTTTAATTTAGAGGGAGTGTCAGCCACATTAAAAAGTTAACAGCTTAAGTAATTTGTGGATTAATGCGTATTGGAGACGCGAACCGTTTCAAATGATTCAGTTCGATTTGGTGAACTGGTTCAAGAAGATCTGGTTACATCGAGTGATTCGTTAGCGAACCGGATATCATTGAACTGTTGTGTTTGAACTCACTCACAACAGACACGGAAGAGAAGACAATGCTGAATAAAGTCATAGTTTTTGCTATTTTTGTACCAAAATGTATTTTCGATGCTTCAAAAAATTCTTACTGACCCTATAATGTCACATGGACTACTTTGAAGATGTTTTTATTACCTTTCTGGACATGGACAGTATACCGTGCACACAGTTTCACAGTTTCAATGGAGGAACTGAGAGCTCTCGGACTAAATCTAAAATATTTTAAACTGTGTCCCAAAGATGAACGGCGGTCTTACTGGTTTGGAACGACATGAGGGTGAGTTATTAATGACATCATTTTCATTTTTCGATGAACTAACCCTTAAGCATTGCACCAGTCCAGCAGACCTAAGTCTTACCTCCGGAGGCAGTAGGTGTGGAGGAATTGGAGATTTGGAAGAGGATTCTTCCAGTTTCTCAATATTTGACTCCACATTCTTCAGTTCCTCTAACTTTTCCTCTGAATTGTCCACAGGTCTGAGGGAAGAAAAGATAAGCAATCTACATATTCTGGGCCAATCATCTCAAATTGCATTTAAAACATCTCAATGTAAAGTAGGGTAAAGCGAAAAACCCAATAAAATATGACTTACTTTAAGTTGACATCATTCTTAGAAAGTACTGAGACCTTCTTTTGCAGCTTCTTGACAGGATCTTTCTTCTTGATGGGGTTGCTTAGCTCAATCTTGTGTGCCTTTTAACAAAAATGCATTTTAAAAGTGGCTTTTCACTAATATACTTTTTTTTTTTTTTTACGGTTGACATTTCAGGTCAAAATTCAGCCTAGAAACTTCACAACACAACACTGTACTTGGGTTTAATTTGTTAAAATGAGCATGAATCATATCAATCAAATCAATTTGATCCGAGACCGAGAGAATGAATGCAAGGTGTTAGACAACAGCGAATAAGCTATCATTATAATTTGCACATGACAGCACCTCACCTGGAAACCCAGACCAACCAAAGGAGAGCCCATACAATCTGTAATTTACAGCTCGAGCATGAATGGGATTTCAATGAGCTCATGAGACATGCTAAATCTGTGTTGATTTGCATCATTCAAGCAAACTCCTGGTGTTAGTGGGGTTAACGTTTCAAGATAGACGTTCAACACTTACTGGTTTCACACCATCAGAATCAAACCGAGGGGCCAAAAAACACTGATAGACAGCCTGGTCAGGCAACACGAAAGCAATAAAACTGTGGTGCATTTGTACAAAAACACATATGAAAAATTTAAATGGCACCCTTACATTTGTGATGTCTACAAAAGCTGTTCTTTTCTTAGGGGCCCCTTGGGGAGAAGATGAGGAGCGCTTGGTCTGAGGGCCATCCTGCTTAAACACAGAAATACAATATTGATCAGAACAATGAATCAAATCAGCAAAACTAACTCACTTTTAGATCTGACCTAATCTCATTTACCTAAATGAAAAAAATCAGTTACCTGGTTTTCTAGTCCTTTAGGGTGAAGTTTGGGGATTTTACTGGTAGTGGGCTTCTTTCCTCTTGAAAACGGCATCTTGTTGTTGTGATCCTTTACAGTTATATCCTGTTTCAAATGTGATTTATACAAAGAATGAATGAAAAGCCGAATGTACTATAGTGATGCATAGTGCACAGTTCCATCCGACACACACACACACACACACACGATTTGCTCCACAAGGTTACTAAACATTCGAACAAAACTCACTGTTTTGATCGCAGGAAGCATCAAGTCGGTCGTTAAGCAACAACATGCATGCGACTGTTTCGTTTAGTTTTGCGAGAAATCTAATAGCAGAAACTATCTTACCTTTCACCATACGCTGAACATCCTTAATTAAAGCAGATAAATATTTTGAAACAGAATGTGTGCAAAATTCACGAAAAGTACAACGAAAAGCAATTCAAACTGAAACAGAGACACCACACTACTGTTTGTATGCGTCCGAAGCCACACGAGGCGATCTGATTGGCCGACTGCAACTCCCTGTAGGCCAATCAGCGTCGATCTGGGATGCCGATGTTAAGGGGCGGGGCAATAGAATTTAAAATTCAAAACACCCTAGCAACCAGTAGGAAAAACTCCCGCGTTCCACTGACGTTTGAGCATTGAGCAAGCGGATTTTGAAGAGAATGTGCTTGGTACTGACACCATCCGAGGTTCTGCTTATTAGATAAAATAATTGTAATAATGTTACGTAACTCCTTTCACATTATTTATACTGTTGAATTTTCACTGAAGCCACACCTCCCAGCCACCCACACGCACACTTACGCAGTACATGTCTTTCACACAGGAAATCAGCATAGTCTGCAAACTGCCAGTGGCCCCATCATTCACTTACTCAGGTCTTTCAAGACGAACTAGTTTGAGTTATATTCCTCAACAAGGTATGTAATATATATATATATATATATTTTTTTTAACTAGTGAATTAATTTATTTACTTCTTCCTGCAGTATTTATTTTCCCTTTTTTATTTTAGAATTTTTTGTTTTTTGGTAAAAATTATATACATATATATATATATTTTTTTATTTTTTTTATGTGTTCAATAAGCCTAGTTTAAGCCTTTTGCCCTCTGGTCTTTCAGCAAAAGAAAATGATTTATTATGTGCAAGATAAATTCAGTTGTATCTCAGTACTTTAAAACATGGTTATGAAAATCAAATTATCAGCCATTTTATACATTAGTTTACATCTGATTACCGGTAAGATGTCTTTCATACTCAAGGACCAAGTGGTTAAGTGTTAAGTGGTTTAACAGAAAATCTCCTAAGTGTTTCATGTTTCCTTTGAAAATGTCAATGAATTATGAAACATAAACAACAGATTAGACAGCCGAAGACTTTACAAGGTGAAGTCCTCCACAGCACTTCACATGAACATTTTATTTCAATTTTTTTTTAAATGTTTTTAAAATTTAACTTGAACTGACTGCAGCTAACAGGTTATGCATGTGTTGTTGCGTTCATTGCCAAATTAAATAAATATGTGGGCGCTGCTGCTGACTCAAAGTCCTTCATAAGTGTTAGTCTGAGCAGATGTTTATCAGAGCTTAAACATACGTCCTCACAAGCCTCTTTTCTGTTTCTCTTCATATGTTGCATTTTATATCAGTCTTATATGTATCAGTTTGTAAAAATGCAAATTGGAACATCTAACCTCATACTTTCCTGTCAGTCACATGACTTAGTTCCTGTAAGAGCAATCCATCTGGTGATCACTTGTGGTTTTCAGTTCTTTTTCTGCTCATTTAAAGACATGCTTTTCTTCCGTTGTTCTTGGATTAATTTAGTTAGTCACATATCAGAGTTTTGATTTTAAATGTACTTTCCTTTGCTTATTTTTATTCCTGAATTGTAATGTCACCTTTATCAAAATTTCAGTACTCAGGATGTACTATTCAAACACTTTCTATGGAGCAAATAGGGTGTTTATGGGGTGCAACAGATACCAGTCAAACCTTCACACATTGTAATAGAGAATAGGGCTTCTTCTGTCCTCAGCGATAATTGAATAATATACCATGTACCCCAAGAGGATTACTCAATCATGTTCTTGAAGATCAACGTCCAAAGAATCACAACCTTCAATTTCACTTGAAAATCATTGGCAGGTGTGTTAGGAAAGAGTGGGAAGAAAATTATGCAGGGTGTTTTATCTCCAGGAGCATTAAGAAACCCTGCACTGGAATATCAATGAACTGCTGTCAGCCTTGTTCTGAGATACAAAGTAAAGTTTATCATGGATTTAAAAAACAGCTTTTTTTATATTGAATAACCTATATGGACAGTATATGATCAATATATTGTCCAACCCTAAATTACATCTTGTCCAATCTCTTTTCCAGATGATTAATGAGGATTGGCTGTGCAGCTCATTTAAACTGTGTGATCTAGTCACCACTTCACAATCTGCTCACTCTGACGTAAGTACAGAAATGTTAGCATAGTATTTAGTACAAAAGTATATTAAAAGCCGGTTAGAAAATACTTTACAGTCGTGAGACTTTTCGATCTCTTCTAAATTAAGTTTAAAAATATTTAACACCATAGAAAAACAGCTAAAGTATAAAAGTATTGTTTACTGTATAACTTGTATTAGCAACCTTACTTTTTGAAAGTCAAGTCTTCACTTTTTTGTCATGACCTTCTCAGGAATCTGCACAGGTAGTAATTCATGGTGAATCATACCCACAACCTGCTTATAACCCATCATCAATCCAACACACTCTGGAAACATACAGCCATTTGCTGGATGTAACATTAGAACAGAATTTAGAGCCCATTCAACACTTTGCACAGACAACAGCCAAAGCTATTATAGATTCAGCCGTCAGGATCAAAAACCCAAGAGAATCCGTCAAAGTGAGAGAGGATGATGTTGAGATACTAGCTGAAGAGTTAACCTTACAAATCTGTTGCAAAGCATTGGAAGAGATGGAGAAGCATTATCACTGTGATGATCCATCATCCAAAAGTACGGATGATAAGGGGGTTGTGGAGGGGACTTATGGAAATGCATCTGTCCTCTACTCTTCAGGGGACAACTATGATAAAAACACGACTGAAATGGAAACAGACAACAAGATGGAGGAATATGATGACACATATTCTAACTCCTTGAAGAGCATGGCTAATCTGGGCTCTATTGAGTTCCCTGATACTCCTCCAAGCACCCCTTTACTTCCGGAGATGATAAGGAGTCGAGCCAGTTTCACAAGGAAGCTAAAGGGAGGACTGGCTAAAGAATTCCTTCCTTCAACCCCTCCATCAACCCCCAAAGACCACATGCAACCACTAATGGAGAATCAAATGACAGACTTGTCCGCTGACTTCATTGTGAGACTGATGCGCTCACTTTCACTGGAGTGCTGTCGAAACGAAGGCTTAGAAGAAAGCGAGGATGGAGAAGTTGATGATGGCAGACTCCAAAATGATGTTTCCAGTCTGACTGACTATGCAGCTCAAATTTCTGCGGATATCCTTCATTTTATCACCACAAACGAGATAAGAAAAGTAATGGATGAGGGTTGTGTGAAAAGCATGTGGGCTATCGCTGACCAACTAGCGAGTGAAATTGTCACAACGTCTCTAGCAGAGGTGATGGCAAGAGGAGAAAGGAAGGTCTCGGAGGAAGAAACAACATCATACTCATTGTATGAGGTAGACATGGCTACAGACACAAGGGCTATGATCTCTGCAACAGACAGGGTGAAAGTTTTAGCTAGTGAGCTAATCATTAACGCTATGGTTCATGCTTTTACTAAGCTAGCACAGGGTGCGTTTAAACATGGAACCCAGCCACATCTTCCGGGCCAAGCTGTAGAACCACAGCCATGGGAAGAAGGAAGATATTCAGACACATTGTGTAAAGACTCAGTCAACTCCCACAAAGCCAAAACCTTCAGATGTTGCAGCAATAAATCAGAACTGAACCCCATTACAGATGACGCCATAAAAGTGAAATCATCGATACACACTTTTGCCAACAACTTTGCAGAAGACGTGCTTCAGCATTCTGTGTGTGATGCTTCCAGCTTACTGTTTAACTATAAGCAATCTCAGGGAGCAGAACTTGGCCCAGAGAAAGACATTACACCATGGGTAATCAAGATGTGTTCTGGGGAAAGTGTTGTCCAGGAACTGCAATGTGCTCTACTCTGGGCCGCAGCCTCTCAGAAAGGGACTAAAGCACTTCAGTTTGATCTACCAGACAACAGCTTTCAGCAAAAGGTACATAAAGAATATTACAGTTTTCACAGACTGAATTTTATATAGCCTCTATAATAGAGGAAAATGTGGCTGGTTGTAACACTGTTTGCTCTAATGTCTGAAGGATGTTGACAGCAAGGACAATAATTAAAACAATTAATATAAAGTTTTAATAATCATTCAAATGCTATGAGAATAATAAAGTCCACACTACAGCTATAATGATAATGGCACAGAAGAACAATATCAGAATGACTCTCAGAATTTTTGCAGCACAAGAGCGATGAAAACAATGACAGCCAATCAGAATCCACCCGGCTTTAACAAGCTCAAGCATTTAAAGCAGCAGATGACATAGCTGCAGCGCATGCTTATAATAAACATAAGTATGTTAGCGTCTATTGGTGTGTATGTTAATATAGTAAACATTCTTGGTAAGAACAGGCCTTTAGCTATGGTGTGGAATTATCTATTCTCATAGAATTTGAATGATTATTGAAACAGTTATCATTCTTGGTGTGGTCTTTAACGCTGTATTTTTAGGTGAGTTGTAAGGTACCTCATAGGTTGCCTAGGACATTGACATCAGGTTACATTTTGTGCAAGCATTTATACTGGAAATCCAATTTTACTTGATCAATATTTTTATAGCAAACTCCAATCAATAGTTTTAAGCATTTTAATTTAAAAGAGGAAAAAAGGAAGGCAACATTTCATCCTAAAACAATAACAAAAAAACATAAAATATTGGCTAACAATTAAGATTTGTTTGGAGTGTGGTTTCAGTAAAAGTAAATTTGGCAAACCAAATTCCAGAACTGATTTTTCATCCTGACATTTGTATATATGTGGTTAAACTAACAGTGTTTCAACTCACACAGTTTTACAATTATTCCAGTTGTTGTCTGAGACATCAGCTTTGAGTTTATAAAACTTTTGAGCATTATAATTAAAATAATAATAATAATAAAAAGGAAACATTTTATCACAAAACAAAATGATTTAATAAATAAAACAGAACATGTCCGTAACAACTGCATCATAATTAAAAATGTTTGTATTGAGATTCCAGTAGAAGTAAACGTGGAAACATATTCGCAAATCAAAAAAGATTTTTGTCCTGTAAATCATTTTTAATCATTTCCAAGTGGTTAAACTGACAGTTCTACATCTCATTTAACAACAGTCCTGGTCGCCATCTAACACAATAGGTTTGAGTTTATACCTTATACTTTTGTAATAAACTCAAACTATATTGAATTACATGGCATTCATTACATACTAGCTAAATTGCTTTGAAAGATTCAATCGGTTTCATTAGAAGTCCTCACAATGAATTCTATCATTTCTTTTATAAAATAATTGTATTACTTTTTTATTATTTCCCTGTAGCTTTGCAGACTCTCTCGGAGTGCCCGTCTGAATGGCTGGACGGTGGGTGCTTTGATGGTGTCTCTCGATGAGTTTTGTGACATGCAGCAAGAGACCAGCGGAGGGCACTATAAGAGCTCCGATTCTCTCCTGGAGCATCTGCAGCACCTGATTGACAAT
Organism: Carassius carassius; assembly: GCF_963082965.1. Lineage (NCBI taxonomy): Eukaryota > Metazoa > Chordata > Actinopteri > Cypriniformes > Cyprinidae > Carassius > Carassius carassius. Next base: position 13,544,453 of record NC_081756.1, on the reverse strand, counting down.
GTGTGTTTAAACTGATCTTGAGGCCTTACCCTTGCAGAACTGGTCAATGATCCATGCAGCATCCCCTGAAATAAAGGCAGAAAATGGCTTACATTAATCTTCATCCACACAATCGTTCACATCCCAAACATTAATAAAAGGACACAATATCATTACAAAGTATAAGCAGTTATAATCAATTTCACTCTGAGCCACTGGAAATGAGCCTTTAAAGACGAAGTAGCTGCATGCACGCTGTCTGTTTATATGAGCTCTGCTCTCCCAGTCCAAGCGCTCAACCCACAGCCGTTATAAGGTAAGCGCAAATCTGACTACATATTAGCTTTGGAAGTTACTACCAACCAAAACACACTGACACATTCTTGACCAAAGATCCTGTATTTTGTATGTTCCGGTGTTGTTATTTTTCAAAAATATGCCAGAGCCTATAATAAAGTGTGACTGAAAATGATCAACAGTGAATGATGTATTAAAGCTGTTTTATGATGGAGCTGCATCCCATTTTCGGCATCCCATTAATACTCCCCAAGCAGTGATACCTAACATGTCAGGAATGTGCTTTAACAAAAACCTGCATCCCATTCACTTCCGCTCTTGGTGGTGACCACAGCTTGAAAATCAGGGATATACACACACAAAATCACACATACTCATTCTGTGACCCTCTGCCTCGCTCCCAGACATGCTCTCTCCCGCACACACACACGCATATTCTCATACACAGGGGGGACTGACTTCACAGCTGCAGTGTCAGTGAAGACACAGTGGCTTTCAGTCCAGCCCCCATATATGCATCTGGAGAAGTGTTTGTTCTGATGTCTGAGGAACCATCACTGCCAAAAATGAGAGATGGTGAAAAAAGACAAAAACGTGCATAAGGAAAAAATAGCAGAAAAAGGGAGTGGGGAAGAGAGTGAAGGGAAGAAATGATTGCAACAGAGCGAACACATATATGGTCAAATGGATCATGGGGGTTCTGGAAAATCTCCTAACACCCCCTCCTCCCACTCTTTTCCCCAATCTATGATACATCAATCTATTTTCTACAATGAGAGCCAGACACATGTAAAGGAATTCCATACACTAAACAGGCCTCATAGACTTAATGTACTCATATATTCTCTATTCGTATCATTCAAGCCTAGTGAAGCACTGAAGTGGCGTGACTTTAGTCAACAGGGATGGCGAGCAAGCCTTCGTATTTATAAGATAGCTGACAAAGAATTGCATAAAACACTAAATAAATTAAAATGAGTACAATACATTGAACATGTTTGCTCTAGAGAATAGGGATGTGTTTCAGGTTTTTAAAGAATTTTCACATCGTGCTCTTTGCAGGCCCTATCTCTCATTGTGTGCAAAACATGACATTTTCTCTGTGATCTGCAGTTCGTAATATGATCCGATGTGTCACACTATATTAAAGGGATAGTGAACTCAAAGAAAAAAAATAATAATAATTAAAGGGATAGTAAACTAATAAATGAATTAAATAAACTGAAAAATCATCTGTAAATGAAAAAAGAAGAAAAGTTTTCTGAAAATTGGCTCAAAGGTGTTTTTGTCCATATTTATTGACCTGTTTTTTCTTTTTGTTTTGTTTTTTTGAGATCCCATTGACTTTCTGTTTTAAGATTTTGGGGTGATTTTGCTTCCAAAACATGTCTTCTTTCAGACTAGTGAAGAGGTAAAATCCAAATAACTTTTATATTATATATAATTAAGTTTTAAAAAGTTATTTATAGAGGGGTTTGTTTATATATAATTTGCTTGGTTTATGTCACATTTTTTTAAAAATATGATTTTCTGGCTATTGAAAGTATTTTCTGACTTGGAAAAAATAAGATATTCAAAATGTGCTCTTTAAAGGAACACTCCACCGTTTTTTGAAATAGGGCTTATTCACATTATTTCCTACATTTAGATAGGTGGGCAAATGCATTTTTGTGTCAGTGCATGCATTGTTTTAGTTTGACTGGGTCGGTGTTAGCTTAGCTTAGCACAATGAATGGAATCCTTTGTTGCCAGCTAGCATGGCCTGAGTAAAAGTGATCCAAAAAATTAAAAAAAACTCACCTAATTACTTCTTGTGGCCTGCGTATTCACAACGAGTACAAATAGCGATCCAGATTAACACTAGGCGATTTCCTAGGCAGATATTGGCTTGGGACTATATTATGGGGAAGCACAGGCGAAGCACTGCTGCTTAGGCGAAGCACTGCTACTTCGGTGCAGAGATATCACACAACACATGAAATCCCACGACTTCTGTCAACATACCGGCGTGAATAGTAGCTGCCTGGCTATTTTCCTTACAGTACACGAATGGCGATGAACATGGCTGATTTTGAATTGAGACGAAGAGGGTGACTTCTCAGACAGTCAAGAACCAGAACCATACCTATTTGAACCAGAGTTTACAGAAGACGAGCTGCGTGCTTTGGAAATAGAACGACAGGAGGAGGAGGTTGCGATCGCTCAACAGCCTGAGGAAGTGAGGATGAGAGCCAACATGAACTGGTGGTGTGAATGTGGGGGAATATGCCAATCTATGCCGACGGAAATAGAGTGTCTGTGCTGTAGAGAGTGGGACATTTTTTTGCCATTGATGACCAGGCTCAACACGTCAGATCAAGATGAGCGTGCCCGAAGTTGTGTCACATCTACAGAGGATTTCCCGGCGCTGATCCATTCTGCAGTACTCAATTTTTTTTCCGGTGTTACAAAGTGAACTGGAAAAAACGCCCCACGCCGAATGGACCAAATGGACAGCTGTCCACAGAGTAAGTGATTATTTTAATCATGACGCATGTATAGATCGACCCATATTATAGCTGTATTCACATAGAGTTGATGTTTTCACAGGCAATATAGGTTATATAGGAAGATAAATAAAATACAACTTACATGTGCACTTTATTCTTCCTGTGCTTTGAAAATAGATGGGACAGCCGTATCTTTCAGACGTAGTACCGTCTTTCTGGACCCATATTCCATTTTTTCAAAGTAGTCCTCTGGTGCAAAATGTTCTTCGCAAACACGATACTGCTTTATTTTGTTGAGAGGCGTTGAACTACAGATCTCCAGAGCTGCTAGCCATTTATTTCTCAGTTCCACATTAGATGGAATTCTGTGAAACATTACATTCGTGTATGTCCTTTGCTTGTTCTCACAACCTTTTGCTATCCAGGTAATAACCATGTTTGCTGTAACTTCTCAAAATAAATCATCCAAAAGCGAAGACACTCGATGCAGGTCACGCAATGCTTCTTCTGTTTTTTTGACGCGTTGCATGCCGAATGACGGAATTCGTGGGATTTCATGTGTTGTGTGATATCTCTGCGCCGAAGTAGCAGTGCTTCGCCTAAGCAGCAGTGCTTTGCCTGTGCTTCCCCATAATATAGTCCCAAGTCAATATCTGCCTAGGAAATCGCCTAGTGTTAATCTGGATCGCTATTTGTACACGTTGTGAATACGCAGGCCACAAGAAGTAATTAGGTGGGTTTTTTTAATTTTTTTGATCACTTTTACTCAGGCCATGCTAGCTGGCAACAAAGGATTCCATTCATTGTGCTAAGCTAAGCTAACACCGACCCAGTCAAACTAAAACAATGCATGCACTGACACAAAAATGCACTTGCCCACCTATCTAAATGTAGGAAATAATGTGAATAAGCCCTATTTCAAAAAACGGTGGAGTGTTCCTTTAAAAGCCTTTCATTCTAATATGTCAGCAAAATTGAAACAAATTCCGAATCAAAATTCAGGAAATGTATGCAAATTAGTGCATACCTAATTAATGTTTTGCTTGCATACTTAAATATAACATTTCAGAAAACTGGCAGTTGCCTTGATGTACTGTGATTTGTATCTCATCTCTACAGCTCAGGGGACAGTTACCACATATAATGAATTACTTTTACGATTCAAATAAGACCAGACTACCTTTTTACTATGCAAAGTTATGACCAGTCTTGAAGACAAAAAATGAGATGACTAAATTTTAGGACTACTCTAAGCATTATGCAACCAGCACTAAATACCATCAGTAGCAGGCTTGAGATATCCATCCATGAGGAGTTGTCTCATATATGTATTAGCTGCTCACCCCTTTCACTGCACTTCCAAAGCAGAGACCAGTTAGGTGAGAGCATCAGTCTGGTTGGTTTCTCCAGCTGACCATGGGCCTCGACCAACTGAACATCTGACATCAGACATCTGTCTGCCGTCTCCACTAGATACTAAAATAGACAAACATACGCTCCAGCTCACAGACGATGCTCATCTCCTGCTGTTTATGGCTAAAACAGACAAAGGCTGCAGATATATTTACAGTCTGTTGAGAGGAGTGAAGTTTCATGTCCCTTCAGTTTTATTGTGGACCGTTTATCTCAAGATGAATTGATTGTTGAAGACAGCTGAAGAGTACAAGTGATAAATGCAATTTATTAGATATACTCAAAAGTCTTTCATCTTCAGTTCTTTTAGTCAGATGTACACAGAACAGTCATCTTTCTTTTCCTTTTTTCCCACTTAAGATATTTTACCTTTACAAAAACAAGGCTCTGTTTAGTAAGTAAAAGTCATCAAACTAGGTCTGCATTTGATATCTTGTTCTGCTCAGTCACACAAATAGCCCACCAGCAATTCAGTTTGTTAATATCTAATAATCTACATGCATCTGCATGTTTCAAATACAGATATGTCTAATATTCATTTTAAGGACTATATAAATAAGTTCTATAATGGTTTTACTCACCCTGCTTCACAATAACATCTTAACCCTAAGATGGTTTATGGCTATAGAAGGGTTTTGGACACTTCTCATCTGGTCTGTCTAGACCATCTTAAACTTGAAGACCAGCAAACCAGTTTAGGCTAAACCAAGAGTTCTTAACCAGGAGGCCGGCTCCACCAGCAAAACTTCCAAGGGAGTCCAAAAATGATTTAAAATAAGACAAAACAACCATTAAATAAGCAACAAAAACAAGTAATGGGAAATAAGTAATAACAAAAACTACAAATAAAGATTTCTTATTTTAATTTACCCCTCTCAAAAGTATTTTTTTTTCTTTAAAGCAGCATAAATAATTAATTACTTCATTAATAATATGAAGAACGTTTTTCGTCGTGGAACTATAGATGCTAATGAATAACCTAAGAATGTGTGAGAGACACGTGCACTATAGCAGCTGTCAGTAACTCACACACACACACACACACACACACACACACACACACACACACACACACACACACACACACACGCGCACACGCGGTAACAGGACGCACTATACAATGAGAGCCCAAATAAGTGGATCAGACCGCTCCATTTTGACTCGTTAAAAATAATGCAGGTCATTTAAAAAAACATGATGGAAATTGTGTGCGCGTTTACAGTGGTTAATACGATAATTTTGCCGGACCATCTGACTAATTTTCTTCTCACAAAAGAAAAGTTGTTTCAAGAAAATATTACATAAAAGAATTTATGAAATATAAGAACATTTTAAAGAACTTCTTATAATTATTTATCATAACGTATTTCTTAAGATTTGGCAACACGGTTGCTACAGTAGCCGCCTAATTTTAAAAGTGTGATTTATAGACCTGGAAATGTTATTTAAATTAATACATTCTTATAACACCATGTGCATTTCTATAATGAATATGCACTTTTTATATAGTTACAAAGCTTGTAAATATTTTATCATGAATATATTGTAAAAAAAAAAAATTTAATCCTTATCCTTATTCTCATACAGTAAATAATAAACAACTGGGAAAACTTGTGCGGCCATTTAAATATTGTTATCGCATTGGAGTAAAAAAGGACGAGCTCAGTTTAACGGGTTTCTGTAGCATGGAAAAAGAGCATTCTGGGCTTTTCGGTAGGTTGGGAGAATATGACAAATATTATTTAATATACGATGCCACAATAACGATTTAAAATGTTCAATATGAATCCATTATTACATTTATTCCTATTGCAGTTGTTCTCAGTGGGTCATCTTGTATGAGGAAAAGGGTTAAGGAAGTAATGATTTGTAGCCTACCTTGAGAAACTCTCAAGACTCAACCCACCAGACACACACACACACACACACACACACACGCGCACACGCACAACCCAAGTCTACAGCATTATTTGTGAGTGCATGCGAGTGTGGGATAGACTCGACCCTCCCACGGCCGCTCTGCGCCAACAAGGAGTTTATTCAACGTCCCGTTGCTGATTTCTATTTGTTTGTCTCTAACCGCGTATCTACTCAGTCTTAGGAATGCCATGGCTACTCAGAACAACCAGGATTACTTCAGGTCGGTCAGCAGCGAGTCCACCACATACATGATGGTTCCGGCGAACAGCCACGGTCGAGACGCGCCGTCAAAGTTATGGATCGCGATGGTGGTGATCGTGGTGGTCGTGCTGCAGATCGCTTCGACCACCGGACTCTTTGTCTACTTAAACATGTCTTTATCGCAGGTAAGGCACAGTTATTTAAGTTGCACTGATTCTTTTCTTGTCGCACAGGCCGTGACTTCAGTGAGTTTCGTGCCAATATTTTTGGCCATCACAGGCGCGTTCGGGGAGACGGCGCGTTCAAAACACAGTGCACTTCATAGACAGCGTGTTTACTCTTATTTCCAGCGCTCATGATGCCGCAAAATGCTGTCAAGGCAGCGTACTAAGTTTTGAAACACGGTTTGCAGCAGAGGAGAACATCTACGAAGTTGCAGATCCAGCAGCAGTGATGCATCCGTTTATATTCCAAGATACAGAGGGAACGCTGTTAGGATATTAGGCAAGCAACGCAGGGAGATTGGGATGGGAAAAGGGTTTTTGTTTCTTTTCATTTAATCGGGCCATTTGTTGTTTAGTGGGGATTGACGCGTTAAAGGCTTTCACAGAATATCAACACAATGATTCCATCAAACTGTTAGAAGAATCAAATCCCATTTAATGTGTGCTTGTGGGTAGTCTTCTAAAAAAGAAATACAAGTGTGAATATCAAATTATTAACAGCATGAATTAATTTGGCAAAACTGCACACACACACACACACACACACACACACACACACACACACACAACTAAAACACGATTACTCAATCAAAAGACTAAGACAAGGAAGTCATGTTGTTTTGCTACATTGTCTTCAAAAGTTCATATGCATGCTTTACTACCTTGTCTGGATTCAGCACGATACATGGATAACAACAGGTGCTTGAAATACACACAACAGCATAGAATACAACATCAATTTTCTATAAATCAGAATCACAATGTTGAGATTAATGGATACGTATCATTTTAAAAATGTCAAGTATGCTTAACATTTAGTGCATATCTATCATTCTCTGCCTTTTGTGATGAAATAATGCGTTTAAACATACTCTGAGCCATATTTCTGAAGGCTAATCAAGTTGAGAAACCAAAGGTTGAGGTAGGATAATGTAAATTCAGTTGAATATTAAAAAAAAACTCTGAACCCATATTGAGGTTATTTCAAACTAAAATATGAAGACTATATTTGAAGTTTCTAACAGGGCTGTAATACTCTCAATATAAAAGTGATCTTTGAACAGCAAAACCTGTAAAACGATACCACTTGGTGAGATAAGACTGATTGTTTAAAATAAATGCTCTACCTCTGAAAGGAAAAAGAAAGTGAGGTTAATTCACGGTCACACTGTGAGACTGTAAACACAACAGGGAGGGTAATGGCAGAAGCTCCCACGCAAGTTGTCACCATTGGATTTAAACAGAGTGGAATCTGACCTATTTATAAGTAACTATGATTGACAAAATCCATTTAGATTAGGTGTCAGACTGAGCTGACTGACTGGTGCCTGCTTTTGGGACAGCAGTTTAGTTTATACCAGCCCCAATCTTCTTTTCCCTCACACGTTGATACATGTAGTTCTAGATAGCCCTTTCATCAACAATAACAGAAATTCACTGTAAAGCAATACCCTGCAACCAAATGTGTGTCTCCTCTCGGGCTCCCCTTGCTAAACCTCCTGTGACATTTTCCATTGCCAAGATCCACAACATCTCACTCTCTCACCCCTCTGTTTTTCCCCTCCCCTTCTTGTTCTGTCTTTATTCTTATTCAATTTCCTTCTGTCTTTCCCTCTAGTTCTCATTTTAATATCATGGTTTTTATGTAGAACATATAATTATAGCTAACTGTGGCTGCTTTTCTCTGATAATTCTTTGTGGATTCAAGTTACGTTATGTTTGCCAGGCCCAAAGAAGGCATGGATAGTTTCCAGTGTTACATGGACTGGTTCAACCTTAAATACAAAACTGACAAGAGGACAAAGCTCTAGATACATTTCACCAATATAAAGTGACTTTTTCGAGATATTTAAGAAATGTTTAGAATTTGTTATCCTGCAATTAAATTGAGTAGGGAGCACAGGGTAGCTTTTTATTTTTGTAGTTCCTAAGTAAATCAAACTAGGCCAAGCAATGATTCACTTTTCAGAATAAATTTTGTGTAACGCATAAGACACTTACTTCTCTAATAAATCTGAGAAGGGTTTGAAATATCTCCTGGTCTATTTCACAGGCCCTGGTTATGATGGAGTTTCAGTTGTACATGAATAGAAATCCTTAGGAAAATATTTTTATAGATTAAACTTCACTGTGGTGTTTGCTAAAGGATTAAATATCTTTTTTCCCCCAAAGGGACAGTCATCAATTCAACACATTGACAAGGTGAAAAAGCAAGAAAAGCCGAATAGAATTGTGAGAAATGTTGACAATAAAGACACATATGCACTGGCTTTCTTTTTCACACACAGCTGTTGCCAAATGAGCATTCTTTCAGCAGTAACATAAATATCCTGTGCTCACTGTTGTTGCACTGACCAGATGGGATGCTCACAGTGTTGTCCTAAAAGATGTGTAAACACCTCCATTTTACTCCATTATCAGAGTCTGCAAGGACAAACAAATCCCTGGTTTACACCAACCAAACGATGCTACTCCCTCATTTAGCGCCATTAGCACAGTAATAAAAACTCTGCAGACTGAATGTTCCACCGACACATGGGGGCATTTTATCAGCCTTTATTTGACAATAATCAAATTTAACGTAAAAAGTACTTTTCTGACGTGATTAGCCCCAAAAGGAGGCTAAAACATGCAATTCAGTCAAGTAACTTGAGTTAAGATAAGTTCATAATCACACCAATCTGTCCATGTCATGTTTAAATTCTGTATTAATTACGTGTGGAGAAAAAAAACTAAACATATCCTACTTCTCAGAAGTACTTAGATATTCTAGTAGAGCGAGATGACTGTTGGGGCCCCATTTGGATGGGGAAAAGAAGCCGGGGTCCACCGACAGAAACATAGTTAGTATTCTAGAAGTGTAACATTCAGACAGACAGAGCAGAAGGTGCCGGCAATGGCCTGAGACTTCATAGAACACCCGGTGGCTTTAAAAACGCATCACAATGGACTTTTAATAAGGCCTGTCTTCGTTGGCGATTTACCAGAGATTTATGAGCCAATGATAAAAGCCAAGACAAAGGCGATTATAAGAAAAAAAAAAAAAGGATTGTTACCCTTGGCAACCGGGGCTTTTGCCACACACAATGGCACCGGTCATTGTAAAGTCGAATGCGTGTATGTACAGGTGCATACTAGAGGGCCAATGGCATGCTGACTATGCACTGTATCAGAAACTTTAACTCATTGTTTGTCAACACGCCTATATCAAGGATCACTTGTAGTCATGTGCTAATTTTAGAGAAACTCGTCATTGTGTGTAAAGCACCTACTGAACTTGTTTGAATACTCTTCTTTGTATGAGTCTAAATAAAAAACAAACTTTGTTCCTTGTTTCCTTTTTAACATGATTTATTGCTTTAAGAGACTAGTCGACCCTAGGCCAGAGAGAGAGGTTTTGACTTCAGTGTGGTCTTCTGGAGAACGAAAAAGAAAGAGAATAATCTCCTCAGAGTTGGTTTTTTGCCAAATGCACAAATTGAATATTTGTCTGGAATTTCCTTTGAAGACCTGTAAACCTGTAGCCCTCTGGGAGCTCATCCGAAGATGCAGGGCTTCAGTCATTTAGATCATGACCAACTTTCAGGCTGCTTTCCTTTCTTTGAGACCGCAGGGGGGAACTAGAAAAAACATACACATGGATCAGGAGTAACCATAAAAAGAGAGAAGCGAGAGGAAGGGTGAGACGTTATAGTGAGATGCAGAGACAGAGAGCCCCTAGCATGGATTTAAGTTACACGCCTGGTTTCTCTTATTTAATCCTTTCCCAAAAAAGCAATGGATGTGGAATGAAGCAGAAAGTTCAGTGGTGGCTTCTTTCCCCAGCTACAGAAATGAGGGCTAACACTGAAGCATTGTTCCCCATTTCCTGCTGCCCTCTCTGAGATCAGAACCACTAGCCAACCAATGACTCAATACCACCATCTATGTTGATTTTACTTCATTAAGCGAATTTTGAGCTACATGATTTTTGTGAGTCGGCCCATCTATGAACGATTACGTATAGCAATACTGTCAAGAGTTTACATGTATTAAGAATGTAGCAGCATTGACCCAGAGTTTTTAATTTATTGGGTGTAACTCATGATGACAAATGATACATTTCTGGCTCACACTTCTCCGCACAGTAATTTAGATTCCATCCAGGGCACGTGTGACTGACCCATTTCTAAAAGAGAAAACTAAATATAACCTTGTCACCCTATATGAAGTGAAGTGACGTGTGGCTAAGTATGGTGTCTCATACTCAGAATTTGTGCTCTGCATTTAACCCATCCAAGCACACACAGCAGTGAGCACACACACACACAGTGAACACACACCCGGAGCAGTGGGCAGCCCAAGATTACCCATGAGACAAAACCACAAATGGGTTGTCGATCAACACAAACGAAGGAGCCTAGCCCCAATACTGTAAGTCCTTCCAGGACTAGGACCAACCTTGTTTGTGTGGTCACACAAGAAATTGCAAAACAGGTTTCAGATCAGTCTTGAGCGGTTCCTGTGTGCGCAGCCCTGCTCAATATATGGGACCCTCATTACCTGCCAGACTTGCTTTGATAACCATAACGTGGTGAAAATTAACGAAACGTACCTTCTGCTGCCACGCTCTGTTGGCAACTGGAGAGTCATTAAGAGATTTGGTGGACCGTGACTCAAGGCTTCAAAATTGCACACAGAGATCCTTAACTGGCGACATATTTCTAGGAGAGACTCCGAGTTTCTGAACAGAGACAGAAAGAGAGTGAACGTCACAGAACATAAGACCAAGGTCTTCAGAGCAAGGTCATTTGAAAGTACCTCATTATGTAGGACATACCTCTCCAGCTGGCTCAAGGTCTTAAGCTGAACTTGTACCCCATTGGCTTTCCATAGAAAGCCCGATTGCAGATGTTCTCATCTACTTTCCTGGAAAGGGTCAAGAGGGATACATGCCCTCATTTTGAACTTTTTGAGCAGACTGTTTCCTCATTGAGCATGCCTTCAGCACCCTGTTGATTTTTCCCAATTTACTTCCTAAACCAAAGTGTTGTTTTCATTGTTCCTTGGGGTGACATTTTATTCAAACCTAATTTTAATGTACTGAATTGGGCTTGTTTTAAAACTTGTATCCTATTGGCAGGTTAAAAATCAGGGGGTTACAGAAGAGCTGCGGTGCTTGGGCTTGCTCAACGCCCTGGATAAAGACCGGGACATTCCCGAAGACCTGGCCCAATTGTTTGGAGAACCCTGCATCAAGCTGGCTGAGGGTATCAAAGCCTATATTTCCAAGGTGAGTTCACGTCTCAGTTTGATTATACTTGTTGCACAACATTCTGCCTTCATTTGTTGGGATATCTGTTGAGGCAGGCCATGTCTTAATAACAGCTATTAAAAACATAATCTGCCTTTCCAATGCATGGGCACAATTGTAGACAACAGTATTAAGTGAAGCTCCTCACAGCATGAAGCAACATGCTATTACCATAAATGTGTCCTGGCAAGTGATTACAATCTCCTTAGGGAAGAAAACTGGATGGTTGAGTCATGGGAGAGTTTTTCATTTTATGCTCCGTTGTAGAGGGTGAGTCAGCGCTTGTCCCGATCATGAACCAGCCTAGCAGTCATAGCTCAGATTTTAAAGAAATGGCTTGGTTTTCCCCTTGCGTGGCTGGTTATCCCTTCAGCATTTAGCTTTTTCCCCTCACAGCCTTCCAGTGGTGGTTACATTAATAAAACTGACATGTTTGAAAGCCTGGGGCTTTGTTTTTTAGCAAGTCTTGTTCTAAAGGTGTGAATAGACTTACAGAGCATCAAGTAGTAAAGTCAAACACATATCTACATTAAACACAATACCGTTGAAAAGTTTGAGATCGGTACAATTTTTAAAAAATTTTTGATAGAGCTCTTATGTTCAGCAATGCTGCATTTATTTGAAGCTGAATTGTTGCTCAGGAAACATTCATTATTATTATTATTATTATTAAAATTGGAAACACATTCTTGCTGCTTTATATTTGAGTGGAAACTGAAATATATATATATATATATATATATATATATATATATATATATATATATATATATATATATAAAAATTTCAGGGATCATTGGCTACGTTCACACTGCAGGCTGAAATGACCCAATTCCGATTTTTTTGCCCCTATGCGACACAGATCCGATCTTTTCAAATGTGACCCAGGCCACTTGGGTATGTGGTCCTGAATCCAATACGTATCCGATCTTTTGAAATGTGACCTCCATCTGAGTACCCGACCCGTACGTCATTGATATGCTACAAACGTCATACGTCTGCGTTCAAGTAGGCGGGAACGAGAAGATAAACTGATGAATTTCTGTATTAGTGAAGCCACTCACATCAGTATCCCACCACTCCTGGCTGCGACTCCGCACCCACACGTTTTGTTGTGGATTGTAATTGTGCTTTAATATTGCAAAAAGAGCTCTGCTGTTGACTACACTGTTGTTGACATCCATGTTTAACGTTAGCTACTTCCGCAAACAACGAGTGACGTCGTTGAGTGTTGAGTACTCTTCTGCGCATGCGGGTCACTTCTGGGTCATTTCACGTTCACACAGGAGATCACAAAAGGTCGCATTTAATTGAAAATGTGAACGTCCTTGCAAATAAATCGTTTTTTTTTTCAAAAAATCGGAATTGAGCATTAAGCCCTGCAGTGTGAACGTAGCCATTGATGAATAGAAAACAACAGCATTAATTTAAAATATAAACTGTATCCATGTAAAAGTCTTTAATGTAACTTTTTCACCATGCATCCTTTGTAAAAAAAAAAATATGAATTTCTTTATAAAAATGGTTTTCAAACATTTGAACTCTAGTATTATATGTTAAGGCAGAAGGCAAAAATGTATATTCTGTCCAAATAAATTAATATAAAACATGAACAATTATATATAAATTATTCACAAATAAAATTAATTAAACACTCTTTAAAGTGCCCCTATTATGCCATTTTTAAGGTTCCTAATATTATTTTGGGAGTCTCCTATAATAGGTTTAAATGCATGCAAGGTCAAAATACACTTTCATTTTCCGAAAATATGCATTTAATAGCATCTCATTTTCCAATTCGTTCGAAGCAGTTCTAAGATTCAGTCTCTTAAACCCCTCCTTTCTGTGAGCCTACTCTGCTCTGATTGGTCAGATGGCTCAGTCTGCTATGATTGGTCCACCGCTTACTGCACGCGTCAGAAACAAAACACCCAACTGCCATAGTTCCATATTTTGAACACTCTATAGAAAATATAAACATTTGGTATTTATCATACTTACACGTTGTGATTTAGTTGAGCCAGCTGGTCCAAATAAACTGGATACTGAGCCATTTTTCAAGAGCAAGCGTTTAGGAAATCTGTGTTGAACTACCCCAAAATTAGAGAAGCAGTCATCAGTAAAATGATAAAATGACAGTAAAACACACACACACACAAAAAAAAGATTGTACTGTTGTGAATTTTAACCACTGATTCTTTGCAGACTCATCTACAACAAATTTACTCTCACAGCGTAGGACACAGTGTCTTCTCAACATTATGTAAACCATACAAACAAGCGACAGTGTTTGAGGGCGAGTCAAGTTGTTCGCAGCCGGCCAACTTAGAACATAGGCATTATGCAAATGTGGTTCCCTGTAATGTGTAGCTTTCACGGAAGTGGAATTAGAATACTGGCGACTTTTTTAGACTGATTTTTTTATATTTTGGGAGACGATGACTTTATCTATCATACACGTTTAGCTTTACAACCTTGCAAATCCTTTACATTCACATACAGCTACATTACACACTGCATGAAAGGCAATATTCAAAACTGTATAATAGGGGCACTTTAACATCAGAGGATTACTGTTATGGTACCAATATATTGTGCGTGCTGTGTGTCCCTATTTGATTTTATCATCCAGTGTCAGACTGAATAAATAGCTATATGGTTATTGGTTAACTTTATCCAATAGCCTAGATGTCCTAAGTGACATCAGCAGAAAAGAAAATGTTGTTTCAGAGGAGAAAGACATTCTTTGTTTGGAACAACCTGCACCAATGAATCATTAACAATAAACCAGGAAACATTAGAAAGTAAATAGGGTTCATTTTGACTATGCTTTTCATTATGGTGGAAGTGTCGCAACTTCTGCCATTTTTCTTTAGTAATTTTCCTTGCCACTTCTTTGTTTACCCAAGTCCCTCAGGTCTGGGAATATATGTTATCATATTTACGGAGCATGTCTACCCCGTCCTCCCTCCTGCCGCTATGTGCAACAGCCCGTGCGTACCGTGAAATCTTCCACTACTAATTGAGTGAGGCTGCAAACAATTTATTGGCACTTAGAGACAGAGACATTTGCCTCATAATTAAAAACACATGTGCCACTTCTGAGAGATGCAATTATGGTGCATTAAAGAATTCCCTGTTCATGTTAGATGATCGGTCAGTGGAAAAAGTAAACAAATAATGGGAGTTTTGCCAAATAAAAAGATAACATGAGGGTTAGACCAGTACATGAATCTCAACACACATAAAGAGAGAAAACATGATGTATACGTGCATGTATTTGCTTGCATGTTCACGCATCAATACGAAAAAGAGGGTGAGATTCAGATTCAGATAAAGGAGGAGGATATTTTCACGCAGAGAAAGAAACAGGCCGAACAAGCACACGCTGAGGCTTCAGGCTCTTTTCCAGCTTCATGTCAGCACAGAGGTAAAGCACACAGAAAAAGAATAAGAGGACAAGGAAGAACGAAAGGAGTGTTCGCGGCAAAGGCAGTGAATGAGCGAGTGAAGAGAGATGAAGGAAATGCATGTTTCTGAAGTGAAGGCTTCAGAATCCAGAGAATGCCAGAACACCTGGTAGTTATTATGGAGGGCTCAAAAAAAAAAAGCAAAAAGCAAATTCAGATGTCCTCCAGATTCTCGACTTTAGCCGGACTCAGCACACAAACAGCATACAGACGTGCAGTATATGCAAACCGCTGACCATTGTTGCTCCCTGACTTTCCGTGGCCCTTGTCCGGCTTTGGTGTAAAACGTAATGCGGAATGATTGCATAGCTAACAAGAGCAAACCCTGCAAGAGTTCGGTGAATTCTCCAAACAGATGGCCACGTCCACAGAGAATCACATGCAGAATACAAGTCTTTAACACTTTAACACAAGTCAACAAATCAAAAGACACTACAACATCTTGGCCAGAACGGATACGATCCAGTCTAGAAATAATATCAGCATTCCAAAGAATATTATATGCTTAACCTATACACTCCGCAGCAGCCACTTGAGTCCTCTCAATATCCCTAAATCCCTCCTCAGTTTCCTGCAAAGCTAAATGGGACGTTTTGTCCCCATTCTCTGCTTGTCTCGGATTCTCCTAATGACTCATTAGATGAGGAAGCATCTCGTCTTCAGGCTCACATCCGCAGCATTGCATCACCGTCGGCGTCTGAAACAGATTTACGATGAAAGCAGTGATCATACTCGGGGCATCCCGCCAGCCGCAAGATTTTCCGCCAGCCTTAGAACAAACACAAAGGCCATCTCTGTGTGCGCTCTAACCTTTATCTTCTGCATGATCATTGCTCAAAGACCGTGTTTTCGATGGTGTGGTTGGTTTTACAACATGCGGTTTCTCTGGATGAATGTATTGTTTGTTTCAGAAATCTATGGGAAACTACTAGCTTGTGGATGTGGATTAGATTTGATAACAAGCAAACATGAGATTTGCAACGGTGAAAAAGGGTAAAAAGAAAGAAAAAGAGAAAACGTTAATAAAGTAATAAAGGGCTGTCCAGTTGGTGTTCTCATGTTGCGCTGCATGGAGTTACACGATGGCTCGCCTCCTGCCAAAAATGTGCTGAGCTCTCAAAGCTGGTATTACTTAAGAGTCGAATTTCAGCGAGTGCTCCACAGTGACCTTCCATCTAAAAAAAAGGAGAGAGAGAGAGAGAGAAAGAAAGAGAGATTAAGTTGGGTTTAAAGCCTCGGAAGTCTTCAAGTCCATTCTCTACACCAAAAGAGATATTGAAGACAACCGGTCACATCTTTAAAACCCCATTAAGTGTCACTGTAGCAGAGAGCCCTGACTAAAGAAAGAGCAGGAAGACACAGGCACAAACATAACTAATCATGTCTGCTGTTTTTAATGTACAGGGTAGGTTTGCACCAGCACTTGTAAGTCCTAAATTCAATTCAGTTCACGTTTATTTGTATAGCGCTTTCCACCATAAAATTACAAAGCAGTTTTCACAGAAAATTAAAGTTTCTACATTATATTTAGCCGTAGCTTATCAGTAATGACTATGTCAAGGTAATGTCCATATTGCAGAAATGTACAGTAAAAATCATGCAGTAAGTTAATGACAAACATGTATTCAAACAAACAAACAAACAGTGAACACTATTAACAGCAATGATTATATGTTGCGATCAAATGTATAGCAATTTATTTGGTAGTTTTGTATGTTGATTCAGGGTTGTCGTCATCTGAGGTAGGGTTGGACGATTAATCGAAAAGTAATCAAAACCGAGATTCAGAACCTCTAACCCACGTAATTTTCCCATGTCGGTTATTTCGGTTTTTCAATCTTGTTAATACTTCCCCCTTAAAAGCATACTACCGCGTGTGTAGCCACATGACTCTGCTCTCCAGTCAGTGGCATAAAAGCAAAACACGGAGGTGAACGCCGGTTCAACACATAGTGATGGCCTTGCTTCTTCACTAAACTTTGTCAGTTGTATTTGTTTTATGGTTTGGACATTCAAGCGATTACATGATCGGATGTGTATTATTATATCGAGCTACCATGTTAGCGCTAGGGCTGTCAAAAAATAATAAAACATAAAAAAATAGTTTATATAGTTATAAGATTGTTATAACTAAAAATAGTTATAGTTCTTTAAGCTACTTAATTATAATTGGTTTATAAACATTATTTAAAATATTATGCACTTTTTTTCACAGTCATATTTTCTTCTGCTTTGAATAAACGTGCATTAATAATATTTTGCCCAATGCGCCCTCTTGTGGCCTCAGAAGAGAAGCCAAAAGCTTTTCTTCACCCTAACTAAAATTATGTATTTAAAAATAACTGCTGATAGTGAGCTATGATGTCAGATCGCTCTTTCAATAGGAAAAAATGTCTCCCCTTTAATAGTCAATCATATTCACAGTACAAATCTTGTCAGTCAACTATGAGGGCAAAAAAACAAAACAGAAACAAAATAATCGTTCATTAATCGTAATCGAGGTAAAATGTTCAATTAATCGAGGTTTTGATTTTAGGCCATAATCGTCCAGCCCTAATCTGAGGTCTTCAGAAGGGTTGGCATCTTCTCTTTTCAGGTGTTTGGTCATCTCAGATCTTCGTATCCAGCCTGAAGCTAAATATGAACATAAAGTTCACATTGTAATTTGTTCATAATTTGGATGCACCATTAGTAGTGTGTAGTCTCATAAACTGACACCGGACTGTATTCATCCAAAAAGTTGTCTTCAATTTTTTTTAACACAATTAATTTTCATAGAAATGTGATACATAAATCATGAAAAAATTAATGCTATAAATAATTATTATATACCTATATATTTATTTATTTAGGAACGGTATACCAAGATAAATGTCTTATTTATATATTCAAGATAAATGTCTTTTTTATGAATAATTTCATTCAACAAGGGTGCACTAAATTAAATAAAAAGTGTCAGCAAAAACAGTGTTTAAAAATTTCTACTTTTTTAATATTCTGTGTAATCAAAAATTCTGAAATAAAACTGTATCACCGTTTCCGCAAAAATATTAAGCATGCACAACCATTTTCAGCCTTGATAATAATAAGAAATGTTTTACTTTTGTGTACCAAATCAGCATATTAGAATGATTTATGGAGTACTGTGTGACAATTGTAAGTAATGGCTGCTAAAAATTAAGCTTTGCATCACAGGAATAAATTACTTTTTAAAATATATTAAAACAATATATTTGTTCTATATTGTAATAATATTTCACAATATTTCTTCTTTTTTTATACTACATTTTTGATCAAATAAATCTTAAGCATGAGACGTCTTCTTTCAAAGAACATTTAAAAAAAAACGTGTACTGACCCCCAACTATAGAACAATATATATGTCACAAAAAGTATGCTCTCACTGATGTAATCCAATCAGTCTGTCATATTACTGGCAGACCAGCTGAATAACATCCTCCTGGTCAAAAGGTTTCATAAATATTTAGTTCATACAAAGGCTAACTTTTGATTTAAGTGTAACAGTCCAATGATCAAATTTTTTTGGTTGTAATGTAGTTTTCATTTCCGCTACAGCTAAGATAAACTAAGTTGTAACTTAGAAGCAGCCGTCCCAGGTTAATAGATGCAGACTTTTACAGAAGGGGAGAGAAAGAGATAAAAAGAGAGATGAATTCTCATAATGCTTAAGATCAGACTGTTGTGCTCTGTAGTGGAACGTGGAGGGCTCTGTTGAAGGGGGCTGAGGTATAGAGGAATGGGGTCAACCTCAGACAGCAGCCAAGAATGGCAGGAAACAACTTGTAAGCATACACACACACCCCATTCATTCAAAGGCCAATAACAGGCGTGCACTGATTTTATCCAGGCAGAGTGTGCGTACAGTAAAATATAGTGTGTGTATGCTGTGGGTTATTAGCCATTTACCTGAGTCACACTGAACAAAGTCTAGCGCTCTGAGATTTATTGTTTGCCGTGCATGCTCTATGCCCCAAGGAAAGCAACAATTATTTATTAATAATCCTCCTGGAGGAAGAGAACATGCTGTGCTTCAGAATCTCAGCGACGGAGCAAACTCTGGAAATTACAGCTGTTTTAAAGTATTGGATTGCCGCCTGACTAAGCTTTGCTGGAGAGGATGCTAATGACTGTGTGCATGCATTCACCAGCTTCCTGCTCCTTGAATGAAGGAGAAATCTTCTTTGGTCGTTCGTCTTTTCTGGCGCACGAGTGCAGGGGGCCAAAGGTTTAATGCCGGGTGTGTTTATTGTTATTGTTGAGGTCTTTGAATGGGTCTGTTCTCTGGCCTCCACCTAATGAACTATGTTGTGTTTTCCAGAAAACAAATTGTGCAGTGACTTCAACTAGACCTCACTGACTCTCTAGGGAAAAAAAAGACTGTGTGATGGATTCTTCACTCTTAAAAATAAAGTTGTTTCACGATGCCATAGCAGTTCATCTGAAGAACCTTTCTGTTTCACAAAAGGTTATTTGTGGTGAAGGAAGTTTCTTCAGATTATAAAAACGCAAGAAAGAGATGACTGAATGGTTCTTTGTGGAACCAAAAATGGTTCTTCTATGGCATCGCTTGAAGAACCTTTTGAAGCACCTTTATTTTTAAGAGTGTTATTGTAATTTCTGTCATAAATGGGAACCAATCCAAAAGGATCCTATTGGGATCAACTAAAAATCCCATAAGATCTTACTGGATAAACCAAAAGTCCTACGGGAGTTTTAGATTCTTAAATGATTCTTACAGTCCTTACAGAACATTTGTCCAGAAAGGAGTTTAAAAATTTTGAAAGATATTTTTAAATTACTTTTGGTGTCACATTTTTTTTGAAAGTTATGATCCTTTTTGATCAGTTATAACAGAAAGCCCAACTGGATTCCATCAGGAGCTATCGGTCTCTCTTTTTGTCCTAGCAACCACCCCAAACACCCTAGTAACCATCTTACAGTACATCATCATAGCAACATCCTAGCAATCTGTCTATCTGTCCATCCATCCATCCATCAAGAAAAGTAGAATATTACATAGCAGAGTAAATAAAATAAAGCAGCATAGCAGGAAAATGAAAATATTTATAAAGACAATTGAAATGATTTCGGTCTATCCGTCTTGTTCTCTTTTTCCTTCTGTCTTTCTTGTATGACATGCTGCATGTACAAGAACATGCTTGTAAAATAGCCCTTTATCTGCTCCATATGTGAGATGTGGAATTGATTTCAGGATCATTTACCAGAAATTATGGTGAAAAAGTCAAATCCATCTCTGCTGTGGCCTGGGTAAGATTATGTCATGATATAAAGGCTGCAGGCGCTCGGCTTTCTGATGAATGGAGAGAGAGAGAGAGAGAGCCAAGAACAACAGAGACTCCATCACACACTCACTCTTGGATGATGCCAGACAGAAAGGGAACGGGGAGCTGGGGACAGACAGAGAGAGAAGGGGATAAACTATTATTCCTTAAGAAGAAGAAAAAACACAGTCATGCCAGAAAGCTAAAATTACATTGCTTCAAAATGCTGTTTATATTTTAACACAGACAGTAATACACAAAATAATGTACTGCGAAACACTGAAAGGCAAAACATCATACATTTTATAGACTAAAATTTATTGTAAAACGTACAAATTTTATATTTCTCATAACTATGGTATTTAAGAGGCATTTAACCTTTATCCAATACGCATTCAAGAGAGTGGAAGGAAAGTGTGAGGAGAGGTCAAAACCTGCTTGAGGGAGTTGGGTTCAACTTTGGCTTGTAACTGAGTAGTTTTTTTTTTTAATCTGAACAACTTTATGGATCATATGGAATATATTTTTGCGCTGCTTTCCTGATGAAATTATGTGTTAGCATGGTATTTTTTTGCTAAATAGTGTTAATGCATCGATCCAGTCCCATTTTTATCAAATCATCAGAGTCAATTAGTTTCATTTGGGTAAATCAGACGGTGTTTGGAACACACTTAATCCAAGAGCTGAGGCTGGCCCGAGGCGATGGAAACCAGCCGCTTATCAGTTTTTAGTTCAAGACCCAGCCGGTGGGACTAATGGTCTGGATACTGGGGTTTTACTGATTGAAATATCTGAAAAACTACCCTTGAGAAAGGTGACCTTAAAAACTATTCTTAGCTGTTCCAGCTCATCACAAAACAATCATTTCTGTCCTTAAAAACTGCCGTCTTCAAAGGCTGAAAATAAAAGAAGTGTTTCTGTAATCAAATGGATTTAACTTATATTGCTGTTTTGTAACTTTAACTTTAGTCGTCTGCCTGTGAGACAAGAAACAAAAACAAAAACCGAAAAGGAACAAAGACTTGCTCATAAAACTGAATCATCCAGTTTCACATTCCTGTTAACAATCTAGAATTTGAAGAATCATCATATGTCACTGTACTAATGGGAGCATTTTCGTATTTTTGCCACAGGTTACAGATAGTATCATCTCCAAACAGGCTTTCCACGGTGAGTGTATGATCAGTCATTTCTCTGTAATCAGCATAGTCACAATGACAGCATACAGCACAATGCTAGAGACACCAGGAACAATGACTAAAATAGACTGTACCAAAACACAGTGCGGTTCAGATAACAGGTTAAGATGTCTTGCGCAACACCAGTAAATATTTTATGATCTGTCTGAATGTGCTGAATGTCTACTGTCTGTCCCTTTCTCAGAAGCAAGAGCCATACCTCATTCATATAATACATCAGGGTCGAAGTTCATGACCACAGTGACACAGCGACCGTCAGCCCACCTGACTCTTAGCAGCCTACCAGGTGAGCTTGTGTGTGTGTGTGTGTGTGTGTGTGTGTACAGTCCCAGACGAAACTTTGGACATACCCATCTGTTCTTTATTTTTACATTTTAGAGTCAACAACACTGATCAATTTAGAAAAAAATAAATAATAATAATAATAATGAATAATAATAAATAAATAAATATTCTTCTAAAATTAAATAAGTAAAATGAAAAACTCTATTATTAATAAAATAATATAAAAATAACAATCATTTTAAATTAAAATGAGTCTGTAAAAATAATTTAACTTGAGCATATAATATTAAGCTCTTTGAAAAAAAACATATTTTGTTCAACGCTCACCTTTTACAATCCAATCACTTCCTGATTTATGAAAGTCCTGCTCTGCATTTTTCAGTGTTCAGTGTTCTTTTAGTATCTGTACTATTTTATTATTTGTATTAGTATTATAATGTATGTAGTATTATATTATATTTTGAACTAGGTTTTATTTTTATATTTTCAGTTTAAATTTTAATTTTAGTAATACATTTTAGCACTTTAAGACCTTGTTTCATTTCAGTTAATTGTCAAGGCAACATTTCTAATTTTTCAGAGCTTTAGAACTAAATCTTTAAGCTCATAATAAACACATTTGAGACTTCAATACACTAGATGACTTTTGTCTAATTCTTTCCCCTGATTTGCAGTCTAGACGAGTCGACGCTAGTTACTGAAATTCAGAGCCAGTCTGCAGATTTCTGTCACTTAGCATATAATGCTCAGTTTTTTCTCTGTAACCATTTATGAAGTGGCAAGGGTATGATGCCTTGTGTTTTAAAATTTGCTCAGATTTTAAAAGTCATATAGTGTATTTCATGCAGCACTGTTACTAGTACCGTACATGCACATGCTTTTTGTACCCTCCATTGACTGTTCATGACCCATCCATCCATAAGATCCCGATGTCAAAAATGCCTGGCAGACAGATGCAAAGAAAAAAAAAATTGTTTAATTAATTAGCAACTGTACAGTAATATCACTAAATATCCCAAAATCTTGTCTGCTCCTTTGAAGTTCGATTATAGTTCCTCGGATCAAAGTCCTGTTTACTGTGTGCTTGCCAGAAAACAAAAAAGAGATTTATTCAGTGACGCATCCCAGAAGGAAATGAAACCAAGTCAAACCAGCTTTGTTTCTGGAGCACAAGTCACAAGTCTGACCACTAAACTACAAGGGAGTGTTTTTATTTTTTACACATACATGCATTATTCACAAACCTGTCTGCACAGTGTTTGATGATGGATCACATACACACAATATGAAAATTGCACGTGCCGTTAACTTCAAAAAGCCGAAACTGTTTAATCCATGAGAACATCTATATTAACTTGGGCTTATACACATCTGTACTTCATGTGTGTATCGCTTTATCAACTTTTGTCAGAAGAACAGCCCTTTTAAAACTTTTTGAAGCAGTAAATCTAAGAGCAGGTCTAGTGTGTTATTGATCTTCTTTGAGGAATGTGTGCTCATTGTGTTTGAGGAACATGCCACCCGCTCCTCCATGTGATCTACACCTCCCTTCCTCCTCTTTCTCTCTCTGTTCTTCAATTTTTTACTCTGTGACTTCCTCTCCTGTGCAGCCATACCTTCCCGTTCTGGTCTCTCCTGTACTCTTAAGACAATCCACCAATCTTTCATTTCTCGTGAATTATGTGCCTTGCCTTAACTGGCAACGGCTCCTTGTCTTGGAACAATTTTTTTTTTGTCATGAATTATTTGTCTTTTCACATTCAGATTACCTTTGACATAATTTAATGCTCACTTAAAGGTAATCTTTAAAACACTAATAATTTTATAACACTGGTAAATGTAATCTTTAGCAAATCTCTAAATTCATGTAAATTATACTGTATGTTTGTGATGTATGTGATACCTAAATTCACCTGTTCCATTTAAAATTATGTTCGATTTTATTGCTTTTTAAAATTATTTTGCACAAAATATTGTTTCATTTTAATATCAGTAATTTATCGGTTATCAGCCATAACATGAAAAATTATCTGCTTTCTCGTTACTGGCCATTATTAACGTTTGCAATTCATCAATTAACAATCCAATCACTTGCCGATGAATGAAAGTCCCATTCCACATTTTTCTTTTGGCATCTACATATTATTATTCATTAAAATTTTGAACTGACTTTTATTTTTATATTTTCAGCTTTATAAGATTGACATTTTTGCTTCATTTTAAGTAATTTTGTTATGTGCTTTTGCCATTTTATTCTCTTTTGTTTTCAGTATTAATCATTTTAGTATTTCAGCTTAACCTTGTCATTTCAGTTAGTTGCAAAGGCAACACTTCTAACTTTCCTCCCATTTTTATTTCTGCTTTATTTCAGTTAATGACAATTAATTGAAATAAATCTATATTTATATTTAGTTTTGGTTAACAATAACAACACTGGTTACATTGAATGTCAAAATGTTTCCCTTAAAAATACATACTTTACAGAAGTAAACTCGATTGTGAATTGTGTTTCATGCTACCCTAAAGTCCGCCTTCTCTCTTTTTCTCAGTTGGTGCTCAATACTTCACCCCTCAACCAGACCTGCACCAGTCCTGCCGCCACCCTGTACGTTCCTGGGCCAACCAGAGCTTCGGCGCCCATCTGCACAACATGACACTGGCTAATGGACGCCTTCGCGTACCCCAGGGCGGCCGCTACTACCTGTACTCCCAGGTGTACTTCCGCTACCCCTCTCCCAGCGAGGGTGATCAAAACAGCGTGAGCCACCAGCTGGTTCAGTGCATCTATAAGAAAACCTCCTACCT
The DNA here is from genome assembly GCF_963082965.1 of Carassius carassius. NCBI lineage: Eukaryota > Metazoa > Chordata > Actinopteri > Cypriniformes > Cyprinidae > Carassius > Carassius carassius. The sequence continues at coordinate 13,519,575 of NC_081756.1, read as the reverse complement.
GAGGCCGATTCAGCTGCTGAAGGGAGTGGGGACCAAATGCTGGGCTCCGGACGCAGAATATGCCCTTCACTCAGTGTACCAAGGCGGCCTGTTTGAGCTGCAAGCAGGCGACGAGGTCTTTGTGTCCGTCTCATCTCCCACAATGGTTTACGGTGAGGACTCTTCTAGCTACTTTGGAGCTTTCCGTCTGGACCTGTAAGAACATATCAGAGGAGCTAAACCAGGACTTATCCCATTGGGTGGATAGTTTTGGGGCTGCGACCCAAAGAGAAAAGACTTCATCGTTCAACTTCCCTTTCCTTAAGACTTCAAATATATGAAGGATGTGTGACATTTCAGACAAGGTTATTTCTTTTAAAGACAGAGGAATGTATGTATATTTCTACAGATCACATCTAAGATGTGAACCTTTGAAACGGTAGCAAAAAATGAAGAGGAGAGACAAAAACTCACATAAAGTGAATCAGTGCCAATCGTGTTTAGGTTTTAACGTGTGAACCCGCTAGAGGGGAATATTTTCTGAACAGCGGATCTAAAACAGTTTTAAAAACAGAGATATGAGAAGAGAATGATGACAGCGGGAATGTGGAGGAAAGAAAGATGAGAGGGGAAGTATGCAGCTCTGCCAGCCTCAAAGGAGCATCCTGGCAGTGTGCAAGACTGTGGAATTCTCCCCGTCCTGTCAGACCCGCGGAACAACATGCCCGGACAAGAAAAGGACCTAAAAAAAGTTCACATGCACACATAAACACAGAGGAATTCAGCTTGTTGCATAGATCGCATTTAAGAGCACTCACTTTCTTGAGCATTTATGGCTTCAACGCATAAAAAACACACCGATAAGATACAACACACACATATATATATACGTTTTGTCTCAGATACAAATCATTTTTACAAGTCTCCCTCTGCTGTCTGATCTGGGGGGCAGGAGGAAGTACTGTCAGGGAGGGACGCACAGAGACACATGCTTCCCAGCTCACGTGGTGCCAGCCATATGAAAGCTTAAATAAACACTACGCTACATGGTTTGTTGAAATGTCATATAATGCTTCTTTTTTGTTAGTGTGCTGTACACACATCCAAAACCACTCTCCAAGTGGCCTGACAAGTGCCTCTTCTTAGTTGTACATCCATCTCTTTCTCTATGTGGTTGGTTGGTTGGTTCAACCTGTGTATATAAGATTGTATTTAATTCAGAATCATTAGGTTTGGAAATGAATGTAGAAGCGTTGTAATGTTCTCCCATGAAAATGCCACAAAATGTGCCTCACACTGTAAATGTAATGCAGTGGCATTCTCCAAATGAAACGTTTTTTTTTTTCTGAGGGAAAAGTGTTCGAAGTAGGAGTGGGTGGGAGTGATTATTTTCCACCGTAAATGATCGAGTGCTGTCACAATGGTGTTTCTGAGAATGAGAACAAACACTTGCTTGGGATTCATTGTAAACCCAGAGCATGTTTTCTTCTCTCTGGACTCTGCCCCAGTTTTTACTGATAAAGTCAGTGAGGCCCCTGCCAAGACAGTGCCTTAAATCACATTATACAGCAAGAGTGAACGAGCCAAGACTCTTTGTGGCATTTAACTATGTTCATAATATTAGTTATACCACACATTACAAAACTTCATTCTGTCTGACTCTTATCTGCAGTTAGTCTGGATTAGGAAACTTGGATGTTGAATTAATCCAAAACAAATTATTCTTCAGCGGGTTAATGCTTTTGGCACAAGTGCACTTCTCTCGACTGGTATAACATGCCGCAATGCCAAAATCTCTCTATACAGGGTGCTTTTTTTTTTAATGTCTTAAGGGAATGTAATGTCAGAAACCACTAGACTTGATCTCTGGTTTCATAGACAAGGCTTAAACCTAGTCCCAGAATAAAATGCATGTCTGGGCTGTTTTAACTTAAAAAAAACTTGCACTGACTGATCTTAAAATATGTCAGATTCATTGTTTTATCTCAAGATGCACAGTACTGTTTTTATCTAAGGCATATTTCTAAAAACTACTTAAATGTCCTAATTGAATTATGGCCTAATCCTGGTTTAACCCAAGCCCTGTTTGTGAATCCGGGCCTGTATGTGTGAGTGCCTTTGGGTTGTCGTTATGCACTGATCGGAGACCACACTCAATCTTAACACTAAGTTTAATCATGTTTAGTGAGGTTCAAAGTATGTTTTAGATCAGTGTTGAAGTTATATATGACCTCATCAGTGCTTATCACCCATCATTCCGCAGCCCAGTGAGACTTGCTCTGCTTGGGGAAAACATTTTGTCATGTCGTTCCAAACCTGTACGACTTTCTTCTGTGGAACAAAAAAAGAACTATTTTTAAAAATGTTTGTGTGTTGGCATTGAAATTCAATGGGTTCCAAAGCAACACTGGGCTCTGGGAGTCCAGTGCAAAAGAAAAGCTAGTAAGTCAAACAGCTTTGAAATGAGAGTGAGTAAATGGTAGAACTTTCATTTTTGGGTAAACTTTCCCCAAAGGAGTCTGGATAATCCTACCCTACCGATTTCGCACTGACCGAGCTCATTATCCCAGTCAATCTGCTCCAGCCCGCCCAGGGTCTTGTGTGTGTGTGCACGTGTGTATACAAGTTGAAATATGTAACTATCAGTTCAACACAGGGGTCATAGTGGAGTGAGGGGTGGCCGGGAAAGAGAAATATGGCTGAATTCCAGCGGCTCTAGACGAATTACAGCAGGACTTGCCCTCTGAACCACAAAGAACCACAGAGTGAACAACACAGAAGACAAATGTACATAAGGTGCGTACATAAGAGTGTGTTTGTTTTTTAATTAAATGCTTGACTGGTTTCTAAACCATGGACGTGATAGTTTGCATACTTTAAATCTCACTGAGCTTTTCGGAGACTTTACGGGATTGCTGTGAAAAACTTGAGCGGGGCAGAACAGTGAAATCCAATGAGCAACGTGAACTGTTAGTTAAAAACAAACAGACTATTGTATTTCCTTTTCCACTGAGAGTTTGTTATTTTCTTTGTGATTGTTAAATTCTCTGACCACCAATCTGTGGGACTGTTTTCCATTTAAAAAAAGATGCTATGCACTGTTTACCAAAGTTGCGTCTCTATCTTGGTAAGAATGTACAGATATCTCTCGCACTCTCCCTTTATTGTATAATTTTACAGTGTCCTTAAAACATAAGTTCGAGGTGTCATTTTTAACAATTAAAGTGCCTTTTTTTGAATCATGACTCATAGTGTGATCATTTATTTGTTAACTTGTGCATTTGTGCCAATGCCAATAACTTCCACCATAAATTATACGCCATTTGTTTTACTTTTCTTTTGCCAAACTTGCACTCACAATTCCACAACTAACCCACCCACACGGACACACATGGTGCTCTTAGACAAAAGATGTTTTCACAGACAAAAATGTTTGTTTCTCTATCATGGTGGGGACTTCCCATTGGCTCCTATTGTCTTGCACTCTTTTAAGTGGTCTTTTTCTATTATTTTATACTCTTTGTACAGTTTTTAAATGAAAACTGAAAAAACATGTATACACACACACACACACATATTTCAGATTTTGAATTTAAGAAATTAAATTTAATTGTTGCTTTTTAATACTTGAGCAAGGATGCATTTCAATGATCAAATGTGAAGATATGTATAATGTTACGAAATATAATTTGAATAATTGTTTTCAATATTGATGATAATGATACATGTTTCTTGAGCGCCAATGATTTATGATTTATAAAAAATCATGTAACACTGAAGACTAATGAAAATTCAGTTTTGGCATCACAGGAATAAATTACATGTTAAAATGTATTCAAATAGAAACAAAAAATTATCTATGTATTTATTTTTGTTAAATGTGTTCTTGGTGAGTATAAGAGACTTGTTTACGCACTAGATTTATTGTGTGTGTGTATTAAATTCTCAGAAACAATTATTAAAAAAACAATAACAAAGAAATAATTTATATATTTTATTTATGAACAGGACATGGTTTCAAAATGTGGGGATCACATTGCAAACCTTTTAAGCATGTCTCAAGAATATTACATAATGTAATACATAATGCTCATATTAATAATGTAATACATAATGCTCACCATGTAGTAATTACTACTTTGCTAAAAATCAAGTAGGATGCAAATTTATTATTAGTATCTCCACTAATTGACTGGAAGTTAGTTTGTTCAATTAGTTGGCAAGGCTTCTGACATTTTACAATATTTCAAAATTTTTTCTTTGCACTACGGCCAAATGAAGCTCTTAAAATACAATGCCAGATATATAACGACTATTGCTCCCCTGCTTACGAAGCATATACTCACCACTGGGGCCTTCCCTTTAATGGATATTTTGTCATATGAAAACCCACATAAAAGTGTATGCACTCAGATCCAAGCTTCTTCAGTCTTCTAGACAACCAGCCACGAGTCACAATCATTCTCACTTCTGCTTAGGATCCTGATGTCTCACCATCAAAAAAAAAAAAAAAAGCAGCACTCACAAGCACACCATTTTACTAAATCAGCATTGACCACACACACCACCTGTTCACTATTAGATGTGGCCACACACACCCTGAGCATATCTACCCTCACTCACAACAACTGAAACACTTCATCACACATTCCCCTTGCCAGCGCTCCCAAGCAATTCGTCACTCATATGTGTCATCGTTAAAACTTTTCTGCCATTCATGAAGACCACCAAGCATTCCTATTCACAAACCCAGCCTTGTCCTCCCCAATACCCAGAATCCACCAGAAAACTCTGGAATGTCACAAGAATCAAAATGCTGTCCGAATTCGAAACATCTCAGCTCACACACACACACACACACACACACACACAGGATTCACTTATCTCATTTATTTGTGCAGGGCCTAGAAAGAGTAAACACAAGTAAACAAATGGGACAGCTGGCACGGGGAGAGCGGCGGCGGGGCTGGATCACCTCCTTCCTGAGAGACAATCATCATCCCTCAGTCCCATAGCCATCTCCTCTCCTGTCTGAGACACTGAAATGAGGCCAGTTTCAAATAAAATAAAAGAGAAAGGTTCAAATAAATTATGTTATATATAGGAACAAATGTAAGATGTTAAGTCAAAGTTGCAGCTATCTCACATTTCGAGATATAGTATCAGATTGTGAGAAACGAATGCGGCCGAAATCATTAGATATAAAGCTGCAATTACATTATTTCTTCTACTCCGACCCAGAAACAGACTTCCATACGTTACCCATCTCAAAATGGCACAGGATAAGTAATGTGCTACATAAAAGCAGTGCTTGTTTTAACAAACGCTACAAGCACAATGAACCTGAACTAAAGAATTACAAGGGTGTGTTTTGTTTACAGATCCATGTACAATTATTCTCAAAGTCATCTGTGAACAATTAAAAAAAAAAACCAAGCAAAAACACGCCCTAGACAGATCATTTCACATTGTTGCTACTTTAAAAAGCATTTGTGCTTTTTCAAAAGACAATATTCTTGATAATAAAGTTGCAAAAGAATAGCTATTAAAACATTGGCCTTCAAAAGTTGTGGGAAAAAAAAGTTCTGAAGCAATAGATGAGACTCACCCACAATCCTGTGGCGTTTTAAGAGACCCTCAGTGATTTCCTTCAAATACCACACTGAAAACGAACCAGCGTGGATCTGTTTCTACAGACACCAGAGTCCTTTGGGATTGCCTTTGGGGGTGAATGCTAATATTTCTGGAATTTTCAAGTCCTGGAGACTTTGATTATGTAAGATAAACCAAAAACTTGAAGCCACAAGCCATTCTTTTTATATTTAATACATAAACATACTTTTTGACCTCCAGATGAATGCAGTCTGCATGGAAAGCATCATTCAGGTTTCTTCAAATGGACAAAAGTTCATTTGACAATATGATATAAGCACAGACGTACAAATACTGTAATGGAAAACATTTGTGTGCAAATAAATACCTATTAAAGCGAACATCTCTTATCCATAAAATGGACACATACTTCATCTCCGATAAGTGCTTCAGAATAAATTTGGTAATAACCGTATAGTATTTTTGTATATGTATATACATGCTCATTGACACCTGTAAAAACAGTTTACTTAGGTTGAGCATTTGTCCTCAGCCCTTAACTGTTTGCATAGAAAATGGCAAGTAGACACCAACTAAACAGCTGTTTACATGCTGCTTCCTGAGTTGAAAAGTTGCGTTCTGTAAGCCTACGTTCTGTAGATAAGAACATAGGAGGTCTGTGGCGTGTCCCTGGCCATTTCATTTGGTCCTGTCCTGGCCTGGTTCCTTCTGCACCAATCGAGTGTTGGGTTACAGCGCAAAGAGGCTCAGCACCCACCCAGATTGCAGGAATGAGTGAAAGTCCTTCGTGCCAAGTCTCTCCAATAACCCCCCCATGTGACACAGAGGGGACCTTTGTGAAACGGTCCCTCCACTGACCAGTGAACACTGTTTAATTAACCTTTTCTGCTCTCCCTCCTCCCATATTTCGAAGTTTTCCATGGAAGGCAAAAGAGAAAAGCGTAATCTCTCCTTCCAACACCCCTACGGCCCCACACACAAATATTCACACACATACACACACCTTTTTCTTTCAATAATCACAGCGCAAGAATTTCTTTTTTCCCCTGCTCTATTATATAGTTCAGAATTGCCCGTTGTTTAAAGACTGGACCGGAAATTGTCTTTCTAAGAGTGGAAGGCGGTCGGGGCTGCGTGACGGTGCTTAAGGGAAGCGGTCGGGGGACATCCTGGCGACCGGGAGCCCAGACGAGCAGAAGCGAATGGGAACAATAGCCCTCCACGACCTCCCTGCCCTAATCCAACTCTCGGGAATTACAGCGAGTAGGGAAAGAGCATTTAGAACAGGCAGGAAAAGAATCAAATGCCTTTAATAGGTCATAAGCCACCCAAATGCCAATGCAGGGGAAAAATACCATGCACTAAGCTGGAGGGTGGAAGTTTTAAAATGCACAGAGATAAAAAGTCGAGCAAGGAAGAGGACTACAGTATGAGTTTTGCCCTTTCATTACAGGGAGGATCTTGTTATGTCATGATTGGGTCCTCACGGACAAACAAGGGAGTTGCCTGGAGATGCTTCGCTGAGGTTGTCTGAGGATGATAGCTTGGTTACATGAGAACGACAGTGAGGGTGATGGATGAAGGAACGGAGGGGCCCAGGTGCTCATTGTGAGCATAGAAATGTAAGGAGTCCCAACTGTAATGACATGAGAGAATGCCGCAACACACCCAGCAAGCGAACCGGGCCAAGAATCAATCAGATGGCGCACAATGTCCAGAATGAACAGTCTGTGAGTTAGTGTCGCCTGGTGGTGCCACACAGGAACTGCAGCTTGGTTCATTTGGGAAGCTGAGTGGAAATCGTTTGTTTATCAGCCACTACAAACTTTTTGGAAATCATATGCCATTGGTAAGACCAAACAGCTTGTTGTAATAGCGAATGACAAAGGGAGAACCAGGGCACTTCAACATAACTATTGAAGGCATATTTCATATAAAAAAGAAAATTCTGTCATCCGTTTACCCTTGTGTTGTTCCAAAACAGTATGACTTTGCATTCTTCTGCAGAACACAAAAGAACAGATTTTGAAGAATGTTGGTAATCAAACAGTTTTAGTTGCAATCACTGCAATCGACAAAAGCCCCCACTAAGACCCTCTCAAAAAAATATCTTATTTTAGGTTTTACAGAAGAAAAAAATAATCATACAGATTTGGAACGTCAAAAGGGTGAGTAAATGACAGAATTTCTGGATGAACCATTCCTTTAAGGCACCATCCACAATAAAAATCAACATTGAATTCTGTCTGGTTGAAGTCATATGTAAATGCTTCAAAAGTAAATTAAAAAATTAAAGTTAAAATGTATGCATTTAGCATAGTCCAAAGCGACTTACAGTATATAAAAAAAAAAAAAAAAAAAAAAAAAAAAAAGTGTGCACGTTATCTTTAAAACTTCCTTCTCAAAGTCTTTAGAGTGAGAAATAGAGGAACAGCACTACTGGCGGCGTTTCGCTAATATGCATAAATGAGAAAAAGTAAGTGCGTCAGTATGACTTTTCAATATGATACACCAAATATCACTGCACTTTGACAAAAGGCGGCACATCTTCCCACAGGGATCGCTCGACACACGCAGGTTCAGACAAGACACCCTTAACGCACGTTTGCCAGATCATCTCAGGAATGTTCTCACCCTTCTGAAGTTCCTCTCGAGGTCAAACGTCACTCCAGGGATGGAAATCCTGCTAAATAATAGCTTGAGCTACCTTTTGTTGGCTGGTCTCAGTCAGTTGGGTCTCCCAGCCCAATAAATACCCAAAATTCCCCAAAACCAGCAACCCAGGCGAGCCTGAGAGACTAGCAACCGTGGAAAGCTAGTTCAAGCTACTTTTAGTAGAGTAAAGCACCATAAACAAATAAAGAACACAAAAGAGAAGAAGTCGTTGATCCCCAAATTCAAATATACATGCAGGCAGGAAAAGCATTTGGTCCACATGCAGCAAGTCCTCATGGCAACAATTCAGATCAGCTTTTATGAGGTTCACAGGTGTGAGGGGACAGCATTTCTCACATTACTGTCTCTGTAGCCTCCGGACAGGCTAAACAGCTCCTGTCTGAACATGTCCAGCTCCAGAAAGCTGCAAAAAGCTGCCTTAGGCCACTCTCAGACCACTCTATATAGCAGTATTTCAGTGACACAGAGTCCTACCACTGTCAGCATCATCGCAGGATGATTCAGCCCTCTGTGTGTGTGTGTGTGTGTGTGTGTGTGTGTGTGTGTGTGTGTGTGTGTGCAGGAGTGAGTTTATCCTGTCCGTTCAGTCTTGAGAGTCTTCAGTTGAAGAGGATTGATTCTGGGTCTCTGTTGGCCATCTGCGCCATGTGTTTAAGAATGTCCTTTTTAGTGATGATTCCCAGCAAACGCCTGAGTGAGCGAGCGACAGAAAAAAGAGGGAGAAAAAGGATTCTTGTTTTTAGTTAATACAGATCATTGATCTGTCAAGACACACAAATCAAACAGACAATTATTGAACAGATGGTCCTAGTTAGCATATGCATGAGAGAGACTATGTTTGCATAAAGGTTCAAGGCAACATGTTCTAAGTGCATGTGCGTGTGTGTGTGTGTTTCCAGTCTTCTCTCTTTTTATATTATGTCATTTCCTTTTATTGTCCTAGATAGACTTGAAGGGTGGATCACAGGGATTGAGAAACAGACACGTTGATCCACTCAACATCGGGACTAGATTAAAACGCACACTTTAAAAGAACTCCAGGAGGAATCAGCTTCAGCTGTTTTGAACAAATATAATAGGGAGCACTCTTATGAGATAGGACATGTGGTAACAAAAAAAAAACTCAATGTGGACTTTTATAAGTATAAAGGCCCCCATCAAAGAAGAGCAAAGGCTCAGCTATGACAGCCCTCCTGCTTGGGCTGGTGTCTATTTACAGAAAGTTTAACAAACATAGATTAACTGCAAATTTGAGACAACAGCTCTGTTTTTAAACCTAGTTGGCTAACTTTTGACACTGCAAATCATGAACAGCCCTCAAGGCAACATTCGAACTGATGTTGAACCTTATACATTTCGGATTTGAAATGCTCAACATGGGCAGCAATGACACAAATATGGGAGAGTTGACTCAATTGATTCCAACAGATAATGACATAAGCATGGTGCTAAGCTAACCTATTTTGTTGTACCAATTTTTGTTGTACTTTAGCAGTGGTTCTAACATCTGCACAACTCCCAGGTCCCTCACTGTCAAAGAAAATATTCCTAGGCCCATCAAGATGTTTATGGTAGTTCTGCTTTACTGACAAAGCTTTTCTTTTCTTTTTTTACAGAAACTAGGAATATAGAAATATAATAATACAACTACACTTGACATTACTATAAAAATTATTTCAATTATGAAATATGTACAATGTTTTATACATTTCCCACAATTTCCAGTTCTAAAAATCACACTTTTTACAAGCTATTCTAGGTTCTAGCCGTCTCAGATGCTGTCCAAATCTGTATCTCAGAAGGTTATGTAGTGTTGCTGCCACATGATGCCTTTAATGCTTGGTAGCTCACTAGGTTTTGAAAGAGAACTAATGTGTAACTTTAGAGCTGAGATTAAAATCTTTCAGTCAGGCCTGCGTTCATACAGCTAAAAAAATGAGACATGATCCCTAAAATGCTGTGTATTTCTCCTTGGCCCGGTCGAATCTAGCTTGAGATGGCAAAAACTAAATTACAGCTTCATTCTGCTTCTCATGGGAGAAAACTAAAATCTTCTACGCTGGTATCTCGTCTAATTCTTTAAAGAGACCACATAGTTATATAAATCATGCATGTCGACAGACTCACCCGTTCTGAATGACGAGGCACTGTCGCAGACCGAGCTTGCGGAAGATGTCCACCACGATTTCCATGGGCGTGTGAACCGTGACCGTAAAGGGGCTGAGGTCCAAGATGCTGCGCAGTTTGACTGCAGGAGGAGCGCTGGGTGATGCGGGCGGATCACATTCAGTGAACAGGACAGCAGACACGCTGACTACACCCTCCTGATACCGCCTTGCATTTTCTAAGATGATTGAGGGGAAAAACACAGGGATATTAGCTGGATAAACTCAACTAACTCAACTAATCTATCAATTACAACAAGGGTTAATTAGCCAAACTTCTGTGGCAGCCCATGGATGGTTCAGAAATCATGAAACTGGCAGGAACTGGCTGGAATCACTGGTTCCAATCTGATTGGCTGACCACTCTAAAATGTCTTGGATTCAGGGCACACCGGTTTTTAATCAGTCATCCAGAAACAAAGTTGCACTTACAAGGCGCCAGGCTGACAAAATCTCTGCGGTATCAACTCTTCGACTGATAATCAAGGGTTTGGTTTGAGACATTTAGTAGCAAGAAGAAAAAAAATTGCTTTCAGAATGTGGTCGGTTGCTTTATAGTCACTTGGCTGGTTTAGACTCCTACTGATGTAATGATGGCCTGCAAGTAACTTTTAACAGAGAGCAACATACAACCTAGAAATATTGTAAAAAATAATTTTACACTTTATATTTTTTTTTATCATACCCTAAAAGATACTGCATCAATGTTTCCTCAAAAATATTAAGCAGCACAATGGTTTTAAACACTGATAAAATATTGGTTTCTTTCAAAGAACTGACCCTAACCTTTTGAATGGAAGTATGTTTTTGTGTGGGTGTGTGTGTGTGTGTGTGTGCTCTTGTTTTTGTGATATATCAGGACACAACTCTGTATAATGACATGGGTATGACACAGGTATTACAAGGAGAGGGTGACTTATGAGGACATAACCCATGTCCCCATTTTTCAAAACGCTTATAAATCATACAGAATGAGTTTTTTTCTGAGAAAGTAAAAATGCACAAAGTTTCCTGTTAGGGTTAGGTGTAGGGCTGGATACTTTCGGGAAAGCCCTTGTACAAATTTTATTTACAGGGTTACAAGTCAAAGAAAAAAAACAGTAAATATGTGGAGCGACCAATAAAAAGACACTCACCTAAGCATATGACCAGATCCCTCCTCAACACAAAGCCCACCAATCTCTGAGACTGCTGTGAGATAACCACAGGAAAGCCGCTGTAGGTGGTGTCTGCGATGAGTCTCTCCACCTCCTCTACAGTCATTCTGCTCTGCGTCAGCACAGACAGTGGTGGGTCGCTCCGCTGCGGCCGCATTACATCCGTGGCAATAGTCTTGTGGCGGAATTCTTCTTTGGCCCCCAGGAAAGGATAACCATTGAGGCGGATGTGGGCCTCGTAAATGCTCTCGCGACTCAGAGCATCAGCAACCCATTTGCTGGTCATGGTAGCAGCCATGAGGGGCACAATGTACTCTAAACCTCCCGTCAGCTCGAACATAATGACCACCAGAGAGACGGTCATACGGGTCACACCACCTAGAGAAGCAAGGAGAAGAAAAAATGCTTGCTTGCTAATTTGACAATGCAGCAAGATTATAGCTAGATGTAGTGATTTAACAGTCTTATGCAAATGATTAGAATGTATGAAGGAAATAGTTCATTATAAATGTGACAGAGTCAATGACTAAGCAAGGTCAGGCTACGTTGCTCCTGAAAGCCACCATTAAATGCTTCTGCATGAAAGACTGCGCAGGGCAGTTTGGTTGCGAAGTGAAAAATAAATCATCCGGAAAATGAATGTTCAGTAGATTTTAGCAGAGATGCAGCTGAATCACCCCTCACCCAGACAGGCTGCTGCGCCCACCATGGCATACAGGCCCGGCGTGATGCAGTCTGCCCCTGGAGAGCACCAGCCTCTAAAAATGTCCCGTTCGTGGTTGTGTACGGCTAGCTGCTCCATGCCCACTCCAAGAAGTCTGCCTGCTATAGCCCCCACCGCAATACTAGGGATGAATAAACCAGATGGCACCTGGAGAGAGAACAAGGAGCAATAGAATTAATAAATAAAGATGGCAGAGCTGCGTGCTGGCCATTCCATGTCTGTCCAAGATGGATTTCCCAGAAATGGAACAATAAAGTAAATTCTGTTCGATATGCATTCAGCACTTTGAAAACTTCAAGACATTTTGAAGATTTTGTGACTGGATTGGAATCAATACTAAAATTTTGCCTTTTGTATGATGCCCACCTCTGGTACCTCATATTAATAATAAATAGATATCCAAGGCAACAAACAAATAAACCGTCTCAGACAATGAAACCAAAGGAAAGTTAATAATAATAAATAATAATAATTGTTAGGTCCAAATACAGGTCCTTCTCAAAAAATTAGCATATTGTGAAAAAAGTTCATTATTTTCCATAATGTAATGATAAAAATTAAACTTTCATATATTTTAGATTCATTGCACACCAACTGAAATATTTCAGGTCTTTTATTGTTTTAATACTGATGATTTTGGCATACAGCTCATGAAAACCCAAAATTCCTCTCAAAAAATTAGCATATTTCATCCGACCAATAAAAGAAAAGTGTTTTTAATACAAAGAAAGTCAACCTTCAAATAATAATGTTCAGTTATGCACTCAATACTTGGTCGGGAATCCTTTTGCAGAAATGACTGCTTCAATGCGGCGTGGCATGGAGGCAATCAGCCTGTGGCACTGCTGAGGTGTTATGGAGGCCCAGGATGCTTCGATAGCGGCCTTAAGCTCATCCAGAGTGTTGGGACTTGCGTCTCTCAACTTTCTCTTCACAATATCTCACAGATTCTCTATGGGGTTCAGGTCAGGAGAGTTGGCAGGCCAATTGAGCACAGTAATACCATGGTCAGTAAACCATTTACCAGTGGTTTTGGCACTGTGAGCAGGTGCCATGTCGTGCTGAAAAACGAAATCTTCATCTCCATAAAGCTTTTCAGCAGATGGAAGCATGAAGTGCTCCAAAATCTCCTGATAACTAGCTGCATTGACCCTGCCCTTGATAAAACACAGTGAGTGGACCAACACCATCAGCTGACATGGCACCCCAGACCATCACTGACTGTGGGTACTTGACACTGGACTTCAGGCATTTTGGCATTTCCTTCTCCCCAGTCTTCCTCCAGACTCTGGCACCTTGATTTCCGAATGACATGCAAAATTTGCTTTCATCCGAAAAAAGTACTTTGGACCACTGAGCAACAGTCCAGTGCTGCTTCTCTGTAGCCCAAAGTGGCTTGACCTGGGGAATGCGGCACCTGTAGCCCATTTCCTGCACACGCCTGTGCACGGTGGCTCTGGATGTTTCTACTCCAGACTCAGTCCACTGCTTCCGCAGGTCCCCCAAGGTCTGGAATCGGTCCTTCTCCACAATCTTCCTCAGGGTCTGGTCACCTCTTCTCATTGTGCAGCGTTTTTTGCCACACTTTTTCCTTCCCACAGACTTCCCAATGAGGTGCTTTGATACAGCACTCTGGGAACAGCCTATTCGTTCAGAAATTTCTTTCTGTGTCTTACCCTCTCGCTTGAGGGTGTCAATGATGGCCTTCTGGACAGCAGTCAGGTCGGCAGTCTTACCCATGATTGCGGTTTTGAGCAATGAACCAAGCTGGGAGTTTTTAAAAGCCTCAGGAATCTTTTGCAGGTGTTTAGAGTTAATTAGTTGATTCAGATGATTAGGTTAATAGCTTGTTTAGAGAACCTTTTCATGATATGCTAATTTTTTGAATTTTGGGTTTTCATGAGCTGTATGCCAAAATCATCAGTATTAAAACAATAAAAGACCTGAAATATTTCAGTTGGTGTGCAATTAATCTAAAATATATGAAAGTTAAATTTTTATCATTACATTATGGAAAATAATGAACTTTTATCACAATATGCAAATTTTTTGAGAAGTACCTGTATATTTGGAATACACGTAGAGGAATATATCAGTGTTTGTATTGTTAATAAAATTGAGAAGTTATTAACTATGATCGCTTTCATTAATTGAAGCTGAAATAAACTAAAATAGAAATATTAGATAAATAAAATAGAAATATTAGATTAAAACACACATACGTATGTATTAAATTTCATTTTTTTTTGCCTCATTAAAAGGCTGAAACGGGCATAATAATTAATCAGTTTCTGAGTTAAAAAAAGCCCACTTAACCAACATTTAGGAAACCATTTTGTTGTCACAACAAAGCCATGAAACTAAAATCCTTTCCAAAATCATATTGTACCATGGTCAATTTGTGGAGTTATTGTCTAAAACCATTATATTAACTCATTTTGTGGTTTTATTCTCCGAACTGCCCCAATATTCGGTTTTGCCTTCACAAACACATCTAGGTCTGTTACCTTCATGCCAAATGTAGCCACAGTGATGAGCATCTTAAAGACCAGAGCAAGAGCTAGCTGCCACACAGCTGTATAGAGACCTGGCCCCGCCAGCCGAGCCCCCAGACCATTAGCGGCAGTGGCATTAACACTTCCAGATGTGCTTCCACTGTTGCCGGTGTAGTCGCAGAGTTTGGATGAGTCCAGAAGACCACAGTCATTAAACAGCTCAGAGATCAGTTCACTGCTGCTCATCCGAGTGTACTCGATTGGGAACGCCAGCAACGCTGTAAGCAGGGTGACCACCAAAACCTCAATGACAGGGTAGTGGCCAAGACGGGTGTTCTTACGGAGACGGCACCAAGCAATGTTAGCATGAATGAAGAAAGCACCCCAAAGCCCACCAAAGATGCCCAGAAGCACAAAAGGTATGAGTTCTAGAAGATGCCAGGGAGTGTGGAACTCCACATGGAAAAGGACCAGTCGGCTGTTGCCGAAGGGATTAATGGAGCGAAGGATGAATGCTGCAACCAGAGCAGCGAAGAACGAACGCCACAGAGTCTTCAGAGGGAAGTAGTAGCTGACCTGAAATAGAAATGCATGAGAAATACGGTCACTGTCAGATGTTCAAAGAACATTCAGCAGATGTTTTCAAAGTTTATTTATAATTCAGCATACACAACTGTTAAAAAAAAGCTTGGGGTCAGTAAAGGCCAGTATGGACACATTAAGTAGATCAAAAGTGACACTAAGGGTATAAGGCGGTCCTACTGAACTTTATATTCATCAGAGACTTTAAAAAAATGGATCACAATTTCTGCAAACATATTAGTAACCAGCACAACTGTTTTCAACTGTGATAAAACTTTCTTGAGCACCAAATCAGTGTATTAGAATGATTTCTTAAGGATCATGTGACACTGGTGACTGGAGTAATGGCTGCTGAAAACTACATTTTAAAACATATGAATGGAAAACAGTTACTTTTAATTATAATAATATTAAACAATATTACAGTTTTTGATATATCTTGTAAATAAATGCAACCTTGGCAAGTATAAAAAGAACATAAAAAAATTAAAAACCTTATCTTTTGACAGTGCCTTGCCACTCATAGTTGATTGTTTGCTTCAGTTGCACGACCAAGGACTGAAACGCTCCAAGAAAAGCTCTTTTCATGCTGAGCCAATCAAAATGACCACAGCAGATTACAGTTGAAAGTTAAATGGCTTTGTGTGCCATTGAGAAGGTGATTAGCTGCACATGATTGAGTCATTTTTAGGATGGGGCGGGTGATCCTTTTTTAAACACAGTGTGAATCATTTTTTTTTTTTTCTGACACGTTGCAGTTATACCTTTTACTTGGATGTTATAAGTTGCACCGTGTAAATACAGCTGGATAAAACAAAAACTGTGTCCGCAACAAAAAGCAACACAATTAGTTGGAAATTATCTTGAAATAACCCCCTCTAAATGATCCCTGATCCCATTTGGGTTTATTTTGGGTTTACTTAGCTGATTGTTTAATAACCTTTCCAAAAGGTAAAAAAAAACAAAAAAGAGATAAAAAATTAAATTAAAAAAAAACACGGAAACATACAATTCAGAAATATACAAGAATCAATGTTTATGAAAGGTCTACAGAAATAAAAAATGCTTACCTCTTCCAAACTGAAAAGCACCCCTCCAATAGGAGCACCAAATGCTACAGACACTCCCACTGCAGATGCTGCAGACAACACCTAATACACAAACAAAAACTGATATTTACTCATTTACATTCCATTGCATTCTTATTTCCCAAGTAAAATAAAATAAAGAGCACATTCACCATCCTAAATTCATGAACAATGAATTATACATCACCCTAGATAGTCTAGAAAAAGCCTTGTCTGTTCGCTATTTCTATTACCAAATTGGCACTGGAAACTTCCAGCACATCACTTAACAGAGACCAAGCCAAGAGGCTTATATCAACGTATTACATTACAAGTTTTGATCCAAGTCGCAAAATACTTTGTTACTTTTCCATCAGTCTATCCCACACTCCCCTCTCCCTTATCTCTCCATCACTCCTCTCCTTATCTCCCGGTTCCTCTAACCTCTCGTCTCTTGGCCTCATTTCGACGGTATTTGGTGAAGAAATGGCAGAGGATGTTTGCGCAGCAGCAGGCTACATGAACCAGCGGACCCTCCTTCCCCAGACTGAGGCCAGACGAGACGGCCAGCACAAGTGTGACGGTCTTTATGATCAAAGTCCACTTCCCCAGGTAACCCCGAATTATAAAGCCACTCAGGATGGTCTTAATCTGCAAGAATTAAAGACTGGTTAGTCAGGATTCAAAATTATTTGCAAAAACAGGCCATTTTCCCGACCACAAGTTAAAGAACGCAGGTTAAGCAGTTATTCTTGGCATATAAAGGCATTAGAAATGTCTCTCTTCTAACAACTCCTCCACATGAATTTAAATCAGTAGTACAACTACAATAATCTAACATGGGGTTCTGACAGAAAGCCCTTCATTGTTCTCTCTGCGAAGGTTAGAAAGCAGAAGCAATTGTGGTTGAACATCTGAAAACATTTTGAACATCTGAAAACAGTACAGAAAATTGTGGAACTGTCGAAAACGGTGCAATATACAGATATGATCTCGATCCAACTGTTTGTGTCCATTCACCAGCTCACTTTACTCAGACAGTTTGAAATTAACCTGAAGGAAGAGTTTGAGGTATAAAGTGACTACTACTTAATGGGGTGGGGTTCTGAAGTCACAATTAATGTGAAGCTGAGGTGACGAAAAAGAAAAGTCCTAGAATGAGTGGTTTGTTGGGGAAAGATACATGGTGCATTGTGTGTGTGAGCGTTTGAGGATCATCTCACCTCTGGTATACCTGAACCGCAAGCATAAGGGGCGAAAGCTCTCACAAGAATCACAGCCAGGAAGGCGAAGAGAAGAGCCCAGCTCACATACATGAAATGATTCAGCACATGTACACCGCCCTGCTGCAGGACACACACAGGATACAAGTGAAACATAAGGATCTTATACACTGACACCCCCTGCAGGACATATCTAGAGTTAAGAGGCCACAATTGTTTTTACATTCCACATGAAACCCTGATTCAGAATTTTGGGTCTAATAAACAATTCTAAAAAAAAAAAAAAAATTTAATACTGTTAGATTTGAGGAGGCATACATCCTAATTAAGGCTTGAAGCTCCCTCCCCAATGATATGTTGGTTTAAAAGTCTTTAAAATAATGCCTAGCATTATTTATACGAGACAGCATCCTAAAATAAAAATTCTACAGAAATTACTTTTAAAAAGGCTGATAAAATTCAGGATACGTGAATAAAAGTTTCAATTTAAACATATACTGCCAGTTTTTTTATAGTAAAAAAATATATCTATTTTTTTATATATATATAATTTTTAGTGAAATACTTTAAATTAGGTTTTTTTTTTTTTGTCACTTTTCCAAAAAGAATATTGTAGCTTTCTCTTTGTACCACAAGGGGGTTTACAATATACACTACCAAAAGGAAGTTTGGGGTCAGTCAGATATTTGAAAATATAAGGGACACATTAAATTGATCAAAAGTGACAGCAAAGACATTTCTAATGATATAAACTTTTATTTCAAATACGAGTATCCTGAAAAAAAGTGTCACTGTTTTTCCCCAAAATTAAACTGCACAACACATAAGACGAAATGTTTGTTGAGCACCAAATCAGCAGCTTAGAATGGTTTCTGCAGGATCATGGGGCACTACTGGAGTTTTTAATCAGTGATGCAAGTTAACCATTGGCAACCATAAAACAATTACTAATTTAAAAGCATATTAAAAATTTTACAGCCCCCAAACGTCTGAACGGTAGCACATATATACCAACACCAGCGACAAGCAAAGAACTGTAATCCACAGTGAAGAGAGGCACTTGGAACTCATTTCATTTAGAATTTGCAAAACACTTTGTCAAACATTTATTTGAAAATCTTTGAGCTAAACAGGCCTGCAAATCTTGGATTCCACTAAACAGGTAAACACTTATTACAATAATCAGACAGAATATAAAAAGGAAACATACATCCGTTCTTCATCCGTCAATATGTCAGTAACAATGTGATGTTTCATGAAAACAATAACCACAAATGTTTGCACTGTCACTGGAAAAAAATATGCAAAACATGATTCAAAGCCGTAAACCACAACATAACGATGAAATGATTACTCATGCAATATTCTCCTCTTTTTATTGTACTCTTGCTCTGGTAACATGGATCTCTGTCACGCAATGTGCCTGAACCCACCTCACTGACTCCAACCATGAGTTCTGCCCAGCTTTTCCACTGGGGACACTTGTCTCTTTCGTGGAAAGTGCTCTCATTGGACCGCCAGCAGCAGTGCTCGTGATTAAACCAGAACCCATTCAGGCACACGCCCTCTTTAAGGTCCGTCATCCAATGGGCAGCAATGTCTATACCTCCAGCCAAGGCCCCTGGTGAGGGGTGAGACGGGGGACAAAAATCATTCAGTTCACATCATACACAATCACTACTTTTTACATTTTTTAAAGGGAATGTAAGTGATGTTTGTCCAATGCAAACTATCCATCACAATGCTCAGGTTTTGTGGGAGTTTTCCAGAGTGTTGCTATGTGTTTGTTCAGTGCAGTTTTTAGCACCCAACTCAGTGGTTGCTTACTGGCCCAAGCTCATCCTCAAGTTTCTGTGATATTCTGGATCCTAAATAGGACACAAGTACCTTTCTTCAATGCAAGTTTATGAGATTTTTCAATTTTTTTGTTGTCCACAGGCTAAAATCATAGATCTGACAGCAAAGAAAAGTAATATCACCTCTCGTCAACATTTGAGGCATCATTACTCTCCCTATGTCACAAATGCTGTGTGATGTGTTGTGTACTTGAATAGGAATTTAGTTTATATGGAATCCCATTTCTGACACACACACACACACACACACACACAAATCATGCTTTGTGCTTTGGAAAGTTATAACTTTTACAGTCATAAAAAACAATTATGACACGCAAATTCATATGAGATACAACAGCATAATTATTATTTATGATTTCATATGTTCAACATTTTTAATAATTAGGATTTTTATTTTATGTCAGACATATGCTTCTATACTCAGGTCGCCAGGAGCAGATTTGGTAGCGCTTGGGGAAGGGGTTGTGCAGGTATTAAAAATAAGATAATTAAATCATAAAATTACTATTGTTTGACAATAATAAGTGTAATTTACAGTAATATTACACGTTAATTTCTTGGTAATGCACATTTGACAGTAAAGCACTGATCTTGAATTGGGATATATACAAAATTGACTTATTAACAACAGTAACATGTGCAAAATCACATTTTTATGTAAAAAAAATATATATTCTACTTTTATTAAATGTACCATTATTCTTCTAAAGTATTGTATGGAACTGAAGTGATTACATGTGTGATTCAGTTGCAGGTTGAAGAAAAGTTTGTTTTTCAAGGCACTTTGTGACTTTTAAGAAGGCAAGTCAACAGGAAGTGGGCAAGATGTGGGCTGACCTGACATGAGTCCAATGAGAAGCATCAGAAGCCAGCCGGAAAAGGCATCACTGATGCTGAAGAGCAAGGCTGCTGTGGAATGCTTACTCTTATTGGTGATCTGAAAGAGCGATGAGGTGTTAAAGCAGGAACTGATGGGGTAATGTTTCATAAACAGGTGGAATAACCTGCTCACCTCTCTATGCCGATCTCGGTCTTTAGACTTCTCCCGTACCCAGTCGATGGTGTTGAAGTCCTCATACGTGCCAATGGCAGGAACGTTGTCATCCAGTAGATCTATCAGCTTAGGACTGCTGTACGGCCTCCAATCTGCCTTGCAGCTGCCCACAGGGACAAAACAACAAACTCGCACGGGAAACCAGCAGACACTGCATATTTGCGTGCAGCATTGCATGCCTATGCCATTTTTCTATTGTGAAAGCAGAATGCAAATAAAATGCCAATTAATCATGGATAATTCCCATTGTGGTCTGAGAGGAATTACAGATAACAACAAGTTCACTAATGCATTGTCCATCAGAGCGTGTGTGATACTGCTGGCAGGTCAGAACTAATGCGGACAGACGCAACAAAAAGAAAAGGGCTGAAGTTGAATTCAAACGCTGACCACAAATAACACTGAATGAAGTCAAAGTCAAAATACAAGACAGTTAGAACAGGATACACGGTGAATGTTACATGTGTTTTCACAATACATCAAAGCACTTCTAGCATGTTTACTTGGAAACAATGACTAACCTTGAAAACACAAAATTCTTTATTCCAAGAACTAGTGATTGAATCGGCCTGGACAGGAATTGATAACTAGACAAATTGCTTTTGTGTACGTTTACATAGGGCTGGACAATATGGCCAAAAAAAAAAAAAAAATCATATCTCTGTCAAATTTTTAGTTTAAAAAAAAAAATTATTTCACATCCTGGCCAATGTTGTCCAACCAACAATGTACATTTTAAAGGCTATGAAACATAAAGTGGATGTAACCCTGTAGGCTATGCTATATATTATGTCCAAAAAGGGTTAAAATCACATTACATTATAGCATTGTAACATTACAATCTAAAAACCAAAATAATGCTGTTGAATGCAGAATTCACTAAATTAAATAAATAAAAAGCACAGACTAATTGTATACTTTAATTGTCACTTTATCGTAAGTGCAATCATAAAAATAGACTTACTTGTAGGTTTAAACTTCTACATACGGCACATTTATTGTCCTACAAATATTTTAGCAAAATGTATATTTTAGTCACTGAAGTCTGAAATGCATTAAAAAGTGCAAGTATTCTATCTGTCAGCACATGTCTGTCAGAGCATCTGACTGGGCAACTGATTTAAACTTACGAGCTGTTTTAAAGCCCTTAATATAAAGCATGTCTCATGTTTAAGATAAATTGGATTATGTACTTTCCCCGCCGAAACTCACTACGTGCTCCGCTATTTTTCAGTTGCACTATATAAAACTACTGTATATCGATATAAACAGTATTACCTCATACAAAAATCGATTTTGAAGAATATATTGATATTCTGTATACACCGCCCAGCCCTATGGTTTACACACACACAATGATTTATACTGATGCTTAAGTGAAGTGAAGCACAGTCAAATGTTTCAGATCAAACAAGTAGCTGGTTTAACACGTAGGGCAAAACACACCAGGCCTTTAGACTGGCTCTAATACAATGTGACACAAATCCAAAGATTCAGGTTCAACTTGTAAACAAGGCCTCTGAAAGCACAAAAGCATGTTGATATTTGTAATGCAGTTGGCTATAAGGTGCAACCTCTGCTACCAGAATATTTCATTACTAATTACAGGTGCAAGAGAAGGTCGTGTTGCAATCAAAACGTTTGCCATCCATCAGTAAAGCTTTGGCCTATAAACTATTATTTGAGTCTGATTTGACTAAGCGGAAAAACATGAAAGAGGAAAAGATGTTCAAAGCGTGGGGGTTTAAGAGGAACCAGCAGCTCTGTAAAACGAGTCTGTGTGCTTGTATTCTTCTTCTCTAGTATATAGTCTCGTTCAGTTCACTTTGATCTGGTATGTTGGGTCTTTTACTTCTGATCCAGTTAAGAACAAAACCAAAATTAATAGGAAGAGTAAAGACTGAGTAAGAGAAGGATAGAGACATTCACCATGAAAAACAGCAGCTCAACTGATCTTTCAACCTACTTCCTCTCAGTTTTTATTCAGTATTAGCTCAATTTGGGCCTCTGAATATTTTTTTTCTTCCTTAAGTAAGAGCTACATATTCTTACTATATATACCATTAAAAACCTGTTGTATGAAAGATGATACTTATTAAAAAAAACACACAAATACAAACTTTATTTAGATTATTTTATGTCTAAAACAATTCCATTTCCAAGAAACTAGATTTTCTGACATTTAGGATACTTCATATGTGACCCTGGACCACAAAACAAAGTCTTAAGTCACTGGGTTATATTTGTAGAAAGATTATAGATTTTTCTTTTATGCCAAAAATCACTAGGATATTAAGTACAGATCATGTTCCATGAAGATATGTTGTTAATTTCCCACTGTAAATATATTAAAACTTAATTTTTGATTAGTAATATGCATTGCTAAGAACTTCATTCGGACAATTTTAAAGGTGGTTTTCTCAATATTATTTTAAAGCAATATTGTCCTATCTTATGATTTATGACTGGTTTTGTGGTCCAGGGTCCCATATATCAAGCTTTGCTAGGTTGAGGTAAAACAGTTACATCACAGTAAGACTTTAGGACAAGAAGGAAGAGTGAAAAGAGGAAGAAGGCTATGGAAGCATATGGGTAGCATTATTCAATTTGGAATGTAATATGCAAAATGACAATGCAATGTGTAAAATGACAATGCATTTCTGTATTTACATTTACATTTTCCAATACATTTGTGCAACGTTTGGTGCAAAATGAAAATGAAATTACATAATTTTCATTTGCCATTTCATACACCATTTTTAATATGTAAAATGAATACTAATTTTAATGCTTTATAAGTTGCAAAATTAAAATGAAAATGTATTACAGAAATGATTAGATATGTATAACATGTTCAAGCAAAAACTGTGGCAAAATGATCATTTAAATGCTATTTTTCTTAAATGCATTAACACTCACAGTCAAAACACTTAAGATTGCATTTTCATTCAATGTCCCGCAATGAATGTAGCAAAATTCAATGTGCACATTGAAAATGCATTCCGAGCCGATCACGTGTCCGCCCCCTCCCGCCATGTCAATCACTGCGTGAACAAGGCGGGGCTTGCAGAAGGTCACAGACTCAAATCTCAAGAAGAGGATTCAAGTGAGAGAACATGGACAAGACAGTTGGTCCGTGTACGTTTTGATCATTTCGGTTTATGGCTTCAATATTTCATTCGCACTTGTGGGCGGCGCTGAAACGCTGCTTTCATCTGATTGGTCGAATCGCTCCACCTTCAGCACAGTCTTTTCATTCTTTCAGGCAGAATAAGAGTCAGTGCGAGTGAAGCACTGTAATGTCTGAAACTACACTCACTGTTAATTAGCATAATATTTGAATCAGATGTAGCTGGGCATTCTATTCTGCCTGAAAGAATGAAAAGACCGAGCTGAAGGTTGAGCGATTCGACCAATCAGATGAAAGCAGCGTTTCAGCTCCGCCCACCAGTGCGAATGTAATATTGAAGCCATAAACCGAAATGATCAAAACGTACACGGACCAGCTGTCTTGTCCATGTTCTCTCACTTGAATCCTCTTCTTGAGATTTGAGTCATAGACCTTCTGCAAGCCCCGCCTTGTTCACGCAGTGATTGACATGGCGGGAGGGGGCGGACACGTGATCGGCTCGGAATGCATTTTCAATGTGCACATTGAATTTTGCTACATTCATTGCGGGACATTGAATGAAAATGCAATCGTAAGTGTCTTGACTGTGAGTGTTAATGCATTTAAGAAAAATAGCATTTAAATTATCATTTTGCCACAGTTTTTGCTTGAACATGTTATACATATCTAATCATTTCTGTAATACATTTTCATTTTAATTTTGCAACTTATAAAGCGTTACAATTAGTATTCATTTTACATATTAAAACTGGTGTATGAAATGGCAAATGAAAATTATGTTATTTAATTTTCATTTTCATTTTGCACCAAACGTTGCACAAATGTATTGGAAAATGTAAATGTAAATACAGAAATGCATTGTCATTTTACATATTGCATTGTCATTTTGAATATTACATCCCAAATTGAATAATGCTACTCATATGCTTCCATAGAAGGCATAGACTGAAATACAAACATGAAAAAGGAACTTCCTGGTATATTAACAATCTGTCAGTGACATCACACACAGCATCATCTGTCTCTGAGCAGAGAAGAGAGTGATCTGAAACCCAACCAAACTGACACGGCTGAAAGATTAGACCTAGATGTTTTACAGAACCAGTGTGTGATACTCCATTCAAACTGTAAATGCCTATGCTTTATCTAACACATTTTTGTACAACAAAAAACCTAAACATCAAAACAAACCAGTTAATCATGCAAAAGCATAAAGGTCTTAGAAAGAGGCTTAAAAAAAGTACAGCGTGTCCACTGTAACTGGTTAATATCATCTTCTGTAGTGCCTGTGTCCTTACCCGCTCTGTTATCTAGGTCCAGAGGCGGGACATCCTCACTGAAGTTCATTGTGACATCTGAAATATCCACCAGCTCATCATCACTGCTTCCACTGGGATAGTTACCGTTGCAAAACCCTCCGTTGTCCATCATCAACCCTGTCAGAGCAGAGAGAACATAAGGTCATAGAGGAATGAGGGGGAGTTAACAGAAAAAAATTTATTCTTCGTCATTTATCGCCCTCAGTCTGTTGCGAAATTATGACATTGAACAGAGAACAGATGTTACAAATCACTAATAAACCTGATGCAATTCTTGTAAATTGTGTGTTTATCACGACTTTTAATGACTACGTTAGTCACGCGGAATGTCATTGAAGATCTATGAAGAATTGATTCATGCAAGTCTAGCGTTCAGGAATCGAGCTACGCTGGTCACGCTGAATGTTTCTGATTCACTAAAAAGAATCGGCTCCATTGAATCATTCGATCAGCAATCGAGCTACGTTGTTGGTCGCGTTGTGTGTTTCTGATTCCTAAAAAGAATCGGCTCATTCGAGTCATCCGTTCAGGATTCGGGCAACGATAGTTTTTATTGATTGCCTAAAAACGAGTCATTTGTTCGTCAATCTTTCTACATTGTAGAGTAAGTGTGGTGTAAGTATTAGTATAAATGGAGTAAGAAGTGCAGCAAACACTGTCAGACTTAAAAATTCGTAACAACCGTTTTTACGGTTTTATCCTCCTGCACAGTGCGGCTTCGGTCAACCGCCTTTTGACTGGACTTCTCTGAAATGATGACAGTAAAACTCACTAACACTACCACTACCACTTCCTCTATCCTGTTCCACAAACATTTTACAAGCCAACTAATATGAATGAACAAAAATAACCACACCATCATCGTATAAGGGCTTCGGAGTAGTTCCTCTCATTTTATGGACCACACTTTAAAGTCATCAGATAGTTTGTCAATTAACTTATTGCAGAGCTAGAGCAGTGATGTGACCCAGTTATTGATGTCCTCTGTTTTATAAGCTGAAGTAGCTGATAACACTTTTTCCCTTTGGATGTTTTACAATACATCATCTAAACAGCTGTCATTTATCATACTTATCTGTCACGAGACTAAAGCTATTCCATTCTTGTGAATGATTCGATCAGTCCAAGTGATTCGGTTGGCTGGATCCGAACAAAAAAGTTTGATACGTACCTCTGTAGGTCTTTGCGTAATAGTGGTAGCTGTTATTAAGCAGTGGACTTTGCTGATGCACCAAATACTGTGATTTGGGTTTTAAAGTCCCTCGGATAAGCAATGCCGACGTAATCTTCCACAGCTGTCCGCCTGCTCCGTCAGCTGGTGCGTCACAGTTTTCCAGGCAAAAGCATCTCACAAGCTCTTCACCACGAATGTCTTCAGTCCGATCGCACAGACCTTTCCCATGTGATAAAGATGATAGAGGAAAGTGTCCGAGTACCGATGCATCGCTGAGGGTGTTTTAGTTCAATAACTGTCCCCCTCCTCAAATGTGAACGGCTGAACATCATGTGTTTGGAGGTCAATAGCGCCATCTAACGTCCTGAGGAATTACTGAAAATATGTCATTGCATCCCAGCAGCACTCGTGTAGTGACAGTGACAACAACGTCCTTCAGAAAAACAGTTTAAAGCATGTTTTTATATTTATTGTATAATAATTACATTTTCAGTTGTTGGCCTTATATATATATTATATATATACAACCCGAATTCCGGAAAAGTTGGGACGTTTTTTAAATTTTAATAAAATGAAAACTAAAAGACTTTCAAATCACATGAGCCAATATTTTATTCACAATAGAACATAGATAACATAGCAAATGTTTAAACTGAGAAAGTTTACAATTTTATGCACAAAATGAGCTCATTTCAATTTTGATTTCTGCTACAGGTCTCAAAATAGTTGGGACGGGGCATGTTTACCATGGTGTAGCATCTCCTTTTCTTTTCAAAACAGTTTGAAGACGTCTGGGCATTGAGGCTATGAGTTGCTGGAGTTTTGCTGTTGGAATTTGGTCCCATTCTTGCCTTATATAGATTTCCAGCTGCTGAAGAGTTTGTGGTCATCTTTGACGTATTTTTCGTTTAATGATGCACCAAATGTTCTCTATAGGTGAAAGATCTGGACTGCAGGCAGGCCAGGTTAGCACACGGACTCTTCTACGACGAAGCCATGCTGTGTTATAGCTGCAGTATGTGGTTTTGCATTGTCCTGCTGAAATAAACAAGGCCTTCCCTGAAATAGACGTTGTTTGGAGGGAAGCATGTGTTGCTCTAAAACCTTTATATACCTTTCAGCATTCACAGAGCCTTCCAAAACATGCAAGCTGCCCATACCGTATGCACTTATGCACCCCCATACCATCAGAGATGCTGGCTTTTGAACTGAACGCTGATAACATGCTGGAAGGTCTCCCTCCTCTTTAGCCCGGAGGACACGGCGTCCGTGATTTCCAACAAGAATGTCAAATTTGGACTCGTCTGAACATAAAACACTATTCCACTTTGAAATAGTCCATTTCAAATGAGCCTTGGCCCACAGGACACGATGGCGCTTCTGGACCATGTTCACATATGGCTTCCTTTTTGCATGATAGAGCTTTAGTTGGCATCTGCTGATGGCACGGCGGATTGTGTTTACCGACAGTGGTTTCTGAAAGTATTCCTGGGCCCCTTAAGTAATGTCGTGGACACAATCATGCCGATGAGTGATGCAGTGTCGTCTGAGAGCCCGAAGACCACGGGCATCCAATAAAGGTCTCCGGCCTTGTCCCTTACGCACAGAGATTTCTCCAGTTTCTCTCAATCTTTTGATGATGTTATGCACTGTAGATGATGAGATTTGCAAAGCCTTTGCAATTTGACGTTGAGGAACATTGTTTTTAAAGTTTTCCACAATTTTTTTAAGCAGTCTTTCACAGATTGGAGAGCCTCTGCCCATCTTTACTTCTGAGAGGCTCTGCTTCTCTAAGACAAAGCTTTTATAGCTAATCATGTTACAGACCTGATATCAATTAACTTAATTAATCACTAGATGTTCTCCCAGCTGAATCTTTTCAAAACTGCTTGCTTTTTTAGCCATTTGTTGCCCCCGTGCCAACTTTTTTGAGACCTGTAGCAGGCATTAAATTTTAAATGAGCTAATTAAGTGGATAAAAGTGTAAAATTTCTCAGTTTAAACATTTGCTAAGTTATCTATGTTCTATTGTGAATAAAATATTGGCTCATGTGATTTGAAATTCCTTTAGTTTTCATTTTATTAAAATTTAAAAAACGTCCCAACTTTTCCGGAATTCGGGTTGTATATATATATATATATATATATATATATATATATATATATATATATATATATATGTCTACATTGAAGTTACAGTAGTTACATGTAATGTTATTTAATGACAAAATAAATGTAACTGTAATATGTTACTGAGAAAAAATGTGTAGTTAAATTGGTTACTTATGAAAGTATTAACAATTACAAAGGGAGTAACATCTGAATAGTTTCAGAATAATAAAGTGTCCGAGTGGATTTGTGCCACGCCATTAACTGCGTGAGAGCCAACGATGCAGAGATGAGCCATGTTGATCTTCTTCTGTCCGTCCTCCTCAATAAGGGACATGCGTCTTAAACGATCATGATCGCCAGGGTAGAGCGCAGAGATCCTATGAGAAACAAGACAGAAGATGCAAGGTCAAAACAGAGCGTAACAGGCGAGAAAGTACATGGGAAGTTAATTTCCTTTTTACTGGATGCTGAGTCATGTTGAGCAGAAGAGGTTGTTTATATAACCAGACTGTGCAGTTTACTCCATATTTGGAGTGAATACAGTCCTACAGTCCATATGCAGTTACTGATCTCCCAACCCCCCTCAAAAACATTAATTCCTGATCTGCAAATAAATTTCAAATGCAATGTGCCATGAAGAGAACAGACCTCCAGGTGACGTCAGTTAACTTCGTAGATGATCTCTAGGTGACGGGGCAGAAGGTTTTGGAACAGGTCGACAGGCCAGCGTTCCAGTGGTAACACAGTGTGGTTAGTATGACGATAGGTAAGTAAGATGATAGAGGAAAGTGTCCGAGTACCGATGCATCGCTGAGGGTGTTTTAGTTCAATAACTGTCCCCCTCCTCAAATGTGAACGGCTGAACATCATGTGTTTGGAGGTCAATAGCGCCATCTAACGTCCTGAGGAATTACTGAAAATATGTCATTGCATCCCAGCAGCACTCGTGTAGTGACAGTGACAACAACGTCCTTCAGAAAAACAGTTTAAAGCATGTTTTTCTATTTATTGTATAATAATTACATTTTCAGTTGTTGGCCTTATATATATATTATATATATACAACCCGAATTCCGGAAAAGTTGGGACGTTTTTTAAATTTTAATAAAATGAAAACTAAAAGACTTTCAAATCACATGAGCCAATATTTTATTCACAATAGAACATAGATAACATAGCAAATGTTTAAACTGAGAAAGTTTACAATTTTATGCACAAAATGAGCTCATTTCAATTTTGATTTCTGCTACAGGTCTCAAAATAGTTGGGACGGGGCATGTTTACCATGGTGTAGCATCTCCTTTTCTTTTCAAAACAGTTTGAAGACGTCTGGGCATTGAGGCTATGAGTTGCTGGAGTTTTGCTGTTGGAATTTGGTCCCATTCTTGCCCTATATAGATTTCCAGCTGCTGAAGAGTTCATGGTCGTCTTTGACGTATTTTTCGTTTAATGATGCGCCAAATGTTCTCTATAGGTGAAAGATCTGGACTGCAGGCAGGCCAGGTTAGCACCCGGACTCTTCTACGACGAAGCCATGCTGTGTTATAGCTGCAGTATGTGGTTTTGCATTGTCCTGCTGAAATAAACAAGGCCTTCCCTGAAATAGACGTTGTTTGGAGGGAAGCATGTGTTGCTCTAAAACCTTTATATACCTTTCAGCATTCACAGAGCCTTCCAAAACATGCAAGCTGCCCATACCGTATGCACTTATGCACCCCCATACCATCAGAGATGCTGGCTTTTGAACTGAATGCTGATAACATGCTGGAAGGTCTCCCTCCTCTTTAGCCCGGAGGACACGGCGTCCGTGATTTCCAACAAGAATGTCAAATTTGGACTCGTCTGAACATAAAACACTATTCCACTTTGAAATAGTCCATTTCAAATGAGCCTTGGCCCACAGGACACGATGGCGCTTCTGGAACATGTTCACATATGGCTTCCTTTTTGCATGATAGAGCTTTAGTTGGCATCTGCTGATGGCACGGCGGATTGTGTTTACCAACAGTGGTTTCTGAAAGTATTCCTGGGCCCATTTAGTAATGTCATTGACACAATCATGCCGATGAGTGATGCAGTGTCGTCTGAGAGCCCGAAGACCACGGGCATCCAATAAAGGTCTCCGGCCTTGTCCCTTACGCACAGAGATTTCTCCAGTTTCTCTGAATCTTTTGATGATGTTATGCACTGTAGATGATGAGATTTGCAAAGCCTTTGCAATTTGACGTTGAGGAACATTGTTTTTAAAGTTTTCCACAATTTTTTTACGCAGTCTTTCACAGATTGGAGAGCCTCTGCCCATTTTTACTTCTGAGAGACTCTGCTTCTCTAAGACAAAGCTTTTATAGCTAATCATGTTACAGACCTGATATCAATTAACTTAATTAATCACTAGATGTTCTCCCAGCTGAATCTTTTCAAAACTGCTTGCTTTTTTAGCCATTTGTTGCCCCCGTGCCAACTTTTTTGAGACCTGTAGCAGGCATTAAATTTTAAATGAGCTAATTAAGTGGATAAAAGTGTAAAATTTCTCAGTTTAAACATTTGCTACGTTATCTATGTTCTACTGTGAATAAAATATTGGCTCATGTGATTTGAAATTCCTTTAGTTTTCATTTTATTAAAATTTAAAAAACGTCCCAACTTTTCCGGAATTCGGGTTGTATATATATATTCTACATTGAAGTTACAGTAGTTACATGTAATGTTATTTAATGACAAAATGAATGTAACTGTAATATGTTACTGAGAAAAAATGTGTAGTTAAATTAGTTACTTATGAAAGTATTAACAATTACAAAGGGAGTAACATCTGAATAGTTTCAGATTTCATTGATATCTTTCCCAAAATACATAGACAGCTCTAAGATATGAGACATCAATGTTTCAGCAGTTTAGGTCAAAGAATAGGACATATGCTGTTTTATTTCCTATGGTTGATGTACATGCTTTATTTTGTAAGATTAACATTGTTAGATGCCAGAGTTTTCTGACATATTTTCTATGCAAAGATTTGATTTCAAAAACAGTTTAATTTTACTATATATTATGATTTTAAATCCGTATTGGAGTGGATTTTTGCATATTTTGTAAGTCTGAAAGTAATCAGTGTTGAGTACTACTGTAGGGTTAACTCTGCCTGGTTTAAAAGTTTGAAAATGATTAACAGTTCATTAACATTCGTTAGAAATTAAGCAAAGTAATCAAATGTAATCAGTTACATTATTTTAGTAAAGTAATTGAAATAGTTACACTACTTAATACATTTTCAATAGGGTAACATGTAATATGTAACCTATTATAAAGTACCCTTCCCTACACTGTGTGTGTGTGTGTGTGTGTGTCAAGCTTTTAATTCTTTCATTCAGCAAGGCAATAAATAACATTTTTATATTACAATAAAAAACATATATTTTAAATTACAATAATTGTTCACAATATAACTGTTTTACTGTATTTTTATTAAATAAATGCAGCAATCATAAGCTCACTTTTCAATGATAATGTACATTAACCATTCTGTATTAAGTCACCTGGAAGACAACCATAAGAATACTTGCAAAAATCAGAAACAGTGATTAATCTCTTTATTTCATTTTGTCACTCTTCAAGGGCAGCAGCAGGACTGTTTGGTGTGTGTTGTCACCCACAATAAAGACAAAACATTCAGAGAGAACAAAGGAGGGGAATGAAGGAGATGGTGGAAGCTGGAGCTGTGAACAAAATAAGTTGCAGGTTAGATCCAGTCCATGTAGGGGAGACATAAATAAACCACCATCCATTATCACTAAACCAGGAATTTATGCCTACTTTAATTGCAGATTTGAAGTGTTGTCTGCTAAATAGCCTCTTCCTGCAATTCTAAAAGCACTGCACCACACATTCATTTCCTATTCTAAATAAGTCTACCATAATATATCTGAGTAAATACACTTCTGAATCTTGATCGCAGCCTGGCCAGTATGGAGAATCACACTTCAGTGCTATATTAGTTTTGCTGCCTCACTGGATTCAAGCAAAGTTTTTTGCAGGACCCCATCATTCCTGCAGGTCTTATGTGAAAACCAGTGTTTCAACAGGAAAGAACTACAGTAAAACTGAGGACAAAAGTGATAGATCATGCCTAAAGTGCTCAAGTGAGGAGCTATGAGCATCAACAGGCCAATGAAAGACGAGCAGAGATATAGACCTAAACATACACAAACAACCCTCATACGGTTAAGGCAGGTAGTTTCAAGCAGTCAGAATACATGACGGACATCTCTAGTAAAACTAGAGCAAGCTGTTTCTTGAGAAACCAGAATTATTTTCATCTTATGGTTGTAGAGGGTGATGATGTGCAGACAGTTCAACAGCTGTCTTTTGTATTCATGGATCCTCTTCACTTGGACATCAAGCATGGAGTTTGGGTTGATTTTTACATGGCATAGTTCTTCTAGATGCACTGCAAATTTCAACTTATTTTCCTGCAAACGGCAAAGCAACACAATACGATGTCCATCATGTACATGTAGAATATGCGCTAAATTTCACTATGAATGTGATTTTTTTGACTCACCTGTTTGACATTGGCAATGTCTTGAATGAAAGCATCATCATCCACAAACTTCAAGAGGCTCTTCAGCTGGCTCAGGTCGCAGATATAGTCTTCTCCAATTCTCAAATTTTTAACACAAGAGTCAACACTGGCTTACATTTCACAGTGTTTCTCTCATGAAGTTCTTGAATGGCTTCCAAAGGCTTGGACAAAAAGATGTATCAACTACGGTTATCATACTTTCTCTCAGTAGTGTTCCCTATCTGTTTATATGTAATTTTTTATGTAGAAATGTTCCTTACCTCGGCGATAACCTCCAGGGTTCTACATGACAAGCCAGCGACGAGGTTAGATACCATTAGTCTTGTTCTGAAACTTCTGTGGGTCCACATCATAGAAGTCCTTAAAAATGTACACAAAATCAACCCTAACAAATTAGATAGGACTGTTTAAAAGCTGTAAACATCTCTGAGTTATTCACCAAGGCTAAACACTATGGTAATGACAGATATGTTATGTTGATTTAACCAGTGGCCTTTAAATGTATTTGGATGTTTAAGATGCAAATGTATGAATGTCATTGCTGTGGACAAGTATGCTTATGTTGTCTTTTATTAAAATATATGCTCATGTTCATGTTGGGATTTTTTGAAAGAAATTATACTTTTGTTTGGCAAGGAAGGAAGGAAGGTGATCAAAAGTGACAGTAAAGACATTTTTTAACTTTACAATATATTTAGATTTTTAGGGTTCAACTTTGAAAACAATAAAAAAAAAAAAATGTTACTGTATTTTTGATCATATAAATGCAGCCTAGATGAAAAACATTTTTAAGATGCATTAAAAATCTTACTGTATACATTCTTAAATGTGGCTTAAGTGTCCAAATACTTTTTTGGGGGCCACTGTGATGTAATATAAAGCATTAAGAGACATACACAGTGTCTTTAATAAAGTGTCCGAGTGGATTTGTGCCACGCCATTAACTGCGTGAGAGCCAACGATGCAGAGATGAGCCATGTTGATCTTCTTCTGTCCGTCCTCCTCAATAAGGGACATGCGTCTTAAACGATCATGATCGCCAGGGTAGAGCGCAGAGATCCTATGAGAAACAAGACAGAAGATGCAAGGTCAAAACAGAGCGTAACAGGCGAGAAAGTACATGGGAAGTTAATTTCCTTTTTACTGGATGCTGAGTCATGTTGAGCAGAAGAGGTTGTTTATATAACCAGACTGTGCAGTTTACTCCATATTTGGATTGAATACAGTCCTACAGTCCATATGCAGTTACTGATCTCCCAGCCCCCCTCAAAAACATTAATTCCTGATCTGCAAATAAATTTCAAATGCAATGTGCCATGAAGAGAACAGACCTCCAGGTGACGTCAATTAACTTCGTAGATGATCTCTAGGTGACGGGGCAGAAGGTTTTGGAACAGGTCGACAGGCCAGCGTTCCAGTGCTTCTGGTAACACAGTGTGGTTAGTATAAGCACAAGTACGTACAGTGATGTCCCAAGCCTGAGAAGAAAGAGAATGAGAGAGTGTAGGCAGAATGAGATAAAAACTGAAAATTAGAAGAGGCAAAAAGAATACATTATGGTGTAGGTCCATGTGGGTAAAATTAAATACCCATAGTTTGGTAAACTTCTACAGTGGTGAAAGAAAACTACAACACATACATTTTTGCATTCCAACAAGAGATTGTATTGAAAAAAATATTGAGAGATTGATTACAGTGGTCAAAAGACAGAAAGATGTCAAATTGTCATCACTCCCTCAGCAGCATGGTAATATAACACAAAGTATTTATAAATGTACATTAAATGCAAAAATGAAAATATAAAAAAATAGATTTACAATTTTAATAACTGTTTAAACATGTCATCACAATCAGTAAAAAGGTCCCATTCTAAAAATCAGGAAATTTAAACTTTATGACCTCAATCTCATATCACCCTTATTAATCAATTTAATAGTCCTAGAGCATGGACAGCATGTCCTTTTTTTGAGCATGATAAATGACAAGATGACAAGGAATTTCCAGCTTACCGTGTCCCAGGTTAGTTTCGCATTATCCAGCAGTATTCTCATCAGTTCAGGGATGGCCAGCGCAGGATGAGTGTCATTCAGCTGTATAGCAACCTGACCAAAACAGCCAAAGGAAGGTAACAGTTTTTAAATGTGAAATTCCTTCACTGGTACTAATTTTGTTTAGGCCAATGCCTTCAGTTTTATTGTTCAGTATTATTAATGTGAATAAATCACCCCAGATATGTCACATACTGTGTTGAATGTTCTCTACAGATCAGTGTGTTAACATGAAACATAGTGCTGTCCGAGCTGTCTTACCTTATCTGGCAGTGTGGTCAGATCCATGCGCACTACCTCAGTCGAGCCAAACTTGGAGGCTTTGAACCTGCGGATAATGTTGTGGAGAGTCGCAGCCACCACAAAATACTCCTGCTTCAGACGCAACTCTTTCCCCTCAAAGAACTGACATATACAAACAGGAGGATCTGTTTACATTAAGGCTCCAAGAGTCCCGAGTTTTGTTTCTTAATATGAATCACTTGAGTGGACTTGAGTTGCACTCACATTGTCATTAGGGTAAAGCACACAGGAGATGTTCTCAGCTAAATTCTTGTCCAGAACGGCCTGGATGTAACCACCAACATTAACTGTTTAAGGAAACAGAAATTCTGTTAAAAGATCTAATGCCATTCCATTTTTTTATAAATTACATTAACATGTAATACTAGATATTTACAGAATGATAAAAGAATAATAAGGCTTATGGGCTTGTTAGAATATCTGACAATCATTCTTTGACTGATTGAAGAAAACTCACAGTCTTTGAGGTGGAATTCACATGGAGCTTTGACAGACCAGAGCCTCATTGTGTTAACAATGTTGTTCCTGTATCCTGGGACAGGTGTGTCATAGGGAAGGGCAAGGATGACCTGGTGAATCAAACAGTACATATGTAATGGGAAAATGTACAGATACAGTACCTCTGAAATAATGACACAATTTGGTTCTTGCTTTGCATATTGGTTGTTCTGTTTTAGTCTCTACTGACCTTCCTGATGTGGACTACTGTTCAAAAGATTGGGGTCAGTAAGATTTGTTTTAATGTTTTTTGTAAAAAAGTCTCT
This sequence comes from Carassius carassius, assembly GCF_963082965.1. NCBI lineage: Eukaryota > Metazoa > Chordata > Actinopteri > Cypriniformes > Cyprinidae > Carassius > Carassius carassius. The sequence continues at coordinate 13,483,552 of NC_081756.1, read as the reverse complement.
TAAAACAACTGTTTCTCTTAATATATTTTAAAATGTAACTTATTCCTACGATGGCAAAGCTGAAATTTCATCAGTCATTACACCAGCCTTTACTGTCACATGATCCTTCAAAAATTATTTTAATATGATAAATTGATGGTTAATTATTATTACAAATATTATATTATTATATTACCATTCATATGAAAATAGTTGTGCTACTTTATATTTTTGTGGAAACAAAGATTTTTTTCAGGATTCTTTGATGAATAGAAAGTTCAAAATAACCGCATTTGTTTGAAATAGAAATCTTTTGTAATTATAAATTTCTTTATTATCAATTTAATGTCTATATGTGGAATACAAGTATTAATGTCTTTCAAAAAAATCGTATTGACATCACACTTGAATGGTTGTGTACAAGTAAAAATGTGAATAATGGCATTTCCATTCCAAATAATGCATATACATGGTTTCTTTGCTCTCACTTGTGTGTCCACCCATTTCACTCCATCAGGGTTGTGCTCCGAACCATAGAAAAGCACAGGACGCATGTATTCAGGCCGGGCTTTTTCCCAAGGATTGCCATAATGCAGCCAATCATCCGCTTCCTCCACCTGTCAGATGATGTCAGTCATTTACTGAAACCCAGATGCACCAAAAGCAGTGAAATACATTTCACTGAGATACTAATGCAAGTACGTTTTACCTGCCAGCCATTCACTACTTTCTGATTAAAGATTCCAAACTCATATCGGATTCCATATCCATATGCTGCCAGGCCCAAGGTTGCTATGGATTCCAGAAAACAAGCTGAAGAATTAAGTGAATTAAAGCACCATCCCATAAACACAAGCCCTCTATTAATCTTATGATCAGCACATTTAAAGAGACTAAGTTTACCTGCCAGTCGTCCAAGGCTTCCGTTGCCCAGCCCAGCATCCTCCTCCATGTCCTGCAGCTCCTCCATTTCCAGACCCAGCTGAGAAGAAACAGAATATGAGAGCAAGAAGGTATGTAACCTCTGAGAGCACAGAGCATGCCCTGTTGCCTGGTTTTATATTTTATCAAAACATATATTTGTAGGTATTCTCAGCATAGCAGTGCATATCTAGAATGATTCATATCCTAATTATAATTAAAGAATGAGTGGCAACTGATCCAAGATTAGCAGTATTACAATACATATACACACAGCGCTAGATCTCCTCCATAAGCTCTTTATTTATAGCTCCTTTTTATTATTATGGTACCACTGGCGATGATGGTGACTGATAATGACCTCTTTCTTTATACAAAATTGTACTTTTTAAAGGTAAAGCATTGATGTGAATACTGACAGACAATGCTCCCAATGTATTAAAGATTTCCTCTATTTAGACAAATGAATAGTTCCAAACCAAACACACACCACTGGCTGAGCCAACGCTGTTATGTGGAACCCAGTGTAGGGCCATTCAGAAAGACTGCAATTCCTTTCAGAAACTACACACAATTAATTTACTTCCTTATAGATACTGCATAAATCAGTGGTTCTCAATTCCAGTTGTGGCCAGAAGGGATTCAGGAAAAACCAGAAGCTAAAAATAAATTGAATTTTCTAACTATTAGATTCTGTTTTATTAATGTCTACATCTACCCCTTACAATAATGCAAAAATAGCCATTATTGTTGTACATTGTGAGAAAAATTATGCTATATTGATTTGTGCATGCCCAGTAGGTTTTGATGTATGCCATCTACAACAAAGCTGTACTCAGAAATACTTTATCACTGCAGCACTCAATTTGCTATTAGCGTTCAGTTTTACAAATCTCCTCTCACCTGATAGATGGCCTCGTCACAGGCATTCTCCAAAGCTAAGTTTACCATGCTGTTTTGAAGGGTCCGCCCCATGTAGAATTCCAGAGAGAGATAGTACACACGCTGGAGTTGAGATAAAAAAGGAGAAAGGTGAAAAAAGATAATAACATTTAAAAAAAAACAAATTTTTTTACACCGATAACCTCCCGTTTGTCTGTCATTGGTGTACGAGCGGTCCCGGACTGTAGGATGAAACTGCGGCATTTGACTTTCTTACTTTCGGGTCTTTCTCTTAGTAATGCTGCTGCGTCCGGATCCATCTTCCCACCAAATGGTCGCGGACGGTGTGCGCCAGGGCGAAGTAGTAGTCGCGCTTCGTTGCTACATTTCGGTCCTTAACCAACGTGAAGTGCAGATGGCGATTAAAATTGGTCTTGAGGTCTGCGACGTTCTTGTTTAGCTCAAGTGGTAGAGCATTGCACTATGAAGCGCAAGGTTGGGGGTTCGATTCCCCGGGAACACACGATAGGTAAAATTTGATAACCTGAATGCACTGTAAGTCGCTTTGTGTAAAAGCGTCTGCTAAATGCATAAATGTAATTTTTAATTTAATTAAAATTTTATATAATAGTAGGTTTCATGCACCAGGGATATCAGTCAATGTGATGCGTGTGTAGCGACCGTAAGGTTGCGACGCACGTCACGGTGATCTCCAGCAGATGCTTCAGGGTCAAGCGCGCTCATTGGCGGTGCGAACTCCCCTAACCATGGATAGTATATATTTACCGGCTGGTCGTGGGCGGGTCATAATACATTCAAAGGCAGGTTTATTTATATAGCAATATAGAACAGAACAGAAATTCGTCTTTGCGCGTGGAGGTAACATAGCAAAAAACCGCTAGATCGCGGGCTGTATTATTCTACAGACATTGAAAGCTGGTTAGTTATTGGTTAAGCTGATAAAAGTTAATGCGGTAACTGTCCCAGAAGACAGCTGCGCGACTGCGTGCACAAACGACTCTATTAGAAAGTCGACCACTCTGAAAGGCACTAAATAATTCCCAAGTAATTCGCACACTGCAAACCGAGATGACAGGACCCAAGAGAAAATGGTTGAGGGCGCCGGTTGTACTTATATGCACTCATAAAATTTTAACAACCTTACAAAGCTTCTAACAGTTATATGCTATAATAACAATGCAGAATTTGCGTGCTGAACTCCCGGAATGAACCCAGTCAATATCGAGCGAAAAAGTCCCCTTGAACCACCTCCTATTCGCTTTTACTGCTGCAATCCACGAGAATTTACTTCTATCTCTTATACCGTGTGCACAACAGGCGTATCGATCTTGTCTAAGTAAATTAAAGCCATAACTTCTATATATTAAGTTAAAGCATCAGTTCTTTCATTTTGCTGCAAGACAACAAAAATAACAAAACTAGTGTGTTTTTAAGCACTAGGAGCATTGGACACAAAGAAAACTATAAAGTTATATTGAAGTTTAAATGTGTCTTGAAAAATAAAAAACCTGCATCATAAATCACCATATTCGAGTTAAGATGGTTAATATTAAGAAGAAAGACTTTGTTAGTGCAGCAAATGTGAGAGATGACAATTCATTGCCATGCCAACTTTTATTTAGTTGAATGCTTCATTACAAAAATATTGAAATACATTTGGAAGGCAATTAATGAAAAGTTCTTTTAAATAAAAACAGTTTGGGGAGGGATGGGATACAAGGCGAGCACAAAAATTATACTGACCAACTAATAGAGAAAGCCAATCATCTACAACATCTTGAAGACATAAATGTCTTGTACTATGCAGCAACAAATGCACAGTTGGTTAAGAGTGTAAATGGTTGTTTATACACCTGTTGGAATGTCGCTAACTGAATCTTAAGCAGATGCCATTTTTACTCACTGGAGAAAACATGAAAGCAAGCTGGCAGAAACAATACCAAACACACATTCCCTGCACATCAACATTTTTCAACAAATATTCAACCAACAGAAGAAAAACTACAGTTAAAAATCATTAACAATTGAAGCAAATTTACAAGATTAACCACACCGTCCGTCTCTCTCACTAGCTCGATTTCTGTGTCCAAGCATGGGAAACAAATCTGAACCGAGGCCATCAAAAAAATAATAAACCTTTAGCAACTAATCACATCAAGCTGTTAAATGAACAGAACTAGGTACAGTCCTGTGATGTATATTTTAGGCATCACTGCATGGTCACAGGGCCATAGATACTAAACACAGCCTTTAACTCTGGGGCGGAGGGGGTGGAGGCGCAGGGGGCATCCCGTAAGGTGGCATACCGGGAATCCCCATCATGGTCACAAAGTTAGGGTCCATTGGTGGGGGAGGGGGAGGAGGTGCATACATCATGCCTGCCGAGCCAGGAGGAGGGGGTGGTGGAGGAGGGGGCGCACCAGGAGGCAGTGGGGGTTGGACCCCAGGTGGAGGCGGCACCATAGAGGGGTTACCCATGGGTGGAGGGGGCTGAGCGGCTGAGGCGGCCGTCTGCTGAGGCTGTTGCCAGGGTGGCAGGTTTCCAGTTGCAGGGGTGGATGTGGTGGTTGTATCTGGGAAAACAAAAAATAAGTCAGTCTAAGCCAAAAGGAAACCCTTTGATGATATCAACTGTGTGCTACTGTAATACACTTACTTTGTTGCCATGGCAGTGGAGCGCTGGTTGCCATGCTGCTGGTGGGTGGTGGGGGAGGAGCCTGCTGTTGCCATGGAGGCAGAGGACCTGAGGGTGGAGGTGGTGGTTGGTTGTTGGGGGGAGGTGGAGGTGGGGGCATCATACCCATGGGTGGTGGCAATAAACCTGATCATCAGACAAGGGAAGGAATCACTAAGTAGGGATGCACGATATTATCGGAATGATATTAGAATCAGCAGATAATGGCGTAAAATGTAAACATTGGTATCAGCCCGATGTGAAAAATTATGCCAATATGCCTAGATAAGACGAATAGCTTACATGTGCTTAGGGTGTGCTAGTGATAGGATCATGTCAGCAGTGTGGTCATTCTTGAAGCAAACCTTTGCCTAAATGGTGATTGGATTTACTGTTTTGGATCACCATATTTAATCAGGGAATGCACTTCAGTGTGTGATAAAGTCAACGGTCATTGCATGCAACAACTGCAGCCTCCCCAGGCTCCTAATGCCCACCACATAAACTCATCTACTTAGGGGTGCTGTTGGATAACTTGTAATAAAATTAAAGTAAAATACACAAATACCATTAATACTGTGCTTCTGATTAAAGCAGTAATCAATGTCAAAATTAAATAATTTTTTATACACAGACTAATTAATGTGTTTTTAACATGTTTCCAATGTAAGAAGCAGCAAATATCCATTTATATGCTTCTATCTTTCCAGGTAAATGTTTTATGCTCCATTAAGCAGGAATTGTAGAACTGAGAGCCTAAACATCACAGGATATACTCACCCATGGGGTGTCCGGGTGGTGCTGGGCCTTGGCTCATTGGAGGAGGGGGTGGCTGCATCCAGGGTGGAGGCATTCCATTGGGGTTTGGTGGCATAGGAGGGCCACCCATGTTTGGCATTGGTGGAGGGAAGTTGTGAGGGCCACCAGGACCCTGGTGCATGCCATGGTAATTCCTGTTATCAGTAGGGCCTGAATTCATCCAAGGAGGACGATTCTGAAAGGTCATGTGAATAAATTACTTTTTCTTTATATTTTCTTTATATACACACATTATATACACACACAATACTACAGTTTTTACTGTATTTTTAAAAAAATAAACAGCCTTGGTGAGCATGGGACTTTATGAACATTATAAAGAAATTGGCATCCTGTAAGGGAAAATGGATGTCTTCGGACTTACTGGCGGTGGCTGGTTGTTGTTGGGTCCTGAAGGGCGAGGGCCACTAGGGGGAGGATTGCTGTGGCCCCCACCGGAGGAAGGGACTGGAGCCTCTCCTAGCTCTGCCATGAGAGACAAGTACTCTTTATCCATTCTAGCCTTATCCTGAGCAGACTGGGGTGGTTCACCGGGTCGTTGAGCAAAGGAACTGAGAAGAAGGGAAATACAATGAACTGTGCTGTCTGTACTTCACTTGACATAACCAGGAGAAGGTAAAGTATTTGAAGGGGGGGGGGGGGGTGGAATTTTATCACTGCTCATCATTGGTGGATGGGGTTACCTGGTAAACTTGCAGTCTGATGAGATGTGACCTGCTCCACCACACTTTGTACATACAGTTGTGTTTGTGATGCTGCGAGGCTCTGTGCTCTGCCATGGGCGTAAAATTCTGAGAGAGAGAGAAAGTAGACATTGATGAGTATCAAACATCTATGACATTTACTTGTCTGCTGCTCTAAGTCGCTCACCTGTTATCATCCTCTCTCAGAGTGCCATTGAGTCGTGCCAGCTCCCTCAGCTGCATCTTTCTCAGATCATTCTGGTCTTCGGGGGTCTCAATGCCCTGCTTTAGGATATTACGAATCTGTGGACAAAAAGAAATTTCTGATGCCAGTACTAATTCTGAAAACCTGTTTTGACTTCAAAGTACAAGAATGTCTGAAGTGGACTCACCTGCTCTACAGCTTTCTTGACATTCTCCATGGTGTTAGCAGTGACCAGTGCGTGAAGAGGTTCATCTTCTCCTGGAAGCATCTGTCCATCCTTACGGCCAACCTTTCCTTCCTTTACTGAGCCTTTGCCGCGAATCATGATCTTAGCACAGCACTCCTTCTCAATGTTTTTCAGAGTGTTTCCACTTAAAAAAAAAACAATATACCATAGAGAACTTACTTTATGACATAATGACCCAAATCTACCAAAGAAATATAGTAAAATAAAATATTGAGAGCTCAAAATCATGCAACTCACCGTGGGCCAATCAAAAGCCCAACAAAGTTGATCTCAGGATATTCATCCTGAGGAATCATCACCTTATCACTGACCCGAGTAGCTGGTGGTCTGAAATGGAGGAAAAACAAAAATATTTGACCAGTAAATATCTGACACCAGAGCCAGAGAGAAGGCAAAAACCAAGATAGTTCATTTGTAGAAGACAAACTTGTAGTCAGCAGGGGGTTTGAATTCTGGGTTCAGTCCCACCATCTCTGTAATAAGAGAGTGTCTCTCTTCCTCTATTTTCTTGCGTGTCCGATATTCACGTGTGTTAAGCCTCTTCCCCTCACTGTTGTAGATGGGCTCAGGAGATGGAGACCTGAGAAAAAGAATGAACAACAGAAAGATGCAGCATAAAGTCAAAATCTTAAAGCAGTACTTACACCCTCAACAGTAAAACATTCAATGGCTTGCCTACCCTTGACTGAAATAGTTTCGACTTGTTCTGTGGTCATTTAAAAAGTGCATGGGATGCCCCAGAGTGCTTATTTTCTAATGGGAAAGACGAGAAAAATGCCTATAACAAAAATGTACTCTACTGAACCATTGAAAAAGCGGAAAACATTCTACAGATCAAAGAGCTTAAAGCTCAGAATAGGAACATCAGCAGACTTCAAAATTTGGTGCCAAAGAGATTTTGATACATTATTAAAATGGGTCTTCCTAGTTTCAATATTATCTTGGACATGAAAAATAGGACAAATATCTGAGGCAAACGGGGCAACCAACACACTTGAAAAAGTGTCTGTTCTTGAATTCTGATCTAAACCTTCACACGTTCTCGGAGAGCATTCCAACTGTTACCTTCCCCTTGGATGGTGGAGAAAACCTGTTAACCTGCACAATGAGGCTCTGTGCTTGAAAAAAGTTACGAGAGGGGGAATTTGGGTTAGAGAAATAAATTTAGATTAAATATTAACTTTCAACAGCTCTCAAACAAGACAGCCACACAAGCGTGACAAGTTCATGAGAGGCAACCCGAAGAGGAGAAAAGTGGGTGGGGGGGGGGGAGAGAAAATAATTTTCTGCTGATTTTCTTTTGGACTGATATCTCCAGCGCTGAACCCCTGAAGCACCCCACAGCTTTGTTTTGCGAGCTGGAAGTTGATGAGCGATCGTTCCTAAATCCTGGAGTGGATAGACCTTTGAGAAGAACCTTTTTAGGGTTGGCGGTGTAAAAACGTCGTATTAAGATTCTGCCGCAGAACCTAAGGCTGTTCAGAGAGCAAGGCGTGTGGCTACTAGAAAGACACTCACGTCAGAAACATGACATTTCCTGCTACGTTGGCTGCTTATGAAGTCTATGAGTGGCCAAAGTGATTAAGTGTTAAGGTTATGGTTATTCCAGAAAGAAAAGGTCAGAGGAGTCTCCTCCAAGCAGTCTTCCAGTGCGGAAATCTGGAATACAGTGGAAGTTCCTGAACAAAATGGTGGTAGCCCCATAATGGAAAACCATTACGGACCATCCAATTAACAAACCATTCAGATTTTAGAATTAAGGATTCGATTGTGTTCGTCATAACTTCATTTTGGAGGTTAGAATGAAAGGGCATTAAAATTGCAATGTATAATCTATTAAAATCTTAGACTACATGAACTACACTGGAATAATCAAATAAAATCCAGCCTTTTTAACACAAATTTCACATAGAAAACATACATGCAAGAATACCTACAAGAACAGTATAGATGTTTTTTTTTTTTTTTAATTTAATTAAGATAGACTAATCAAGATCTCCATAGCTTATATGATAGAACATTATTCTTTGGTAAAGTTAGGTGCTGTGTATTGCCAACAGGTAATATCCATGATATGTTTTATGATATGGTCGGCAAAACAACTTCTATTTTGTATGTAGCATTGACCAATTACCTGGCAACACTTACTAAATGAAATAAGTCTAATCTATGATCAGAAAATATCCTACCATAATAGCCTTCAATCATATCTTTGCCTCTCTGTAAAGAACAAATCCAAATTCAACTAAGCATTTCAAAAACTGGAATGTTTAGGCATGTAACAAAACCAATTTCATAACCAAGACATTTTCTTTACTCTTCTCAACTGAAGAAAGGCAAAGATATGAGGTCATTTTAAAGCAAGGTATTTAGACTTAGAATTTCTTCATTTAACAATCACTTACCCCTACGTACATATTAATACACTTACAAACTGGCCTCACATAAAATGGCACATTAAAAAGGTAAAAGAAATGTTACTGTTGGTGGGTTTAAATCGTTATTCCGACCTGTCCTCAGGGATAACAGGGATTCCCAGGTCTCCTGTACGCAGTTTACGTGTCAGGTCTTCGATCTGCAGTTGGACTGGAAGAAATCAGGTTAGGAAGAAAAAAAACAAGGATGGAGAGAATTTTGGTTAACAACAAAAAAAACCCCCACAAAAGCAGAAACAGTACACTGTTAAACTCAATGTGACTAAGGTTAAACAGCGAATAAAAAAAAAAACAATTACCATGGTAATTGTCAGGTCACTAAGAATCAAGGACAACTGAAGACTTTTGATCCTCTGCGAAATTTTCTGAAATACCAAAATCCCACCAAGATTTCTGGAAAACACACTAATGTTCGAGCTTGAAATTATTCTTAAAAGCCCATACAGATTTCCCCAAAAATCCAGAAAATTTTGATGGTTTGGCCAATTTGAGATGCAGAAACCTAGAGGGATTTCAGTAAATAACTATTTCAGAAAGAGGTTCATTGCAACAGGCTTTCAATTTTATGCCACCAACTTCAATAAGTGGAACTACTAAAATTGACATTTTTAGCAAACATTTAAAAATATTTCTTAACATACTATAATCATTTCAAGCTAAAAAGGTGGCAAAACACGAAGGCCTGTCAGGAAAAAAAAAAAAAAGACTTGAGCAACTGCATCATAAATGAGACTGAAATAACGCCAGTGTAATTACATGACAGGACTGTAACTTAACAATATTAATAAACATCAATATTATAACACTTCAAGTTATCAATTTATTAACATGTAACGACAACCACTTACCAGATGTTACCAATACTAATCAATTAAAATAACAGATGCAATAATTAGAAATAATCAGACAAACAGATCAGCCTTTAGTGTATTGATGTTTCTTTTCATGCAAATGACTAGATTTACTCAGGCCTCAAGCCACACCAAAAACTGACCTGTAATCAAATAATGTTCTGCATCACTCATGGAAGCATTTGATGGGTTTTCACATGCATTTTTCTATGACATGCTTAAGAGAATCAGACCCCACAGGTCACACGCTTAATGGTGCAGGTTGATGGTAGGTAAGAGACATGAGGTATCAATAAAGGACTAGTTAAGGAGATGAAGGTCTCTAGGTCACATTATAGTTGAACAAACACTACACCACATGCCATTGCAAAACAAGTGCCTGACAGCAATGAGAAAGCAATTTACTACACACTGCTTTCAGACACTGGGGATGGAGATGACTTTTGCAATTTAATATTGGACCTGCATTGCTTTGCAGTCAAATTGGACTTAAGACATTTTGCATAGTAAACACTGATGGGAGTCCTGCAGCTGGAGACAGTTCACAGCAAGCAGCATCATCAGAAAAACACTGTGGATTCTTGCTAAGGGACTTCGGATGGTATGCAAAAGTGGACAGTGCTACCAATACCCCAGTGCTTCCTAGACAAAGAAAACTTCCTTACATTGCACATCAATGGAGTTAGTACATTCTAGTGAACACGGGGTAAAGTGCTGAATTTCGATTGATTGACTTTTGAGAAAACCAACCCTAAGCAGAGTCATTTGAGACATACAGAGATGGCCATTTTGCACCGAGACCTTCAGATTGATGGTTCGCAAATAACCAAAGTTATCCTATTAACTGACCTCAATTATATAAGCAAAGTCAGATTAATGAAATTCAGCAATTACATCCTGCACGCGATGTGCAAACTGTGAGGAAATAATAAACTGACAAATTTTGGGACAAAAAAAAAAAAAAAAGTGTGTTGGGTGGGTGTTCACCCCTCATTCACAAACAGAATGTTCCGCAACTTAATAAACTATATGACTTAAGACACACATTATAATAACAGTAAGTTGAGATATTCACCTATATAAGCTCGTTCCTGGTCCCGAGTCAGCCCAGCAGGGATCACGGTGGGCATGCCGGGGATAATGGTCTTCTGATCAGGGGTTTCGCTGCTCCAGCGACTCCTTTTTCGCTTCTTCTGGCCAAAATCTAACAGGGAATGGTATAAGTGAGATGTCACTGGATGCAAAATCTATGGTCTATTAAAGCCTACAGTATCAAGATGCTCCCGCCCTCTGATTGATTGCTCATTTTTGATAAGTCTCAGTAAGCAGGCACGTGCATACTATACACAGACATCAAAGGGGACTTGAGCACCTGCCCTTTTTCTTCCTTGATAGAAAGTGCCTTTTCTTTTTTTTTATAAATTACTCTGTGTTATGTGTGCATCTCTGCTGGCGCAAAGCTTTCCCTGTCAAACAAATAAAAAAAAAATATATATATAAATATCAGTTTGGGAAATGCTGAGACTGTCGAGTTCCGATGTCTCTCTTTCCTCTGCGCAGGCGTGAAGCACAGCAGTGTAGCACACACATTGATCTTTCCATTAAAGCAAAAAAAAAAAAAACATGGAACTCCTGTTCCTCATTTAATAACTATCCAATCTATTATGTTATAAGCGGTCAGATCTGTAAAACCATAAGTTCTTGTCATCATCAGTTTGTGTGTGAGTGCATGGTACAGTAAGAGGAATTATAACCCCTTTCTTTTCTCTTTTTATTTACTGGTTTTTGTTTACAGGCAATCACAAAAAGGTCAATATCTATGTGAGGCAATTATAATCTTTTGTTTTCAGACCAAATGTTGCATTTGGTAAAAGTGCATAATTAATAAGCATAATTCACCAATTTTTTGGTGAATCATTATGCAAGTGTGTCTTTCGCAGAGAATGTCAGAAAATTTTGCCTCCAATGTAAGCTGTGAAATGAGCAAGATCTTTTTAATAATAATTATAATAAAAACACCAACAACAACAAAAAAACAGTGGATTATTTGGAAACATCTGTTGAAAAATTTAATATCATAAAACAATTGGGTGAGTGTGAGGGAATTAAAATAATTTGATAAGCAAGTCAGAGTTGAGTTAATATATTTTAAGTTTTGTTTAGAACAAAAAAGAAAAAAATGTTAAGTGTCCTGTCTTCCACTTGAGCCCCTGTCCCTCAAAATCTCTGTGCATGTCCCTCCGCTAAGTAAAATTTATATTTTTTATATATTTTTTTATTTTTATTTTTTAAATGCCCAATAAACAAAGAAAACAGATACAGAGTGACAACTAATATTTATATGTATTTTACCCAAACAATCTGTAATAAAGAACTGATTGCATGGCAAACTATAAGCATTTAGTTCACATTTCTTCTCGGCCATATAAATAACAGCAGCCAACTGCAAAACGTTACTTTTGCTAAGTGGTTTTTCCCCTCCTTAAGTGTGAAAAAAAATTTTTTGTGTTTTATATTTTTAATTATTAAAAATGTTTTAATGCTTCGTCTAGAAGTAAATGTTATATATATACACACACACAAGTAATTAGAGGAAAAAGGATTTAACCACCAAGTATGAAGACAATTTCAACCGGTAAACCGTTTATATGAACTACAGTTTAGTGCACTACACAATTTCAAGTTGTTATTAGAAAATGCTAACGTTACTGACAAAACAAGTCAAACAGCAAAGCGCACAGCTACAAAGGAGCAGGCCGTTGTGCTGAGCCTCAGGCCCGTCCACGCTGTTTACCTGTACTCCCCGCCATAGACGGTAGCCCCACTCCGACCGGGTTTGAGAGCGCAGAACTCACGGCTCCGGGGAACTGGGAGAAACCTGGGTTTGATAGCTGCGGTTGCTGTAAGTTCTGCAGCGGGAAAGACACCGCAGGCCCGGGCGGAGCCATTAACCCCGCGCCGGGGCCCGGCTCAAAGCCTCGCTTAGCGCCGATACTCGGGTGCAGCTTCCCCAGCGGGGTTGCGTTGGCTCCCGTTGCCATTTCTGGGCGTCAGGGGCTTTTCTGTAGTTTTGTATATGCACAAAAAACAGTATGTTTCCTCTCTAAACAATATTAACGTATGCCTCCTACCATGCAACCTTCTTCTGTCACCCGCTGATTAAGATGGCGACCACTGAGATCGACAAAGGAAATTTGACGTCAATTTAGAACTATGCGATTGGTCGATGATTATGTCAATCTATGTGTGGTTTAAAGTCATTGGATCATGTAGGGGCTGTCGTATTTCCGTCGAAACACTTTGGTAGCCTCTCATTGGTCGTTTAGTGCTAAGTAAGCTGCCCTAGTTTCTCCTAGCAGGGTAGGTTGGCTCTTAACTTGTGTGAGTGCGCTTCAGCTATATCTGGATATCTGGCCATAGACATCATATAGATAGACGCCTTATTGGCCGCTGGGCGATGAGATTTGCGGCCGCCATCTTGAACCGGTCGTACTCCTAGTTTCGTTGCGTAGCAGCAGTTAAGATACCAGAGCACTGTGCAGCATTTTCCTGTTCTAATCGGCGGACCATCGCAAGTACGGCTCGGGATTACTTTTCACAAGTAAGATTTAACATTACCATTGTACTATTGGTTGTAGTGTTTCCTTAAATCCAGATAATTGAGAAGGAGCAAGGATCTTTGATAGTACTATACTGAAATCGTAGCTAGCTAACGTTAGTTAGACTATGTAACGTTACCTCCCTCAACTCAAGTGTTTCCCACATAACTTACTATTACTATTCAGATCAGAAAGAAGTTCGAAAAAGCACTTGTTAGATGCACGAAATTTACTTTTAGCGTTAGGTAACGTTAAGTGCCTATTACCAACACAATCCAATCTGAAGTTAATACATACATCGTTCGACAGAACATAATAACTGTTATAGGTTGCTTTGTTCATATTTTCTCTGTTCTGTAAAGTGTATTTGAGTACTGTGTAAAGCGCTATATAAATATATATTATTTGTATTCTTATAAGGTGCTGAGAGCTGCAGAGAGGATGATCTGCCAAGCTTCAGCAATACAAGCTCCTAAGGCGTCAACAGTCACACACATTGTGCGGGAGGAGATTGGGACAGAGGATGTTTTCCTTCCTGGGGAGCACATTGAGGAGACCCAGTTTAGCATTGACAACCATCAGTCTGATATGTTGTCATTGGTTGTGTCTGTGTTTCTAAAGATTAGGCTCCACCATGTTGACAAACTCTCCTCTCTTGAACTACAGAAAGGGAGCACGAGAAAGAAGCTCTGCAAAATAGTCCTCTTTCAGAGGTTTTAGTGTGTGTGTGTGTGTGTGAGTGTATGAGAGAGAGAGAGAGAGAGAGAAAAGAGTGTGTGTGTGTGTGTGTGATAGAGAGGAAGGGAGAAGAGAGAGTGTATTTGTGAGAGAGGGAGGAAGTGTGTGTGTGTGTGTGTGAGAGAGAGAGAGAACCAGAGAGAGTGTATATGTCACAAATTATAATAAATTGTTTCTTCAACTTATTAAAATATCTTATTTTACTGCAACTATCTGTTTCTGCTTCTTTATCATATTTATAGTGTGCGATTTATAAATATTCTACCTCACATATTTAGATTTTGGGCGTCTGGTCACTTATATCTTATATCAGAATATAATATGTAACTGTAAAACCTATTATGAATATTAAAATATGCTGAACCATGTGTCCTGTATCATAGCTGCATGAATGACCTTTGCAGCAAAAAAAACCGCGTCAAAATCAGTTAGGTATTCAGTGAGATATGATTAATTTAATCCGCTGACAGCTCATTGCACCTGGCAAACAAGTTACACTGAGTGGAGCTAGCGACCGGTCCAAGATGGCGGCTCCACGGCTCGTTCGTGCCAATAGGCAGTAGCGTTCGATGGGGCGTCTACCTATATGATTTCTATGTATTTGGCTATATTAACAGTCTAGAGTTGAAATACTTTCTATAAGCAGTTTGTATAAATGTAATAAATGGTCATAATCTCCTATTACATTTGATATTCAAATCAATAAACTGGATTTAAATATGCTCTCTCTCCCTTATGCCTTTATATTTACAATAAATAGAGGAATCATACATTTGAGAATCCAACAGCAATTTTTTTTTACACAATTGCACAAATAGAACAATATTTCTTATTTAATTTCCAAGCTTAATTACCATCACGTTTCGGAAAACACTTCAAGTTATTGATTGGCTGGTCATATAACACCAACTTGAATGCAACATGAATACAGCACATTAATCTGAGCTCATATGTGACCCTGGACCGCAAAACCAGTCATAAAGGTCAATTTAATAAATAAATAAGCTTTCCACTGATATATGGTTTGTTAAGATCTGAGGATGGAAAAGAATCTAAATACTGAGAAAATCGCCTTTAAAGTTGTCTAAATTAAGTTCTTAGCAATGCATATTACTAATCACAAATTAAGTTTTAATATATGTACAGTAGGACATTTACAAAATATCTTCATGGAACATGATCTGTACTAAATATCCTAATGATTTTGGCATAAAAGGCGAAAACAAAAAATTGGTAAGAAATGCTCAAGTTGGTGTACACAATGTATCTTTGGCTATTGCTTCAAATATACCCCAGCGATTAAATACTGGTTTTGTGGTACAGGGTCAAATATATTTAATAGATTTAACTTGAGGTAGAGGTCAAATAGCAGGAATTATATAAAAATTATATATATAATAAAAAGCATTTGTATCCTGTGCACCATAATAGGTTTTCTTTGTCCATTTTATCTGAAACACTTTTTATGGTAGAGTCAGATTGTTTAAATAAAATAGCAATACAGACATTTAAAACGGATGAATTGGACACTGTCTCTTTAAAAATGTGCGTGTATGTAAGAATTATTTTCATTATCATAATTATATTTTAAAGTATTGCATATACATAAGGATATAAATCCTATAATCTTGTATAAGAAGGGGAAAAAGCTGAACAAGAATAAGAGGAAATGAGGGTATCGGTATGTAGCATTAAGTCAAGAACGCTGATGGTGCTGAATCACAGGAAAGGGTCAACAGATGGTTAGAAAAGATTTAAAAAAAAATAAAAAATATAATATTTAAATATTGTGCATGTATGCTGAACAGCTATACTCTTTGCTAAGAGCTCTCCCAGCCATAGTGACTGAACTGAGACTGATAATGTTATTGTGTAAACATTTTCATTGAGGAAAATTTTAACTATTCATATACATACTGTACAGAGCAACTGCAATACAAATACAATTGCTATGATTTAGACAGAAAAATAGATTTTGTTTTAACTTTTATTAACGAGAAGAAAATATTTACAAGTATTGTATTGAGAATCCAAAAAAAAAAAAAACAGGGCTACATCAAGTTTAAGACGACAAAAGGAGTTTAGTGCCAGGAAGTGGGCCCTCTGTACTGTCCTTGACCCGGGCATAACAGGATGCATCACAACTTCTAAAATGATCCATGAGCAACCAAGAAACACCTGCAAATTGAAAAGATTATCATAAAATCATGTCAGTTGTTCAGTTATCTATTCTGTGGACTTCCATGTGCTCCAACCGACATCATGAATTGTTATAAGACACTTTATAAGAACAGGAAATAGAAAGTAATCAAGGGCTTCGATTTGACAAATCTGACTCAAAATAACAATTTTATCCTGCTTATATTTATGAATATATTGGATCTGTAACCTTAATATCCATGATGTCATAATGAAGACATGTTAAGCCGGACCTTGCAAAATTTGCAGATCATCAATGACAGGAAATCAAAAACAGTACTTAACTGCCATATGAAAGCAAAGAAATTTAAAGGTATAATTCTGTTTCTGAATTCTGAAAATTCTGTTGTCATTTACTCACCATCATATCATTCCAAACCTGAAGACTTTTTCCTTGTGGATCACAAAAGTAGTTGAGGTTGAGCAAATGATGACAGATTTTTCAGATAACATTACTGGAGAGGAAATATCCCTTTGACAGTAATCCCCCTTAAAAACTGCTTTCCGTTTGAGCAAACTTTGCTCTAACCTTTTATAATCCTAAAAAGATCTCACCTGAGTGCGCACAGGTATTAGGCTAGTAAGCATAGCGCGCCTGTTCGCCATATGGATCCCGCGCTACATCGTACGCAGAGCTCCTGGGAAGCGAAGAGACAGGAGAGAGGCGCGACCGTTCGTACGCATATCCCTCCGCCTCTAGGGGAGCTCGCCGGATCGGGCTCCGTTCGCGGACATAGTATGAAGAGGTGGGAGCCGGAGGAGGGGGAAGGGGATGGCGCTCATATGGGTCATGGTTAGAGGAGGACAGGCGCTCTCTCACGATCGATGAGGAGGATGGGGGAGGAGGGGCCGTAGGTTGAACCGCGCGTCTATCTTCGAAATAACTTGCTCCGAACGGACGTGCCCGATATTTCTCGTAGAAGTCCACCACCCCGTACGGATCTCTTTCCTCATAGGGCGGTCGCCGTATTGGGTAAGCAGGCATCGCAGAGCCATAGGCCATATCACTGCTCCCATAAGCAGCCTCACTGCCGTACGCGGGGGCCATGCTATTATCAGCGCAAATGCCGTAGCCCGCTGGCATACCATAACTCATTGCACTCTCAAAACTCGCACCCCTTCCATACCCTGGGACAGCGTACCCTGCTCCCCTGGAGAAGCCATGTGAGGGTGCAAAGTTGCCACCGTAGGCCGGCTCGCCAATGTAGCCGCGATGAAACCCCCGGCCACCACGATCGCCACCCGAACCGAACCTGAGGGACCCATATCCTGCCGAGCCCGGGCCCTCTCTGTAGGAGCCATTCTGGTCCATTGGGCATTCTTTGGACCAGTGGCCTTCCTGCCCGCACCGATAACAACCCGTTCTCTCTCCCATTCCCGGCGCGGTACGCAGGCGGCTAGTTGAAAGCTTCACGCTCATCAGTTTGCCTTAAGGAAAAGAAAAAATTTGCCATGATATTTCTATTTTAATTTTTAGCATGCACACGGGTCAAACGTTCATGTCAAAGCAAGCCACACAGTTATTAACAAAAACATGGCCAGATTTAAAAAAAATGAAAAATCGCAATTAGAGTTCAATTATAATTTAATGTCAACGTGCAACACTGTTCGCAACCCATTTATGTCTGTAATCTGACACATTACAAAGCGAAACAGGATTTAAGAAAAAGTTATGTCTGATAACTTACAAATGACAGAAATTATACGAAAGTTCTTGAATGGTATGAGTGCATTTAGGGGTTATAACATTATAATGTAAAGTTTGAAAGAGAGGTGGATAAATATAATAAGAATGCAATTTTAAATAAGAAAAAGTAAGTTGTTAAATAATACAGATGATCTCAAAGAGTTACCAATAGACTATGATTAAATAATTTGGTATTATAAAAGAGCATATGTTGTTTGTACAGCATATATATGTGGCATTTAAGTAACAAAAATGATGATGAAATGTCTCACAATCAGAAAAGAACTCACATGATTTCCCTTTCTTTTTTACGATGAAAATACTTTCAATGAGGAATTGATCAGCTCTGGAATTGAACTTGTTTTTGAGTACCTGAGTCAAAATCTACTGTATTTTAGTACTGAATGGACATCCCCCACTGACCTCCAAATAATAAACTAACAGTAGAAATCCAATTTAATGAATTTCCTCCACTTATCACTTACCAAGTATTCTACTTACCAACCTGTAATGAGGCTCACTTTTGGAACAAATGTGACAAGATAAAAAGATTATATATATATATATTTTGTTTTAGCTAAATTGGGCAAAGGACCATACTGGTTCACCTTGAAAGGCTGTGTTGTCCAAGCCACTAATGGCCTCCATAGCATCTTCCACTCGCTCCATGTGAACAAATGCATAGTCTTTCACTATATCACACTCAGCCACAGGTCCATATTCCTCAAACTTGGCTCTGAGTTCTTGGTTGGAGCAGCTACTGCTGATGTTGCCCACATGAAGTTTTGTAGAGGTCTTGGGCTTCCCTTTGCTCATCTCCACATTCATGGGCAAACCGTTCAGCATGTAATGATGAAGATTTCGAATGGCTTCATCTGCCTCTGCTTTGTCATCCATGTGCACAAAGCCAAAGTTTTTCACAATGTCACACTCTGAAATTTTGCCATACTGAGAGAAGAGGGAGCGGATCTCCTCTACAGTAGTGTTTGGCGAAAGATTGCCAACGAAGATTTTTACCATTTTAGTAATGTAAAAGTCAACGTTCAGGCCCTGTTGTGAGAAGAAGAAAAATACACAGCTTAATATTATGGTACTGTAGTATACGTCTAAAAAGACAGGTAAGGTACAGAACAAAGGCAGACTTCAATAATACAATACATATACGAAATATCGTCCTGCTTACATTAGTCAATAAACATATGAAATACATATGAAGGAAAATGTGTGCATTGTCGCATACAGAAAAGTGATGTATAATTTTTAAACAAATCCTTCTTTAAAACTGAACTTTTAAATCGGCTGAATCAAAATAACTAAATTGGTCTGAGTGGCTGACGAATCAACAATTCAATGACTCATCGAGCAAATTATATCTTTTGTACCCAAATCTGACCTTAAAACCGATGCGGATTTAAATTATGAGGAAAAAATAACCAGGTAAGACGAATAAAATAAAACTGACTGTATGTCAAGTACAAAATGTTGTTGCTATGAAAATGTGCAAAAACTTTAAAGCGTGTATTTTGTCTCATCGGAATGACGGCGAAACCGAATTGTTCGAAAGAATCGACTCGCGAAAGAAACGAGGCGGGCTTCTCATCACCAGTAACGTTAGAGGACAATCGACAAAAAAAAAAGCTACGCTTTCTGTGCACTGATTTACGAGCCGCGTAACGTTACCAGCAAAACCTCGACATCCTAAGTATTGATACAACAAGAAAAGCTCTGTATCAATAACTGAAATATCCAAAGCATTCATATTACATGCATTATAATCAAGTTAGCTTACAGTGCATCTAGCTAACCTGTAATACGGACAGAAACACTGTGGAAAACTAATGAAACATCACGATAAAATAAAGGAACTTTAGGAGAAAAGATTAGCCGTTCAGTCAAGAGAACGCTTGACTAATTTGATACAGCATAATAGATGTTTTTCATACCTTTTCACAACACAATGCTTGCAGGAGCCAGCACGAGATGAAATGGCGTCACTCTTGCGTCGCATAAAGCGAGGCTGGATGGATAATAGAGTTGCATGGTGTTGCATGGTGTTAACACTGCCCATCCCCTTTTCTTTTCTCCACACTGAAAGCCTGCTGTAATAGCTCGAGATTTCAAAGCATCATGGCCAGATAGCTCGTGTAATGAGCCGTTACATAATATGTACCAAGAATACACAAGACCCATTTCATTAAATGATACTCATGTATTAAAAGAGGATTCTATTATTAAAGACAGAAAGGTTTTTTCTTCACCAAAATATTGGTTTATTACAAAAAATAATTCATAAAACACACTCCTGAATTCTGTAGTAAACAGAAAAACTACAGAAAATCTAATTTATAAACATTTTCACAGAACTTCCCAATGCACCCATAAAGGACAATAGCCAGTAAACGCTAGCAGTCTCAAAGGTGAATAAAGCCTCTCAATGAGAGTTGGTCAGCACATGTCATGCAAATTTCCAATTCACTCACATGTACAGTCCACCTTTCCGTCTAGGTGCATCATCTTACAACGTTATGATCTCCTGCCTTGAACGGTCATTGGTGTGTGCAGAACAGAAAACAGTTTGCATCCCACTGAAAGCTGGCAAACTATTTAGGTTGTATATGAAATCAGATTTTTTAGGAGGGTGGAGACAACCAAAACCTCAAAATTGTTTGAAAAACGTGTCATGTCCAAGCTCCCAAATCACAAAAACTCACAGATATTGGTAGAAGAAACGTTTACCATCCTGTTTTACATATCAATTAGATATAACACAATTCAACAAGCAAGTAAAATTCGAATCTGAACAGACTGTATATACCAACCACCTGTAGCAAATAATAAAAAGAATGTAGGAATGTTGAATTTATTTTTTTTCCCCAAAAAGCTTTTTGCAGCCACAGGATTCATTAGATTGCCACTACCCCTATAAATACACAACGCTGGCATTATTTTGCCAGAAGAAACATAACCAGATTGTCCTCACAAATCATAAATCAAAGAAATTAGGTGGCAAACCAACCTGACAACTGAAGTATAGTGTTGGAAAATTAAAAGGGGTAAATTATAGTGTATCACAACTTGACTGGAGGAAAGCAGAGACTAAAGTAACATTTTAAATCTCACAGAGTGTCTGTGTAACTGTAGTTAATAGCAGAGGTAAAGTTATGCTGACATTAGACACCCTAACTTACCTCTGGATACAAATGAAAAGCAAAACAAAAACCACAACCACTTCTTGTAATCATACACAGATGTCTCCATTGGAAAAGGAAATTAAACAGCAGTTTGTGCATTATGGGTAAAACGTTAATGAGCAGAGCTGATGAGTATTGTGATCAAAGTGCCCATCCAATCCTGCATCTTTGAAATCCGATGGAGCATCTGAAGTGCCCATCCAATCCATCATCTTTGAAATCCGATGGAGCATCTGATTGAGGCAAAGTCATATAGGTGGAGGGGAAGCCTCTTCACTTGACAACACCTAAAAAATAAAAAAGGAACAAATATTCTGTGATATAACATCTTACAGGCATCATCTTCTGACTTTTGAACTTTTTAAGCCGAGCAAAGCGGCTTCGCTTACTACTGTACTCGAAACGGCTTGCGCTTAGAACAGATCACGCTGACATCTCATCGGAGTCATCAAAGTTAACGACCCGCTGTCGCTCACCTTAGCATGTGTGTGGCTTAGTATGCGTATCGAACCCGCTCGGTGTAGTTTTCTCTGGGCCGCGGCACGCTGTAAGTCGATGAGCTCCTTGATACCAGGGAAAGTCGCGAGCGCTCATATGAGTAGCCTTCCGAACCAGAGCCTACACGTCTGATAGGGCTACGGTCCCGCGAGAAGTACGCTGATGCCGTGGGAGGCGGAGGCGCCAGAAGACGTCGCTCATAGGGTTCGAGGCTGGGAGGAGTCAACCTCATCCTTGAGAGAGAGGAAGAAGAGTGAGGGGGGGGAGGAGGGGGAATAGAGAGAAGCCTACTATCCTCGAAGAAGCTAGAGCCAGTCGGATACTTCTTGTAATAGACAATGCTTCCGTGGCGTTCTCGCACAAATGTGGACGGGCTCTCAGGATAGGCGCTCAGTGGCCTGCTGAGGTACCGTTCTCGAGCACCCGCGCCGTACTCGCCGTAGCTGGGACGCCGGCTCATGGGCGGGAGAGGGGGGAGCGGCCCTGCTGGATAACCTCTATTAGGAAGACCTCCAGGGCCGCCCATGCCGTAATTCGGAGCGCTCCTTGGGGGGCCTCTACCGCCGGGGAATCCCCCCATGCCTCCGCCATAGCTACCGTTTTGGCGGCGTCTGCAATCTTTGGACCAGTGGCCCTGTTCTCCACAGATGTAACAGCCAGTTTGGTCTCCCATGCCAGGTGCTGTACGGAGGCGACTTGTGGACAGTTGTACTTTGATCAGCTTGCCTTGTGGGAGGAAGAGAACACACGCAAAACAATGTAAAACTTCCTTCCGCTCACGTAAACCGTTATTTTAAAAGAGAATTATTGCATCACAATAGCCACAGAGCACTTAATGGGTCAGGTGGCCCAAAATATTTTTCTTCCGTCTTTGTTTACTTTCTTTCATGAAACCCATATACCCATTCAACGTTGGTCCATCTTCGAAACACAATTAGGATATTTTTAATGAAACCTCATTTTTACTGAAAGTCTGTTAACATGTTAAATGTGCTTGATGTATGCATTTTTATCAACTTTCTGAATCATCAAACTTTTGGTTACATGGACTTTCAATTTAGGAACAGAAAGTTGTGTTTTAAAGATAAAAGTGTTGCGAGCTTTGGAATGACATGAGGGTAAACAAATGACATTTTTCATTTTTGGATGAACTATGCCTTTGTTAGTAGTGTATCTGATGTCTACTGCCAATTACCTAGAAAATTTATTCTCTTCAGCAATTACAAAGAACTGAAAAAGTAGTACATTCTTCCCATGCTACAAAAAAAATTAAGGAATCATGGATTTCGTCATTTTGAGGTTAAGGTTGGTTCACCTTGGAAGGTCGTGTTATCCAGCCCACTGATGGCCTCCATGGCATCCTCCATTCGCTCCATGTGAACGAAAGCATAGTCCTTCACTATGTCACACTCAACCACAGGGCCATACTCCTCAAACTTGGCCCGGAGCTCCTGATTGGTGCAGCCACTGCAGATGTCGCTCACATGCAGTTTGGTGGAGCCCCTGGGCTTCTTTTTGCTAATCTCCACATTTATGGCTTGACCTTTCAGCTCGTGAAGGTGGAGTTTGCGAACAACCTCTTCGGCCTCCTGCTTACCCTCCATGTGCACAAATCCATAGTTTTTCAGGACGTCACACTCTTTTACTTTGCCGTAGTCAGAAAAAAGAGAGCGCAGATCTTCCGCGGTCGTGCTTGAGGATAGGTTGCCAACAAAGATCTTAACCATCTTTATTGCCGTTTTTTCCTGGACAGAGGGAGCATAGTTTCACGTTATATCAGATAAGTCCCTACATTAGAGCTGTGTTGGTCTACAAAACCACAGTCAACTTAATCCTATCAAGAGTTGTTTTGGTTTCCATTGTTTAGCTTCAAGCCAGAATGATTGACGCACAACTCAGCATTAAATATGCTGTGTGTGACACTCACTGATCTGATGAAGTTGTAAACCAAGCCAGAGACAGTTTATAAGAGACATGCCACTTCCCCAATCCTCAATACAACTATATAAGGAAAACCCGTAACGGCAAAGATGGCGGTTGTGTGCACATGTCCCGCCCCTCCCGCTGGAAAGCCAATCATCTGCTTTTAACAGTCAAGCCGGGAAACATTTAAGCCTATCGTCTGGTTCCACTGACGTATGCGCACAGTTGATGAACTCTTGCGCATGCGTAGTAAAGGTATAACCTGTGGGGAAAAAGGCGTTTTAAACCTTATTTTGGGGCAAAGTCATCAAAAATTTTCAGCGATTTTTATCATATTTCACTGCTGTTTCTATACATGTAGCTTTTATGTCCCGGTGACCAGTGAAAGTGCAGTTCTGACTCTCTGCCCATTCATTTAGATAGGAGCTGGTCTTGTTATAAATGAAATAGCTGCCCGGAGGCGTTGCCAAGATAGCGGCCGAGTGGCACGACTTGCCTGAAAGGACTTTGACCAAGCTCAGTTCTTCTACTTTTTATGGCACAGCTGAAATAATTCGCTTTGCTAGGCCGCGTTTGTGCGTGACCATGACACCCGACGTATTACCTTAAGTTTAATTATTCATTATTAAAGTGTGTTTTTAATGCCCGATACGCGATTAAGTACGACCGATGAGCGTCGGTGATGTTTTAAGAGCTGTAGGCCAATGGTTTCGGTTGTGCAACGCTAAGTTAAATTGGCATTACTAACGTACATAAAGTTACCCGAAGACGTCGCCTTATTAAGAAACATGATGTCACATTACAGTACAACGACAGACTGCATTACCTGCATGTAAAATCTGAACGTTAGCACTCATGTAAAGTAATTAATAGTTGATTATGTAGGTACAGCACTGCCTTACCGTAGCGAGCACGTAATATCACTGGCTGCCGAGATGAATGAAGCCTAAAATGGAGTCGCGGGCCGTCACCGACAGCACTTCCTGTCCACGAGTCAACAAAACCCCAACACGCGTTCAGAGCAGTGTCTGAATTCATACACCGCTTTTACAAATTATTCAGTGTTGACAAATATTGTATTTCAATTTATATCAAAGAAACGGCAAATCTGAAGCACAGATGTCACTAAAATTGTAATGAATAATACAAGTAAACAAACATGTTAAATTAGCTTTCATTTTCTTTAAAAATATATTTATTGTTGAATTTTATACTTTTATCAGGACAAAACTGAGTAACTCAAACCCTAATTCTGCTCATTTTCAAACAGCCGTTGAAATGTACTTAAAAGCTGTTTTAAAAATTCAAAAGCCCCAAGAACTGTCAAAATATTTTAACTTTAATATCTCCCTTTTTGTTTTGTTTTTTCAGTTCAAGTTATTTTTGTTTGTACACAAAATGGAAAACGTTGAGAACTGGACAAATTTTGCATTTCTTAAATCTAAAAAATAAATAAAAACAAGTTTAAGTTAAGGCCAGGAATTAAATAATTTTAAATACTTTGTCAAATGTTTTAATACATTTGGTAGTTTAACCCTCTGCTAACCCTGAGTGAATATATGTGCATGTTAAATTTATTTTTACATACACAAAATATACATACACACTTATACCTTAATACACAACTGCCTCATTCTTAAAAATAACAGCCAAGACAGTTTGGGTAAGAAAAAGAAAAGCTTTATTAGCTTATTGAAATTGCAGTCACCTTATAAAGGAAAAATAAAATATTTCTATGCGGAGAGCACTGCCAGAAGAGGCACATTCATTTGGTGTCCCAAGGGTAAATGAATGAACAGACATAACATTTTATTGTAAATTCAAGACAAAACTATGAGGGGGGACATGCACAAGTTAACCTAAAATATAAAACTTACCCTCAGGAATGAGTTCAGCATCACTTGCAAAACATTTGGTTCCTGAGACACATATTCAGTCTCTGTACTGAACCTATACCTTGAAACAATTAAGTATATAAAAGGCATGCTGAAGAAACTAAAATCAAACGACTTACCTGTCACAATTACACTTACAAAGAACCACTGATTGGAAATATTGGCAAATCTACCCACTTTGTGAATCTGAATGATAGGATTATTTGGACACAGAGCAGGAATACAAAGACGATAATGGTTTAGGGCAAAATAATAGATTTGAAGACGAAGTGATGGTAATCGTTTTCATTTCGCCGCAGAAGCGGTTTCATTCTCCGTAATACTTCTAAACTAGGAAGCAAGATGTTATGGGTTTTAATTTTTTGACATAGTAACTACATAGTAACTTTTATGCCTATTTTAGGCAACTTGAGTTTAAAAGGTTGGCAATAAAAGCAAAACGACGAACCAAGTTCCAGTCTTTTTTTTTTTTTATTAAAACTTGCAAGTGTTCCTATGAAAGAAAATGATACAAAGTCATTTAACTTCTTAATTAAAATGCACACTTTACAACACATTTTCAATAAAGCCAGTAGACGGAAAGGTTTTATTGCTGCGGAGACTGTATGCTTTCTTGCATGCTGCACTTTAGCAAATTGATTAGAGAGGGCAAAAAAAATAAAATAAAAAAAAAATAAAAAAAAAAACTTTACACATTAATTTTTGGTTCCAAATCAAAATTGTCATGGCGCTTGCTACAGTAGTTTAACAACAAATTATAACCTCCTTCCAGATTTTTAAAGGTAAAAAGGTACAGTGTAATACAATGAAGAGTTCTTTGATAGAAGAATTTTTATAAGACGTTCCTTTAATAGTCTTAACCAAACCACCAAGTTACCCTAATTTATGTATTCTGGCTTAGTGCTTCTCTCACCTATCCAATGTTAAACAATAAAAACAAGGCAAAAAATAAAGCAGAGTTGACAATTTAGCATGAGGACGTTTTTATGCGTGTAAAAGCGGTAGTTTTATAGAATGTGCAGTCCGCAACAGAACTCTTCCACTATGGTGCGCAGGCGAACGAAACGCGCTCTGGCAGACAAAGACGCATCGCGGCACGTGCACCTGGAGACAACGACGACGATCTTGTGGAATAATTTACACCTGGAAAGAGAGCAAACCACATGAGTCAAACGGCTGCAGTGCCATCTGAGATTACTGAATCGACAAGCTAAGTTAAAATAAAGATTTGCATGAAGTCTATTTGATTAATACGAAGTGAGAGCTTAATATACCAAAAGGTTACTAGAATTTACCATCGAAACACTTCGATACGAAGTTAAGCGTTCCGAGCAGTGCTTTTAAAAAAAAAAGACCATAAGGCCATTCAAAATGCATGATCCAGGCACTTTGATACAAAGTTTACATTACTTCTACATGCGCATCAATTACACGACACGCAGAATAGGGCAAGTACGTAAATTCTTGGTTGTATATTAAAAGGGCATTTCAGATTTCATTTTTGGGTTACGGGACCTAGTCTCACCTTGGATTACAAAAGCGCACTGGTGCACTTTAATACGAGTAGCGCGGAGGTGGTGGAGGTGGCGCCGCCCTGTCAGCATAGGGGTCTCTGGCCCGAGGCATGCTGTACATCGGGGTCCGAGACATGGAGAGAGGTGAGAGACGAGATCGCTCGAATGAGTAACCATTCCCGGCGGGTGCCTGAGGGGGAGGAGGAATTCGTCTGATGGGACTGCGGTCTCGTGCATAGTACGAGGATGGCGGTGGTGGAAGGGGGCGTCGCTCATAGGGGTCGAGGCCATTGCCAGACAATCTTTCTCTCATAATGCTGGATGACGGGGGAGGTGGGGGAGGGGGGATGGCACCCGGACGCCGGTCCTCATATGAGACGCCGCCATAAGGGCGAGCACGGTACTTCTCGTAATAATCGACCACACCGCGTTCTCGCTCGTATGCCGGTGCTGCACGCTCTGGGTATGGGGGGCGTCTGGGGGGCATGGGTGGTGGTGGTGGAGGGGGACCAGGGGGATACCCGAAGCGACCCCTAGGATAACCAGGAGGCTCGGGCCTGTCACCAGGGAAACGGGGTGGCCAAAATCCACCGTCTGGGGGGCCATAGTCTTCCTCCTCGCCTCTTGGTCGACTCTTTGAAATCTGCACATGAATTCGTTTGCCTGCAAATGCAAAAGCATTTTCAATTAGCAAATTTGATAGACATGCAAAAGGACATGAAAGAACGACTGGATTTTTTTTATACCTTGGAAATCAGAGTTGTCCAACCCCTTGATGGCATCCATGGCCTCATCGGAATTGCTCATGTGTACAAAGGCAAAGTTTTTAATGACGGCACATTCAGAAACAGAGCCATACTCTTCAAACAGCGCTCTGAGCTCTTCATCTGCTCCTTTCTCCACATTGGCAACATGAAGTTTCACCGGGCCCTGGTTTTTGCCCCGACTTGCCTCAACATTGATGGGTGTTCCATGCAGCTTGTATAAATGAAGGTTTTTTATTGCCTTTGTAGCACTTTTGCGATCATCCATGTGGACAAAGGCAAAGTTCTTGATAATGGCGCACTCAGTGACCGTTCCATATTGAGCGAACAGAGACTTTATTTCTTCTGCTTCTGCCTGTGGAGGCAGGTTCCCAATGAAGATCTTCACCATCTTTGCTAATGTGTTACGCAGAGCCTGAAACGCACTGTGACAAGATATGCTTATAATGAGTTGCCAGTAATGCAAGACAAATTACTATGGTTAATGTAATGGACTATGGATTTTTGCAAACTAATGTATTACAACGAGAAAAGAAACCACGCCTGGTGCTAAACTGAAATCGAAACCTTTCACAGTTCACTTCCTGAGAAGCCAATCAAGTCAAACCAGTTTATGCAAATACTTTAAATGTTACTACACCCTACATACACGCAAGCACGACTAAATAAAATTATGCGATGTTAAGCAGAACCTAACCAAATGAGGGTTCGTACCAACCAAGCAAGAATTCTCCTCACACGTTTAACTTACATACGCCACGGCCTCGTGTGATTACTTAATATTGGCGGACTATGAAACCTCGACAAACATTAAGTTAATTCACGGCATATTATCTTTATCATTTATACTCGTAAATCATGAGAAGAACAATATAGCAACTAATCGTCGATTCACGTGACCAGCACCTTGAGGAGAAACTCAGATTCTGATGCCAAGTTTGAATAAGCTAACAGCGTTAGCTTGGTACGTTAGCCGAACGGCCGTTGCGCGCCGAGATAAACACGATGTATGACTTTTACATGCAGGCGATTTACAGAGTTTTTGCCTCCCATATAAAAGCTGCTTATATCATAAATGCTTTAATGCCGCATGTTAAACCTTATTTTTAATACTAATGTAATAAAGGTCAAAGTACTAAAACACAATACTCACCGTCTGCTTCAACGCCACAATGAGGAAGAGGGTGCGTCATTCAGTAATATACTTCATAAGTCCCGCCCACAAGGCTGAATAAACCAATCCAATTTAAGAATGTGGATCACGCGGAACGTGGCAAGTCAGAAACGTTTTTGTGCACGCGTATGAGAATAGAGGGGAATGAGGAATCAGTCAGTCATATGGTCAGTCATCGCAAGGGAATAAAGCGATGAACAGGATAAATCGGTAATGAAAAGTAAATGCATCAAAACTGACAGCATTATCGGAAAGTAGAATCAGGCTGGGTAAACATTTTTGTTCAACAATAACAGTGAAGAATTCTTTTTTTTCTGGCAGGAATTGGATTGAAGAAAATATTTTATCAGCCAATCAATGCACTATTAAATGTTATTATTCATTGCAGGAATCAAAAAGCAGGAAGACAAAAGTCTGTGAAGAAGCAGAGAGTCTGGGAAATCTAATATACCGGTATATATATATATATATATTAAAATACTCGTAATCAGACTACAGTTACTCTTTTATGGATTACATGATTACATATTTTTAACACAATGGTAATAAATTGTTCCCAATTCATTGATTCTCCTACAGTAAGTTTCCTTTTTTTAACGTTTAAATTTTTTCCTAATAAACCTGCTTCTTATATACGTTCGTGATTCTTCGAGATTTTCCGGCGGAGAGGGGAGGGGTGTCAGAATTGCTCTCAGAAGATGTCAGCAACAAGATAATGGACAATAATGGGTAATGGGGAAAGCAGACATGATTTAATTTTTAAAGAAAGTCACAGGAAAATGTCACTGTTCCGTGTAAGCTCTGCCTACCACGCATTAATTTGCTGTCCACGGAAATCTTTGACCTAGCAAAGTTATTGCTGGGAATTTTATGTTCTTTAAAATATTTTTTGTAATATGGATTTTTCTTCATTGTCACTACCTTATGCACTTCAAGGCCTCGTCCACACGGAGACGCGTTTTGCTTTATATGCATACATTTTGCATCGTGTAAGTGTTTCATCCACACGGATCCGGCGTTTTGGGAGAGTGAAACCGATATTTTTTTTTAAACCGGGTCCCAGAGTGGATAAATTAAATTTTCGTGTGGACAGCGAATCCGTATATTTTCTGAAACGTCATTAGTCCACGTCTCGCCCCAAGTTAAACACTGCTACGTCACGTAACAGCAACAAAAACATGAACAAACACTGAACGATGGTGTTTTTGTTAACTAATATTAACACAGATTAATACATGTATTGTTCCATGTTTGTATGTATACCGCACCCAAGGTTTATGTGCATAGTCCATGTCTTCTGCGTTTTTAGTGTGTCTCTGTGACAGAATTACAGCGCCACATGCTGGTCTGGCATGTATACTACATAGTTATGTGTCTTTTGCTAATTGTTACTATGCACTTAAAATGTTTTGAGATGGATAGAAATGCCATTGCTGTGTGAATTTAGTCTTTTTCAGAATTCATGTTTGCAATGTAGCTATTGTTTGATGTTTTTCATTGACAGAGTCATATACACTTCTAGTGTTTTTTTTTATTTATTTTTTTATATTTGAACTAGCAGTGAAATTGCTGTTAATTTCATGCTTTTTTATATTGTTTCTTGTAATGTAGCTTTTTTTTTTTAAATTTACTTCCAAGTAAATATGCTTTAAAATCATAAGATGTGATTTTGTTTTATTCAGTGTTACTAGCAAACACTAACAGCAAGGTATATTAGTGTAAGTATTTTTTAAGTATTCACTTACCTTCACATTGCACTTGAAAAAGAATCTATTGTGGCTCTTGTTGGTGAATTAAATATATTTTTGGGAAGTAGGCTAATTCAATATATGTGATATCAAATAAGGGTTATCACAAATGTAATCTAAATGTAATCCAAAAGTAATCAGATCACGTTACCAAAAATGTGTAATCTAAGAGATTATATTACTGACTACAAATTTTGTCATGTAATCTGTAATCAGTAACTGATTACAATTCATAAGTAATCTGCCCAGCTCTGTATATATATATATATATATATATATATATATATATATATATATATATATATATATATATATATATGTACAAGAAATTGTATTCTGCCAGAAATGAGTTCTCTCCCTCTAAACATCTTATCTCACATGCTATTTATACCACTCAGACAGGTCTTTCTGCTTCTGTAACTGGTTAGTGTTTATCACAGAAACAAAGTCTGCATGTCACTTGGGCAGTTAAATAAATCACTTTTGTTACAGTGGTAAATATAATTTAATTAGACATATAATGATTTTTTAGGGCTTTAATCAGTGTATCTGGTTCATGCTACCAGTAGGTTGCGGTAATGCACTATTAGATTGAGATCATCCCTTGACTTGAGCAAAAGATAAAGAGTGCGCAATCGTTTACAGTCTAGATCCGATATCCGTGTTCACTTAAGTGTTTAAACTTTGTTTCATAAGGATGTTTTAGATAAAACAAGTTGTTCCCAACCACACTGAAAGCAGAGTCAAACATAAATGAAATAAGAGCATGCTTATTTCTTACGTGTTTTAGCCTACGTGTTAGGCGTTTATAGATTATGTTAAAAGATTGTTATTTTGCTGTGATGACGAAACTGACATGCAATTGACACTTTCAGCTGCCTAAAAGCCGCCAACATTTCTCATCAACTTCCCTTCCCTGTGGTTTTACAATTTTGTCAGGACGTTTCTGGGGAGTGACTGGTGAGACCATAAACGTGTTCGCAGTCATGTTTAACATCTCCTTTATCTGGTCATTAAACGATGTCATGTCACAAGATAAAGACTGCCGAGTGCTTTAAGTTTTAACAATGAGCTACGCAACATAGTTTTTTTATTTTTGAACAAAACGATAATAAAGCGTGTCTGGTTTCTCCGGGTCAAATATAGGACAGATAATACTGTAGAAATATAGCAAGAAATCATATCAAAACAAGCATGAAACAGATAGTGAAAGCATGGAAGTCAGTTGCGCAACTCTGGAGTTTTTGAGTCACATGTCCCAAGCTGGAAGGGGGTGGCTGTTCCTGATGCAATTCCCCTTTGTTTGTTGAGCTCATAGTATAGCGATATCCGCTTCAGGAGAACAGCAGTCCGTTAGCTGAAGATCGTTGCAAACAGCTTTTGAAGGTGAGTTACCGACTAAACTAAAACGCTACTACTAAACTCTACTGCACTTAGCTTATTTAGTCCGTGTATATATACTTAAGTGTAAAGTTTTT
Source organism: Carassius carassius (assembly GCF_963082965.1). Classification (NCBI taxonomy): domain Eukaryota; kingdom Metazoa; phylum Chordata; class Actinopteri; order Cypriniformes; family Cyprinidae; genus Carassius; species Carassius carassius. The sequence goes on along the minus strand of NC_081756.1, from coordinate 13,451,427 downwards.
CGCCAGATCTGTGCTTTTCATACGTATATCTCACTTTAATTCAAAATAATAGGTTTTTCTGCAACAGTGTGCAATGTACTAACACATAACTAGTTGTTTCTTGTCGTTTTTCCTTAGGTTTAACTGTCAGCAAAGTAATTCAACTCCACAGAAGTTGCGTCCATTTCTTTCCCACAATGAATGACAATAGCAAACTGGAGACTGAAGAGCTGCTCACTTGTCTTCATATCCATCTCTTCCACCCTAACCAAGCCATTTGTCCGCTCTTTCACAACCTGCCCCTAAATCAGCCATACAAAATGAACGCTGAAGATCAAGTAAGGCTTGGCCGTGATGGACAGACCTGCGTCTTTGTCCTAAATGACACCTCTGTCTCCAGAAAACAGCTCACCATACAGGCGTTTAGGAAAGCTGGCAGTCCGTTCTTGAGCTTCATGATCCAGAACATCAGCCAGAAGGTCAAACTCATGGTCGGTGGGTCTGAACTGAGATACCTAGAAAGAGCTGAGCTTGATGACAAGGTGCTCTGCCGCTTTGGGAGATATGAACTGCTGATCTGGCAGGAGCCAGGCGATTCAGAGAATAAATTTGAGGTCCTGTTTGAAGTATGCAATAAACCCCCTTCACAGGAAATGGGCATAGATGTGCCATGCAAACCAGCTGTTATGGATACCGGCGTGCCATGGAGAAGCTTTGAGAATGGAGCACCTGTAAGCCAAGAGCCACTGGAGTCAGATGAAACAGCTGTTTTTGTATAAATATTTTTTGGCCATTGTGCTGCAAGGCAGCAGACATTGTCCATTCAGAATATTCATATTGTTATTTTCATTGATACTGTGATATTGAAAACGGTCTGTTATGCACATCTCGTAAGTAACAGATGGAGATCTAAAACCAAGTGACATTACAAACGTTGTTATGATTTCTTCTGGAATGCCACTAAATCAGTTTTCTTGCCTTCTGTGTCTTTGTGTTCTTTCTCTTGTACAGATTTTATCATGTATTTTGCAGAGTTATTGGAATTGCTGTCACGCATTTGCTCAAATGTTCCTGTGTTTTCTTTTCATTATTGTTCTGTAAGTGTTCATTGCATAAGTGCTTTTGGACAGTTTTTTTATATATAATATTTTGTATTGCATTGTTTTGTATTGACTGTTACTTGATAAAATGTGAATCATATGCTTTGGAAAAATGTGAAATTACCATGATTGAAGGGTTATTCATATACTACTTAAGTAAATGAAATAAACTTTTTTTTTTTTTTATTTATTATACAGATTGCTTTTTCAATATAGGTAAAATGGTTATTTAAAAAGGTTTGTTTTCAGGTTTAAGCTGCACAAAAAAAATCTAAATTCACGGTCAATTTAATACAACATAATATTTTCCACATAATGTTTTAATAATGAATCATTTGTTTCGGGACTATGACTTTATAGAATAATTATTTTATTTAAGAAACAATGTGCTATCTTTCTGTTATGGACTGGCCATCTTTATTCCCCTTTTGCAACCCGAGACTCGGGTCAGAGTGCATTGATGGATGTGTTCAGACTAAATATTTTTTTTCACACACAGCATAAACAGCATAAAACAATTTCTATATGAAAATATATAGGCCTAGCTACCTTTATATTTTAGAAAAGGGGTCCCACTAAAGGGGATCCAAAAAAATGTAGATGCTAGTGTTTGTGTCATTTAAAATACATAAAGGTCTGAAAAGTGGATATTTGTTTGCAATTTCAACTACTAATTTAAATATTTATTTGCATGCTGCTGGAAGATCATGGTTAGTTACTGATCTCCAGAATGCAGCTGTAAAGGTTTAGTTGGCAAACAGGGAATTACATTTTAAGCAAGTATTATTATCTTTGGTAAGGTTAAAAATCTTAAGAAAGGTTAATCCCAGGAACTGAAAATTACTGGAAGATGACCCTCCTTTTGTACTTTAATCTCACCACCTGTCCTTATTCTTAGCTGATAAGCATCGACTACATAGATGGTTTACAGTAAATGATGTCAGTGATGAACAGATAAGATCGAAACTCTGATGTAACTCAACAGGAGTGGCAGTATTCATCTTTTTGATATATATCTTCATGTAAAAAGCATATTAATTATATTATTACTAGCCAGAGCCTGTTGAGCAAAAGTTCCTCCATCATTAGACTGTATATAATTGTATGCCACTGTATTGCAATAGTGATTATTTTAAAGGGTTTACAATGTAAAAATCATAAGATAATAATATTGTATGTTATTGTAATGTTCAGCACTGAGACTGACTGATTCCTCAGAACAATATTGATTGACACAGATGTCTCAGCATCATCACACTCCGATTGTTGTTTGTTTAGTTGCATGTACAGACTGGTTGCATTTGCTGCTTTTGATGAACTCTAGAGGTTTGGTGAGCGTTTGTGTAGATTTTCCAACAGACACGTGTAGAACAGCAGGTCACCATAAGTCACTGTTCTTCAAACATTTCAGGAAACATGTACTAAAGTAACAAAATGTGTTGAGATGTGGAAGTGTGGAATTGCACAATGTGAAATTGACAGGAAGTCAGACCTATCGGAAAGAACACACAATTCTTCAGTCAACAGTGATGTGAGGAGATTATTAGACATTCAAAGTCTTAAATGGCTGAGAAAAGTTTAAAATAACAGAATGAAATGAAATGCAGTAGAGCTCATTTTTAAGATTGTTACATGTTAAAATACACTAAATGTATTCAATAAACAATTGAAAATGAAATGAAAATGAAGAAACTTTAATGTAGTAAACCATGTTCACATAGGATGCAAAAATGGACTGGATGCAAAATCTGAGTTTTTTTGCAAAAAAAAAAAGTTTTGGTTGTAACACTGAATTTTAAAGACTAATAACTATTCTACACTTCTTTCTGCTGGGAATGTTTATTTGGATTTATGAGGCTGTCAGGTTTTGGTTTCTTGTAGTTTCTGGCATTTTTCACATATAGGCATAAACTCTACTTCAGCTCTCTTGCCATTTAACATGCATAGTTCAGTGGGTCAACAAACAACAGTCAGAGACGGGCGCCATAATGGGGGAAGGTTATGGCAATTCCTGCAGTGAGGGTTACGAGCTAAAACGATTGAGTTTCTGAAAAAACTGAAAAGAGGGAAATTGAACATTGAAAAGATTACAAAATTACCATGAAAGTACCACAAATAGGCTACATTTTTACAATAGCATTACCATAACATTAGGATCACAAATAGGTATGCAAATACTAATGTTCTCTTTCTCTTGCACACAAACACGTTTTTCTTTTCATCATGTTTATTCTCTTTAGACGCACCTCTGCAGTGAAATCACACGCTACTGTAACCACGAACAGAAATGTTCTAAAGAACTTATTAACATTATTGTTTCTTTCTTTTCACTACTTTCCAGAGTTACATGCTATAGCTTTTGTAAACGTGCTCTCTAAAAATTCTGGCATACATGAAGAAATACATTAAATACGTTTTGCAGGCTAAAAAAAGTTATATTAAATAATGTTCCAAGTGTGTTTCATTTTGACTATCCTGAATATATTTTCAGAGTCAATCGTCTATAAAGGTCTTTGTCCAAAAAAAAAAAAAACAATCGCCCAACGTGGGGCTCGAACCCACGACCCTGAGATTAAGAGTCTCATGCTCTACCGACTGAGCTAGCCGGGCTACATGCTAATGCTTTATGCTACATGCTAATGTTTTTTCACACGTTTCTGTTGACAAAATACAAATTTAACGTTAGATCCAGGGGCCAGTAACATAAACATAGCCACTATGTTATAACTGTGTCTTAAGAACAAATTTGACCAACTAGCAGTTAGCCAAGAGATAACCAAATTTTCAGATTAAAAATGGGCCAATCAACCGTTACATGTTTGCTACGTTAACTGACTTCAAACAGTTATGACAAGTCAAAAAACAAATGAGTTAGCTAACTTTTTTTTAATACTATTCTAAGCAGTTTATGCAAGCGGCTCCTGGTCCAAGACCCAAACGCAGGTTACTCCAGAAGGTGACCGCTTACTGCGAAACAGTGGTTCGTAGCGCGAATCAAAAGTTTTTTTGTTTGTTTTTTTTGGTATGCAAAAGGAACGTTTTTATTATTATTATTATTTTATTTATTTGTATTATTATTATTATTATGCTTTAAACGAGATATATAAAAAAATATATAACAGACAATATAAAGCCAGGGTAACAAAGAATAAAAATAAATAAATTTAAATAAAAATAAATAAAAATAAAAATAAAAATAAATAAAAGAATAAAATATAAATAAATAAATAAAATAATATAAAACAATAATATCCATCTTTAACTTATGCAAAAGGAATGTTTTTTTTTTTTTTAATAAATGACTCAAAAACATTCAATCCAGCAACTCAGCATACAAGAGCAATGCTTCACAAAACGAATACCACACCTTTAGACAAATTGACAAGTCATTAAAAAAAATCCTAATTAGACATTCAGTATACATATAATTTAGTGAACAAGTGGGGACATGCAAAAGGAACGTGATTTCTGTAAACGAGGCTTCGTCACGTCATAACTGTTTGTAAAGTTCAATAGTTGGCCGCTGGAGGGCGATCTCTCATGCGAGTTCATTGAGCTCGGCTGCCATTGAGAAGAGAGCTCTGATCTCGGATCAGTTTGATCAATATGTACACATTTTTTAACGAGATATTTGTGTAATTAAAAGGGTGAGTTGTAGTCTCTTACTGGCCTGTTTAAGCTCTCCACGAAACAAACAAAACAAGCACTGCAAATTAATAATTATTTTAAAAACACATATTATACAGACACTTTATATGTAATGGTATTTCATTATTTTTAATCTAAGTTTTTGTTGCATTTACACAATTTCGACCAGCAGTCGTCACCCGTTAATGCACATGCGCTTATATCACTATAAGTATTTTATGACGAAAATACTGAGATCAATCTAAAATTCAGATCAGGGAAAAGATAACAGAATATGTCGATAACGAAAACAATGTATAAAATTACCATGTATTTTATTGTAGTAATTATACATTTTAATCACGATCTTTTTAGTAAAATCACGGAAATTCAAGTAATAACCAATCATCATACTTACTGTCCTCTTAAAATACTCAAAAAACATAGCCGCATATGTCTCTGTGGCGCAATCGGTTAGCGCGTTCGGCTGTTAACCGAAAGGTTGGTGGTTCGAGCCCACCCAGGGACGAAAGTTATTTTTTCAAATGAACGATGAATGTTCCTGAATATTGGGACATCAAAGTATTCGATGGTTTCAGTCACGTGACATTTTGTTGCGGCCGCCATCTTTAAGACTTTGCGTAGCGTCTCCTCGCTGATCGGAAAACAAACTAAAACTTCCAAGTTACATATCCATAAAAAATATCCTACTACATATTTTAATCTAAATTCGGCGTAAATCAGATTCATCTCAATAGCTGACCGAAGTGATCACTTGGCATTACAGTACTGCCGCTCCCTACACGCAAAGTACGCAGTTTGCGTGGGCCACCAACCGTTTCTTATATATATATATACAGAGGTGGAAAGTAACGAATTACATTTACTCGCGTTACTGTAATTGAGTAGCTTTTTTGTGTACTTCTACTTTTGTAAGTATTTTTTTTAATCTGTAATTTTACTTTTACTTAAGTATATTTTGTTTGAAGTATTGTACTTCGCTACATTTTAAAACACATTAATTACTGAGTAAAAAAAAAAATCGCTCCCTGGAAGGTATGTCAGTAAATAATGGGCAGGAGGGCAAACTGGCGCTAAAATCACAAGAAAGATGCAGACGGACAAAACAGGCGTTAGTGGTGCAGACACCGCTGAAAACGAAACCCCGTCATATTCTGAAGTTGAACTCAAGGAAATGAAGTGAACCCCTGGCCATATGTATGCTCTATTATGCTGTGTATGCTGTGCTTGCCTAGGGAGACCAAACTAGCAGTTTATAAAATCTCGACAAGACATCAACCCCACGTAAGCATATAGAGGTGAGCTAAATAATTGCGTCATTGCATTGGTGGTTTAAATGATGCTTTGGCATTTTAGCAAGAGGTTTTGCACAAATTAGCCAAAAAGACTGGTGCGGAGTGTGCGATATATATTGTCTGCGATAATATCATAATTGTTGTTTTAATGATGTACGCGCGCATTTAGAGTGTTCTTTCACTGTGTGATTCAGTCTGTTGAAATGCATTTAGAATGAAATCAATCAAAATCATTTAGAATCAAAATCACACAAAGAATGCTGTCTTTTCCTCTAAAAATCATAATCACACACACACACACACACACACACATATATATATATATATATATGTATATATATATATATATATATATATATATATATATATATATATATATATATATAGATCAGTGGGGATTTCTTTAAGACTGCAAGGGAAGCTCAGCTTCCCCTCTAATGTAAAAAAAACCCAACGGTTAAATATGTACTATTGTGTATTATGTATTATATATATATATATATATATATATATATATATATATATATATATATATATATACATATATGTATACTTAAATAAACATTTAAGCGCCCGTACATCACTTTAAACTATTTTACGTTTAAAATCCTGTGAAACTTTTTGGGATTTTTATACCATTAAGTATAAAACGTGTTTTAATTCGGCATCTGCCTTAATATCCTCTTAGAGTTTCAATGTTTCCTTCCGAAAATAAACCATAATTTTACTACGGTCCTTGTAGCAGTGGTAGCTAAATACAAATTAACCACATGGCGTTGATACTTCAAATAATAATTTACGAAGTATTAAGTTAATAATTTTGTGGTGATAAAAATAGACCCAAGCGAACAACAACCTTTTAAAATGCTATAAAATGCATTATATAAAACAACGAGGCAATAATGATTGGCAGATTAATAATATTTGTATGGTTTCATTGAATAACACTGTTAAAATACAAAATGTAATACAAAATAAACAAATTATGTACATTACATAGGCTATTATTACAAATGCCTGATAATTGTAACAGGATGATCAAAGCCTTGTTTAATATTGACCAAATATTGAATTAAAATATCCACTTAATCTTTCATTTTTGGCCACCTTTTTGCGATAGAAATGCTGTCCTCAATAATTTCTTCAACAAAAACATGTGGGCATCCTTACAAAAAATATTCCTTGGTTTTATTGAAGTAAAAATTTCTTTTGTAATTTCTGAATTCTTGAGACTTTAAAACTGTATTAGTGAAATCATAGCCATAGGCAACTGTCTAGCTACAATTGTAATTTGTAAATAATAAAATTGAATTGCAATTGAGTAATTTTTTAAAATGTTTTTGAAAGAAGTTTCTTCTGCTCATCAAGCCTGCATTTATTTGATCAAAATACAGAAAAAAAATTTAATATTGTGATATATTATTACAATTTAAAATAATTGTTTTAAAATGTATTATCCTTTAAATTATCATTTATTTCTGTGATGCAGAGCTGAATTTTTAGGATCATTATCACATGATCCTTCAGAAATCATTTTAATATGATGATTCATTATCAAAGTTGGAAACAGTTCTGCTGCTTAATATTTTTTCAGAACATGCAATACTTTTTTAGGATACTTTGATGAATAAAAAGTAAAAAAAATAAATAAATAAATATTTTGTAATAACAATATACACTACTGGTCAGTAATTTGGGGTCAGTAATTTTTAAATAAAATCAATACTTTTATTCAGCAAGGATGTGTTTGATAAAAAGTGATAGTAAAGAAAATATATTATTAGAATATAATTTATTAGAATATTTTTTTTTTTAATAAATGCAGTTCTTTTTAACCTTTTATTCATCAAATATATTAGACAGCAGAACTGTTTGCAACACTCTAAATGATCATGTGATAGACTGGATGTTACATGTGACACTGAAGGCTGGAGTAATGATGCTGAAAATTCAGCTTTGCATCACAGGAATAAATGATTTTTTTTTAAGTATATTCAAATAGAAAACTCATTTTAAGTTGTAATAATATTTCACAATATTACAGTTTTTTCTGTATTTTTGATCAAATAAATGCAGGCTTGATGAGCAGAAAAAACTTCTTTCAAAAACATTAAAAATAGTAATGTTTCCAAACTTTTGGTCTGTACTGAATATATATATATATATATATATATATATATATATACACAGCATTTAATATATATATATATATATATATATATATATATATTAAATGCTGTGTTTGACAGATGAGAACATAATTAGTAAATAGTGGAGGAATCATCTCCCTGTTTGCAGTTTTCTAAGGAATATGTGGGATAGTTATTATTTAACATCATGAGCGGCCACAAGGATTTATTGTTACCGCAATTTCCTGTTAGCTACATGTATGTTGTTTTCTGCATATTAGTCCTTCCTTCCAGATTCCCCTTTGACTAATTTCAGTATCTCATTAAACTCTCCACATAAGTTCTGTGTTGACACTGTTTGGACAAGAGACAACAGCCCAATTACAGACAGAGACACACACGCACACACACTTGTATTTGTGGTTTACAGGGACTCTCCATAGGTGTAATGGTTTTTATACTGTACAAACTGTTTTTCTATCGCCCTACACAAACCCTACAACCCCTTACAGAAAACTACTGGCAATTTAAAAATTTCATAAAACACCATTTTTTATGTTTTTTTTTTTTAAGCCTTTTGTTTCATAGGGACAAAGGAAGTGTCCTCATAAACCATATTTACAATGTAGTAGTACCCATGTCATAATACACATTTGTGTCCCCATAAACCATATATACCAGTACAAACACACACAATAGCATTTTTGTGATTGACATTGTCGATGCACACATGAGAAATAAACAGTTTTATGAGGAAATATATTATTTATTTACTCAAATAGGTGTACACCCAATCTTAGCTTTCTATTATTTTTTTAAACTATATTTGGCAATTTATCTATAGAGAAAAGTGCTGAAAAAGTTAGTAAAATGCAATATTGTTTGTTCTGTAAAAATATTGGCATTGTTAAACAGGTAGGCTAGATATAAATATGAAAATGAATGAATAAATTTCACTATGTAATTTCAACAACAGATTTAGCTCTTTGAGGAGCTTGAGGTTAAAGGACCGCAGGTGTGATTATGTGCTCTGAGGTCATTGGTAGGCAGGATTGATGGGTTGCAGAGGCTGGTTGAAAGCCTGCGGGTGCTGGTGAACAGGGTTGACGGCAGGGTTGATGACCACTAGGGAGTGTCGTCGAGCCTTCAGCTCTCTCGCCATCTGACACCACACGCACACTGTGCAGAAGGTCACCACACAGCAGTCATCCTGTATCGAACCCTTCATGACAGAGAAAAGAACATCAAATCTAGAGAATCTTAAAAACATGAAACCGACTAGTCTATAATGGGAGGGTGGGGAAAGTATCGTCCCGTTCAAACTGGGTACATAATTTTTTGAGCCATGCAACATCTGTAAACTTGATGAATTCTGTTTGTAGTTGGGGTTTTTTAGGAAAGTATTATTTTTGTGGTAAACATTACTTGAAAAGACATTTGACTTTGATTATATATATATATATTTTTTTTTTTTTTTTTTTGCAATGTTTGGTCAATTGAAACAAAACAAAATTAAATAAAATTAAGATGTTTAAAGGAATTAATACTTGTATTCAGCAATGAAGCATTAAATTGATCAAAAGGGACTTTCAAATATTGACAAATAATAATATTGACAGATATTTTTATTAAATAAATTACACTGATACAAATATTTTCTGTTTATCAAAGAATTCTGAAAATGTATGTTTTGGCATTTCCACAAAAATATGAAGCCGCTCAACTGTTTTCATTGCTGATAATAATAAGAAATGGTTCTTAAGCAGCAAATCAGTATATTATGCCCCGTTTCCACCGCAGGAACTTTACCCAGGAACTAGGGACTTTGGCCTGGTACTCGGTGTGTTTCCACCGCAGGAACCAGGAACTAAATAAAGTTCCGGGTAAAAAAATGCCCCTCAGAAAGTCCCTGCTGGCGAGGTGGTACTTTTTCAAAGTTCCGGAACTTTCGGGGGCGGGACTTGGGCGCTAAACATCCTGATTGGTTGAGTTCACTCAGCATTGGTTGAGTTCAACCACCATTTATTTGGATCATTTTCAAAATATTACTGTTATTGTGTCATGAAATGTAATTTTAAAAGTATTTCAGGCGAGAATGTAGTTGTTTAAAACTCAAATCTGTGGTTTATTTATAATGACAGAGCCTATTTAAAATTGTGTTTCGCTGATCTGTGAGATGGTGAGCTCCACGCGATCAGCGGGAGCTCAGTGATCATCTATCCGCCGAGAAGCAGCCTCTACTCGGCTAGACCTTCTGATATGTGCCGCTAGCTCTGATGTCTCTTTATTGGTTAAACATAAAATATAATTCGTTTTGGGTAAATCTAACAGGTTATCTTTGGTCTGTATTCAGTTGATCTATATGTTAAAATGAAAATAAAAAAGGCAAATTTATATAATATTTTGTTTCATTGTAATGGCTGTATCACAAATCCCTGCAAATTTCTGCAGCTGTTATTATGTTTAAATGAAAACGAAAGGAGGCAGTGGTATTTGATATCCTATTTCGTTTTATTGTAAATATACAGAGAGGAAAATTGCAGTATCCAAGACGAGCTTACTGAAGTTATGAAGTACGCTGCTGTTTGCAGTATTACCGGATTCGCGTCGTCGCGGACATCACACTCCCGAGTCGAATAAGCAAAATCTGAACTACCGAGGATGCACGTCCAAAATCAGCGTACTTTGTATTGAGAAACGCGCGCAGACCTACGTCACCAGACTATTTGCCTAATCTTCCCGGTACGTTACACCGTGGTGGAAACGCAGAAAGCAACAGGTCTGGGGGGAAAAAAGTTCCTGGGAAAAAAAGTTCCTGGTACAAATGTTCCGGGTAATTTCGGTGGAAACGCGGCATTAGAATAATTCCTGAAGGATCATGTGACACTGAAGACTGGAATAATGGCTGCTGAAAATTCAGCTTTCCATTACAGAAATAAATTACATTTTAAAATACATGACAATAGAAAATAGTTATTTAAAATTGTATAGTGATGCTGTTTTTACCTTGATGTGGAATCTCTCTCTCATACTGCTCCGCACAGCGAGTGTGACAGGAGGCAAGATGCCACCAAAGCACATCTCCAGCAGGGGGAGACAGAGGCACTCTCCAAATTCCTCACTGGTCCTACACATAAGGCAGTATGGACACCAGAAACCACAGCAACCTGCCACAGGAAAACAGATGACATTGAACAGCTTTCAAGTCATCCAAAAGCTCATCATTCTTCACACATACAAACACAGACTATAGTCTATATTTCCTGCTTTTCCTCTTTCTCTCTCCACCCCACACTTACAGATACCCATGTCTTCACAGCAGTCACACACTCCGCTGTTCCACTGGTTTAGCATTGCATTATTAGTGGTCACCACCATGGCTGGCTGGACACTTATAGCTGTATGTGCCATCATGAAATGACCTGGCAAAACACATTTAAAAATCAGAATGCTCATCATATACATCTCAACAACATGTATTTATTTACAGAGGCGTGTGTTTAAATAAATACATGCATATTATTCAATAATGATGATAATAATACTTATTATTAGGGCTGCACGATTATACCAAAAATCATAATTGTTGATTATTCCCTTGAAATTGTAATTGCAATTATTAATTAGGATTATTTACATTGAATGATGTTTATACCATTGTTTGATGCAACTGCATGCCGTATTTTTATATGAAAATAAACAAGCTTAAAAGGGAAAAACCTTTTGTGCATTTCTGTAGTATTAAGACTCAAATGCAACTATACATATCGGATTGGTTTCTACTATAAATGATAAAAAATTTAAAAATATGAATGGTTTTAGTATATGTTATACTAAAACAAAAATTCAAATAATGAGAAAAACCCTGAAGATAACATGTAGAAAGAAAGAAAAACGCATCATAAGCACGCAGAATAACATAAATTAATTGACGATTCGAACGAGTACGTAATTTTGTGGCATTTATTATTGTAATTGCATTTAGAAATTAAATTAATTGTGCAGCGCTACTTATTATCATAGTTCATAGTGCAAAATTAAATGTAATTAGTTTTGAAGGTTCCACTTCACCTGGACATGTTAGATAAAGTAAGACACTTTTAAAAATCTCTGCTGATGGATTAATATTGTGAGTTATCATGGCATAAACCCTGTCAAACAAGAGTTAATGTCAGGATATTTACAGAGTGTACTTGTTGCTGGCAACCCATCTGAATTTAGCTGGTTTTACATTCAAGTTGGGCTACAAACATAAAATAACTGTCCCCACTGCACATGACAATATAGATAGCAGTGTTATTAGCATTTAAATTACACTGGAACTTAAATTACTATGGAAGCTGCTCCATCAGCGATCACAAGGCAAGTGTAAAGTAGAGAGTCATGAGAGCAGCTGAAATCATTATAGGCACCAAACTACCCACCTTACAGGACATCTATTACACACAATGTCGAGGAACGCTCGCAAAATCATTGCTGACCACAGTCCCCCACAACCCGTTTTTTAAAGAGGTCATATGACGTTGCTAAAAATAACATTATTTTGTGTATTTGGTGTAATGCAATGTGTTTATGTGGTTTAAGGTAAAAAAAACACATTATTTTCCACGTACTGTACATTATTGTTTCTCCTCTATGCATTGCCTTTCTGAAACGCGTTGATCTTGTGTTGAAAAAAAAAATGTATACAACACATACACCTCATGATGACTATTTTTCTTTGCAAAGATCATTTGCACTTTAAAAACAGACTGCACATACTACAAGACTTTTTTTCTCTTTTCTCTATACTGCACTTATATTGTATTGCACTAATGTAGAACGCCTGAGCCTCAACCTAAGCATTTAAATGTGCAAGTTGTCACTGGCATTGTACACCTGATTGAACTGGGTATTTGAGAGTAAAAAGCTTTTATCTTTTTTGAATACCTTCAAATCTTTCCGAGTCAGTAGTATCTTTTGCAAGCAAACGTCCAGATTGTGCTTTGTAAACCTGAGTCAGACAGAGAGGTTTTACAATGCATCACTTAAAAAAAAAAAAAAAAAAAAAGACAGCAAAGAGCTACAAGATTCTGCCATGACCTAAAATCTCCACTACAATCAGAGGAACTTGATCAGGACTGAAAAAGAAAAATCCCTTCCCCACACGCAGGGCCAGTTCTCTCCCACACCCCATCACAGAAGAGCACAATGCAAATTTCCACACATTTTAGTGCAGGTGTGGTATCAGGAAAAAGTATCAGAGCATGAAAAGGGGAAAAGAAGAAGACATGGAAAATAATAGAGCAGTGTGGTTACCAATGACCACAGAACAATATGAAATGAAAGGATGTAAATGAGGTCAGCGAACTTGTTTTTCACATTTTCTTTTCATTTCACTTATAAATGGCCTCTTGCTTCTCTTGTTTCACAGATGAAAAAGAATTCAGCTTAAAAGCATGTGGCAGTGTGGTTAATGGTTGAAAAATATGTTGCTAAAGAAGATTGCAAGAATGTGATTTTTAAAATATAAAGAGCGAGGCGCTTCTATCAATTACAATTAAAAATGTGCCCTATCTGGACAAGCTTGAGAAATTGAGAAACAAAACATTTATAGACAAATCTGTTACTGTGCCACCACTTTAGAAGCTATTTAAAAAAACAAAACAAAAAACAATCCTAAATCACTTAGTAATCAGATAAAGGAACAGTACAGAAATAGAATACTACAGATAGCAACTGATGTATATTATTTACACAAGTCTAAAAACTAGTGTACTTGACCCCTGATAAAAAGGGAGCAAGCCGAAGGAAGACAGAGAGAGAGAGAGAGAGAGAGAGAGAAACCAGTGTACTTGCCTGTAGCCTGGTCTTCGAGGGTGTGTTGATGCTCTGCCGTTCACAGGGGGACAGAAATGAAAACTGTTTGAGGTGGAGCGCCAGTCTGTGTGATTACAGGTGGTGAACACAGATGAGCAAGTCACTCCTCATTTGTTTGCTCTGAAACGTCACACAACCCCTACCCTGCACCATTCTGAATACAGCTTAAAAATAGAGAAGCAGGTGCATTTCTATTGTGATCAAGGAAGTAAAGACAATCATTGGATTCATTATCCATATTTACAATTTTTTTTATCTTAAATGTAAAGGTTTAGCAATTTTGTTGGGTGTTGTAATTTTTTGTGTATGTGTGTGTGTTTATATATTTTTTTTTCAAGTTAAACTAAATTTAAATTAAGTTTCTGAAATTAATATATATATATAATTTCAGTTAACATTTCAAGTAACAAAAATGTGTTCTTAATACCTTTTGTTTTAGTTAACTAGATTCCTAACAGAAACCAGTTAAAATGGTTTCCATAGACCTTTACAAAAAGTCTTATTTGCCCAGTAACCCTTATGATGTAACACATCCTTGAATAAACCCAATAAACCGGTCTGTAGGCACTGAGCAGAATAAAGGTTTCCTAAACAACGACGCGTTCGATGCAAAACGTAAACACTGCAGTGTGCTTAGTGATGCATTTGTAAACACACGTACTAGGTTAAGCTCTGGTAACAAATGCATTTTCAATTTGAAGGTCTTATTTATCCGTGACATCTGAACCTGGGATCAGGTTCTAAACCTCTATTATGGGTTTTAGTATTTATAAACAAAAGCAAATATAGCCAGAAAGTATTATAATACTGCTATCCTATCAATCCTGTAAAATAAATGATGCAGTCTGCATTTTGAGAGCTTAGGATGTACGAGTCACTCCAGCATGGACCTCAGTCTTGATAAGTACGCAAGAGATTAAATAATAGGCTTTTTTATTTAGCAGTGTTAACGTTAAACAGTGTTCGAATTGTCTAAAAAAAAAAAAAAAAGTAATTTGTTATTTAGTTTTCTTGTCGTTCAGAAACCTAATAACCTAATGAATGATCGTCGTTTCCAAGATAAAAGGCCTTTTCAATAGTTGGTGTACCAAACAATCATTAAGCAAAGAAGAATTAACAAATATCTTACCCATAGGCAGAGAGTGACGTAACGGCTAAAGTAGTGTAATGTTAGTGTAACTTAAAGAACTAACGTATACACATAAAAAAAGTAACGTTAGTTAACTAACTTTACCAGATATGGTGTCATGAAATATTTTAATACGACTGAATTTATATTTGAAGTGATCACAATTTGATGAAAACAATTTAAGTTAATAAAAACACTTCAGTTATTCAAACGGCAAGTCAATTGTGGAGAAATCGCACAAAGAACATTCACATTAAAAATAGCTGACTTCAGCCTATCCAGAGTTTACAGTAGCACCTAAGCACTGAAAACAAGTGTTAGAATCAGTTAAGCTGTCCACAAACTTTACGATAAATTGATTACTTACATCGTTCGTACTTCTGTACTTTCTTGCGTATGTTGACAATTCGCGGGTTTCAGTTAGAATTCAGTTGGCGAGCGCGCGCACTGAACAAAGCTCGGTGTTCCAGCGATGACTCATCTGGACGCTTCTGATTGGCTGTTGCTTTCATATGCTGAACAGAATCGCGTGTGATTTGTTATAACGCGCAACGCTGTAAAACACGTAATAAGAAATATGATGTAACATGATCAGGTCTAATTTACACTTTTCGTTTTATTTCCATTTTCACTAGTTTCATTTCAAGTATTATAGTTGTACTGAAAAACCAGGGGATGCCAAAAATGTCTAACTAGACTCAACATTTTGTGCACAACCCTGTGAATGAATAATTTGCACTACACACTCCATCGAAAAATTAAAATTCTCCCATCGTTTACTCAACCTCATGCTGTCTGTATTTTTCTAAACATCTGTTTGTCTTCCAAAGAAGAATGTCAAATGTATTTTTGATGTTATGAGGGTGAGTAAAAAAAAACAAAAAAACAATCCATTTAATATAATATCTAGTTTGACAATTTTTTTTTTTTTTTTTTTTTACAGATTTTCTGGGAAAAAATACTATATATTTAAGAATTTCAGGTCCAATTGTACACCTCATTCAAGTGCAAAAACTGAAACCAGACTGCAAAGAAAAACTGCACACAGGTGTCATTCCAGAAATAATTTATTTCACTTCCATTTGAATCTTTTTTGTTTTGATGTGGAAAGAAAAAAAAAAAGAAAAAAAAAACAGAGCAGGAACCAAAGATGACAGTAACAATGTGAGGGAACGCTACCTCCCTTTAACCTCAACAACCAGGGATACAACAAACGCTCCATCATCTTCTCTTCAGCTTCAGATCTCCCAGCTGAGACAGAAGAGGCCAAAACCCTAATACAATCTAATACAAAAGAGTATTAGAATGCTCTTGGATGTACATGAGTGTGTGAACAAATCTATCTATCTCAGTGTTTCTGGCTTTATCTTAATATGGTTTAACTGCTCCCAGAGTGCCTTCTAGATCATCTAGACCATCCATCCACACCAGAGGGTCACCAATCCCCTCCTGCCGTTCATTTAGTTGTGGGTTGGAAGCTATTGATTGTGTGTGCGACTCTTTCCACGCTCATACTCATCCTGCCTTCCTTCAGTAAACGGTGAGGAAAGAGATGCTGAAATACTGAATCAACACTCTGAACCTGTCAGTTCAACAACCTCTCTCTTTAGTTCTGTTTGAAAGGTCTGCCAACATTTGTGCCACTTTTTGCCCATTTTAACTGAAGAGACTTAATCCATTCAGGATTCTTCTGGGTTGTCTCTTGAATCATGTAACGTTCCTCCCAGTTTATATGCTCTTACTGCATTGCTCACAATAATACATATACAAACAGACACACACTCAGAGATTAAACGCCTTTCACAAAATGACTTCAATTTGGACAAACGTCCTAATTTCATGTTTGGCATTATCAGTCTTTTCCCCCAATCTTAACCCCTCCTATTCTGCATATTCCTGTCATTTCTCCCAACAAACTAAAAACAGGAACCATCTACTTCATCCCATGAACAACGCAAATATTAAGGAGAAAGAAAAAAAAATACTCAAGTTTTTTCAAATTCAAGGCACAATGTCTCTCGGTTTCCCCTTTTTGCCCTTAAATTCAGAGTACCACAGTCTCACTCGCGAGAGGCTCCGCTTTCAACCCATTGCCTCTCCACCAGCCCCACCCTCGTTTAGCTAACACTGTTTAAGAGATGCGTCTGTTTGGGAGTGTTTCACAGTCCCACACCAGTGAGTACAAACAATCAAAAACAAACAATGACAGCAACGACAATTGCAAAAAGAAAAATTAAAGTAAAACCCAAAAAGTCACGTCCTGTTTTCTGTGTTACGTCAGAAATTTGAGTCATATCCATCAGCTCATTTCTGGCAAGCTTGTCTTACATAAGCACTAAGTACTGATAGATAGGATAAACATACACCGTTACGTGTGGTTTAAAGTAGATGCGTTCGTCATTTTTTTTTTGTATCATTTTCTTCTCATAGACTTGTATGAATTCAAGGATTTTAGTCGATTTCATTCGTCAGTTTAAAGGTTTACGTGAATGCAAGCAGGGACAGATTTCGCCATGGTGTCTTGCTTTAGACGTGGGTCTTGAGGGGGCGAGATGACTTTTTAGGAGACGCCATTCACCATGGCTAGAGCCTCCCTGGGCGATGCCACGCCATTGCTAGGGGAGCGCTTGGAAGGAGTGCGCTCTTCCTTACTCACACTAGTCCCATTTTCCTGAAGAAGAAAGAATGTAATGCAGTTTAAAACTTTGTTCTGTGCCTCATGAAACTGTCCTTTTACCCAAAGCAAGAATAAACCCCTTTAGGCTGAAACAAGAGCCCATTGCTTAACGTCGGGGTCCTGATCACCCTATCAGGGTTTATTCTGCGAGAACAATCGGCTGGATGTACATTGTACAAGTGAATAAGTGAAGTTGCACTGTAAAATAAATGTATTATTGTCATTATAATTTTTTTTTTTTTAAATATGTACGCTTTTTTTAAAATATATTTCATATTTATATTGACGTTAAAAATATAATTTCATATTTTTTTATGTTTTTAAATACAAAATATAATGCAAGTATAAATACTTAAATATTAATTTTAAGAAGAAAAAGAACGATAAAAAAAATTTATATAAAAAAGATTTTTTTTTATTATTTTATAGTCTCATTGATGAATAAATTACAACATTTTGGCCAAATTTAGCATTTTGGCTTTTTTCCTCTCAATAATTATACAAATAATAATACAAACTATTATATAAATGTAAAATAATAAATATATATTTAAAAATATTAAATAAAATCACAATGAAATTTCTCCCCAAATTGTGCAGTGTTAATCGGAGGCGAGTGTTTTGTGTTGTTGTATCTGCAGACCTTGGGGTGGGACGTGTGCTGTGTCACCTCCTCCTTCCCCGGGAGATTCTGTCTGCTCTGGGAATCGGCACGAGAGATGAAGTCAGCAACAGTAACTATATCAACAGAGAGAACAGTAGTCAGGTTGAGGCGGAAAAAACACAAAGTGATCAAACAAGGGAAGTTATCCTATTACCTACAGCAAACTCTTTAAGCTGCATTTATATCACATCTCACACCTTCTGTAGGCCATGACTGTGAAATTAATATCCCAAAAAAGACACCAAATCTGCAAATATCACCATTTACAATTTAGGTTTTTGCTAGTTTAGATCTGGTCAGCAACAACCCCGCTCTGTCCCTTCTCTCTCTCAAAAATTACTTCCGGTCACTCTCTACTAAAGCCGAATAACAAAGAGGAAAATAGCCTTAAGTTTAAATAAATCTTTAACTTGATGTTTCTCTCTCTGTAGTCCCCTCGGGCCAGTTTTGCTCCTACATCTTTGACCCCTTCCCACTCTCTCACTTGGCTGTCTGTCACGGCTGGTGGAGCCTCCCTCAGGACGATTGCCACGGTTTCGACGGCGGCGGCTTCTATTGCGGCGCTGGGGCCTGCCCTCCTCGTCTGAGAGAAATCATTAAAGACAAAGAGAGCATGAGATGCAGTGACCCATCTATTTTCGGTTTATCTTCTGAGCCAGTTCTAAGAAATTCCCATCAAGCTAATTTACTCGATCCCTTAATGATTCTTTATGACCCCCAAGGCTTTCCTAATCTTCCTAGTCTTTTCTGTTAATGCTCTCTCAAGTATACAGACACCTCTTTTTTAGAAAAGTAACTTTTTGCTTGAATTTCGATCAAATGTTCTGTTGTACAAGAGTAGCTTTTAGTTGCCATTACATTCTCTCTGTTGCATGAACTAAGAGGAAGTGTTTAAAAAGTGAATCACTGAACTAAGAGGAAGCGGTTTAAAAAGATTAAAAACTGCTTAGCAAAAATACGGTACAAATTAAGTAAACTCAAATGTTCTTCTTAAATCAACCTGTGTGTATCAAAATAAACTGAAACTTTGTTGTACCCAGTCCATTCTCACTGGCGGCTGCCTGACCATCTGATTCATTAGCGGCTGCATCCATGAGGCTGGGTTCCTGGTCGTTACGACGGCGACGTGAACGTCTCCTGCGGTCAGTGCCACCCATGCTCTCACTGGCATCTGTATCACCACCTATTTCACCTTCTCCCTCCAGCAGAGAGTACGGGTTACTGTCTGGATCTCGGAGAACTGGAATGTACACAAATACACAGATGTTCAGCAGGGCACAAATGATGATGAACATGAGATTTCTTGCACAGGCTACTAAGCATTTACATTTTTTTTTCTCTTTACTCTGTAATCATTTCACCCCATAAGTAGGGCTGGGTGATATATCTAACATATGGTCATTGGCATCTAATCAGTAAATCTGGTTCCGTGATTACCATTAAATCGCCATCACCTGCTTATAAATGCAGCGGCTTTTAATAGACAGTGCCGTAGATCACTGACAAGCTACGTAATATCACGTTCATTATCGAAGGCGATAACACGATATTGCGTAGCTATCAGTGATCTACAGCTCTGGATCATTTCGTTAGATATATCACCCAGCCCTACCTAAAAGTATGATTGATTTAGCTAAAAACCAAGGTTCCCACACCTTTTGACAGTTTTCATGTCACTTTTACTTGCTCTACTGAATGGCAATTTATTAGTGTTTTATTTTTAAACAAAGTGATTTCACACCAGAGCCATTTCTATCCAATTAAGTTTTTTTTTTTTACATCATAAACTATATTTCCTCTAGAAATTCAGATACTCTAAACCTTTTTTAAACATGGTTTTTATTAACAGCAATCAGTGTGTACCTGAGCTGATAGTGTTAGTGTTTCGGGGCCCTGGTCCTCCCCGGCCCCTACCAGTGCTGGAGCCACGGCCACGACCTCCACGCTTGGAACCCCGGTCATCTCCTCCAACACCTTTTGGCCTGGACTCCCGCTCTCCTATCTCCTCTGTCTCTGATGCATTTGACATTTCAGAGTTTGTCCCTGCAGAAACACATTGTTAATGAGCATCAGCATAAAGTTTGCATATGACTTCGTAATCCCAAAGGACGATATAAATTATATATAGCGTACAAAGGGGCCAGTTTTAGGCTACCGGTAGTTACTCCAAAAATGTAACATTTCTTTTTACTAGTAACTCCTTTCAAAAGTAATATTACTTTACTTATACATATGCCAACAGTAATTAGTAACACTACTAGTTACATTAATTTTCCTTCATTCCCCACAGAAGTTGTAATTGTGTATCTTCCCCATAAAATTCTTCTAAAATATTACTAACAATTTATTTCTGCCTCACCATTTGACCAAAATCTACACTGAATCGCAGTCAGACTGCAGTTTTTTAAAACATTGCCGTTTTTACTACAGTCATGTGTAGCTTGAAGCTAACTGTAGCTATAATTTCTCTGTTCCCCAAATATGATTATATTTATATTATATGAAGTATTTTATTAAAAGAAATCACATAAGTTAATAAGATTTTTAACTAAACTAATATAATTTTTATGAGGATCAGAGGGATGTGGCTGGGCAAGCCATGTAATGTCAGAGTAAATTAATGCCACAGCTTCCACATCTGTGTTCAGATCACAAAATCAGTGTAACGGCAATATTTCCATCCCCTGAGTGTAAGCTTTTCCATATTCCAACTTTCCTGACGCACCGGTGACGTCATGTGCCTGCGTGAGTTGTGAAAAATATGAAAATAAATCTAGGAATTATTTGATTGTTGGATTTCAAATCAGTAGGGGTTGAGGTATCAAAAATAACTAGGTAACTGCAAAAAGTAATATTATTACAGTAACTAGTTACTGCCCAACACTGGATGTGGCACATCATATGGAAAATGTATGGAAAAAGTAGTTTCTTTTGTTAAAAAACAACAACAACAAACCTTTTGATCCACAATCATGGAGCAAAATTTAGTAATGCAAATACTTCACCTAAAGATAATATGTTTTGCACAACATCAAAGATAATACTTCTTTAAAATAAGCACTTCATAACATCTTAAAGATCATTAAATATTAGATCAAGAACATCAATTACTCAATGCTGTATCTTGTGATCACGTCAAGGATCCTACAAATTTCCTGGTTTATGTAGATGTTTAGACAAGTGTTTTTGCGCCATCTAGTGGTTTAGAGCAATTCATTTCATGATGTAGAACAAGATTTCAGGTACATCTGGGTTAAAGGATTAGTTTACTTCCAGAGTAAAAATTTCCTGATAATTTACTCACCCACGTGTCATCCAAGATATTCATGTCTTTCTTTCTTCAGTCGAAAAGTAAGGTTAAGGAAAACATTCCAGGATTTTTCTCCACATTGTAGACTTCAATGGGGACCAACCTGTTAAAGGTCCAAATTGCAGTTTCAGTGCAGCTTCAAAGGGCTATACAGGATCCCAGGCGAGGAATAAGGGTCTTATCTAGTGAAACGATCATTTTCTTTAAAAAAATAAAATAATTCAAAAAAGTAATACTCGTCTTGCACTAGCTCTGCAATGCACATCCGTGACTTCATGCATTACACAGTCACATTGAAAGGTAACGTGTGACGTAGGCAGAAATACAGAGCCAGTATTTACAAGCATGGAGGATGAGGAGGAGCGTCCAAAAGTTGTATGTTGATTGACACAAATTAATGTCTTCGTGTCAGTTTCATGTTTAAAATGGTCCATTCATGTGCATATCCTGGATTCTTAAATCTGATTGTTTCGCAAAATTCAACCCTTATTCCTGGGATCGTGTAGAGCCCCTTTGAAGCTTTATTGAATTTTGACCTGCAACAGGTTGGCCCCCATTGAAAGTCCACTATATGAAAAAAAAAATCCTGGAATGTTTTCCTCAAAAACCTTACTTTCCTTTTGACCGAAGAAAGAAATACATGAACATCTTGGAAGACACGGGGGTGAGTAAATTATCAGGACATTTTTATTCTGGAAGCAAACTAATCCTTTAACCCAGCTGTACCTGAAATCTTGATCTACACCATGAAATTGATAATTAAATGTATAGGCAGACTGTCCAAAACATGAGCATCATGGGAGTTGTATCTCACCATAGCCAGAGTATGTATTGTTAGTTTTGCGTCCACGTCCTCTTCCTCCATAGGTGCGTGAGGTCTGCAGGGAGTTGGTGCTCTCGTCCGTGAGGTAACCCCGTTCACGCTCACCGGCAACCCCTGAACCAGAGCGGCTCGGGGGTGCACGATATCCCACCCCAATCTGACGGAGCTGTTCATCGATCTGTAAGCGCTCGAGACGCAACTGCTCCACCTCCTATCAGTCACAGAGAGAGAAAGCATGGTCAGGCATTGCTGTTAAACTACAAGCAAAGTTATAGAATTCAGGAATAGAGAATACAAACCTAACGTAATAATTTCTATTTTTTGTTTAATAGCAAAACTGGGAAAAACATGCTATTATTATCTATGACAATACAATATATATATGATATGTAATATAATTAATACATATCACAATATATGATTAGAAAAAAAAAAAAATATATATATTTATAGCAATAATAAAATATGATATTTATAGGGGAATTTAGATTTATTTATTTATTTTTTAATATCTAACAATATAATATATAATATAATATACAAGACACCAAAATATCAGAATTATAAAAAATATAACTAGGGATTACATAATTACAGAGGAGGGCAACGTGGTACAGCTGGGCCAGGATGGAGCGGGGAAATGGCTATTTTGAGAGGCAACGGGGTAGACAGCATGTAATCCACACTTTGACCCTCCCCCACCAAATCTACCCCCATTATGGGTATTTTTAGCATTAGTTGGTGGTTAAGTTCGACCAACAGCTTTCCATGAAGGAGGAGATCAGCTGACCAGTCAAGATCTTTAGTATGGCACAATGAATTCCATATACATCTTTGTATAATGTTTCAACATTTGAAAACTTCTGAGTCTTGTACAATAACAGAACAAACGCGGAATTTCCAGACACACTTCAGCAAATGCAAACAGTTCAGTGACTGAACATCTTTTGTGTTTGCCTGGTGACTAACCTGAAGGTAGGCCACATGGTACTCGAGCAAGGCTTGGGCGTTACTGATGTTGTCTTTGGTACCAACAAAGATAAAGGGAACCATTCCCTGCACAACAAAGGAAAAGGAGGGACAACATTTGTAATGTTCGTAAAGTCAGACGCTATCTCAGAAGTTCAATGATTAAAAATGCTCAAAATGTGTGTACACAGCTTGTTACTAATATTGTGTTGTTTTCCTCAATGAGGTTTTATTTAGCAGTAACAGTGAGAGAGGATTGTTATATCAGGTGGGCGGCTTATTCACCTCTTGGCTGCTGACAGTGTTGTCTCTGCCAGCCCCCTGCCTGCCTACCTCCTCCCTGGGCAGCTTTTTATCATTGTCCCCTTCGATCCTGACTCGAACCACGCCCGATTTGTCTACTATTTCTTGGATAATTTTGCCATTTTTGCCAATGACTTTGCCTGTTTTGAAAGAGAGCGAAAATCACTGGGTAAGAACACTTGGACTTTGGTAGACTTCCAGATTTTATGCTGAGCTAATGTCTGTCCACAAATGAACTGCATTCAGAAGTCCAAACAAAACGGGTCTAATAAGCAACTCACCTACAAGGTTCCTTGGAACCTGGAAGGAATCCTCCTTAAACTCCAGATAGGTCCTGGCCTGCTTCACAGCCTCTGGGGTCTTGAGTCAGAAAGAACAACCCATCAAAATCACAGCTGTCACTCGCCTTACATGTATTTTTATAAAAAAAGAAAAAGATGAACTCAAAAAAAAGTAAATGCCTCTCCGTAGATCCTAAATGTGCAGCTCTCTTCTTCCAGCTCAATGGCAGTGATGCCGGGTACTTTGCGGGCCTGCTGGATGTTGGCACCGTGAGAACCGATGGCCAGACCCATTAGATCCTCACGAACCTTCACTTCTTCCTGATACGCAGACGCCAGCTGTTTACTCGTCTACAGTACACAAAAAACACACAAATGTTGAGCTGGTTGTCTGTTTAATTAAACCACAAGGGGAATCCAGCACGACAACAATAACATTCACATAATAACAAGAAAAAAAAACAAAATGAAACGGAATTGCACTTACAAACAACAGTATAACAAAAAGTCTGAAGTACTATTTCTGTTAATTGGTCAAGTGGATGATTAACAGTCAATGCAGTTGTTATATCTTCACATGCAACTTTCTCTGTTACGACTGGTTAATGTATTTTGCATGTAAAATGAGTAACATAAAAAAATTACATTTAAAAATCCCCATATTGTGTATTTGTGTACCTCTAAGTGTTTAGTGGCCTCCTCGTTACGGGACATGAGCATGAGTTTGGTGCGAATACTCCGGAAGTGCATGTCACTCAGTAGTGCTGCTCGTTTCACCGTGCACTCGTTTGTAGACTGAGGAGAAACAGACAGACACGTTCAGACATATTTCATTAAGACAATGTAAATAAGAATTAAACACTGACCAGGACTATAAGTTGGTGTGTAAAGGTACTGTAGAAGATGCAGTTGGCTCCGATTGCTTTCCTGAAGTCTTTGTGGATGTTCTCAGTCAAACAGCTGCATCATTCAGAACAGAAAAGAATACATTTAAATTTTTCAAAATTATATCATTCAATTTAGGGACACATGAAATCCTTTTTTTCCCCTAAATTCAGTGTTCTCATTTTATTTTTTACTCTTATCGTCCAAAACTGAAAGGAATTAATAAAACTTTAAAACTTTTAAAATGCATTTAAATAAAACGAATTAATTTTCAACAAAACAATGCTGTTTGATTTTTTTGTCAAATAAGATGTTGAACTGTGGAAATGAAATTATGGATGAAAAATTACTTGGTTGTATGCTATTTCTTAAAAAAAAAATTAGTAGGAGCATTATTATTATTAGAAGTACATTTTAGCATACAATAATTGTATTTTTTTCATTAAATCATTTCAAGTGAAACTGAACTTTTCTTTTTTGGTGGTTTGTCATGAAGATCTTTCAGTGCAGTAGTTTTTCTGTTTGTAGCTTTTCTCAAAAGAAATGTTTAAAGCTTTTGAAATGACTTGCTTCGTTGATTTTGAGATGGCAGAAGCCAAAAACACAGTGTGCATCACGTGTGTTTGAGTATGTTTAGCAGACAAACTATGCCTCTGTTTCACAAAGAGACATTCAGAACATGCAGACTGAGCAGCGACATGCACTGACTGGCTTATGTCATGTTTATTTCTGCTGTGTGATTAATCCATAAAAGGTCAAATCTCCAGAGCCTATCATTGTTAGACAAATCTTATTGCAATCTCAATATAATATTGCTCATCGCCCAGCCCTATCACACACAGTTTATTGAGATGGACAGTCTGTGACTAAAAAGTGGTTTATTATACTGCATGTGTGACTTACATGTCTCTGAGGTCCTCGGGTACAGCGATGGGGACTTTGTAAAAGGTGTTTTCAGAGGAGGGGATGTTGGGATTGACTGGCCGGATTCGTTCCGATGTGACAATTTCGTTGTATGTGGCATCACAGGCTGCGTATTCGATCACATAGAACTGAACAGAAAAAAAACATCACAATGTACAACACACAAATGAAACAAACAAATGTTTGCATGTTGAACAGTTCATAGTTTAGGTAGCTACATTGGAATATTATACCGATTATTACTTTCTGGAATATTTTTGATTACACAAACACAGCATACTTGAATCAAATATTTGTGTATAATGACTGTTAAGATGTTTATTTGACCATTTAATAAAATCATTTAACCTCAAACCAATTTTTCATGTCCGCTAATTTGGAAAGTAGCCATGTAATAAGCAGGATAAATGAAGAGTCAGCTTTGAATCTGACTCTTGTTGGGTTTATTTTGTGGTAATGAGCAGCTGACTGTTTATCACACAAGTCACAATGGCCTCTTTCAGACTCTTACCACTTTAAAGACAAAGCAAACAGACTGAAGCTGCTCAAAGACAGTTTCTTGCGATAGACCACTAGCTCAAAATGCCAGTAACAAGTCACAGTGATGAGATGTGTTAGCAGCACAGCACACGCTCAGAGTCACTGAAGCTATCTTGCAGAGAGAAGCACTGAGCCAACATTAGGTATCTGCTGCCTGCAACACGGTAAAAGCAGCAAAGAAGAAAATCGATTGAAGACTGAAAACCAACCCTATAATAACACGGAACAGCCACATCTATCAGCGGTAACTACATTCAGTGGCCTAGTATGCAGTCAAAAACCAAATCTAAATTTGTCCTATTATTCGACTGCCCCAGTATCAGAATGAAAGAGTGCTGTATGTAACATTATGAGAGCTCTGCCTGTCAATACACATAATTAGCCAAAATGTGTGTGGAAGCAGGCTTGAACGAGACCTTATCAGGGAACAGTGGACAGCAGACATAAGCTTTGAGGAGTTTAAGCAGTGTTAATGAACTGAAATGTGTGTGTTTAAAAAAGGATAAGCTATTTATATAGTAAATGTTGTAAATGTTAGCATTTAACTTAAACCTGACAATAATGCTCCAGGTTCAAGCAAAACTCTGTGTCATGGTTACTACAAGAAATATTTTAGATGTTTAGAAAGTTTCAAATACAAATGTAAATTAATGAATTAACTTTAATTTTAGATCAACTGGGCAACACACAATGAACCAGGATGCATGTTAAATTTTTTTTTAAAGTTTAAATAATTGATTATTCTTTAGAAGTAAAAATAATTAATATTAAAGATTAATCAAACTGTCCATCAATAAAAACATTCATAAATATATAACCCTGAACATTCCTTAAACCTGATGCCTAAGCACGACCTATATAGAGGATCCCAGATGTCTTTCAACACACCTACGTTTTGCAGTTGTTTATCTTGCTCATGCATACTGAATGCATATTCTAGAGCTTAAGGCGCTCTGCTATTAGATCACCAGGGGGTTCAGTCTGACTCAATAAATGAGATCACTCTAGTGTTTATGGGTAACTGGGTCAGTGCTGCAGATGTGTTTTAAAGGCCTACCAGACCCCAAAAGGCCTGAAACACCCTCAATCAATATTCATATATTCACATTGGATTCAACTTCAGAGGCCAACAGAGTGAATAATGAGAGACAGAACCCCTGTAACCCACATCTGATCAAACATGTGCTCATGTGCACACCTGGACCTGACTTACCTCTCCCTTCATCATCCTCACCCTCGCCATCCACCAGCCGCAGGGCTCCTGATCGTTGGCTCTGGAGTAAACCTGCAGGAGAAAGACCAGGTCAGGTGATTGCATGTAGGGAAACACTGAAAGAAATGGCCAGTCTATGTGTTTAACAGAAAACAAGAAACAAATTTTTGTACTATAAAAGTGTGAGAAAGAAATAAACAATGGACAATGCAGAATGTGCCAGATATGTATGTATCTAGTGGTTGTCAATGTGTCAATACCTAGAGAATAAGATGCATAATATGGACGATTTAATGATAAAAAATAGATCTTGCTCCACACATTTGCTGAAGTTTAAAAGAACACATTCTCACGTGAATTCATCATAAAGTACTTGAAATCCAAACATGCATCAATAAAGCATCAATAAAGCATAATTAGCATAATTAGACAGTGCTGCATTATTCACTGACAATGCTGTTGCACAAACATTAAAATACTGGGTGATACTACTATTTTGACAAGTATTTTCATGTTATGACCAATAACAGAAACTGTGATAGTGGAACTGTATATTGCTTTATCCAAAACTTTATAAAAAAAATAAAAAAACAAAAAATAGTCAATATTTTGAAATTCTGAAAATTAATTCAGGCATCACAATCTCTAATATCAGCCATTAACAGACATACTGCATTTGCCTCTAAAATGGCCAAATATCAAACGATTAATTTGGCCATAGCTAATTGTGCCATTTAAGTTATACAGGTACTGGCAAGATAGTGTGTATGAACCGGGATCTTCCAACACAAAATCAAACGGACTCTTTAGTACACAATTCTGAAGGAAAGAAATGCTGGCTTTCTTCATAATACATGAACTTCTGTCTCTGAAATTACTTTTCTGCTTACATAACAATGGCTGCATGGGCAGTGAGAAAACAACACCACTGTCTAGATTTCAAGTAGATTTCAATTCTCATGGATATTTCAGATTTCTCTCTAAAACATACCACATTACCAAAGTTAAATGTGTTTAGACTGCTGTCTTTAAAGACTGGCCCATGTTTAGGGTTAAGGAAAGTGATGTAAGATGAGAGTCTGATATATGTTTTGAAAGCGGAGCATTTCAAAGGGCCTTTTCTTCAAGTGATGATTCGTATGTGGGGGCCTTTTTTCAGGGTGATGATTTGAGGAGTGTTCTGGGTGTTTCAGAGTGAATGTATCCCTACCTCCACTTCATCTCCCTCACAAATGTCCTTTTGGTAATCGGTTGGGGGTGGCAACCTCACGTCACTGAACGGCAGCTGTCTCTCTGGTTGCCAGCTTGTGGAAAGAAGCCACACACATAGACACACAGTTGTCAGGAAGTTTTCTAATGACAGAACAGGTATAACGACACCCCACCTCCAAAAACCATGGGCTCACTGGCCTAACAAACCCAATGCAGAGAGGTGTTTTTGTGCTTTTTGTTTATTATTTTTTTCCTGTCCTAATTGCATAAGCTCCTTTAAAGGCACTACAGAAAATAAAGTTATCATTATTATTAGTTTAATGGAATATATTTGCAATTTATTAAAGAGGAGGGGTGTCAACACTGAGATATGAGGGGTCACTGAGGATCTACTGAAATGAGCAAATAATATGCTCTCAGAAACACTTGTAAAAATCCAAATTTTGCATAATTCACAGGTTCAAAAACACTTGCGGTTTACCCATTGTTACAAACTTCAGACTTTTCTTCAAATCTCTCACACAGCGTCTCTCAACGCTTACTATTATAAGCAAATCAAACAAAATCGTAAGCACATGGGGTCATGGAGATGTTAGTGCTCAGCAGAACCATCCAGAGAATGGCAGGGCCACTGTCCCCTGCATGCATACCTCACCGGGCTATTTATGGATCTCAGTCAGGACGAAACATGGAGTGAGAGAAGGGGGAAAAGACAGATATAGATGTGAGGAGTATGGAGACATGGGGGAAAAAGTGGGAAGGAGCGGGACAGGAGAACTATAGCAAGTTAGCACAGGTGCTGAGAGAGACAGGCTGGAGTACATGGCTAAAGGAAAAGTGGAAGTGATCTATCAGTTAAGCTCTAAAGAAAACAAGCTGATTGTGAGATGAGCATAATCAGATCATATCACCATAGCCAAAAAACATTAACAAAAAGGCTGCATTTTAAGAGTGACCTATAATATCTGTAGAGTAAAAATGTGTTAAAATACATGTGCAGATCGATCTAATTGTTCATATTATATATTTAATAAAATAATGATTACATCCACATTTCTTTATTTATACAGAATATATACTGCTCAAAAGTTTTGGCTCAGTAAGATTTCTTTGCAATGTTTCTGAAAATACCTTTTATACTCACCAAGGCTGTATTTATTTGATCAAAATACAGTTAAAACCGTAATGTTGTGAAATATTACTACAATTAAAAAATGCTTTCTATTAATGTATTTTAAAATGACGTTAATTTCTGAGATGTCAAAGCTGAAATCACTCATTACTCCAGTCTTTAGTGTACTATGACCCTTCAGAATTTATTTGATAGAGATCTTTAGTAACAAAAGTTTTACTGTTACCTCTGATCCATTTAAAACATCCTTTCTGAAAAGTATTTTAAAATCTTACTGACCCAAACTATTGAATGTATAGTGTGTGCTTTATATGTATAATAATGAAGTTAACAAACATGCTAACAACATGCTAGAAACATGTTAATCATGCTAGAATCATGCTAGCAACATATTCATGCTAGAAACGTGCTAGTAACTTGCTAATCATGCTAACAACTTACTAAACATCCTAGAAACATGCTAGCACCATGCTAGTAATGTTAATCATGCTAGAATCATGCTACTAACTTGCCAATCATGCTAGAAACGTGCTACATTAATTCTAATCATGCTAGAATCATGCTAACACAATGCTAATCATGTTAACTACATGTAAGTAACTTGCTAATAAGCTAGAAACATGATTATAACATGTTAATCATGCTAGAAACGTGCTGGTAACACCCTAGCAACCACCCTGAGTACCCTAGCTATCGCATAACACTTTAGCAACCAATCCAGGTACCCTAGCAACTGCATAGCAACACCTTAGCAACCACCCCAGTAACCATAGCAACCACACAGCCACTCCCTAGGAACCGCCTAGCAACACCTTGGAAAAAATCCCAGGGACCATAGCAACTGTATATTAACACCCTAGAAACGACTCTCTGTGCCCTAACCGCATAGCAACACCCTAGCAATGTCCCTCGGTACCTTAGCAACTGCATAGCAACACCTTAGCAAACACCCCGTGTGCCAAAGCAACCTCATAGCAACATCTTAGCGACCACCCTGGGGTACCATAGCAACCACCCCGGGAGCCATAGCAACTGCATAGCAGCACCCTAACGACCACCCCAGGTAGTTTAGCAACACCCTAGCAACCAACACAGGTACCCTAGCAACCATATAGTAACACCCTAGCAACCATTTTGAGTACCATAGCAACTGCATGCAACACCTTAGCAACCACCTAAAGTACCTTAGCAAGCGTATAGTAACACCCTAGCAACGGCCCTGGGTATCTTATCAACTGCATGGTAACACCCTAGCACCCACCCCAGTTAACCTAGCAACCGCATAACACCCTAGCACTTTTGGAGAAAAACAATGGCACAATAAAAAAAAATAATTTTCATGTCTATGTCCAATCCCTCACTTTTCCTAGTTATATAAGGTAAAAAAAAATTGTACCTTTAATGTTTCACAAACTTTTCCTACTGGGCCTCCCTTTTGTAGGGAAAAATATTTTTAAGGCAACTTAAAACTAATTATTATGTTTTGAATATCGATATTTTTCTTACAAAAACGCATTGACTCGCTATGGGAGGCCTTTGTTCACCCCCCAGAGCTGTGAGAGACTCTTTTTTTTTTATTTTTATGGATGGGCGCTTATTTAACTTCTTTTGGACTGAAGCACTGCAACACCCACTGAGAGGCATTAAACGGCTTGAAAGATCAAAGACAATTTTTAATACAAGTCGATTTGACCGGAAGAAGAAAGTCATAAACCCCTTTCACACTGCACGTCGGACCCGGCATATTGCCGGAACATTGACGGGTCGCCTTCTGTGTGAAAGCAACCACGTCCCGGGATTGATTCCGGCATTGAACCCGGGTCGGGGACCTAGTAACATTGCCGGGTTCAACCCGGGACGAGCGCTGTGTGAACAAAAGCCAGATCTAATGCCGTGTCGAAGTGATCGTTATTGTGTGACTCTTTTACCGGCTGTTTTGAAGGAAGATCAATGTTCGCGACGAAAATATATGTGCAAACTGTAATGAAGCAGAGATCAGTTAGTTCCTCACTTTCCGCGCTGACGCCGAGATCGTTCGCTTGCTTCAGTGAAAGTATATCGTGCCTAACGTTTTTGACTCGTACATTACACGTCACGCCCTGATGTCATGTGTCGTTACGGGATCTTTACAGGTTGTGTGTGAAAGCACGCACATATCCCGGGTAATCACTGGCAGTGTGAAAGTGCAAAATCTAGCGACCCGGGAACAATTGCCGGAACACTTTACCCGTGTATTTGCCGGAATGGCAGTGTGAAAGTGGCTATATACACCTAGAATGACTTGAGGGTGAGTAATTTATGGGCTAATTAAAATTTTTGGGTGAACTAACCCTTTAAGCTTTAAAGTGTTCCATCCAGGTCACCAGTAGCAAACAATGGTGCCCTGCTGGCCAGACTTAGTAATTACACAATTTCAAGCATTTTATCTGCGTTATATGTTCTGTAAAAAAAAAAAAATTATCATATCGGGGCAGCATATCCGCCGATACCGATATCAGGACAGGCTCATACCGACCGATAAAAATCTGCAAAATGATATATAAATCGGGCTTTAATACATACATATATGGGCCCACCCATACATCATGTCTTGTGTAGAGCAATGGTATTGCACTTGGTATTTAAATAATAAAATAAAATAATATATTTTATAATTATTTACATTTTTATGAATTTAAATAAAATCAACAGAACTGATGGACCGACTGCAGTACCATTGGTAAAACACCCTGTTAAAGACCCTAGAGATACATACACTGCATTTTAACAGGGTAAAACTCTTCTCTTCTTGGCTAACATTATATTTTTGTTGGTTGTGTAGGTGGCAAAGTTTGAACATTCATCACAAGCAAAACCTTTTGAAACAGGCAGAGGCTTTGGGAAAGAGTAGGCCTATGTACAGGAAACGTTCGGCCAACTTACTTGTTTTCAAAGACTATTGTGAGGGAGTCTTCATGTACATCCTTGATGAAACCCTAAAAAAAAGAAGAGAAAATATGTAAATAAGCATAAGTATTTTACATGGAACCAAGTTCGAATCTGTTGATGAGGGAGCAACATTGCTAACAACATCTTTGTGAAATGCAAAGGTGATATAAGCACGTGCTTTTATTCATTAAATTTATTAAACAGACAAAGTAACATGTATATATATGCTTCAAATGTGGAAACAAGCACGTCACAGGTGTAGTATTTGCTAGCTGGTGAATGTGAGAAGTAATTGGGCAGTTGGGGGGAGGCACCCAAAGTCCCCTCCTCAAAATCTGTTCCTCATCCATCATTCCTCCTTCCTCCACAAATCTATCAGAGCTGCCATAAAACGATTACTCCAGTCGCCACCCCAATCATAGCTCAACGACATACAGACAATGCCTAATATGGGACGGAGAGATTGAGACGAGAGAGAAAGAGAGAAAATTAGACAGAACAAGCACTACTATATAACCTGCTTGAAAGAGACTGGCTGATCTCAGGATAACTGCCCATAATGCCTGCCCATTAACAAATCAGCAAATAGCCTGAAAGCAACTGGGCAGTCTTTTTTATATAGACTGTCCTGTATTGAATCCATTCCAACATACTAGATTGAAGTCACATATTCCTATGTCTTCTGACGGTTAATCCTAGGAGAGGCACAGAGTCTTACATTAGGGTGGCAATTTTGGGAATGTGACACTACAGACGTGGCAGGACTCAACTGGATGAGTGGCAAATAACTAATCCATGATGGAGACTCTTGGCCATGTGTGTCCTCCATTCATTGCCCCGCATGTGGGGAACCTTACAGAAACCTTGCAAAAAAATACAGAAGTCATATGAACAGAACAGAAGAGAGACTAAACCGGCAAGTATTGATCTTTTACATAACATTAAAATGAGGGGTCATGGAATGGAAAGTAAAGAGAATAAAGGATAAAACCAGAGAGCAGTGGTAGTAATAGTATTGGTGGGGGTTGTACAGTGTTGGGTGTCAGCAACAAGATCACCTGTTCCTCTCCCACCTGCTTTGGTCCCTCAAGAGTTTTACAGCTCGAAACAGCCGTCACTGTCACCTTAGTGCAAAATAGTACATCCCTAAATAAAAAACTCGTATAACGTATAACATAAGCCCATCAATACATAATGTTTCATTCGGTTTGTTCTTAAAACATAAAAAAATTAAAAACACTGGGATTTTTTTTTGCCAAGGATTTCACACTTCCGCTGAGTTGGAAGAAACATGTGATATGTATTTGTTGTGCTTTATGACATACATTTGTGTGACTTTGCAGCTGGAGCTTGATAATGCTGGAGGGTCACACTACAACATTTAAAAGCCATGTGATTGATCCATCACCAGGTACTTATCTCAGTCTGAACAAATTCACCTTCATTAGGCAACAGTGGCTCAGAAACAAATGTTTGCTCGAAACAACCCATTTAAGTTGATGCAACACTATCACAAAAACCATCATGTTTTCTCATCACAAAAGCCGGACTGAGTGGTTTCCCACAGAATAACCTGAACTCAAGCTGACAAAAAGAGGACAGGCTTGTGAACACAGAACCAATGGCACCAGATTTCACATATGCCTGAACACAACGTAAACCTGACACTTTGATAAGCTTAAAAACAAGCTCACAACCTTCCAGTGGGCAGTCCACATAAAAATGATTGAGTCATTAAGGAAGAATGACAACGTCAGACACCATTGACTTTCACTGTCTGGAAAGGATGCAAGAAAGTAAATAATGTCAGTCCCCAGCAACTCCTTTTGTGGCCCACAGAAGGAAGGAAGGATTTGGAACAACATGAGGATTATAAATGATGACAAATTTCATTTTTAGCCTAACTATTCCTTCAAGCACTAATGCCCCATTATGTGTCTCAAAACACCCATGTGATGTTTAGAAAAGCTGCCAAGGTAGGGCAGCTCACTAGATTTTGAGAACCAGCCACCAGATTCTAATCAAGAGACTCACTGAATAACAGAATTTGGTGCTTGTATGGTTTACTAGACGAGAAAAAAATTATATCATATATATATATATATCCATCAGGCCGATGAATAGCGAGCAGGTCAAAACAACAGAGCGCCCCTTACATCATGGGCCTCTTTGAAAGTGATACACATCATCGCATCACACCTCCAGTTGTCCTGACCCGTTTGAGCATACGTACACTATATCTTAATGGTTTAATATTGTTTTTTAAAACGAAGTTACCTTGTAGAAGGCCCCGTTTGAGCCGCGGACCTCCACCGCCAGCCCGTCCATGTTCGTCGGCGTGTCCCCACGACTGTGCCTCTCTTTGGGCGCTACGAGAGCGTGCGAGTCCGGTACCACCCCCAGCTTCACGGGCCTCTCGCCGTTCTCCGGCCGCTTGTGTGTGTCCAGTGTTTCGGGTGGGAGAGGGGGCAAAGGTGACGGGGGGAGCACAGGAGCCACGGGGAAGGGTTCAGCTCCGACACCCTTTCCAGCGGGACACGTTAGTAACTCAATGACGGCTGCCTAGTGTGCGAGGGAAGCTCGCACGAGTGTCGTAAGAGGCGAGTCTGGAGCTGGAGTGATGCTGTCTGATGACGGTGGATGTAAACGAGGTGTTAGCACAATAGCTAGCGCAGCCGCTAATCAACGGTCACCGACACCTTCTAGCACTTGAACTCACGGCTCCTGCATATGTCGGGGTGTTTTTCGTGGGAATGCTCTCTACTATGTCTGAGAACGCTGTTGATTAGGACGTTTGTTCTTTAATAAGACTGTGGTGATGCGCTATTTCACCCTTCCCCTCCAACACACGCCGTCAGAGTGGAGCAGCAAGACTGTGAATGACCCCGAAATCCCCACCCCTCTCCACTTCACGTCCCGCCCATCTTAGCTTTCGTGGTTATGATTGGTCTATCGCAGTGCCACTCACACACAGCTGGGATCTGTAATTGGTGGAACCGTCGGGGGGCCGGTCGACGCGGACCCAGGGCTCGCGGCTCCTGGTTCCCCGGGCTTGTCTTATTAGCGCCAGTCGTGTAGTTGCTATATTTGGGTGGCTCTGACGGTCCGGTTCACAAAAACTCTGATACATGTCATGTAAAGAAAGACGACAGTTTCCAGACGCGCTTTCTTTCTCTATACTGATATATTCTAGGGAACAATTATTAACTAACATGAGGCGAATATTTATCTTACGCAGAATTTTGGAACAGTTGCTTTGGGCCTTTCATAATCTCAGACATACTGTGAAACCGCATGAATCATGAATTGTACTTAATTTATTTGAAACACACTGGTTTCACTTTGAAGGCTTTGGTGCTTAATGTACAACTGATTGATTTTGTACGACAGATGTTTTTTTAATCTTTAAAATATCCTGTTTTTCTTTTTGAATCAGTCTCGAGTTGAGTTCTAAACTAGTGATAGTTAAGTGATATATCTAATATAAAATAAAACAAAAGGTACCATTAAGATTACATAAGCTCAAAACATTAATAAAAAAAAAATGTCAACAGGATATTAGGATGCTTAACAACAGTTGTGAAAGGTGTAAACTGCTCCAGGATGTTGGCTGATTTAATGTTATTATTGCGTAAGAAATGAGACGCCAAGCAGTTTGACCAAATGAGAGGGTGAGGAACTCAGGAGGGGGTTAAAGGCATGAGGCAGCTGAAGACAGCAGATGTTGAAGGACATGTGTCATACATCAGAGGATGTGAGGAAGTCTGAGCAGATCCAAGCAACTGCATTTTTGAAGGGTTTCATTATATAAAGTGAACAGAAGATACTGTTTTATAAGAAATGTGGCACATGATCCTTCAGAAATCAGTCTAATATGTTGATTTGGTGCTTAAGAAAAATTTCTTATTAATGTCGAAAACAGTTAAAAAACAGGAAATGAACAGGCTATTTTTATTTAACACTGATGCATTGAATTGATCAAAAGGGACAGTAAAGACATGATAATGTTAGAAAAGATTTCTATTAAAATAAATTTAAATAAATTCTATTCTTTTGAACTTTTGAACTGAAATTGTTTTGAAATTGTTATAATAATATTTCATAATATAACTATTTTACTTTATTTTTTTTTATCAAATAAATGCACATTTCTTACCATAAGATGCTTCATATCATTTTTTAAAAGTAATAAAAAAATAAAAATAAATTTAAGATCTTTTAAAGATGGTTTATAAACTGAAGGTTGGTGACAGAATTTTCCCACTGAGGTAGAAGTCAGTCAAGGCCAGTCAAAGAAAACAACAGAAAACCATCTGTAGTAAACACACTCATAAGTGACATTTTAACACCAACAGAGGGTAATGTCCATATGTCTGCTCAAATTGAATAGCATCTTTTATCCACAGAGCAGCAGTAGGTGCATCTATGAATTAAGGAGCTCTGAATTGTTAACGCAACGGTTGTCGGTACGGTCTGGCAGTTATGTAGCTGTGAGAATTAGGTGTCTCTTTTATTATAAATTATAGTGCATGCTTTACAGTTGCTCAGTGCTATTATACTTATTTATTTGTTTACATTTTAGAGCTCATTCAAATGCAGACATTAATTTTGAAATCTGTCATCTTTCTGATCCAGGTTCTTATTTGGGTTGTAAATTTCATGATACTCATTCTGGAGGCACAGAAAACTAACGTCATTCTCGGATTGTTAGATAGCAACATAGGAACATACATAGTCTCAAGCCTTTTAATATGTGCATTTCAAGAATCAGGAACTGCATTTACTTTATATGCACTTATGCACCTAATGTGAGCTTTCATTTTCAGCATGATAAATGAACCAGAAGCTATAACAAACACTTTTTTTTTTACTAACGATTTCACTCTTACAACAAACGATTAAAATATTAGAAAAAAGGAAACAAGTTTTGGAAATAATAGGAAAAAATGCAGCACATTACTGTTTATCAGTGTTTATTGTTGCATAATCATAATGTTTTACATTCTATTTTAAAAAAAGAGTAGGTGGTATGTAATGCAGTACTTTATTATTCTATTCTGAACAGCCATTTTCTTGCTAAGGTGAACGTATTGATATACATTTGAGCCATCTAATGTAAAGGCACCCAAAGCAAACACATGCAGTCTCATTCTAGGCATGTAGGTTCTTTCATTTTAGCAGTGCAGAATCTGATCTGACAGCATATGTATGCATTGGCCTGTCTTTGATTATGTCCTCCAGTAGGTGTCAGACCTGATTTGGAAATCCTTAAAACAATTAAGAAGAGCTTGACCTTTGCTCTGGTTTCTGACTTGCTGTGATCCAGGATCTTTGGTTTTTAAGCAGCTTTTTCTATAATCCTGAACCAGTTCTATTTGCTTATTTCTCACTTTTATAACAATCTTGTGTTTCTGTTAAAACAACAGGGTATAGCAGATTTTACAGATGTTGGACACAAAACTGCCATTCAAAAATTGGATGTCAATATATTTATTTTTATTTTTTTGAAAGCAAGAATTTAATACTTTTGTTAATCAAGGAGATATGAAACCGTTGAACAGTTTGGAAGCCAGTTTTTACCACGGAGTTAAAAAAAAAAAAGAAATCTTTTTATGTCACAATTCAGACTTTTTTTCAGATTTCATAAATGAAAAAAGTCAGAAATGGAAGATAAAACACAGCCTTACCTTCTCACAATTCTGAGTTTATATCTTGCAGCTCTGTTTTTTTTCACCCATGGAATAAAAAGTAAAAAAGGTAATTGCAACTTTTAATCTCACAATTCTATGTTTTGTTTTTGCAAAGTAAATTTATATCTCACAATTGAGACTTTTTTCCTCAGAATTTCTCTCGCCGTTCTGAGAAAAAAGTCTGAACTGGGAGATGTTAATTCAGAATTTTGAGAAGAAAAAAAAAGAATTGTGAGATAAAGATCTCTTGCAATTACCTGTTTTTTATCCCATGGTGGAAACAATTTTCCAAAGTCAAGACTTTTACATGGTTACAAAAGATTTATATTTCAAATAGATGCTAGATGCTGTTCTTTTAAACTTTATATTCATCAAAGAATCCTGAAAACAAAGTATCACCGTTTCCACAAAAATATTAAGCAGCACAACAGTTTTCCCCATTGCTAATAATAATAAATGTTACTTGAGCACCAAATCAGCATATTAGAATGATTTCTGAAGGATCACATGACACTGAAGACTTGAGTAATGACAAATTCAGCTTCACCACCACAAAAATAAATTACATTTTAACATTTATTAAAACAGACAACAGTTATGTGTTATGCTATTTTACACTATTATTGTTTTACTGTATTTTTGATCAAATAAATGCAGCCTTGGTGAGCATAAGAGACTTATTGAAAAAAACAACCCCAAACTTTTGAACGGTAGTGTAATACCTGACTTCAGTACAGACATAATAATAATAAAGTATTTTAAGCTATACAGAGAATGCATTAGAATCTCCTCAGGCTGTATGGGACTCTAAACATTTGCCCGAAGAGGCTGAAGGTGTAGCTCTGA
Source organism: Carassius carassius (assembly GCF_963082965.1). Classification (NCBI taxonomy): domain Eukaryota; kingdom Metazoa; phylum Chordata; class Actinopteri; order Cypriniformes; family Cyprinidae; genus Carassius; species Carassius carassius. Next base: position 13,411,891 of record NC_081756.1, on the reverse strand, counting down.
CACGTGTGATCCAATGATCACGTGCCACCGCCTCATACCAGCCGTGTCTTAGTGACATCACTGACATTGTCACAGTGGCGACAGGTAATTTGTCAAATCTCAGCCTGATAAGCCATTTTCACGACATGTGTGAAAAACTTTCAGCATGTGTCTTACAAAGACTCCAACACTGATTAGCATCTGTATGAGGCTACTAAACATCTGCACTGCGGTTCAGACGACTTCTGGGAAAAGATGGTACTCGTGATCCCTCGTGCACCCTATGACGCAGACAAGGGCAGAAAAGGGATCTGCGGAGCTCTTGGCGAGCATCGTTGCAAAGAAAGATGTAGAAAAGAGGGTCTAGAAGGGTATTGAGACTGGTGAGCCCATAGCAGATCCTATAGTAAAGGTAAAGAGAAACTTCCACCAAACACTGGTCTTTTTCACTTTCCGTGAGAAGCAGGGTAACAATTCTGTAGCCGACCACCAGATGATAGGGACCAAAAATGACAATGAAGATGACAGTGATGACAACCAGGGTTGCGACGATCCTGCGGCGTTCGTGATCCATGACAGACGGGGAGTTCCGCAGAGTCAGCCCGATTCGGCCAGAGGTGTACCTGAATGTCAAATAAGAGGAAAGGAAGGCCAAAAGGTTGTGAATGATACAGTTATGATTGTTTTTACAGTAACATTCCTTTAAAGAGACAGACGTATCTGTGTTTGTCATCTGTGCAGTGGCATATTGATGGCATGCTAATTCATTCCTAGGCCTGTGTACTGAGACAGCATGTTTCTAACATGCCTAAATATGGGTTGGTAAAAGGTTTTTGTAAGGTTAACAATGCAGGTGGATTCAACGACAAACAAGAGTGTCTGCAGTAATACATTTTAAAGTTTAAATCACATGTGCCAAGTTCTTGTACTCAGATGTACTCATACTCTTAGTATTCATGTTGGTTTCATAGGGTTTTAAAAACCTTTTATACCTTTTATATTTGAGAGAGAATTAATGCCACATATACAAATATATAACAAATACATAAGTAAAAAGTAAAAGTATATTCTTGACCCCCTGAATTCACAACATGTACTTTTCTTATTTTTAAAACGGTCTTTAAATGTTCTATTTTAAAAGGAAAAGCAAGGTAAATTTATTTATATAGCTCATTTCATACACAATTGTAAAAGGTTCAAAGTGTTTTATTTAAAAAAAAACATACAAAATAAGCATAAAATAGCCATAACAGGTGATTAAGAAATAAAATTAACAATAGAAAAGTATATAAAAAAATCAAATGTGATTTTTTTTAATATCATGAATTAATATCGCTGCATTTTTAAGTAGTCATGCTACATGTTTTTTTACAACCTGAACTAACTCTATCTGGTCATAAACTGGTCTAAAGTAAATTATCTTATTTTAAGAGATGCATTGACTTTGACACACAGGGTCAGCAGAGGCCCTCTCAGTGACATCATTTCCTGTTTAATGATTTTATTTCCTGCATATTGGTTGCGCCACATTGGTTTGGCTGATCATTAATTTTATTTTTAAATATTAATATAATTAATACATTTCTGAGAAATACTAAACAAATAAACTATGTGATCTAGGGAATTTAATTCCTTTAACGGTGATATATTTTTTGCATTATGAGATGAGTACAGTTTTATCACCCTGACATTGACCTTATGACCTCCTCCCTAAAAGCATAAATGAATTTTATTCAGAAATTTAAAAAATGCTCATTGAAGAAGAAATTTAATGCACATGTGAACATAATTTTAAATGTGTTTTTAAATTCATTATTAGATTTGGACTAAAAAGAACATTATTTTATTGACCCAAGCACACTCACATGAATGTAAATGCATTTCACTTACCCTAGTATAGAGCAGGGCATTAGAAACCCTAAAGCAACTGTGGCGATTTTAAAGTACGCATATCTGGTGCTCACAGGGTACTGCTCCAGACACAGCTCTCTCTGGGGCTCGAACACAGATGGGTAGAGACCAGTCAGGCAGAACAGAAATATCAAAGTCCACACTACCATACCGGAAAATGCTGCCACCCACACTTTCCGTACACCGCGGCTGCTGAGAGGGTACACGATTGCTAGAAAGCGGTCCAGGGCGATGAGGCAAAGAAAAATGACACTGGCATAGAGGTTGACATAAAAAACGTAGCCCACTAGCTGGCAGGTCACAGACCCATAAGGCCAGTGGTGGTCTCCCTGCAGGTAGAGAATCCACAGTGGCAAGGTGAGTAGCTGGAGAAGATCTGAAAGCAGTAAGTTCAGGATATAGACCAGCTGGCAGCCGCCTCCGCCAGACCGACCTAGCTGGTATAGTCCCCAGAGGGAGAGCAGGTTAGCTGGGAGTCCAACAGAGAAGGCAAGGCTGTAGATGTAGGTCAGAACTACTCTGTCATTTGCCAGAGGGATTTGGCAGCTCCCATTGGTCAGGTCTGTGGAATTGTTTTTAAAATAATTTTAAGAGTATAGGTTTACAACAGAGTTTGCACAATATAACGGTACCATACTAGAAGATATTAGACATTATTTTTATGTAAGTCGGTATGAATCAGTATTGGACATCATCAGTATTGCCATCAACTAGAAAGCTAACAAACATTCTATTCATCAAAAATTTCTGGGAGAAAAAGTACCACAGTTTCCCAAAATGATTAAGCAGAACAAGTGTTTTTAACATTGATAACCTAAATGTTATAAAGAAAATAAGAAACGTTATAAAGAAAGATGAGAAATGTTTCTTGAGCACTAAATCAGCATATTAAAAGGATTTCTGAAGGATCATGTGACACTGAAGACTGGAGTAATGGCTGCTGAATATTCAGCTTTGCCATCACAGGAATAAATTACATACTAAATTAAAAACAAATATATATATTTAAAATATGCATTTAAAATTGTTATAATATTGGATTTATAAGTTAAATTAATTTGAGTTTTTACTATATATTTTTTATCAAATAAATGCAATTAAAAGATGTTTTGTTTGAAAAAAAAAATCTTACACCAGTCTTTTGAACAGTAGTGTATACTTTTCAATGTCGTAATGTTTAAATTCATTTTAAATGATTGACTTTAGAGTTTTATTTTGAATATGTTTAATTAATTCAGACAAAACAGTAGCATATTTTAATATCAACCATAACATGAAAAAAAATCACTAATGAACATCAGACAATTTTAATATTGTAGTACATCTCTAGTTGTTTTAAATATATTATGCAGAGGAATGTAACTTACTCAGATGCATGGTTTTATGGTTATGACTTGTCCATGACATTTGAATCTTTAAAATTTTCATTAAACATGTTAAAACAGACCACTCCTCAGTTTCTCCAGTCACCTCTGACAATGGTTAAACAACCTGAGCAGAACACAGAAATGTCACACAATACTGTTCCATTATGAAATTTATGTCTGTCATTAGACAACACAACAATGAACAGACAACAAACTGTGCTTATATTAAAAATATAAACATTCTCACCTCTGTCTGGTCTGGAGAGCGTCATCTGCATGTCCAGCTCCAACACATGTGCATAAACCTGTGCATGCATGCATTAGAGTGCAAGTTCTGCCGTGTTCAACCATGGGCTTGTCTGGCTTTTTGATCATTTCCCCCAGCAGGAAGCCACTTCTACTGCTTTTGAGCAGCAACATCCTGAAGCCTTTCTCCTTCAGAACAAAAACACCCTCCTGCCTGCTGGCTATTATGTGAGGCAAAGATATGAGAGAGTCCAGGCTGTTCTTTCAGACGGAAGGGCCACTGAGAGACAAGCTGTAACACCCTTATAGTTGTTTCCATGTCCCCTGTGTCACCCCTCTACCCCGGGTCCCCCTGCTCTAGCTTACTGGCCTGCTCTGGATTACTGTTTTGAATGATGTATCTTAACAATGTAAAAGCAAAGTACATTAACAATAGAAGTTTTAAATGCTATTGAACATTTAGTAATCCTACAGAAATTTTGGTTTTGTGATGCACACCATGCTGAAATGATAAAAATATCATATGAACATATTAGTTATATAAAATATGAATATTATTAAAATATATACATTTTTTAAAATGTTGTGAAGTGTGCTAGGAATGCCACTGATTCCAAACAATAGAGGCATTTATTCTACATGTGAACATGTGGTAAATTAATGAAATCAGGAAAGAATTCATGACCTGAGATAAGAAAGACCAGGAAGTGGATTAGAACTGAAACAAGCAAAGAAGTTGCCAATTGAACCTTTAATGATGATTTAAAACGCATTCACACTGGGAGAGGAAACAATATCAAGGCCAACATGGAAATACGTGTTGTTGGCTTCTTTACAGTCACTAGATTATGTTGATTAAATAATATATAACATGTTAAGGATTTGGTGAATAAACCACAAAATGAATAGGACAAAGTTTGTAAGAATTTGATGCACAAAACGTACAAATATGGCTATAGTTCATTATTCAAGTTACATTAGTTTGAGTAGTCATAACCATAACTGTAAAGTATAAATATAATCCTAAAGTATTGTTTAATGATATTCTGGCATTGCATTTACAATTTACATGTGGCCAGATCAGGTTTTTGTACAGACTACAGGTGTTGTTGTTTTTTTGCAAACACTGTTTGTCATAGTAACAAACAAACTCAGGTAAACCATGCGGGAGACTTTCTATTTACATGCTACACTTATGCATTTGGCAGACACATTTATAAGAAGCAAATCACATTGCATTCAAAGGTATACATTTGATCAGTGCATTTTCCCGGTAATCAAACCTTTATGTTCCTAGCACTATGCTACAGGACTTACAGTTGGATAGGCAAAAAAAAATTAAATAAAATAAAAAAACACTGAACTGAACTGATATCTGGCTGCTGCATTTAATTCAGTGTTTCATCAGCTTTTCAAAAGTACATATCAAATGTTCATTTCACCTTCCTCTTTTTGATTGACTTCCTGCAACACAAAAGCTTGCAGACATATGCTAAGGTCAAAAGAGCAATCACAGCGAACGTCAGTAGAAAGGCCAACACATCTATGTTGTGGTATGAGTACCAAGGCAAGTTATTCCCCTCTGAGAGAAGGTGAGCTGCTCCTTTGTGTCTAATAACGGACTCAATCCAAAAAGTGGCACTATCGAGAGGAGACAAGGGTTGATCGCGATGCAGCTCCGACAGTTTGCGGATGCTGCTCCGGTACAGTGGGTTCTCAAGGACGTCTTTGAGGGCTTCAAGGAATTCATGCGAGGTGAGTGTTGCGACTTGAAGCACTCGAGCCGCACCTCGAACCTGCAGTCGCAGAACATTATCAAACTGGTCAAAGAGGAGTGGCAAAGCTAAGATGGGGACTCCATGGTAAATAGCTTCATAGATACCATTGGTGCCTCCATGAGATACAAACACACAAGTCTTTGGATGCCCCAGGAGATCATTCTGTGGAAACCACTCCAGAAGTAAAGTGTTGTTTCCCAGGGTCGAAGGTCGTTCCCCATAGTACCTCCACAAGACTTTCTGAGGGATCTCAGCAAAGGCTGTAGCAATGGCCTCTGTGATTGCTGTAGGAAGAGCACTGACTGCTGCTCCCAAGGACATGATGACTACTCCATGCTCCCCAGAGCTCTGCATGAACTCTTCCAGCTCCGCAGGAAGTGCTTGAGCCGGCTGACATTGAAAGCCACCCATGTAGACCACGTTAGGCATGGTGGGCCGTGGAAACTCAAAAACAAAGTCCATTCTCATCAACCAAATGTCAGCAGATTGTTGCATTGTCAGAAGATCAGTGCCGGGTGGGTAGTGACGCTCAAGCAGCTCTCTGTAAATGGGCGCGATGATGTATCGCTCCTGAAGGAGGCTGAACAGATACCGTATAAAGTTTTCCGTCCGCTGTAGGAAGTTCATTTGGTCAGAGAGCAATGAATTGTACATTGGGACGTGAGATGGAGGTGAGGGTGCAATTTGCATGTGAGCATCCCCTGCATTTAGCCAACGTACATTGTAAACCATGGGAAGGTGGAGGAAATTGGCTAACAGGACACCAGCTGGGAACGCAGGATCTGTTAGCAGCAGGTCAAACTTAGCTTCTCGCAAGCGTTCAATGAGCGCTGCATCGTCCAAAACGGCGGAAACCATTCGAAGCGCTCCATTGTGAAACACCTTTAGCATGTTGGTGATATCTTTCTGCTGTTCCAAAAAATGAAAAAAGAATGACATCCTTTGTAGTGCTAGCGACCTCTCCATCAACATCTTAAAGTAGTCAGGGCTAACATCTCCAGTCTCCATTGGGTTGACTGTGATGGTGCTGTAGAGGGAAGAATTCTCTTGGATATACCAACTGTTAGATGAACGCACCACAGTAAGGCTATGACTGTGGCTGTGGAGTTTTGTCAAAATGACTTTCATGTTCAGCCAGTGGCTGCCGTCCTCAGGCCACACCAGGATATTTCCTCCATGACAGCAGCAGATCACAAAGAGTACACAAGTCAGTGAAGATATTTGTTTCATCTTTCAGAAAGCTGAAAAAACACAAAGAGTGCAGAGAAAGTACAAGATGTTTACAATATTACAGCTAGAGCATTTTATGCCATTAGAAATATTTAGACATTTCCCATATACATATTCCCATATGATATTCTATATCACTACTGGAATTACATGTTTGCTTTTTAAGATAATAATTACTTTGAAAGCTGGAACAAATGATACCTGTGACCCTGTGTAGAGTGATAATCTCCAGATCTTGAGGTAACAAGAAAAAAATGCTCTGGATTTCTTAAGTGTTCAGTACAAGATATCCATCTCATCCTTAATGGCCGATTCCTTACTTGTGAGGAACTTCTCCTTTTCTTTTTCTTTCTTAAATCCCACATCCCCTCCAGCTCCTCTCATTGGCTTTCTCTCTCCATCTGTCTGCCCTGCACTGTGGATTTGCAGCACAAACACCCACGTTCAGCACAATAGATGTCCTCAAACACCCCTTTAATCCTTAACAAAAACAAAAAACAGACGCCTTCAGGAGGCTTTTCAACAAGCTATATCATGCCATGTGCTTATAGATCAAGGAATGAACATTTAAGACATTATGTAAAACCTTATGAAAACATCAGATTTTTGGCACATGAGTACTGATCTTTGTTTTTGAGGCTTTAGCAGTATACGTGATGAATTGAAAAGTTCAGAAAGTTTCATTTTACATTTTGTATAACTCAGATTCTGTTGATGCTCCAGTTTTGTGGATCAAACAGAAAAAATAAGCTTTGGATTTTTCTAAATTTATACAGATGCATTCAACACAGATATGATCATATTCAGCCACAATGTATCAGACATGGCAAAACAGGCAAAAGGCTGTCTACTTTTTAACCTGAGATCTAATTTGGCCTGTGTTTATAGATTTGGTTAAGCTTTCAATTGGAGGGAAGAATATGATATTTCTCTATTTTCCTTAATTTGAGTCAAAGTGAACTTCTGAACTGAATTACAAGGCAAAACTGGGGCACAGCAAAAGAAAGTGTTCAGAGAGGGCTATCAACAATCAGCTCACACAAGGTTCTGTTTGCCAGAAAACAGCTTGGATTGGTGCCTCTTGGACTGAAATGAATTTATTCATTTAATTCTGACATTCTTAAGGTCTCCATTCTGTTCTGTACTGTTCACAGAGATCGTACTATTCATTTAATGCATTTATTACATTACATTCATTTTATTAAAATGGTCATTTACACCATTACCATTATCATAATATAACTGATGTAAATACTGCAACCAACACCATCATATTATTATTATTTTTTTTTATCAAAACATTAAAAAATATATATAATACATTGTATTGCAGAAAAGCTAAATCAGGCAAACAATCTTGCAGTACTGGTTTGGAAAACTGGTTCAACTACTACCAAAAATTCCACTAAATCCCTCTCTCTCTCTCTCCCTCTCTCTCTCTCTCTCCCTCTCTCTCTCTCTCTCTCTCTGTAACATTCAACAGAACTGTTTCCACATCCAGACTATGATAATCCACCAAAGTTCAGCTTTTGTTCTGGCAGCTTCCAGGAAGTGGACTGAACTAAATAAAGCCAATCAGAATTTTGAGCATACACGTTGCTGCATCCTGAGGAAACATCAAATTACTTAACACTGTAAAAATTCATTTAGCTTTTGTTGTTTTCCAGCAAAATAACTGAACATCCTTAAATCAAGACAAATCTACCTGATAAACATATCTGTGTACATTCTGAGAATATTTTTGAACTTCATTATAACAGTTTCATCTTGTTTTTAGCATTAACACTCACTAAACATCTGTGATTTGACTTTAAATGTTAATAAATGGAAACAAACTTCCTCATAATAATATAGCCAGTCTAAAAATCTTGAGATGAGTTTTCATACTTTCGTTCATCGTATTTTGAACTGCACTTTGCTATAGGCGGCCTGTTTTTATAATAAACACTGTGATCAAAATGGTTTTAAATGATCTTTTTTCCAAAACTCTCACTTTTTGTGCTGAAAACCGAGATTTTGCAGTGTTAAGATGGCTGACAAGAACACTTTGTTTACCTGCAGTGGTTTACTAACTGTTCAAATTTGACTGTTATTTTTTGACACTCAGATGTGAAAGGAATTAGGATTTTATATAATGTTTAAAACAACTGGGTACAATTTTAAATAAAGATTACCTTAACATTTTATCTTCAAGCTTATTTTCAGAACCAAGTAAGAAGATATCAACAAATGTCTTCAACTTAGACACATGAAGAAGTCTTAAACAGCCCAACAAGCAAACAAACTGCAAAATCCTCTAATTAAGACACAAAATAACTAACTTGTAGATGACCCTTGTCTTGGAAAGATATCAAGCATTCAGCTTTGTTTGCTGTGGTGAGAAGTTTAAAAGAGGAGACAAGCTGCCAACTGTAACAAAGGCAGGTGTAATTGGTGACTTTGACTCCAGGCTATGACTCACTGCATTGACTTTATCACAAAGCCACAGCTTCCTCTTTCCTCTGATACTTTCTATAGTTCATATTACCTAGAACAAAAGCATTCCGCCTCTGGGAATACTAATGTTATATTTGGAGTTCACTGTGAATTGAACCTTAATGATTTATCATATTTTGCAAACTTCTATGGGTACTGCCTAGTCCTGACCAAATTTGCGTAAAAATGAAATGAATAGGAATATGTGTGTAGCTGTACATATAATTATGTATTTAAGTAAATTATGATATATGGTAAACTGTCTCCAGAGTCAATGTCCACTCCAACTCCAACAATATGAAAAAAATAAAATAAAAAAATAAATCACTTCCTCCACCTTCCACAGTGAATTAATCTGATGAGATCATCTGTTAACCCACTGTTGTTGTTACCTGGGTTGTCACAACAGGTTTCCCTCGCTAATTCCCTCGCTATTTGGCACCAGGAGCAAATGTTGCAGAAGGTCACATATATGCCCCCTGTAAAGAAGCAAATCATAGTTGTTCAGAAAGTTTAATTATGTTTAGTCTTGTTGTTCTGAGAAAACAGCTCAAGTAATTTGATTAGCAAATGGAAAAGTAAAGTCCACACTGTAAAAACTAAAGGTTCCTGGAGGCACCTTTTGGGGTTCTTCACTTCGCCACACCAGCGGAACCCTCTGAAGAGCCTCTAGGCACCGCTCTAAATGGGGGTGGTTCTCTGAGGAACTTTCAATGGTTCCTGGAGGAACCCTTTTGCTAGGATGGCCAGGAACCACCTGGGGAGCTTCAAGGCACCATTTCCCTAATTTCAGTTCTTTAATATTCAATACAAACATTGTGAGGATTTACGATGAAAACACTGTTGAAACACATCATCAGTCTTGTGAAAATGGTCCATGATTTCCTCCTGAATGGCCAACAGATACAGCAGAAAAACAGTGCGCTTTAGTGTACTTTTAATTGCTTTTCTATATAATGATGAACAGAACATAGGCACTCATAGTAAGGTGAACTCATGTCGGCAGGTTCATCAGCAAGAAGCTCTTCACCATCAGGAAAGTCTGCAGTGCTGCTCTCACCAAATGGGTCTCCTGTTATTACCACAGCTGTTCTGAGATTATGTGTAGGCTGTTCATTGAAAAAAAAGAGTGATTTACGTAAAATTTTATAATAAAAGCTGCATAATGTTTTGGATAAAATTTGTGTCCATGCCTAATTACCGGTATCCAAGAAAATGTTATAATATGCTCTTTCAGTTGGATGAAGTAGGTAGAAAAACATGGGTTACCTACATTCGAGTTCTATTGTATCTCAATGGTTTCTCTAGTGCTTGGGAGGCCCAAAGTGTAGGGGATACAAGAATATTTACATCTATTCTGAACCAACGATTGAGAGAAAAAGCACAGAATGCATGGTACACATCAGTCTTAGATAATAAGAAGTTGAATATTGTGACGAGTGGGGCGGGGCCGAGAGATGTGGGAACAGGAGCGAGGCAGGTGGAGTGAGTCCCACGGAGGAGATGGAAGGATATAAAACAGGAGCAACGACAGTGAAGGACGAGAGAGGACCAGGCCTGGACTTTATTTTGTGTTTGCTTTTTATTTGTGTGGAACAGCCATCCGCGAGGGGCTGTTGCGCTGTTTTGTCTTTATTTTGATCATTAAAATATCATTTGATTGTCCGCCGGTTCCTGCCTCCTTCTTCCCGATGATTAGGAAGGTTATATCATTACAAATATATATTCACAATGCAAATCACTGGTGGTACAAGAGAGCTACATTGCATCTGTATTTTTTAACATACAGTTGTTACGATCTTTGTTGTTATTCAGATGCTCTGGACACTGTTTGGCTATTGAAACAGGTAGATGGAGTAATACACCAATGACAGAAAGAATTTGTGGTTATTGTAAACTAACTAATATCTCTGCGATTGAAGATGAGAATCATTTTTTGTATGACTGTTCTTTGTATATGGATCTGCGTAAGTAATATCTGAGTGATCTCACACTTGTTAGTGATGTTTGTGTTGATGTGTCACAGGTTTGTGAGTCAAAGCATGCAGGGAAGATTAGCATTGTACATATATCATGGAATGAAAAAAAGAGCATCTGTCATGCTATTGTAACGTTGGAACTATGGGCCGAGAGGCCATGTATTCCTGAATAAACTACTACTACTACTACTACTACTACTGACGTATCCATCACTGAATGAACTCACAGAATTCAAAATGAATCAAAATCAGTTGCAAGATACTGCAGCAATAAAAGCAAGGGTTGTGTACGTAAGTAACAGATGGAATATTTTGGTATTATTTGTATAGTTTAGGGCGCAAAATGCTCTCGGTTACTCACGTAACCTCGGTTCCCTGAGATGAGGGAATGAGATATAGCTATAGGAATTGACCCTTTTCTCCAAATACTACTGAAGCCTTATTGAATTACGCCAAGGGCATTCAAGCATGCAAAATATGAGAGGCTCCCACTCTATATAAAGCAGTGCTTGTACTTCATCCATTCAGAATCATGACTGAAGCACTTGGCATTCTAAGATCCTGAGCTGTAAAAAGTGTAAAAAGTGACACAGCGATAAGAGCAATGTAAGTGTTACCCTCTATTCGGTCACTCTACATTGCAATGGGAATGTATAAAATCCATCCGTGTCACAGCGATGGAGCCTGGCTCAACTAAGTATGTCAAGTTTCATGTGCGGAACGTTAGACCTGAGCTGTGTTTAACAAGAGCGCCAATATCATTGCCGCTCTCGTTAAACACAGCTCAGGTCTACAGGACTTGGTCGAAACCATGGTAAAGTCAAGTGGGGGGGACACCAGGGGCAGAGTTAATGCAAATGAAACGAAGAATGTGAAATGGCGGAGTCTCCAGCTCCATCACACACAGAATTAGTTGAAGTTTGTTTAATTTCAATGAAATTATGTGTTGTTATACAACGGCCATACCAGTGCTTAAATAAGGAGAGTATGATGGTGATCATGTCCTAAAAGACATGATGAACAATATCATAACAATGTGATAAGCTGACAGGGACAGAATTGAATTAGTGGTACATCAATACAGGGGTTTATAAGACCAAGTTGAAACCACTCAGGTGGCTTGGATCATAACTAAGGCTGAGTAGGGGGTGCGCTGCTCACATTGACAGCACATGTGAGGCAAGCGATGACACATCTAGGTAATAAAACCTTGCGAAAGTGCTGGGTGACGACCAGCCAGCCGCTATGCAAATGTACTGAATAAATATGACATTTGCCCATGCCCATGAGGATGCGAGTCCATGGGTTAAGTGGGCCCTATCCCCTTTAGGACATTTCACGCCCTTAGAGCCATAAGCCAAAACAATTGCATCGCCGATCCAGTGCGACAGACTTTGCTTGGACAAAGGTAGGCCTTTTGTGTGCCCTCCAAAGCATACAACCAGCTGCTTCGAGAGCCTAAACTGTCTAGATAGCTTGGTATAAATGCACACCGCACATACATGGCACAGCAAAACTGTATTTAAGTGGCTCTGGCCTGGCCAGTGTTTTGGCCAGTGTTTTGGGATGGAAAGCAGATAGTGTTATACCTGTGTTTTAAATGTAGTCAAAACACTTTAGGCACATAACCCTTCATAGGTTTTAAGTTAAGTCTGCAATCACCTGTATTTACAAGTCGACAATTGACAGTACCTGCATTTCCCCAGCTCACTTAACAGAAGCCAGCAGTTTGAGCTGGAACTGCCCTTTTCTTTTTTCTCTTGAAGGAAGGCAAGAATTATTGGTATTGGGTAGTTGAATAGGTCTTCACCCTGCGACCCGTGAGAAGATTTGTCTCAGCGTAATTATTCTGAACAAGCTCTTCGAAAGTGCGCAATTCAGCGGTATCAGGTCCAAGATTGGGCAGAATCCGCTGTCTTTCTTTGGTACCAGAAAATAGCAACTGTAGAAGCCGCTCTCGCGGTCTGCTTGGGGCACTGTCTCTACAGCACAATTTGCGAAGATGTTGTGTATTTCCTCTTGCAGAACTGAGGCATTCCGCTCCTGTACTGTGGACATTAACACACTGTTGAAACCAGGCATCGTTCGGACAAACTGAAGTTTGTAGCTGTTCTTTATTGATTTCATAACCCACTGGTACCCCTGGCAGTGACTGCTACGCTTCTGTGAACTGTGACAGTGGGCTGCACACTGTGAGGGAAAGTTTAATACTTAATACTTCGAATTTATTGCACTGCATAGTGGAACAGTCAAAAACAAACATGACAATTGTTCTCTCCACCTGCATGGTGAACACACATGGAGCGAGCAGACTTTTTCAGTGGCTTGTCTTTGGCGCTGGGTGCACATGTCTTCCTCTGAGAGACAGCATCAGGAACGCGGCTTTGATTCCGGTGCCGGTGGCCTGCCGTCTCTGTCAGGGCTGGGTCTCTTGCCCTTCGAGACCAGACAGTGTTATACCCAAGCAGGAAGGTTTGCACAGGCACGCTTTGCCAGGAAGTGGCTGTTTCCTTGCTTCAACAAAGCGTCTCTATGAACATGGACGTCTCTACCACTGCTCCGAAGAGACCTGAGGGATTTATGGGAGTGTCAAGAAGGGCAATTTTTTCAGATTCCTTTAACTCAGAGTCAGTGTTAAGAGTAAGCCACAGATGATGATCTAGCAACACAAGATTCCTAATGCCTCAGTCGATCATTCGAGCTGTCATCTTCGTTGCTCTTAGGGCCAGATCCATGGCGCGTTGGAGCTCTTTGAAAACTTCAGGATCTGGCCCGTCCTCATCCAGAGACTTGGCCTGATACACCTGGACTATCGCCATCACGTGCAGTGCTGATGCTGCTTGGCCCACCGTGGAGAAACAAACATGACAGATCCGCATCAGAAGCTTTCTGCTGCTGCTCAGAAGAGGCTGCAGAGGAAGACCGCGGAAGGTCTAGTTGGGCGAGTTCATTGCTTTGGATGATGGCCACATGGAGCTTGAGTGTCCTGAGGTTCATATCTCCACAGTAGGGGCATTTGTTGGGGGATCGGATCTGCGTGGGCACGGACCAGGCAGAAGACACACAACATCAGAGAGTTTGACTGGCTCTGCACAGGAGAGGCAATTGCGAGTCATCCTTTGTTCCAAAGCTCACCGGAACATAGCATGGGAAGAGAAGGCATGTCTGCCGCAGCATGTAAATCATGGTGAGTAGTCTTGTTGATAGGCTTCTTGCTTCTCGTAGAAGGTTGGCTGAAGAAAAAGATTCTGAATGGATGACGTACAAGCTCTGCTTCAAGCCTGCAGTTTTTAAATGCAACAGCTCATGCCCATCGCAGGGAGGCAAAAAATCACTCTCAAGGACGTTTTTTTTTTCCACCTTACCCTGTTGGTGGAATGACTTACCTAACGTCATTCGAACAGCCAAACCCCCTTACAATCTTCAAGAAACAACTGAAACTCATCAGACCTTGTATAACGGGCACTTCTTGTGTTTATTGCCATCTTATGATAAATTGCTTGTTGTATTCCTCAACTGTAAGTCACTTTGGATAAAAGCATCTGCCAAATGAATAAATCTATATGTAAAACACAAAATGCAATTACTTATGTTTTTGCATTCAGCTTTATTGAATGCCCCAACATATTTTTATAATTTCTACATTCAAACATTTACAGGTATGCAAAAAAAAAAAAAAAAAAACACTAAAGCATATTTTAGTAATATCAAACCTCCAGTGTAACATTTCAATGGCTCAATATTAACAACATTCCAACTCCAGTGAAAATCATATCAAGCAGATATTTTATAAAGATACAGCGTGTGAGACACATAGTGTGAGATACAATGGAAATAATGCGCTATGTCTTTAAAAATTAAAACAGATTGCTGTCTTTAAAAATTAAAACAGATTTTAAAAAATCTATAATGAATATAATTAAGAATAAACTAAAATAGTGACACTAAACATATTCCCAAATCTGCATTTTACAATTTTACTTTTTTTTTTTTTTTTTTTTTACAAATCTGTGAATCCTCTGTTCAGAATTCCTCACTTCTTGGATTAAAGCTGTCCACCAACAATATGTAAAACACACTCCACTACAATGTCATTTGCTCAGATCAGTGTTTGTGAGAGGAAGATCAAAAACTGTGATTACAACCACAGAACAAGCAAGTCTTTGTTTTTAGGACTGACATGACCGTGATCCGATAAGGACAAAGAGCGCTTTAGAGAAAGTACTGTGAAAATGATGAAGGTGAGGAAGATAATGACGATCTTTAGGTCGGCCTGTTGTTGAACAGAGTGACAGGATGGAGTCTTGTCTTCATCTCTCGTCTGATCTGGCACCATGAGCACGGTCCACAGAAGTAAGAGTACACACAGTCATTGCAGATAGAGTCCTGAATGAAAGGAGGAAATGTTAACCATAATGAAAATAAGATCCTTGACTCTCATAACCTCTTATATTCTGTATTAAATTTTCTTCTGTTGCATTGAAGTATAGGCTATTGTTATAATGTGACTGAGTTTGATTTATAGCCTCTAATAAGATATCAGCAGTTTTGGCTTTGGTTCTTGTTGTTGTTGTTTTGGCCTTACCGTGATGCCATAGCGTCTGCGTGTGGAAACCCTCATGGAGAGAGTGATTGGGGGAATACACCCGCAGCTATCCAAGAGAGGGAGACAAAGACATTCTCCGTGGTCTCTGGCTGTAATGCAGGCAAAGCAAGGGAAACACCACACAGAGAAACAACCTGCAGAAGTACCACAAAACCACTGATTAATTATTATTCCACAATAATCAAATCATGAGATTAATTGGAAAGCAACTGTTACAAACATAAATATGAGAAAAGGCTCTCACAGAATGGGGGCTTTAAATTGGTCATTTTTGAATTTGTTTAATTCTTAAAACTCACCAATCTTATTTCCAAACACAAAAATATACAGACACACATCAACTCACATTCATTGACGTTGTCACATTCACAGATGCTGGTGCTCCACTGGTCTGATGCGGCAGCCACTACCAATGGCTTAGGCTGTTGAATCACCATCTTGCTTGCCATGATGAATATCTTTCAGATTCCAGCACTCTGAAACCCAAAAATAAATCTATAATGAAGACTCTAAAGCACAATTTTAACAATTGGTGAACAATAACTTCAAAAGTCAGACACTTCAAAAGTAAGACACTATGTAAAATAAGTAAATGCAATACAATAAAATACAGTATTTCGTCTTACCTGAGAAGGAGAGGCAAGTTCAGCAAGCGAATGATACCTTAAGAGGAGGATGCTGTCTTTTATTAAGAAGGGGAGGGAGAAAGTCAGGAATGTCTAGACGTAGATTCACATTCATGCACGTAGTAAAGGATGCTTATCAAAGAACAGCTTCCTAGCTGTGTTCTCATCAGGCTGGAACACGGTAATAATGAGAAGAATGACAAACATGCCAGATCAATAGATTTGGAAAAATTGACAACAAAAACCAAATACAAAGGACTTCAGGTAGTTTTCCTGTGCAAGTAAAGTGACTGTTAGGGTTTGTGATCTCAACAGTGTCATCTTTTGTAATTAAGAAAGTACCTGAAATGTACAACAAGGTGAAATTAATCTCACAGTCTTTGTACAGGACTTTATTTGTTGTAGTGAAACTCAGAGTATTCCAAAAATCATTGCAACGACAACAGAAGTATTATTTAATAAACAGCACATAACAATCACGAGGAACATTTTATAAAACCTTTTTATTGTTCTTGAAGTACTGATTATATAAAGAGATATCATTAACTGCCAGTACATTATGTCTTGGTGTTAACATTACTCAGTCTGCGGGTACATACTGTACTTCAATGATACAGTAAATATTATAACATTTGGATAAAAATTATCTGCTAACCTGCAAATGACTAATAACATAAAATAATATTCAGGTTTAGCTTTGTTAAAATGAAATAAAAGTCAGAACTCTGTCATATTACAATACCGTGTGTCATATGACATTTGAACATACATGAACAATATAAAGTCATTCAAAACTAAAATAAGTCAAAACATAATTGTAACATTTTACAATGAGGTTCCCTTTGCTGCCATTAGTTAACTACCTCACTTAACATGAACTAACAAAGAAAAATACTTCTAAAGCATTATTAATCTTAGTTTTTGGTAATTTATACATTTACTAATACATTATTAAAACCAAAAGTTGTATCTGTTAATATTTTTTAATGGACCTGAGCTAATAGGAACAGCTGTATTTTTATTAACCAATGTCAACAAAGATTAATAAATACTCTAGCAAATGTATTGCTTATTTTTGGTTAATATTAGCTAATGCATTAATTAATGGGACCTTATTGTTAAGTGTTGTCAAAATACATATTACTGTCACAGTTTTAGAAAGAAGAAAAAAAAACCTACTCCCTGAGCTTGAATCTTCAAATTTTACTGTTTATTTGAAGATATTGTGCTCTTTCTTTTACTGCTTTTGACAAATGTTTAAAATCATAACATTTGAATTATTCATATGACAGGCAATGGAAAGATGTCCTGCAAACAATGTGCCAGTAACATGGAAAAACTCTCTGTTAAAATGTGAGGATGAAATCTTGAGAAGATTCAGGACTCAGGTGGCTTGCCCCAATCAAACATTTTCAATCACTCACTGACTTTTTTGATAGATAATTAAATATACTGTTAATTAAATATAGGCCATACTGTTAGATGTGATATTAATTCATTTTATTTTAGACAATTAAACACAAAAATATATAACGAAGGGGAAACACACACACACATTCACTCACACACACTAACATACAAACACACAAACACACACATTGTTAATAGAAACAATGAAACAGCATACAAAATGAGAGCAGTTTTTGTCTCAATTTTTATTTCAACATGCACAATGACATAATATACAGAAAACAATATTCATAACATTAAACAAAACATAGCTAAAAACGACAGCTTTGAAACAAAATGAACAAGGACCTCATGATTCAAATTGATAGTCTCAAAGTTGATACAAACAGTGCTCCAGATCTACATCAATACATAAAACATCACTATAGTTCATAACCCTAAAAAACTCAATGTATTTTTAGAGAAGAGTTTTCAGTCTTCATTCCTCAGCAGACTACAGCTGAAATCCACATCATTCCTTGGATCAGAACTGAATACCAAACAAAGCATTGCACCTCTCCAACACGCTAATAAGGCAAATTTATTTTCAGAGCTGAGGTTAAAATTATTGACTGATGATGAAGTTCTTTATTTTGGTCTGTTGCGGAAGAGGGTGACGGGGTGGTTGCGAGATATGAGCTCACGTCTTAACTGACAGTAGGAGCACGGCCCGCAGCAGAAGGATAACACACAATCATTGCAAATAGAGTCCTGTTAAAGAGAGAAAGAACTCAGTCAGTCACTGAACATAAAACTGACATCTGATGTAAGATCTACATCTACAATAACTACTTCAAAACTTCTCTTGTTTGAAGTGTAACTTGCCAATTGGGCATAATACTATATTATTCAACCCCTAATTAAAAACTATTATTTATATTTATTTATTTATAGCAATATACTTAAAAGTAATCTAAGATATATTGTATATAAAAAAGAAGTCTTTTCTTGTTAACATTCATGGATGAATTTATTTGTTTAAATATTTTGACTGCAAAACAAGAAAAAAATGCATCCTCTGCAGTGAATCCATTACCTCAATTCCATAGGTGCGGCGGACAGACACTCTCATTGCCATAGTGATAGGTGGGATGAGGCCGAAACTGTCCAGCAGAGGCAGGCAGAGACACTCTCCGTGATCTCTGGCTGTGATGCAGGCGAAACAAGGGCAGCACCAGAAAGCAAAGCAACCTGCCAAACAAGAGGAGGAAAATCAGTCACCGCACTGAAAAAGACAGGAAACGTACAGATATAACAGATTCACTAATACTGTATAAAGCAAACACTCACAGTCATTGAGGTTATCACATTCACATATGCCAGTGGACCATTGGTCTGAACCAGGAGCCAGAACAAGTGGCTTAGGCTGCTGAATAACAATTTTAGTTGCCATGATGACTTGTGCTCTGAAAGACAGCACAAATTATTGGTTAAAACTGAAACATGCATTTAAAGGGTCAAGTCTGTAGTGACGTGCATAACTAAATCAAGCAAGCTTTCTTAAAAGACAGTAGTGTCACATTAAGTTACAATGCAGTTCTTACCGTGCAAGAGGAGAGACAGTTGGGGATGACGATGGAGATTAGGACTGAGCCTTTGGTCACAATCTGTGTGAGACTTTATAGAACCATCGGTGTCCAAACACACATGTATAGACAAAAGATTATTATCACACCACATGTCTCCACAGAGTCAGAGCAGGTTGGTTGGGTACATGCTTTCCTTTTTATCGATAGATTTTAGGTGATTACAAGTTTTGCTGACGTGAGACACTGTGACTCATCTTAATGAGACTGTGTACTGATACTGAGAACTGTGTGAATGAAAACAAGAAAAATGCACCACTCACCAGGAAACTCTAACCAAATCATTCAAAATCGAATTGTATCATGCATTTCAACACAATAGCAGCAACAGTGGTACACAAAAGTTCTGGACATCAAATCTGAGTTTGACATGGCACTATTGCAATATGTCAAACATTTTTACCATTTGTCAAATTATCAGTCCACACACAAAATATCTTAGTGTATGCGGTATGCATTATGGGATACAGTAATATATGCCTTAAAATAAAACATGCACAACCATTTAAAAGTTTGAGCTCAGAAGGTTTTTTTTTTTTTAGAAATCAATACTTTTACTCAGCAAGGATGCATTTAATTCATTAAAAGTGATACAAAAAATATGTATAACTATTTCCAAAAACATTTATTTCTATTTCAAATAAATGCTATTCTTTTAGAATTCATCCAAGAGTTCCAGGGGGAAAATTTATACCCAAAATTATTAATCAGCACAATATTGTTTTCAACAGAGATAATATTAAGATATGTTTCTTTAGCACCAAATTTAGAATGATTTTTGAAGGATCACATTGACACTGAAGACTGGCGTAATGCTGCTGAAAATTCAGCTTTGCCATGAAAAAATTATGTAAATATTTGTTATTACATAAATGTTCATGCCAGTTTATAAAACAGTTAGCTACTCACCATGCAAGCAAAGACGTGACTCAGGGTTAGACCCCCCTAGAAGTGTGAGACAAACAGGTGTGAGCTTTTCTTCATGATAATGAAGCCATTGGGTGATGTGACTTATTTTCATCGCATTAGCTGGAATTCACACTTAGTTAATTTTCACAATTAGTTAATTTTATTAGGAATAACAGAACATTTAAACTATTATTTGTCATAAACGCTGTCCTTATCTGTTTGTATATTATGCTTTATTTCTGTGATATAAATGAATCGCCATAACATATGCATGTAAACATTCACACTTTTAACATAACTGGCTCAAAGTCATAATGGTGTGAAACAAATTACACAACTCAATGCCAACCTCGTGCACCCATGATGCATGGAGGTTTAGGCTCCCTCTAGTGGTTAGTAAGATGTAATCCACAAACAAGCATTTGTGTATTTTTATCATGTTTGACCCATCTCTCACTTCTGATGTAGGCTACACATCTTCTTTCGCATTAAGACTGCATTCATCATGTCCAACAATGCATGCTTCAACCGCATAGACTGCTGAAAGATGAAGAAACTCTTGCACGTGTCTGAGCTGCCCTGTTTATTGCCTAAAAACGAATGCCATGGTTTAAGCTCGAAAGTCAGATTCCATCTACCTGTGCATTTATGGATACTTTTTCTGGGCACATACATTCTGCGCATTGACAAGTGCTGCAACACATGTGGAGTATTGGCTTACTTAAAGAAGCCTACTGTAGTAGAGGCAGATACTTTTATTTAGTTACTAAAACACAATCATTACTGTGACTTACTCATTCACAGACTCATGTATGATTGTGATAGGCCTACTTTTGGTCCAAAAAAAACACAAAACACATTATTCTGATCCAAGCAGAAGGGTGGATTTCAGGAACGAAAATGTAGCTTAATAAAACTTTAAAACTGGTCCAAACAATACAACATTTGTAACGTAATATATCCCCAAACAGCTGTCCATATCAAAAAATATTATATTTAATATATTCTTTTTAAATCTCGGATTGTAAACTATAATGGCACAATCATCAGAGATGCCAGTCATAAGCAGTTTTGTGTAAATGCAATGCAAAACAGCGCTTTTTTTCCATCTAATTTTTTTTCCTTCCCATTAGTGTCCTTTTAGGGGCTCCGTAGAGAAATCTGAAAAAGTGTGTATCTGGATCAGGGTGATCCAATCCAATTTTGCTTTGAAAAATCAGCCCAAAAGTTGATGTGTTACCTGATCCTAGATGGTAAAACATACAGGGTTTCAAAATCCAGATCATTCAGATTCAGACTAAACTTACTGAACAACAGGACCCAGGTTTCGTTTTCTTCTATTTACTGATTACTGGTAAATTTATGCCACCCACTGGTGGAATTAAATAATACAATTGATTTTTTGTTATCTTTTGTTTATTTTTATGTAATTTGTCTGACTATTAATCATAATTAGCCTACAATTTTTTTTTCTTCATATGTATGTATGTCTTTTTTTTTCTCCATTAGCTTTTATTCCATATTAGTAATTTTCAGTGCGAAGATTTATGTATTCATTTACTAAACTGTACAAACCTTTAGGCCTAAACATACAGTCAGCACAAGGCAACAGGATAATCTCATATAAAGGTAATGTATGCAGATCATGTCATTGCTGAGAAATGTTGGGAATTATTTCTACCAACTGGGACACAATATAAAGTAATATCTGGGGTATTATTAGGTAGTAATATTTATATAATAATATATTACATGGGCATGTAAAATGAAAATGAGGATGTTGTCGAGTGGCAGTTGACTTTATTAAGGTTGACGTGTTACGGTTTCATGGGCGTTCATTTCCCGAGACATCTGACACCATACACAGGGACAACAGAAGTAGGAAAGCAAGCAGTCAGTCAAGAGACTACCCTAGAAACAGAGAAAGATTAATTGACAAAATATATAAGGGAGGAATTTTAAGGTGTTTTCTAAGACATTTTACAAAACATTCATAGGAGAAATTCATTTAGAAAGATAAACGTGCCCAAACCTTAATGCCGTAATGATGACGCATGGATACCCTCATCAAACCAAATTCATCAATCAGAGGAAGGCAAAAACACTCTCCATACCTCTTAGCCGTCTTACACGCAACATAAGGAAAGCAGAAGATTGAAAGGAAACCTATAGATGAAATTCTGTTAGTGTTGTTTGGCAACACATGGCAAAGACAATTACATGCTGACACTCGAAAGAGACTCACAATCTGTTTTATCCTTCACTTTCAGGCAGTCAAAGATTTCAGTACTCCACTGGTTGGAAAAATTGGCCCGCTGAATTGACATCGTGTGTATTGCTTTTAAGATGATAGTGCCTTTTAGAGGTGTGAGAAAATAAATAAATAAATAAAACCAACAAATTAATATTTCTCAGATTAATGGTGAATAATCAGTTAACATTATATTTTGTCATCATGGCGTAATTACTCTGAATGCACTAACTTCAAAATATATTTATTATAATGCAGTTATAAAATGCAGAAATGAACGTGTTATTTTTCCAACTCTAGCTTGTTTAGATATTCACTGTAAAAAAATTGGAGTAGGATTTACTTGAAAAAAGCTTGGAAAGTTTATTCACTCAGAAAAAGCTAGTAAATTTACACATTTGCCAAGTAGCCTAAACATAATTATTAGTAGGTTTAATTAAGACATTTTTATGTTAAGGTTACTTGGAAATTCCCAGTTAATTTTGTTGACTCTTTGTTTGTAAATTTTACATTATGTAATGCTTATCACGGTAGAAAAGTGTAAAAAAAGAAATTTTCTTTTGCAAATTTTGCACTCATATATTTTAAGTACAACTTAAGCATTGAATTAAATAAAATATATGAGTTTATACAATTTACTTTAACAAAATAACATTGGAAAACCACTATGCTATTCAAGCATGTAGTTCTCTTGTTAACATGCAATTAAACATGTAGACAGGCTGCTATCCTTGTAAGATAATATGGCCACTCGATTCCAAGTAAAATATACTTTTTTTTCAACTTTAACTTTTTCTTAGGCAGTTCCATTTGAATGTACTTATGTATTTAAGTACAATAAATGAAAACGAAACCTCAAGTAGCTTATTGAATTAAACGTGATATTTTGAAGTAAAAAGACAAAATAGTATTTGTTTGTAAAATTTACTGAACTGAAACTATCTTTATTAACAAGTTCAAAAAAAAAAACTTTTTACAGTGCTCCTCTTAGTATCACGAATGCTGGTTCCATTCCCAGACACTGTGGTATTGATATTGTATGGCTATTCTTTATTGAAAATGTGTCACAAAGACAATTAAATAGATACTCTTTAATCTGTTTCAGTATACATTCAGCAACATGCATATCAAAGACAAATTCACTGATCCCGAAAATTTACCTGAGCGAGAAGGTAGAGAGGACAGTCAGACTTGTGTTCAGAGAAAAGGATGGAAGATATGCGCACACATCTCACTTTAAATACTTTCTGAAAGTCAACAGTCCGGTTGGTTGTGTATGTGATGAAGAATTCCACAGAACAAAAAACATCGTAAGCCAGATTAATAAACCAAGCAACATCTTTGTCATATGGCATACAATGAAGAGTACTGCACAGATTTTTCGATACAGATTGTATGAACACATATTGAATTTGAGACCTATCTAATGTCTGTGATTATGAGAACCAGTCCTGAAACATATCAAATTACCTGCCATTTTAAATTTACTAGGAACCAGCTGCATTTCTTTAGCAAATACTGTATATCGAGAATGATTTTAATTATTGTCATTGAAATAGGGAAAATAAAAACACACTGGATGGGGATTGAGTTTTCTGATTAAGATGGTGAAATTTTATTGCAGAATAATAGTTACAAAGTACATGAAGCACAACTGAACCCCTAACATCCTCAACTCAAATATTTAAGAAGTTTAACGTATGTAATTGAAGTTTATCCTGTTGTAACAGTTGTGGTCTGTATGATGTCCCATTGATGGTTCTGTAGTGACCCACACGTTCTCCCATTTTATTGCAGAAAAACCAGATGTGATCACCCCAAATGGTGCAGTAACAATTGTGCATGATTTATTTTTCTCTACAGTATACCCTTTGGAATGATGTGGCTTTTCTAAAATAAATCTGCTGAAGTGGAAACTTGGATACAGACCTTGGTTAATAAACACAATTTTACAGTAATTTTCACATAGTAGCTGTACAAAGTAGAAATATTTATTAACGGATAGTAAAATGCATACATAACAGACGAACATAAATCTGCTATTTATTGAACGGAACAAAAACAATGGTGCACATCTAATGTTACCGAGAACAACCAGGTGACATACTTTGTACCTAGTACAGAATACTGAGGAACAAGGAAGTTGTTGGTTGCCAGTTGCCTTTATTTTGCTTGATTGTGGACGAGGTTGTCATTTTATTCACGGACGTTCATTTCTCGAGACATCTGACACCAAGTGCAGATACCACAGAAGGTGGAATAAAGGCAATCATTAAAGATAGTTCCCTAGAGAGACAGATAAACACTATGAGTTCTCCACATTTATATATTCATCATGAGATATTACTTGGATAGAACAAGATTTATAACACAGAATGTCTTTGTCCAAACCTTGATTCCATAGCGATTGCGCACTGATACCCGCATGGCCATTGTTATTGGAGGAATGCATCCAAAGCTGTCGAGCAAAGGCAGACACAGACACTCACCGTGCTTACGAGCCGTCGCACAGGCAAAACAGGGAAAGCACCAAAATGAGAAGCAACCTGCAAATAATACTTCCGTTAGTGATGAAAATTAATTCAAAAGTGAAAGAGTTGTAAGAAACATAGACATTTATTTAAATACATCAAGAGTCGTGTAAGTGTAGGCCGTTTAAACAACTGTGAAGAATCAGTGCTGACGTCAAAAGGCCTACTTATGTTATTGATGTTGGATTTGTGTATGTTTACGTAGCCTATGTTATGTATCACCATAGTCCTCTGAGATATATTCGTTCCTCTGCATAATGACAATCTTAAAACACGATTCTAAAATGTTCAACCAATGCACTTTCAGGTCTCTCGTATCACTTCTTTCATTTGCTTCAAACAATGCAGATGGCGTCATCTGGTGCCAGTTATCAATTCTAGTATAAATGTCTTATAGGCCTAGAATACAAATGCCCTCAACTAGAACATCATCATATGGACTAACACCAGAGGTGGGTAGTAACGAGTTACATTTACTTCGTTACATTTACTTGAGTAAATTTTTTGGTTAACTAATACTTTTGGGAGTATATTTAAAGATGGGTACTTTTACTCTTACTTGAGTAAATTTTTTGGGGAAAATCTGTACTTGTACTTCGTTACTGGGGGCGACGCTCCTCTCGTTACTTTATCTTAATGCAATAAATGTTATAAATGCTTCAGTTTATTCCAAACGCCCCGTCTACTTTTCTCTGGGCAATGAGCGATGCTCATTCGTTCAGTCTGAAGCGGTTCACTCAGAGTTGTAACGTTTAAGAACATCAGCAGCGTTGAAAACATGGCTAGGGAACTGCACTGAAATGCAGCTTCCAAAAGACAAAAAATAGCCGATTAAGATTTTATTAATTTTAATACAATCACACTGGTGCGAGAACTCAGTGAGTCATATTATCAGCTGCTAAATTCAGATCTGTGATTGCTTGCTGGCGCTGAGCCAGAGACAGAAGCGTTTTTACAGCGCTGCGCATTATAACCAATCACACATGATTCTTTTGAGCTTATTAAAGCATTGGCCAATCAGAGGCGTTCAGATGAGTCATCGCTAAAATGCCGGTGCTTCCTTCACTCGCTCACTGACTGAATAGCTCTTTCTGGCGAATTCTCTCGTCAGAAACAACAAAGTGCAGATGTGTGTACGAATCTTTAATTAAGATATTGATTTCACAGTGTTAACAATTTCAGTGATTTTAATGGGAGTTTCTGAGAGTGATTGAAATCTAGACTGTCAGTGAAAATGATCTTTAATAATGTAAATGTTATTTGCTCTCTTTCTGAACAATGAAAGATTAATAGCAATTTGTATATCACATTGTCTTTCAATGTTAAATTCATATTTAATATAAAGTAAGTCGTATTAAAAATATGTTATGGCATGACACCTATATCTGTTACTTAAGTTTTATAATAAATTAAATAATTGGGCTACTTTGACCATCGCATATTATCATTATTAACAATCTATGTAATGTGAGAATAGAGATATTTCATTATATAGTTCATGCATCTGGGAATGTTTCTAATAAAAATGAAAAAAATAATATAAATAAATAATGCTTAATAATAATTTGCCAATATACTGTTGTGGCTGCTGTATGTCACAAGACGACCCCCATATGCCTAGACACAAATAATTATGATATTTCCACAATATTTACGTTTGCAGAAATATACTTCTGCGAGCAAACAGAAGATCCATCAATGTGCATTTGGTTCGTTATGTTCAGATGTTCAGTAACTTAGCTGTTATGTTAGGAGTTTTCTCTCTTCTCTGTGTCAGAGGTTATTTATACATATATAATACATACTTTAAAATATAATTTACTTTGTGATGCTAATCCAAATTTTCATCAGCTGTTACTCCAGATTTCAGAGTTATGATCCTTCAAAATATAAATCTAATATATTGATTTATTACCAGTGCTGGAAACAGTTTTGCTGCTTAATATTTTTTTGGAACCTGTGAGATTTTGTTTAGGATTATTTGATGAATAGAAAGATAAAAAGAACATCATTGATAGTAAATCAACATATTGGAATGATTTCTAAAGGATTATGTGACATTGAAGACTGTAGTAAAGGCTGATGAAATATATATATATTTATACACACACACACATACATTACATACATTTTATCTATATATCTAAATAAAAACAGGCTCAGTATAAATGACCCAAAGTAACAAGTAACTAACTACTTGAGTAGATTTTTTATCCGATACTCTTTTACTCTTACTCAAGTTACTATTCAGACTAGTACTTTTACTTTTACTTGAGTAAATATTTCTAGAAGTACTTTTACTTTTACTTGAGTACAGTTTTTGGGTACTCTACCCACCTCTGACTAACACAAAATACACAAACATTTAAATATGCTTTGATATGCAACATATCTAGCCTAGTCAAAGATTAGATGTAGGGTAATATTAAACAATCATTATAATACAATAAACAGGATGTGTTTTCTCACTTGAGAGCTCAAACCCCTGAGATTACTACAATTAAAAAAAAAATTATTGTTATAGCCTATATGTGTCCTCTATGTACGATTCTTACATTTAAAGGTACAATGTGTAAGTTATTTGCAGTAAAATATCTGAAAACCACTAGGTTAGTGTTATATATTTTGTCCAGCTGATTACTAACAATATCTCTAATGTTTTCAACTACTTGTAAATCATGAGAAAATTCCCATTTTAAACAGTGACACAGGGCAGTGCAGTCGCCTGTCAATGACGTCAGTTACCCTTTGTTACCGCCTTTACTGACAAAGAAATCACGTGACAACAGTGTCTTGGACAAATGAGGAAGTAGCTTCGCGACAAACTTCAACTAGAAAGAGATGCCGATCTCGCTTGTTTACTCGACAGGTGAGTTGTTTCGATTTGTATCTTTACAGAAAAAGTATGCTATTATAACGATCAACAAGATTAGTATTATGCAGCATACACGGCAAGCGTTGGGCATCGCGTCTCTAGACCCACGTGAGGACACGTCTGATCCATAGTCTGATCGCGTCTTTGCATTGACTTTGCATTGACTTAGCAATGTAATCTACTCGCGCAAATCATTGAACTCGCGTTAAATCCATGATTTATCTTTCCATCTGATTGATGGCCATCAGCGGTTGGGTAGAAGACAACAAATCCCATCATTCCACGCTCCTTCTTAGCGTCATCAAACCACACGATTGTTATTGTTTTGGTAGT
Organism: Carassius carassius; assembly: GCF_963082965.1. Lineage (NCBI taxonomy): Eukaryota > Metazoa > Chordata > Actinopteri > Cypriniformes > Cyprinidae > Carassius > Carassius carassius. Next base: position 13,383,760 of record NC_081756.1, on the reverse strand, counting down.
GCCCTCTAGTGGCAGGTCCTACTACCTGTCCCGTTAATCAGTAAATTCAATCCGAATAAAAAGACATGTTGGCTATTAACAATCTAATTGAAGTTTAAATATATAATTTTAATGTACAAATATTAAATGATTGCAAATGTGAAATAATAAGATACTTTTTTAAATACAAAACTACAATCGCCAGTAGGTGGCAGTCGGCTGCAGCCCAGTCAGGCCTTATGGTAAGTCCTACCATGACTGATATTTTTGCAGTTTTCATCTTGTTGATAAACCCATTGTTAAGTACACTGTAATGGACTTTTTTTGGACTATTAAATCTGTCATATTATTGTGTATGTTGAGTATAAATTCCCTAAAACCTTCACCCTCTCAACTCCTCTTTGGTGAAACTTTCAAGTAGCAGCTGAAGACACACATCCCCAAAGACTTCCCCACACCACAACTTTAAACTAATGTATACACACACACACACACACACACACACACACACACACACACACACACACACACACACACACACACACACACACACACACACACACACACACACACACACATCCTTACATATGTGGTTTACAGGGACTATACTGTACTTTACAAATTGTATTTTCTATTGCCCTACACCAACTCTACACTTAAACCTAACCCTCACAGTAAACTACTGTCAATTTTTAATATCTGTTACGATCGGAACCCAGAGAAACGCAGGAGTCATCCAACATGCAGGGGTCAAGACCAAAAATCCATCCAAACAAAAAAACAAACAAATAAACAGGAAAAGGAATAGGAACAGGAACAAAACCTAGAAACTTGGAAGGCGAGGAAACTGGGTGACGGAAGAAAAGGACTCCATGAAAACAAATGGAAACAGACCGGTTAATATAGGCAGGGTAATGACTATCAAGTGAAGACACCTGAGTGCAATTAACAGGAGTGCAATTACTGTGATGAAGGGACAAGGCTTTGTGGGAATTGTAGTGCCTGCGGTGAGGTGCCTATGGGGAAGTGAGACCACTAGTGAACACCCAGGGAAACAGAGACCAGACAGCGTGACAATTTCATAAAACACAATTTAGTTTCTTTTTAAGCATTTTGGTTTAACGGGACACAGGAAGTGTCCATCTTTCATCTCTTTTCCTTCTCTGCAATTGTCCTTTTTAATAAACCTGCTATTGTGTACTATGAATATAAAAGCATCTGCTAAATGCATGAATGTAAATACTGATTATTACCACCCTCATGTCCTAATGTCCTCTTGTACTGTTTCCTGAATTTGTCTGCCTGTACCACTGCACTTCATATATGAAATGGCTATAAAGGCTTATTTTTGGTCAGACAGCTACTTTTATATTGGCTAGATTCATTTCCATGTAGCACCATGGACATGTGAGGCACATTTTGTACCTTTGTATAGCATAATGATAATAAAGCCCATCTTTAAAATAAGGAGAAACTATAAAAAATAATTAAACTCAAAGCAACTCAAAGTAAACTCAACTGTATGCATTAACTTGGTGGTAGGGTACACCAAAACAAACAAAACAGAATGAGAGAGAGAAATATAGAGGGACACTCACACTCTGGTACATTCTGACAGCAGTCACAGATTCCAGAGCTCCACTGGTTGGACATGGGTGCCATGACAAAGGGCTTGGGCTGATGAGAAGTCATCCTGTTTATTATGAAATTCTTCAACAGAAACATACGCACACACACACAGTTCCAGAAAGATGAAGAAAAAATACTAAATATTACATTTTAATTAAGCAGTTCGCTGTCGACATATCAGATCTGAATGCAAATGAAATCTAACTTAGTCATAACTGAATCTTTTTTTTATTTAGAGTAGTCAGTAGTCAGTTTAATTTAAAGTAATTCAAAAGTAGTCAGAGATCGACATTAAGAATTAATTTATCCTACATCTCAGTAAGAACAGCAGTTGAGGTTTACTATCTTTATATTTTTTATTACCACAAGTACAAAAATGCTCTGGAAACAAACTGACTATTACTATCTATTCCTGAAATTTGGACAAAAACCCAACCAGACATTTACAGTAAATCAGTGCATAGTGACAATAATGTTCAAATGAACACACAAAATGAAATGATTATTTTTAGAAACCTGATCAACAAATGTAAGACTTAGATGACCATCAGGCCATTCTTATTGTTGAGCGTTTTTAATATTATTTACAGAAGACACCTTATTTAGTATTTTTCTAAATCTGCACTGAAAAAACATTTGGTGTAGAAACAATTTTAATTTAGTAATTGTTAGTAAATTTCACAAACAGTTACAAAGACATTGCAAGTTACAAAAATGTGAAATTTAACCGAGAAAAACTGATAGTATTTTCTTGTAAAATATACTCCAATAATAATAATAATAATATAAACCATCCTCTTTTTTTTTTGTCTCACAGAATGCATATCAAACTAACATAATGAAAATTGAATAATCAACAAAAAAAGTCCTTACCTGAGCGTGAGACTTGGGAGAACGGGTAGATTTGTGTTCAATCACACTCAAACAGATAAAATGATGGAAATAAACTGGTAAGAGAGTCCTATAAAAAGGCACAAGTAGGTGTGCCTCTCAGTTAAAAGTACTTTTTTTCAAAGTCACTGGTCAGGTTAGTGATGTTCCCTGCTGATAACACCCATAACCCCCCCCCCTGAAAATCAATCATCATGTTGTTTTAACAGGGGCTTAGTTTCACTAGAGAATGAAGACTTTGTCTGTACAGACTTTATAGACTTTGTCTTTACAGACTTTGTATGTAAGCATGGGAATGGCAAAATGAATAAGTCGACATCTTTGGTTTGTTGGTGGTATCAATGTGTATAAAAGTAATATGTGAAGAAATAAGGGAAGGAGAGAGCTTTTTCCATTCATTGTATAAAATGGAACTGGACAGACAGGTTATCAACACCTACATATATATATATTTTTAATCATAGCTTCAAGTGTTGCAAAACAACAGTGAAATTAAGGGAAACAAAAATATAATTTAATTAATTAATCAATTAATTATTATTTTAGATAGGCTATTTAGCCTACTGCTCCATTGACTTCTTTTATATGGTAGGCCTATGAACGCTGCCTAGAGATGCGCGGATCAACCGAATCCGTAAAAAATTTAATTATTCCCCCGCCACCCACCGGAACCTAGGCTATTTTTCTCAGATTTACATATCCGACCTGCACCCGATCAACACATTGCAGTGATTCTCATTCTTAGTTTTGTATGCTGATATGATGAATGGATGGTTAATTTTTGACGGCACATTCAGTGACGTCACAGCTGATCTGTGTACACCAGCCACGCCGCGCAGCACGTTTCCAAACAAACCCATAGCGAAAACCCCCAAATCAAGAAAAACACGGAAATCAAGAAAAACAACATCAGACAGCCAGGTAAATCCCGCGAGGAGGACGGAACAAGACCTCGTCAAAGCCGTAAGAGTGTAAAGGTAACAATAACATAATACACTGATCGTAGCCTGCTTTAAAATGAACATTTATTTATAAAACCGAAGTTCTTCTTTGGTTAAATTAGCCTACAATTTTTCTTAATATCATAAAGACAGGCTTTACTCTATTCAACACTTGTTTCTTTCATTGCATACCTAAATACAGAGCCAGAACCAAAGATGATGCTTATAGAAGTAGGGATGAAATCTTGTATAACAAGACCAGAAACAGACTGACAAAGGAGATCAGAGTGGCTAAAAAACTACTCTGTAAAGCTGAAAAAACTGTTTTCAGCCAATGACCTGGCATCGGTCTGGTCAGGCCTGAGAAGCATCAAGAAACCACCCCTAAAGTCTGTGGAGAATCACCAACTGGCTGACAATCTGAATGTATTTTACTGGAGGTTTGAAAATCCCAGTTTCACACCCCCACCCTTCCTGATTTGCCCTTCACACATTCACCTACCGCTCCTGCAACCCCCCTCCCTCCCTAATCCACCCACCATTCAACCCTCACTTAAGGTCTGTCTTGAGCAGTGGTATTCAAACTGGTCCTGCAAGCACCCCTAGCACCTCACATTTTGTCTCCCTATATCTGGCACACCCATTTCCGGTCTTGCAGTCTCTACTACCGGTAATATGCTTATGAGTTGAATCAGGTTTGGGGATTCACAGAAGGAAGACAAAGAAAATGTGCAGCGCTGGGAGTTTTCACAGGACCGGTTTGAAACCACTGGTGTAGAGGATGTGAACCAGGTCTTCAGAAAGCAGAGGACGAAAGAAAATTTTCATTTTTGGTTGAACTATTCCTTTACAGGGTCTTTAATTTGTCTTACGTTTTTATGATCTTTTAAACATGAGTACCTCATTCAACACATGTAGATTATTTCAATACTAAATCCTAAACTAAAAAAAAAAATTAAGTTGAATTTAAATACTTTCAGTTTGTCGGAAAATAAGAAATCAGAGCACAACTTTATGATTCCAGTCTGATATGGACAAACTCTTTCTTCCGGCAAAAAAAATTATTTCTCTTGTCACATGTACTCTGTAAAGTACAATATCTAGTCATGGTGCAATGGTTTGCGTTATGGGTGTTTGCTTTCAGAAGAACTTTCAGTTAGTTTGGTGCTGAGAAAAGATGCAGATCGGAGCCAGTTCTCTTGGTTTTGGAAGGGGGTCATATAGGTGGAATGTAAGTGTGTGTGGGCACTGGGTTATGTGTGTGGATGTTTGTGTGTGTACATCTGTGGGTGCCTTTTTGGTAAGAGTTTTCATGCTTGCATAACTCTTGTAAATCACTTCCAAAAAGAAATTTGGTGCAATATAATAGAACATAACTAAATATTTGAATATATTTGTACTATTGATTGTGTTTTTTGTTTCTTGTCACAGTATTTCAACATGTAATTGTAGTTTAACGTCATTTCATGAGTGATTTAATTTCACCTCAATGCCATAACGTTCTCTTACAGCTTCACAGATGGCCAGTGATGCTGGCATTCCACAACAGTCCAACAAGGGCAGACATGGGCATCCCCCTACAGCTCGGTTCGTTTTCAAAACAAATAAAGGCAAGCACCAGAAAGCACAGCAACCTGAAAACACACGCAGATGTCGCTTCAAACACAAACAAATTACAAATGTGTTTATTTTAATTGATATTTCACATAATTTTTTTTTTTGACTTGCATGACCATTAGTAAAGTGAACAGACACTCACAATCATCCATATCCTCCCAGCATTAACAAAGTTCAATGCTACATTTGCCATTCTGTTCTGCTGGGCTGGGTTTGGACTGTACCACTCTCAGGCTGTGGGGGGTACTGACTATCTCCACAGTGACATTAATACTTGTGCAAATTTAATGTCAAACATTTATTGTATTATTTTATTCAATACTCTTCTGGAATCTTGAACCTTCAAACTCAAACTCTGGAACAATCTTCCTCAGGAGGCAGACAAACTTGGTCATTTTAAATCTAGATTAAAGCCCCATCTCTTTAACCTGGCATACACATGACACACTATCACATTTCTATCATTCAAATCATTAGAGGATTTGAACCGGGAACACTTCCCATAACATCCGATGTACTTGCTACATCATAAGAAAAATGGCATACATGCTAATATTAGTCTCTTTCATTCTTATTCCGAGGATCCAGCCTGTATCCAGATTGGATGTTCACCATAACCACCCAGATCCAGTCCATATCCAGACCTGATGGTTTATCAGCACCTAGAGACGACCTCTACAGCCCTCGATGTTAGTGGAGACCATGTGCCCCAGAGACAGATCCCCTGTGAAGACCTCATCACCTCAACCACCATTGGCCGAAGACCACGGGAACCAGACGAGTCTGGAATTAAACCACGCCATACTGGTTTCATCTGGCCCCCAGACTGTGCCTGGTTTCTCCCAAGGTTTTGTCTCCATTTCTCTCACTTATGGAGTTTTGGTTCCTTGCCACTGTTGCCTTTAGCTTGCTTAGTTAGGGACGCTTGACTGACTGCACACACAGACACTATTGGAAGAGAACTGTCCTGGATGATGACATCACTGAATCATCAATGAACTGACTCAAGCTGGAAAAACGACTCTGTTATTGTCTTCTTGCATCACTGACAAACTATTTTTTTGTTTGACCCCTGTGACGAGTCAGCTGCCTCCTCCATGATTATCATCGGCACCCCGTCCTTAATCGCCGCCCTTCACCAGGCTCCTGACAGGAGTGGGTGAAGGAGCGCGTGCAGCCGCCGGGCTCCGCCCCTTACCTGGACCCTTCCTCCATGAACACTGCCCGACCCACACGAACCCCGCAGTATGACGAGGACACCAGATCCCCCGTTTATTTTGGACACTCTCCCCCTTTGGCCACGTTTATCCCCTGTTTTACTTTATTTTCTGTTAATAAAAGCCTCTCCGAGTCCTGATGCCACGCTCACTGTGTCTGTCGTTGGCTCCTCCCGTTACACCCCTTAAGGGGCCGTTCACATATCGCGCCTAAAAACGCTAGGCGCGCCGCTTTCTCCTTCTTTCCAAAGCGCTCGGGCAGAAGTGCTCCTGAGACGTATGCCGTTGCTAAGCAACAATGACGCGCTCTCTCCATGAAGACGGGAAATTTCAGCAAAGGATAAATGGATTTGCAGCACAAGAAATCGCTTTCAGTAGCTCTGCTACTAAATTTATTTCAAAATGGCTATCCATATACAGCTATGATCAGCTGTTCCTTCATCTTGGCTGAGCTTTCAACGTTGTTACGGGAAAGGATGAAGCTGATTGGTTAGTTCTTGTCACATGACCCGTGGTGCGCTTGCGGCATTCTGAAAAGTTGAGATGTTTTTTATGGAAAGCCAAGTGGACCATAAAACGCGTGCTTTTCAACGCCGTATTAATTTTAAAACGCCGTTTTCATAACGCCACCAGGCGTTAAATAATCGCCGTTACGCGATAAGTTAACGCCAGACGCCACCACGCGTTAAAATAATGCCACACGCCGACAGACGTTAAGTTAAGGCGACATGCCATTTAAGATGCAGATTTATTTACTCATCTACATGGACACACCTCTCATGGCTACAAAGACTCCACGGCACATCAGAGCATCCAGTTTGCAAGAGTGCGAAGATGGCAAGGATAGCCCTTACAATTATACATATAGCTTTTGTCTCATAAAGTTATCACCCCAGGCACGAATGAGTGGAAATTTGGAAATGATTTTATTCAACAGTTAAATTAATAAGAAAGTAATATTATTATTTTATTATTATATTATATTTTGAGTAGGCTATCATTTCAATTTAATAAATAGTTGGCGATAGTTTCACAAAAATAGAAATTCTGGGTAACACCTGGGGTGATAACTTTATGAGACAAAAGCTATATGTATAATTGTAAGGGCTATCCTTGCCATCTTCGCACTCTTGCAAACTGGATGCTCTGACGTGCCATAGAGTCTTTGTAGCCATGAGAGGTGTGTCCATGTAGATGAGTAAATAAATCTGCATCTGTCGGCGTGTGGCATTATTTTAACGTGTGGTGGCGTCTGGCGTTAACTTATCGCATAACGGCGATTATTTAACGCCTGGCGGCGTTATGAAAACGGCGTTTTAAAATTAATACGGCGTTTGTAGGAGCCATTTATATATTCACCTTCTCTGGATAGGTTAATATTGCTATTATTATTCTAGCCACTGGGTGGGAGTGTTGCACTATGTGTGACACGTCACTGGGCGGTAGATATATTTACAGGTGTTGCAATTAGTTAGGAAAGGGTGTGGATGGCGAGGAACACAGGTTCTTACCGTAGCCGTGAGCACTCAGGTTACCAACAGCATGACAGCACTTTAATATTAAGCACTGGGTGAAGTATCATTTTATATAAATTATCCCCTTTTTTACCTTCATAATAAACGGGAACACCACCCAAAGAGAGCTAATGTTTGGAATCAGAATTTTCTGCTACGCTTTGAGAACACCATGCCATCTATGCCGAGGCTTATAGGATAGCCTCAACAGCGTTGAAAAGCACGCGTTTTATGGACCACTTGGCTTTCCATAGTTTTTAACTCGATGCGGTGCGGACGTGCCTGGAAAAAACGCATACCGCGCGCCTACATTGGAAATAACGAGCTTGAGCGCGCAAAAGACGCGATATGTGAACGACCCCTAAAGCTGCTTCGACACGACCTGTATTGTATAATGCGTTATACAAATAAAGGGGACTTGACTTTGAAAACTCTGAATGATATTAAATGTGTATTTGTTGATTCGAATTCCAGTGCATCTAAAATTAATCTTATTAAGTAGCAGCTTGACAGTTTAATGATCCTGACAGTTTAATTATTCCACAAAATTACTAATTATTTTTTTTAATTCTAAGCTTTATGTTTCCATCCCATAAAGGTTCGGGCACTAACAAACGGAACACTCAAAATCTATCAGTTTCAGTGACACTGAAAAAGAGTATAAACAACAACATGAATTCTACCAGTAGCCTGGATAAAATACCTTAACCAGTGATATTTTATGTACAGAAAGCCAAGTCCATCAAATACATAACTGTCAGATATAACTGTTAGCTGAAGCCCTAATCTATTTGGATAAATTATTTTTCTTCCACCACTCTTTGTAACCAGACCGTAATGGTGATTGTTAACATAGCCGTTGACTGCAGCTGCTGACTGTAAACAAGTTCTCAAGAGTTTGGCTAAAAGATGACTAACAAAATTGTATATGCTCATAAACATAATAAATTAAATGCTTCAAGGTTAATGTTGTGTTTTGGGAGAACAAAATTCAAATGCACAGATAATAAGAGTAACGAATGCAATTTAATGATCAAATGTGTAATTGATTGATTTCATTCTAATTAATGATAATAAAATTGTAAACACTTTTGAAAACGATAATGTAATATTAAACTATATAGTTAAACTATAAACAAGAAAAAGCCTGAAGTATCAAATGAACATTCTAATTTCATAGAAGTGTAATAGACATGCATCTAATTCAAGGAAATCTTCGTTGTCATGAAAACTGATACCATATCATCAGAAATTGCGAAGCTGGGGGGTTAAAATGCTGAGCAACAGATTTCAGCCTCACATGGCAGATCTTTAGAAAGATCTCAGACATAGACAGATTTGTTTTAAAGATACAGGAGTAAAAATAAAATAAAAATACTTTTGGGTCCAGACATAGCTGTTAAACCTGAGAGGGACAAATGGCTTGTTGGAACATGCATAATTCTTTAAATAAATTCTAAATCTAGCCAAAGAAACTTTTAGTGGTATAAAGGCTGCTGTAAACAATGATGACCTGTGGGGATACAGAACACAGTGTCTTCTGTTATATCAAATACACAGCCATGACAGAAAAACATGTCTGTTTACACTTTAAATACTTTTATTGTGTTGCTTATTTGATACAATCAAAAGGATCACAATTATAACATTGTTGAAATCAAATCATTTCCATGGTTATATTATATTAAAGTGAATTAATCAACGTGACTTTAAACATGCATGTTGGCTATAGATATGATAAATCATATTAAAGCTCTATAAAAAGCTGCACAATTCCATCAGATCACAAGGGGATAGAAAAAGGCTTTAATTCTGAACTGCACATCCTTTCAAACGGTTTCCAGTAGTCTTCATTTAAATCTGCGTAAAAAGGAAAATATATTTTAATGATTTTCCCATAATCGCTATTATTTGAAAACAAAATCTATAAGTTAGCTTACCTTTTATGTGGTTTCTGCAAATACACTTGACAATTGCTTTGTACTTGTAGCTGGTTTTAGAAATGTGTCTCTTTGCACACTTTGTACTCCCATTAGGATAAACTAAAGAGAGAGATTTATAGATTACAATAAAAAACATTTGTGATCCATATTAATACTACACAATGCTTTGGCAAAAGACCCATTTCTTACTTTTGCAGCCACAAGCAGAAACTGGTCTCCAAGATCCCATCTGTGAACAGACTGTGTGGAAGTAAAAAAAAAAAAAAAAAAGGTGACATTAGTCTCCAATTGAAAGGATAAACATTAATGTTGAAATTTTTTTATGGTTATTATACCCTTATGGTTATTAATAACTTTCACCCTGTCCCGTATACGGGAAGCCTACATTTACTTCACTATATTACAATGAAATCTAATCTAGACAAACTATATACCGTTGGAAAGGTCTAAGACTCCCAAATATATTTTACCAATGTTTTTTGTTAAAAATTATGTAGGAAAAGTAATCGATTAATTTATGACAAGAGTGCACCCTCAGAAATCTACATTATAACAGGAGTTTTGACCTTTGTTAAAAAAAACAAAAAAAAAAAAAAACACTTCATTGCCTTTTTCTCTATAACACTTTATAAATCATCAGAAATTATATATCAACTGAAAACTTAATCTCAGAATTCATCCTTTGAAAACCATTTTAAAATCAGACATTGCATTACCATGTAAATGGTGCATCAATATCATGTTACAAAATGTTTTCATTCATGAATTATACAAATTTAAGTTTGAATCGTGCACTATAAAGTCTATGTTCAAAAATGTGAGTGACAGTTAAGGGGTTAATACTCATGTGAAAATTACAGTAAATGGTGTAAGCAATGTACAGATAAATTGTCCCATAAATTACCTGAGTTGTAGCACAAAATTGTGGTCAGAATCACAAGGACAAACAGAAGACAAACTGGTTTGGACATTTTCACGCTGGAGCTGCTGCAGCTTATTAAAAAAGGTATGATTTCCACCTTTTTATCCCTGTTTAACGGTTATCTCCCCTGCCCCTTTCCCATGTTAACCCCTTTATGCCCTGAACTATTTATGAAGGTTTAAATTTAAAGGCAAAAATTAGTCTCAACATGTTCAACGTGCATACCACAATTTCACCTGAATGTGAAAGGAGATACTGTTTTCCTAATCTAAACAACAACACTCAAGAGAAAACATGTCAAAATCTGATAAAGCTGATCTTAGATCATAATGTGTGGGTTTAAATAACTGCAAAATATTAGCAGTGGAGCGGAGGTCAGAGTCCGAGCATATTATGAATCACTAGTTTGTTGCCTTATAATGGAGTACCCTAGGCTTGTATGGTTTATTTGGTCTATATGTCATATATAAAATTCAATGCAATTAAAAGAACCAAAGACTTAAACTACTTCATTCTGTGTGCATTGAATTCAATACACAAGTTTCACAATTTGAGTTGAATTACTGAAATAAGTGAACTTCTCCACGACATTCGAATTTATTGAGATGCACCTGTATATACACATTAAAACCATTCAGAGTTTGAAATTATTTTTTTTCGTTCACACTTGGGGGGGATGATGAATTGCAAAAATTTTCCATACATATTTTTTTGGCCTTGAAACTTTAACTGAAACATTGCACTAACCTATTAATTTATTTATCCTTTATTTAGCCAGGAAAAAAAATCCCATTGAGATATAATAATCTCTTCTTCCAGGGAGACCTGGTCAAAAACGGCAGCACACATAGTTTCAGACACATAAATAATTAAAACACAAACAATCCAACAAATCAAAAATAGATCGAAGTTCAAGAAAAGCATTTACAAGACTCTTTAAATGTAGAATACAGAATAAATTTAAAAGTGCTCAAAGATGGCAAAGATTCTAATTTCAATACATTTTGTAGGTCGTTCCAAACCCTTGGGGCATAAAAAGAAAAAGCATGCTTTCCAAATTCAGTGAATACTCTTGGGACTTTTAAACAAAGATGCAGCTGCGATCTGGTACCATAACCATTTGTATAAAAAGTTAAAAAGTTTGTAATGTAAGATGGTTATTTACCAAGGAGTGCCTTTGCAATAAATACATACATGTGTAAATTTCTCCTATGATACAAAGAGGACCATGATAAAGATTCATTCAAAATACAATGATGCGTACGGTATTCTGCACCACATACAAAACGTAACGCTGCATGATAGACAGAGTCCACTTTCCTTAGAAGAAGCTGCATGCATGTAAACAAGATCACCATAATCAATTATTTTTAAAAAGTACTCTCAACCAGCTTCTTTCGGGCCTCATAGGGAAAACAATTTTTAAAACGATAGAAAAACCCTAGTTTTAATTTAAGCTTCTTCAGCAAATGATCAATGTGAACATTAAATGCTAATTTTTCATCTAGCCATATACCTAAATATTTGTAAGAACAGACTCTTTCAATTTATGAACCACATAAGGTTGAAATTGTTATGTCTGTATCCTTACGGTGATTATTATATATTTTGATTATACACCCCCCCCCCCCAAGCATGTCCTGTCCTTCCTAAAATGTCTGAGTTTTGTCTCTGTTCTCTTAGTCATTCAATTTACAATCCTATAGTCTGTGTGTATTTATATTGCTTTGACGGTTTTCTGTAGATCCCACCTTCTTGCATGCCATGATTAGTTATGTACAATATATGACTACTTTAAAAAAAAAAAACAAAAAAAAAAACTTTCTGACATGGCCAGGAAAGAAGAGAATGTGTGGTCAAACTACTTGTATGTGCAGCAAATAGTGGAGATTTTTGTTTAACTTGCAGCACCATTTGTAACTCCACTTGACACAAAACCATACATCAAACGCATTAGCTAATAATATTGTAAAACACTTTTGAAAACTAGCTAATTTAGATGTAATGTGCAGAATGGGGAATGATAAAAACGTTCAACTAGGCCTATAGGCTGTTGTCTCAATATTAAAACTGTAGTCATGTGAACATTTTATTTTTGTTATTTGTTTTGGGCTTTATTTTCTAAAATAAACGTGTTAAATCAATCAGCCATTTGAACGAATAGGTTGAATGAATGACTCAATGACTTACTAGTGATTAGCCACTACTGGCGATCAGTGTTTGGAATAACGGCGTTTAAAAGAACGGAGTTAGGTAACGACGTTATTTTTTCAGTAACGGGGTAATCTAACTAATTACTTTTCCCGTCGTTACAACACTGTTAACGTTACTGAACGTTAAATGCGGCGCGTTACTATGCATTGATTTAATATGCAATCCGAACGCACCCCTGGCTCACACAGCGAGTGAGCAGGTGGGTTAATAATGAGATAAGCGATTATGATTGGCTAAGGCAGAGTCATGTGTTTCATGGTAGCCAATCAGAGCCAGTGTTTTTACACACACGCACAGTCACACACACGCAACAGCTACACAGAGATTCGCAGCAGCAGGAGAAATGGCGAGTCAGAAGCAATCCGATGAAAAGTTGGCATTTTCAAGGTGGAGATGTAAGCACTACTTCAAATTCATTGTAGTCAAAGGCAAGAACGTGCATGTAATGTGTGACACACGCATCTACATATGGAAGCACATGGGTAGCGATATTCAATTTGCAATGTAATATGCAAAATGACAATGCAATATGTAAAATGGCAATGCATTTCTGTATTTACATTTACATTTTCCAATACATTTGTGCAACGTTTGGTGCAAAATGAAAATTACATAATTTTCATTTGCCATTTCATACACCAGTTTTAATATGTAAAATGAATACTAATTTTAACGCTTTAAGTTGCAAAATTATTAGATATGTATATCATGTTCAAGCAAAAACTGTGGCAAAATTATCATTTAAATGCTATTTTTCTTAAATGCATTAACACTCACAGTCAAGAAACTTACGATTGCATTTTCATTCAATGTCCCGCAATGAACGTAGCAAAATTCAATGTGCACATTGAAAATGCATTCCGAGCCGATCACGTGTCCGCCCCCTCCAGCCATGTCAATCACTGCGTGAACAAGGCGGGGCTTGCAGAAGATCAGAGACTCAAATCTCAAGAAGAGGATTCAAGTGAGAGAACATGGACAAGACCGTTGGTCCGTGTACGTTTTGATCATTTCGGTTTATGGCTTCAATATTTCATTCACACTTGTGGGCGGAGCTGAAACGCTGCTTTCATCTGATTGGTCGAATCGCTCAACCTTCAGCTCGGTCTTTCCATTCTTTCAGGCAGAGTCAGTGCGAGTGAAGCACTGTAATGTCTGAAACCACCGCTCACTGTTAATTAGCATAATATTTGAATCAGATGATGCTGGCCACATAATTCGTGCTGCTGCGACTTGCAAGAGACCCCGTTAAATTATTTCTAGGTTATAGTATTGTATAAATATTGTCCCACTGATAAAAACAGTGCAAATAGTTCTGAAAATTATGAAATTATGGCTTCATTTTCCCCGTGTTTCACCCTCCCCAGGTGTTGTAAACACAGCTTTTAGACCTGTTTTAGGTGGACTGACAAAATTATGTAATTTAATTTTCATTTTCATTTTGCACCAAACGTTGCACAAATGTATTGGAAAATGTAAATGTATATACAGAAATGCATTGTCATTTTACATATTGCATTGTCATTTTGCATATTACATTGCAAATTGAATATCGCTACCCATGTGCTTCCATATCTACAAAGCTAATGGCCAAAAACACTTTTCTTACAAAGAGTGCAGGATAAAACTCTTGCTGTCTGTTGACGTGCAATAAATCTCGAAAGTTATGTACGAACACCTGTCTGTTCTACTTATTCCAACTGAAATTGTGAAAACTGCTAAAAAAAAAAAACATACATGCTATATTTGACATATAGCAACTTTTTTTTTTTTTTTATACAGTAACGCAAATAGTTACTTTCCCTGGTAAAGAGTTACTTTTATTATAGAGTAATTCAGTTACTAACTCAGTTACTTTTTGGAACAAGTAGTGAGTAACTATAACTAATTAAGTAACGTTCCCAACAGTGCTGGCGATAGTAAGAAATGCTTTGGAATGCAGACATTATTGGTCTCTTTTTAAAGAAGACAATCATCAGATTATTGCTGAAGTGAAATCAAAGTAATTTCATAAAATGAAAGTATGAACTAGTTATAGTAGTCAGCTGTTCACGGCAGTCCTAAACCTGCCAAAGCCAGCACGCTCAATATCGTCTAATTAACGTTATCGACAAAATTCCAGAAAATGATCAGTTGAATAATTTGTCACATTTTACCAGCAAGGAAACTGACGATTTTTAAATTATGTTCAGCCTATTCATGTAAAGCTTTGGCAACGCGTGCAAAAGATACGGATATTATGATAAAACCATTTGAATTCTTTTCAAACAAACCGTGTAGCGTCCAGTGTGGGATCTCACGTAGGCTCCGTAGGTTAGTTCACGAGCCCACATAAACCTCCCCGCAGACTCACGACAGGAGTTTTGCAGAGATCGGGCCCTCCCTCGCAGTGACGCATACAGACACAACCAAGGAAATCCCCAAGTGAGAGTTACGACAGACTCTCCCCGCCGTAGATAGTGGGCAACTTCCGACTCGCGCTGAACACCGCGTACAAATCGACGGAGAAGCCAAAAACGTGTAAAGTCAAACAGTGTACGCTCCGGACAAATACAAGGTAAGGAGATGTTTCGTTGGCTTATATTTGTATACGTGATATATTTCGGCTACAACATAACGTAATGTAAGCGAAAGCTTTGTTGTTGACAGGTGTGAACATACTCGAGCTCATGCGGTAGCTACATGCGATCGGTTTTAATTGTGTCTATACAAGGTGTATATATATATATATATATATATATCCAACTGTTTATCGCACTACTGTGTGATCTATTACGAATATTGGTTAACGTACTGGATTTCATTATTTAAAGCATAATGGGTTGACGGCTTCATTTCCCCTGTGTTTCACCCTCCCCAGGTGTTGTAAACACAGCTTTTAGACCCGTTTAGGTGGACTGACAAACAACGACTCGCGGCTGTTTTTTATGAATACACCTACCGAAGTACAGCAGCAGGAGGACATGTACGGCATGGCAGAAATGCCCGATCTCATACCACCGGCAGGTGTGTTACAGCCCAGTCCGGTAATCCCGTACGAGCACGGACAGGCGGGGAGAACCAGACCAGACCTCCTGTCCGCCCCACGAAGAATGCAGCGAGCCCCCAAACTCGGACAGATCGGGCGGTCTGCGAGAGGTGGGTTTGATAGTAGCCTGTGCTATTGTGTTACTTTATCATGTAGGCTAGTCCCTGTACAATATTTTCCCTTTAAAAATCCTTGACCTAAAACCAAAACCCCAGAGCTGCTGCACATCTTGGATGTTTCCCCTCATTGAATCCAGCTGAAGTCACTCATTGACTGGGTGCGTCCAGTAAGGGAAACATACACTAAATATGAAGTTCTTGGGAAGCTCCCAAAAATGTTCTGTTCTAATGTAACACGTTCTCTAGATTTCCAGCTACATTCACAAAACTTTGTTCAGCTTTATATTTCTGTCCATACGTCCCCTAGTTAATACACTGAAACGGTTTGCATATCTCTTTTCTAGTTATCAAATATAACTTTGAAGGAAGCACAAATTTTGACTAATGGTGCATTCAAATCATGTCGGGAAGATGTATATAAGTTGAATGCACTTCACTAGAAAGTCTTTAATATCAATGAATACTTTAAAATCAAGTTTGACATAATGGATGCAGCATCTGTAATAATTGTAATTTTTTTAAAAGTTGCATGAAAAAATATAGTAGCCTACTGTACAGTTATATAAAAACTCAAATGACCTTCAAAAATCTAATGACAACACTGAGCACATGCATTTTTTAGTTTTTGTTCTTTTAGTACTGTAGATGTAAAGTTTTAAAAAGTGATTACCAACATATAAATTTGAACTTCCCAGGAGGACCTGAATGTGCCATACCTTGTGTCATCCACTTATTTCCCCTCTGTTGTCAGATATGATACATTTCTTCTTTTGTTTTTGCAGTGGTTATTGACGATGAGGACTTGGATGATATTATAAACAATAACAGAAGCTTCCCGGTTTCTCAGAGAGTATCACCTGTTGCCTGATGCATGGTTGACTGTGCCAAAGCTGTTTCGAGGCCTACACACCAAAGCAGGCCTACAGAATAGAACTAAAATCTCCCTCTCACATGTTCTCACTCGTCATCACCTTTCACTGTACAGCTTTTAAGGCTTTCACCTCTACAAGGTCAAACAAGAGAACTGTGGACTTTGCTTCCTGTTCACTTTATGCTTGCCCATCACTTAACTGATGTCGTGCGTCTGTAGCACTGAATGATTCTGTCTGGTGTTCTCAGTTTTGGATGTTTCTTTCTTGAGATGAAGATCTTTATGATCTCTAATGCAACAGGGCTATATTTATTAAATTTGCACTTTACTACAGAATAAGAAAGCTAACCTCAGCAGGTTGGATTACTCATCTACCAAAGAGGACATTTCCTGTGAAACTCAGTTAACCTGTAACGTGCCATTTGGTAAGACCTGTGATTACCTTGGTACCTTGACATTTCTCTGAATGACACTGGTTGCTTGATCTTTTATTTGGTCACTGTTTTCATGTGCCTGTTGATTTTAGTTTGAATTGAAATAAGTACAATCTTGAAGGCATACTGAGATGAACAATCAGATCTTCTAAACCGATCTCAGATGTTGGTTAAAATACTTTGCTCTTAAAAATGTTTTTAACCTCTAAATGTTTGCATGGGGTGGGAATAATAAAGTATATTGAGTTACATTTATGTTTGAATAAAGGCTATTTGTAAAGATGTTAATGCTGCCTGTCAATAAAAAAAAAAAAAACTAATTAATCACACATTTTTTCTTTAATTAGTCCATGCCAGTACTGAATTAAGTTCTCTTGTGTGTGTTTGTATTGTCTACTATAACACTAGCCAAAGGATGTCAAGAACAAATAGATGCATTTTTTAATATTTTAATGCGTTAAAATGAAAATGAAAACAATGCACAATTAACACTTTAATTTTGATGTCCCTAAAAGTATTTTGTAATTTTTTTTACTATTAAAAAAAAATTACATTTTAGGACATTGCGGGCTGGAAGAAGTCTTTTATTTCCTTCTTTAAATTATATTCCGAATCTCAGATATCAATATAGACTCACTGTATTTTTGTGTAATGCAAATTCACATTTGGAATGTGATTTGTCTTTTTCAGCCACAGAAATAATAACCAGCCTGATACAATTAAAGCCAACTTTATTGAAAATAAGCATGTAAAACAAGTGTATTAACAATAACTAACACTGCCATTATCAAGAAACTTTTATAAGTACAAGATATTCAGATAGGCTCATGGATGATAAAATGAACATGAGGTGGTGAGTTAATACTGCAATGTGTTAATAAGCTAATGAAAAAAAAACATGATGTTCAGGATCTTTTTTGACCATCTGCAATTACATGGAATTACATAACACTGACTCAAATGAGTAGTTAAAAGGTTAGCATTTCTGTGGGATAAATTATCAAAAACAAGCAAATCTTAAAAATAAAAATTCTGCCTCCATTTTGGGCAACACCTTCTTATTGTGTTGGTTATAGTGCTCTCTAGTGGGCACTTTGAAAACACCAACATATATGACCCACTGCCAAAGTTGCTCTTATTTGAAACAGAGAAACCAACCAAGTTTTTCTCTTCATTGAAACACTGAGGGCTCAAAGCAATCTGTAAGTGTTCGAACTAGCACTAGATTCCTCCAGTCCTCCATTTCCAAAACTCCCAGAGAGTTTGTAAATACATTATCTATTTGAACTATTGGACACCTAATTGCCCTTTTTATAATGGGACATTAGACAGTTTGTAAACTGTGGTCTTCCTCAGTGACAGCAGTTCAACCTTCATTATTCAGTTCATTATTTTGTTGAAGAAATATTTCACCTTCTGGAGTTGGTGCAGTATCTGTCCAGTGGGGGGCAGTCTTGGTCACACATACTCTTTGTTGCTGCTGCTGGCAGACCGTGCAGGGTTACCTTTAGGATATTTTGACACTTGTTTACTTCGAGGGCAAGAGGCAGCCAACATGGCTCCACCGAGAACATCAAGAAATGACCCCCCCCAGGCAATGAAAATAGCTGCTCCAAACTCAAACCTAAAGAGAAAAAGAAAAGGTCATATGGGAAATGTGAAAATTATACATCAATATTATTATTATTTT
Source organism: Carassius carassius (assembly GCF_963082965.1). Taxonomy (NCBI): domain Eukaryota; kingdom Metazoa; phylum Chordata; class Actinopteri; order Cypriniformes; family Cyprinidae; genus Carassius; species Carassius carassius. The sequence continues at coordinate 13,364,751 of NC_081756.1, read as the reverse complement.
GTTTTTACTATATAATTGCTTTTGGCCAAAGTTCTAGAGTGTTTCTTAACCCTGTTCCTGGATGCTTCCAACACTGCACTTTTTTAATGTTTCAATAATCGAACCAACCCAATTCAACTCATCAACACTAGTAGAAGTGCTCCAAGAACTGAGATGGGTGTGTCAGATAAGGAAGATATCCAAAATGTCTCTTTTTGGGGGACCTCCAGGAACAGAGTTTGGACACTCTGCTCCAGAAATTGTGCAAAGTAAAATTCCTTGTGCTCACTTGGTGTTGACTGGAGTGAAAGGGTTGTAGAAAGCTCGGATCACATTGTGGGCAAACCATGAGCAGGCAACAAGTGCACAGAGGGCTGTAGGAACAAAATTGAGAAATTGTTTAAAAGAAGAAAAAATACATAAGATCTTTCTTTGTTTGCCAATATCTTCAAAGCATTAGCTAATTTAGCATTAGCTACCCTGTTTTTTCAATGTTTTCCACTGACCCTCAGACTGAGCAGAGACTGATGTTATATAAGAGCAGTTCAAGCATGGTTCACTGTTAACTTGCATGAACAGTCTGTCTCATCTTGCTCACACATACACTCACCTCCCACTAACAGTATGATGCCCCCTATTATGGCCGTGCGAGCCTTGCGAACTTTGTCATCAGCTCCACAAGTGGTGCACTTCATGCCCATGCAGGCCACACCAAGACCGGCAATGGATGCAACGATACCCACAATCATCAAAGCACGGGTCGCTTGAAGTTCACCTACAGCAGACAGATAGAGAAAAACAGAGATAGAGATTAAACAGATGCAGATTGTGCTTTTATTGTAAATTTCTACACTAAAACTAGACGTTGAGATCTTAAGAACGGTCAGTCGTTCAAATGGTTAAACCACCAGGAAACAGCTTTTAAATAAGCTAAATTAAATGATAACAAATTAAAACTGTAAAAAAACCATACTGTAAATAATAACAAAGACTACAGAATACCCAAGACATGTTACTCATATAGTTTTGAATGGGGAAAAATTGTTAATAGTTATAATATTAAATAATAACAAATTAAATTGAGCTTCTTTTCTAAAACTGGCTTGAGACTGGATATTAATATTGAATTATGTATTTATAATTTATGTGAAATGATAACAAAATTAAAGTGAATAACAAACATTTGAGTTTCTATTTCAAAATATTTAGTTTTATGTATCCAAAACTGGATACCGAAATCTTAAACATCAGTCCTGCAAGGGGCCAAACTATCAGAAAATAGCTGTTAAATAAAGAATATTATATATTATAATAATTTCATATTATATATATTTTAAAAGTATTATTTATATTAAATCATAACATAAATTCTTTCTATGCTGTTGCTAAAGTGTTCAGGGTGTCATTTTCACAAAAGTCTGAGCACGAGTAATAGTGATGTTTGCCTTGGCACATACACTAGCTAAATATGCACTATTAAAAAAGAATGCTGCTGATACAGCTAAGAAGAGAGCAAGAAGCCATTCTGACAAGAACCAGTCTGTGCCAGTGCAATCCTGTACATGTGCACACAAACCGCACCAAGAGAGGAGATTACAAAGGGAATGTGCAAGGGGCAGGGCAGGGGTGCAAGCTGAAGTGAAGTGGAAGAATTATTCCTCTCCTTTATTCATTAAAACACAATGAGGCATCTCTTGCCAGGCACAGAAAACAGTCAGTGGAATTCAGCGGGTCACCCTTCATCCTCCTGTTTTCTCTCTTGTCTTTCGCTCCTCCCTCCATCCTAATTCAACCTGCTGTCAGGTGCAGTTCCAGCTGGTTTCAGCTGGAAGTGTCCCACAGCTTTCTCAGAAATAACCCCTGAGTTTTAGCACAGAGCCCCTCTGTAAATACATCAATTCAAGGAGTGAACCACAAGAGCTAGATCAAATTTTTTAACAGCCTGTGTTAATCTGTAGAGAGTGTTTCTGCAAACCCTGAGGAGGGATGCGAGGTTGTGGTTTCCTATCCCAATCCTCGGGGGACTCAGGCGATGGGGAATGTTTCTGTAACAGCCCTACACTGAAGCACTCAGTTCAATTTATAAACTCATAATTCATTACTTGTAGCTGGGTGTGTTAATAAAAATACTTTGGCAGCTATAGAAACAATAGATTACGTTCTTCCTGGAGAAGCATGGGCTGATGTCACCATGGCTACCTGTCGTGCCTGGTTACATTACAGTCATACAACAGATTCAATGTCCCATTGGCGAGGCCAGCATCCATTAATCAAGCACTGGCTGGGAATAGCACCAGTGTTTATTTGAGTGTGTGTGTGAAACTACGCGAGTTGGAAACTACGGCTTCCAATGCCAGAGAATTCCAATAAACACCTGAAGTATAGACTTATACAAGGCAGGCACTTGATCAGTTTATACATAATAGATCAAATTTGTGATATAGTGTGTTTTTTTTATCAACCATTGGGATTTTCTACATTCTACATCACAGGTCATTAAAATTAAAATAAATAATGTAAGTGAAAAAAATATATTCTCACTTGATGTGGGGGAAAATATATAAGACAGAAAGTTATTCTATCAATTTCTCTATTTTCCATTTTTTTTAAGACAAACCAGTCAGATAGTAGGTAGGTAGGAAGATAGATAGATAGACAGACAGACAGATAGACTGGGACAGATAGATAGACACTCACTGTCTAATTGTAGAATGGAGTCGTAGATTTTGCACTGAAGCTGTCCGGTGCTCTGAAACGCGCAGGACATCCACAGTCCCTGGTAAGTGGCCACTGCCGTGATAATACTGTCCCCCACGTACGCGGACATCTTCCACTGTGGGAGGATGGTGCCCACGATCAGTCCAATGATGCCAATCAGAGAGAGACCAAATCCAAGCAACTGAACGCCCGAGTTTGCCATATTATTGACACTTAATGGCAACTTGAGCAACAGTTGGCAATAAACGTCTGACTCCTCTCACCGCTGCTGTCCCGCACCTGTTACTCTCTGAAGAACCGCTCCGAAAAAGAAAAGTGACCAAATCTCGGAGGAAAAACGTCCTGTCTGTCCGTCAGCTCGCGGTGTTTGCCAGTCGAAGTGTTGCGTAAAATACAGATGCCGAAGTGTAGTAATCTAGGAGGGGAATGAGAGGGTAACGGCTGGCTGGCGCGCGACGCCAGTTGTGCAATGCCCGGAGTCGTGACGTCACACAACATAGAATCACTCGCATCATCTTCACTTAAGTTTTAAACTTTGGTTATCCTACACAAAATATAGGCTAGCAAACTTGTTTAAGTTTATATTTTCTCTTAAACATATTCTACTATACAAGTGTCTTTAAGAAGGAAACCCGCTTTGAAAATTTGAAAATGAAAACTTTTGTCATTAATCACTTACCCCCATGTCGTTCCAAACCCGTAAAAGCTCTGTTTGTCTTCGGAACACAATTTAAGATATTTTGGATGACAACCTGGAAGTTTGAGACTGGCCCATATACTGCCAAGTAAATAATGTCAAGGTCCAGAAAAGGTATGAAAAGTCATCGTCAGAATACTCCATCTGCCATCAGAGGAATTATTGAATAAAGTTGTTATTTTTATTTTCTTCGCTTACAAAAATTGTTCACGTCGCTTCATATAACCCAGATTGCACGTCTGATGGCAGATGGAGTATTATGAGATGACTTTTGATACCTTTTCTTGACCTTGACACTTATTTATTTACTTGGAAGTCTATGGGACAGTCTCAAACCTCCAGGCTTTCATCCAAAATATCTTAAATTGTGTTCCGAAGATGAACAAAGTTTACGGGTTTGAAATGACATGGGGGTAAGTGATTAATGACAAAATTTTCATTTTAGGGTGGAGTATCCCTTTAAGAATGGGCATCTCAACTGTACCATGGGTACACCATATGGGTACAGTTGCAACAAAAATGCACCTTATGTTCATGAGCTAATTGTGGAAAATATAAACTACTTATGGCTATTATCAATTTATGATATCTTAGTACACAAGCTAAATAAATATCATGTGAAAAATCACTTCATTTCAGCATATGGTTTTGTGTAGTGATGAAAAAGGCTGAAAGTTTCTCTACTGTACTCAGTCTATTCTATTTATCGGTGATTCCAAAAAGTTTCACATTTAATGCAGTCCCACTGCTATTGCCTATACAAGTCTCAGGACCTCAACTTACATCTTGTCCATTTCATGAGGACACGTTAGTCATGTCTAACCATTCCATCAGGGGACCTCTGGACTTCCAGTGAAAGGGGGAAAAAATCTGCAACACTATCAATTATTGTCTGCAGTAGAGTTGGCACCAATTTTACAATCATCACACAAAGGTAAAGAGGAAATATCTATAACATGAGAAAAATAGGGCAGAATCAATAATGCTTTTCAAAGGGAAATGATTTTCACTCCAGAAAGTGTCTATGTCTGACACCCTGATGTTTTTAGTTTGATGTTTGATATTTTCATTTAAAGGGTTTTAAAAGTCACAAACAGGATTTAAACAGTTAACCTAAAAGTCACAATGTTGTTCTCAGAATTCTTATACAAGAGAATGTGTGGAGGGGGGACAACAGCTGGAAGATACATTAGAAGGAACGCATTTGCTTCAGTAACATCTTGACATTAGCACACACTACCCCAATCAACCCTGGTAACGTGATTTATATGCCACCCTGTTGGCTGGTTCCTGAGCACTGAGCCAAGAAGCCTTGACACACAAAAGAAACTTTTACATTTTTTCGAAGCTTCTGTCGCCACCTAGTTCCAGTAAACAGACAACACTCAGTAAAGGGAGAACAGACAGAGCTAAATCAGCCCCAAGAAGAACAGAAACTCCCTTCATAGCTTTTCTTTTGACTGGCTCCAGGGCTTTTTTTGAAGTTTATAGACAGTGAAAAAAACAGTGATTAAACTGGTGTAAGCCTCCTTAGAAGCCCACTGAACCGTTAGCAATAAAACACACAGGCCTCTAGTTTCCCCTCAAAAGCGGTGACTCGGCTAATGAGCTTTTCTTATTTCATTATTTCTTACCTCTTTCTTTTACTTCTTATGCAACTAGGTGCCTTCACGGAAATGTAGGCACACAGGCCAAACTGATGTAATCTAGGAATTTGAAGGAATTTGTCAATTTTCAACTGATAATAACTTTCAACTAAACATAAACGTGTTTTATGGAAAGAGTTTTTTTTATTTTTTTGCTTACAAAGACTGCATTTATATGATCAAAAATACTTTATAATTTGTCTTGAGAATAAATTGCACCAAGAAACGTATAGAAAAAATATAGTAATGTTCATTTTGTTTTTAATTCTGACTTCCATGACCCAATAACAGAGCACTCAGATCACTAGGATCGAGTCAGTTAGAAATACCAAGGGTTCACACAAAACAAGGGGAGTCCGCCTTTTGTTATTATGCCGCCCGCAGTTGGAATCAGTTCCCCAAGAGATCAGATGTGCTAAAACACTAGTCACATTTAAATCTAGACTTAAAACTCATCTGTTTAGCGGTGCATTTATTGAATGAGCACTGTGCAATGTCCGAACTGATTGCATAATATTTTCACAGTTTTTTTTAAATGTAAAATCATTTTCTAACGGTTTTAAATTCATTTTAAATAAGTAATTTTTTTTTATAATTTTAAAAGTTTTAAAGTTGCTTGTTTTATTTTTGTTATTATTTCTCTTCATTATTATTTTACTTTCTTTTATGTAAAGCCCTTTGAATTACCACTGTGTAAGAAATGTGCTATATAAATAAACTTGCCTTGCCAATGAAAGAAAAATAATAACTTTAATTTGTAGTACAGTAAATGATCCAACACAAAATATTAGCAGACTAGCATAAAATTGGTCAGGTAAATCTAAATAATTGAATGTTAACCTAATAAAAGCTGTTGTAAGTATATCATGAACCATACTGTGTTGCTTTAGGAATTTAGGCTAAACATGAGCCACGAGTTCAGTAACTTTACCGTAGCTAGACTGGCTAAAAATAGAGTTACAGAATGCTTGTCAGACTTTATATCCTAATGGTTCAGTGACAAGTCAGATCCAGGAAGGATTTAACAAACCACTGCTGACAGACAGAAAAGAGCTGCAAACAAGGTGAGAAATATGGCCGTTTAGATTATGCTGAATACATGTGATTATAATCTTTATGATATATTCTCTAGGGCATTAGAGATGCCCAATTTCTCACAGGAAAGAGCTTCAAAATAAACAAACAATACATTATTGTAAAATAATTATTCTTAAAGTTTTATTAAATATAGTGACCTAATACAGTATGTAATAAACGCAAATGTGTGATCATAAGCGTAGTTGATGACCTGAAAGAGCTTGAAAATAACAAATATATTGTCATGAAAACATCAACAAAAAGAAAAAAGAGAGAAAGAAAGAAAGAAAGAAAGAAAGTAAGAAAGAAAGAAAAAGAAAGAAAGAAGATTGATGGAGAAGAAAGATGATTTTCTGGTGCCCCCTAGAGTCGGTCCACATGAACTACAGTCTAACTATGTTTTATGTTCAGGAGCTGTGCAGTAGCTGTGTGCTTGTCGTTGAAGGGATGATGTACTCATGGAAAAGGTTGGTCAGGAGTGTAGTTGAAACTGGCATCCAGAAACATGGCCAGTGTGCCCAGCGTAGTAATGATGACAAAGAGCCAAAAGAAGAGACGATCCAAAACCACAGCAATGTACTGCCAGTCATCTGTCATCTACACAAGCACACATCAAACACAGAAACAATGGGATATGTTTATCTCACTAACACAGGAGAATGTGTATTGCCGATTTATGAATAATCATGAGGATCAGGGACAGACCGAGAGGAAGAGCCTTAGATAAAGGTTTCTTTGTGTGTCTGCGAGTATGTGTGAAAAAACAGAGGAGGAAAGTGAATGAACGTGTGTAGTTTGTGAGCATGTGTCAGCATGGTGTGTGTGATTGTTCATAGACTTACAGTATCATCCACATCCTGTTTCTTCAATTGTTCAGCCATGTACGTGATGGCGGCGATTGCAGATTTGAGATTCGGAGGCAGAATCAGACAATAGATGTCACTGTTTGAAAACCTCTGCAACTTCACAGTACTCTCATTATAACTGAAAAGCACACATACACACAAATGAAAGAATGATTAACCCCAAACAAAGGTTCATAAGTGTACAAATAAAACACAAATTGTCATTCTGCGGTGTTTCCATGTCCAATTACTGGATTATTAACAGTACATAAAATTATAAAAATCGTGAAAGGAACAGTTTACACAAAATGCTGAATGCTGAAAATATACTCAGACCATATCCTGCTTTTTTATTTTTAAAACAGTAATGAGCAATTCATGAAAAACATGGCATCATAATTCTAGGAGAAAATCATCTGATTTGAGCAACTAAAAGTAACAGCAAACATCTCTGCAACAAGCCACATAAATTATAAAGCATGCAATGTAATATTCTATGGAAATACATAAGTATGAGCAACAGCAATTAGTAAGTATCACTAATAACAAAGCACTGTGCAGTAATGTAGTTCTGCATGTCCTGTTGTACATTAGCATGAGTTTATTGTAGAGGCCAGCATTGTGTTGCTCTGTGCTATAGGGAAAGAGTCTGTCATACAGTGTAGAATGGATTAGAGCAGTGTTGTATCTGGGACTGACCTCTCCTCTCTCACATTCCTGTTCTTTCAAGGGTGAGTTTTTTCCAACAGGGATTAAACAGAGAGCAGCACGTGTCCAGCACATGATATGCACGGTCAATGAGATGCATACCGGTATAAACAGGAGCTCTAACAACTCATACAATATTTGGCCGAGATACAACTATTTGAAAATCTGGAATCTGAGGGTACTTAAAAGTTGTCCAAATGAAGTTCTTAGCAATGATAAGTTTTGATACATGAACATGATCTTTAATTAATATCCTAATGATTTTTTGGCATAAAAGAAAAATGTATAATTTTGACCCATACAATGTAGTATTTTTGGCTATTGGTACAAATATACCCCAGCAACTTAAGACTGGTTTTATGCTCCAGGGTCACAAATATAAAAATAAAAGTGAATTCAAAATACTAACAAATAGGATATTTTAGTATATACAGTAAATTAAGGACTCAAAGGGGATGTTAAATTAATTAATTTTTAATTAATTTTGTTTCTGACAAGAAACAATGAGAAATGCATTTGTCACTCTGCTTGCAAAATACCACAATACAAACTCAAATCATGTATTTTTAATAGCAGTTAATTTCCTAAAATGAGTCTGTATTGCTTTCGTGCCAGTTGTGTTCAGGGTATCCAGACACCTGTTTTCAAACAAGACTTGAGTTCATTACACATTTTTCAAACCAACCAAGCTCTGACATCAAACACGGTTGTGACCACACATCAAGCTTTAATGTCAAAACATCATTAGATTTTCTAAGAAATTTGTTTTTTTTTCAGTCCTTTAGGTTATTCCAAAGTTTGCATAGTAAGTACTGCCTGCTAATAAAAATGGATCGCATAAAAAAAAAAAAAGAACTTTTCTGGAAATCACCTCTCCAATCCTATAGCCGTAAAGACCGGTGCCACATCTTGAAGGATTTATGAGCTTAGGACTTCAATAAAGCTCTAGCGGCATGCAGACATCTTAAGACCACCTGTTAGACTGGCACCTGTTAGACTGGCTAAAGAGTGGCACACTCTGCAGCACCAAATTACAGGAGCATGAGTGACAGAGCACAGGTCACGAGCCATTCTCAAACAGATGAAGAAGAGAAGAGGCACCCCAGTGTGCCTGTAAAGCAGTTCATTACTTCTATTATGGACGGATAAAGACATGTCTCTGCTACACACACACACACAAACTGTACACTAAAACAGATTCATGTGCACGTTTTCAGAGAAAACCCGTCCATCTGTCCATCCAAAAGTCCATTTATCCATTTAAGTGCATCCTCAATCTCTTCTGCCCTCCCCTGCTGTTCTTGTGTGCATTAAAGTCTAATGCTTCAGCTCAACAAGGGCTTAGATTCTGGCGACTCTGGAAGGGTGACTGGGCTGAAATCAACTGCCCTTGGATTGAGAAGAGAAACCCAGCACAGTGACTTTCATCATTCGCCCACACTGAACTATTTTGTGATTGACTGAGACTAATTAAATTATGTTTTCTTGCACATAGTACTAACCTTCCTCTCCAAGGCAATACCAGCTCTGGGTTGATCTTTCGGATGAAATATTCACCTCCAGGTTTAAGACCTTTGTCCAGATAACCCAATGGGATGTTTTCTTTTGGTTCGTCCTCCACCGGTAACTCAGTTTGGGGCCTCAGCACACCCAAGTAATGGGGCAGTAAGTTGATGAAAATCTACAGAATGTTACACGACAGGAAATGCTTTCAGTTTTAAGTAAGTTTATGGAATAATGTAAATAAGCTGCTTTCTATATCAAAATCTTCCTGAATCGGAATCTTTCTAAGAGTCACCTTTCTCACCCATACGGGCATGTGGTGTGTGCTGGGAGTCCTGTGGTGAAGGTTCAGGACCACCACACTAAGGATGACTGAGAACGTCACCAGGATCATGGTGAACATTACATAGTTAACGATGATCGGTATGCCAAGTGATGTTTCTGGAACTTTGTCAGCCAACAACAGCATGAAAACAGTGAGAGCAATGAGGACTGAGATAGACAGAGTCATCTTCTCACCTGAGGGAGTGATCAGAAAACATGTCTCACACACAGACACATTGTATTGCATTAACTTTCTAAATACAATTACAAATGATTAAGTAGGCTAATTTAAAATTGCTCAAAACAAAAGACAAAGTTAAATCATGTCCTCCACATTTTGCAAACAGCTAAAATACTTCTGTAGTTTTGAAAAAAAGAAAAGAAAAACCCACTACCATTCAAAAGTTTGGGGTCAGTAAGATTTTTTAAAAGAAGTTAAAACCCTTATTCGTCAAAGATGCATTAAACTGAATAAACATGACAGTAAAGACATTTGTAATATACAAAAAAATATATTGTGGTTTCTACAAAAATATTAAATATTAACTGTTTTTAGCATTGTACGGAGCCCCACACATGACAAGGCTAAATTGTGTGCACGATTTACTATTTCGTTCCCTCAGTGTACTTAAACGTGCACAAGATTACTATTGCGTTCCCTCGATTTACTATTTCGTTCACTCGATTTATAAATTGTGCACACGATTTACTATTGCGTTTCCTCGATTTACTATTTCGTTCACTCAATTTACAAATCGTGTGCACGATTTACTAATTCGTTCCCTCGATTTGCTAAATCGTGCAATAGTAAATCGTGCACACAATTTATTAATTTATTTATTATTTTTATGTCATGTGTGGGGCTCCGTAGCATTGCATAATAAGAGAGAGTATTGTATTTATTTATTTATTTGTGTGTGTGTGTGCAGCAAATCAGCGTATTAGAATGATTTCTGAAGGATTATGTGGCACTGAAGACTTGAATAATGGTTGCTGAAAATTCAGCTTTGCTATCACATAAAACTGTCACCCTTCCCCTCTGTGGGACGCCTACATTTACAATTACAATTAAATCTAATCTAATCTTGACAAACTATATATCGTTGGAAAGGTCTAAGACTCCCAAATAAATATTTTTCCAATGTTTTTTGTTAAAAATGATGTAGGAAAAGTAATCGATTAATTTATGACAAGAGTGCACCCTCAAAAATCTACATTATAACAGGACTTTTGACCTTGGTTAAAAAAAAAAAGACTTATTTGTTGCCTTTTTCTCTATCACATTTTAGAAATCATCAGAAATTATATATCAACTGAAAACTTAAAATCTCAAAATTCATCCTTTAAAACTCATTTTAAAATCAGACATTGCATTACCATGTAAATGGTGCATCAATATCATGTTACAAAATGTTTTCATTCATGAATTATAAAAATTTAAGTTTGGATCGTGCATTACAAAGTCTATGTTCAAAAATGTGAGTGACAGTTAAGGGGATAAATTACATTTTAAATATACAGAACTAGATTTTTTTAATTGTAATAATATTTCACAATATTAACATTTTTACTGTATTGTTGAATAAATAAATGCAGCCTGGGTGAGCATAAGAGAATTCTTTTAAAAAAAAAAAATTTTTTTTTTTACAAATCTTACTGACTTTAAAAACGAAGTTCATCAAAGTTGAACATAAAACTCCACAATTTACAGTCATCATAGTGATTTTCTAATAAAAGATGGTCACCTGCACCAGGTGGCAGATAGAAGACAAATATGGCCAGCACACTGGTGAGGATGCAGGGCACGATGATGTTAATGATGTAGAACAGGGGCTTCCTCTCAATGATCAGATAAAAGGTGATGTCCTCATACAAGTCATCATGGATGTTCTTTCTGCTGGGCTTATGACAAATCTGCCACTCACCATTCTCTTAGGGAAGAGAGAGGACTAATGAGAGAAAGAGAGATAGAAAGAAGAAGAGAGTGTGCCATGTGCCAAGTTGCTACATTGCTTGGCGATCAAAAACGACTACAGGTGGATTAACTATATTACTTTGGAGAACATAATTATGTACAAATATTATTTTCATAAATATTCACTGACATATATACCATAGTTCCTGACCTTAGACAGGACGTTGTCACTTTTAGGTAGTAGTACACTAACCAGTGAATGCATTCTCATCAATCACTATCTCATGGAGCTCGTTGCCATCTTCATCTAGACCGTACTGAAGGTCCACTTCTGAGGAATCATATGTGTAGGAACGAAACACCATCGAGCAGTTCTGCCAGTCAAATGAAAAGTACGCCACCTATAGGGATGGGAACACAGATTTGAACACAATACAGTACGATACAATAATAGTACAATATAATAATAATATCCTTTTAAATCAGCAATATGCCAAAAGTGATTTGTGGTTCAAGGTTAAACACAGGTTAAATGCCAACAATAGTTTTTGTCATTCTGACAATTAATTTATAAAATGACATATATGCATTCAATGCATTTACAAAAGAAGTCTATTTCTACTGATCCCAGAACACTGCATTAAAATGTTAGCATAGTAACAAGTTTGCATGTACCTCTATGGAACAGGAGCTGCGGTAGATGGCTGGTGGATACCAGGAGACGGTTTCATCACTCCTCACTAGCACATTCACATACAGGGCAACGTCAAACTGACCATCATTACTAAACAGAAAGAGAACACCTCAGTCAAGTCCTAAATTCGGTGTCTCTTGCAGGTTTGATTTCCTAACATTTATTTTTACAGTGAAAAGAGATCAAAAGGTTTTAAATTTAAAGGGTTAGTTCACCCAGATAGCAAATTTATGTAATTAATAACTTACCCTGATGTTGTTTCAAACCTGTAAAACCTCCGTGTATCTTTGGAACACAGTTTAAGATATTTTAGATTTAGTCCAAGAGCTCTCAGTCCCTCCATTGAAGCTGTGTGTACGGTATACTGTCCATGTCCAGAAAGCTAAGAAAAACATCATCAAAGTAGTCCATGTGACATCAGAGGGTCAGTTAGAATTTTTTGAAGCAGCGAAAATACATTTTGGTCCAAAAATAGCAAAAACGACAACTTTATTCAGCATCGTCTTCTCTTCCGTGTCTGTTGTGAGAGAGAGTTCAAAACAAAGCAGTCTGGATATCCGGTTCGCGAACGAATCATTCAGTTCACCAAATCGAACTGAATCGTTTTAAACGGTTCGCATCTCTAATACGCATTAATCCACTGACACTGGCTGACACTCCCTCTGAGTTCAAACAAACCAATATCCCGGAGTAATGCATGCACTCAAACAGTACACTGACTGAACTGCTGTGAAAAGAGAACTGAAGATGAACACCGAGCCGAGCCAGATAGCGAACAATAGACTGACTCGTTCACGAGTGAAGAACCGGTTGCATCGGTTTTCGGATCACCAGTAGTTCTTTCGGACAGTTCGATTCAATAAACCGGTTGAAGAAAACGGTTCACCGGTTCTTTTGCGCTCGACGTATAATGGCGTCATTTGCGATGATTGCCATTGATTCAAGCCTTCAGTTTACCCGCGCTCATAACACTAGCACAGAATCAGTTCAGAATCAATCACCAAAAGAATCAGTTCAGTTCAGAGGCTCTGTGTGTCGGTCTGCTTCATGCTGAATCACACATGCGCAGTATCATCAGCTCCTCGGTTCACGAATCGGACGCGTCTGACAGAAACGGTTCTTGACTCGTGAACGAGTCAATGTTTTGTTCGTTATCTGGCTCGGCTTGGTGTTCATCTTCAGTTCTCTCTTCACAGCAGTTCAGTCGGTGTACTGTTTGAGTAAATGAATTACTCCGGGATATTGGTTTGTTTGAACTCAGAGGGAGTGTCAGCCACATTAAAAGTTAACAGTAGGGCTGCAACTAACGATTATTTTGATAATCGATTAATCTGTCGATTATTTTTACGATTAATCGATTAATCGGTTTATGTACTTATATTTTAGTTTTTTCCATTTTTTCCCCAAGTAAATTATTAATAAATGGTCTTTATCATTCAGCATAGATTTAAGAGATTATATATGTCATATCCTCATCAAAAATATACCTGGAGTTGTTTTATTGTGTTAGTAATTCTTTTGTTGAACTCTTCTGCAATCAGAACATTGACCCATACTCTAGCAAATTTCACAAGGAGATTTAAAATAATGTTTTCACCATGGCAGTCCTTAGAGCTCCTAAAGTAGTTTAACATCCTGAACAAAGCTTATTAAGGAATCTTTCAGAACATATTTTCACGAAGAATAAGGATAAAACAGAATAAAATTGCAGTGCATTGTATTTTATTATTTACTGGGAAACAGCTTTATAGCTTTTGCTGTGAAATTGTAAACAATCCTTCAAAAAAAGTGCCAATGGCATGAAACCTGAATGGAACTCACAATTTAAAGTAAAATCCATCAGAAGGTTGTCCAGAAAAAAAATGGGACACACACAAAAAACCTGCTGTGTGAAAAAGAGCAGTGAATACTTAGAAAAAAAAGTGCATTTCAAATATCTACATTTACCTCTCTCATTCAGTCATAATTAGGCTGCACGACTGAATTTTGAACTGGTAAACGACAAACTGATCACAGAACATGTTTGTAAAGCTTTAAATGTTAACTGTTAAAAAGCAATGTTATCAGCTTTTACGACTAAACATTTGCAAACAACATTGTACTGGAGAATCTGCACAAATGAAAGTCTTAGGGGCCGTTCACATATCGCGCCTATAACGCTTCTTTCCAAAGCGCTCGCGCAGAAGCGCCCCTGAGGCGTCTGCCTTTGCTAAGCAACCTCCTTGCTCTCTCATTGAAGACGCGGAAATTTCAGCAAAGGATAAATGGATTTGTACTCAAAAAAATCGCTTGCAGTAGCTCTGCTACTAAATTTATTTCAAAATGGAAATCCATATACAACTATGATCAGCTGTTCCTTTCATCTTGACTGAGCTTTTAACGTTGTTACGGGAAAGGATGAAGCTGATTGGTTAGTTCTTGTCACATGACCCGCGGTGCGGTTGCGGCATTCTGAAAAGTTTAAATGTTTTTAACTCGATGCGGTGCGGTGTTGGAAATAACGAACTTGAGCGTGCAAAAGACGCGATATGTGAACGTCCCCTTAAACAGTGCAGTAGTGCAGAGTTTACAGGTTACTCTTCTTTTTTAAAGGCTCAATGTAAAGTACTCCCACATCACGCTGAATGCTGCAGACATAGACATCATATGATGTCTATGGCCGCAGAGACGCTGCTCGGGAAGCACGTGACATAAAACAAGGCCAGCTATTGGCTATTCGCTACTTCTCCTGTTGTACTGGCTGAGTAAAACCTCCGGTGGCTCATTACTGCCACACTTTGGTCACCGCAGATTTGAAATATGCACGAAATGAGCCGCTTACGGCAAATAAAAGTTATTTAGCAACGAATCGATGACTAAATTAGTTGACAACTATTTTAATAATCGATTTTAATCGATTAAATCGATTCGTTGTTTCAGCTCTAGTTAACAGCTTAAGTCATTTGTGGATTAATGCGTATTAGAGATGCGAACAGTTTAAAACGATTCAGTTCGATTTGGTGAACTGAATGATTCGTTCGCGAAACGGATATCCAGACTGCTTTGTTTTGAACTCTCTCTCACAACAGACATGGAAGAGAAGACAATGCTGAATAAAGTCGTAGTTTTTGCTATTTTTGGACCAAAATGTATTTTCGATGCTTCAAGAAATTCTAACTGACCCTCTGATGTCACATGGACTACTTTGATGATGTTTTTCTTACCTTTCTGGACATGGACAGTATACCGTACACACAGCTTCAATGGAGGGACTGAGAGCTCTCGGACTAAATCTAAAATATCTTAAACTGTGTTCCAAAGATAAACGGAGGTCTTACGGGTTTGAAACAACATGAGGGTAAGTTATTAATTACATAAATTTGCTATCTGGGTGAACTAACCCTTTAAGTATGATACTGTGGCATGTACCCTGATCATGCACTTCTTAAAACTAAATATTTCAAATGTTTGTCAGTGTGGCATTGTAGAAGGATGTTCTCACTTGTTGATTAGATAGATGTCTGGACGCCACACTTTTAAGGGAGGAATTCGCACAACGTCAATACTGTCATAGTCCTCAGGATTCCAAGACAACCTGTAATCTGTCCATTCCTTGAAAGAGTAGAGGAGGAATGGAATTTCCATCAAATTCTACTTTTTTGTGTGTGTGTGGATACAACCAACCTACAATGATAAAAATCCATTCAATCCTTTTTTTAATCCTCAAAAAACTTTAGATTTTCTGAGCAGTATGAGGTCATATTGCTCAGGCCCCTCCCATGACCACTGACGGACTGCCCATATTAGCATATTTCAGCCCTTGGCCAGTTGTACGCTGTACACCATTTTCTCTGCACTTGAGCAGCTGTAGCAACAACAAAGTCTCGTGAGCAATGCGGGGGTTTTGTGGTAAGATGTATAAGTGAACATAAGATACTTTATTTTCTCCCTACATGAGAGCCACTGAGGACGCAGTGGATTAGTTTTGTTTTTGATGTTTTTTCTAATGCACCACCAAATACACAAAAAATGGAAGAGAGGGGTGTGGTGAGCAGTAGCTCATTATCATTTAAAGAGACATGCACCGAAACTGATCGGTTTGAACACAGCTGTTTTTGACAAGTTAAAAAGGGTGTTGTTTTACACGACCATTGAGGAATTTTAACCAAAGTAAGTTGCAAACATTTCTTAGAAGACCCTAAAGAATCATACCAACTTGTTGAAAATGAGCATCCGATGTCCCCTTTAATGATTTGTCCAAATCAGGATATCCTTAAATGGACATTTTGACAAACCTATTTGGAATAAATTCCCCAAACCTTATTCTCTTAGCTAATCAAACCAATTCTTTCTCTCACACACAGCATCATTCTACTGAGCAACATGAGCACACTTATTTGCTCTACATCTGAAGAAAGTACATAAGACAGGTTTAAAAAAAGAAATGAACAGCCAAAAATGACTTGCGGTTATAAAAAGTGACAAGTCAATCAAAGCAGAAAATAAACAGCAGTTAGGACATATGAGATAAATGATCTGCCTCTTACCATATTCATGAACACGTTTGTTGTCATCTCTTCATTTTTCTCGTTCTGTGAGAGAGGAGAAATAGTGACATTAGCACGACTCTAACACGTCGAGTGTGGCATGCTGTCACAGTCAGTCCTTCCATCTGCATGGCTTGATGCCTCATGGCTGGAAAGTGCTTGCTGATAGGGGACTAAATGCTAATGTTTCTCTAATGTTAGGGAAATGTTGCTAAAGCATTGGCTGCATGGCCCAGTGGGTTCGAGAGAGGCAGCTGGTCTCCAACAGCCTGCTGTGAATGTCACCTAACACAAACTTTGTGAGTGATTACACAGAGAGAGAGAGAGAGAGAGAGAGAGAGAGAGAGAGAGAGAGAGAGAGAGAGAGAGAGAGAGAGAGAGAGAGAGAGAGAGAGAGAGAGAGAGAGAGAGAGAGAGAGAGAGAGAGAGAGAGAGAGAGAGAGAGAGAGAGAGAGAGAGAGAGAGAGAGAGAGAGAGAGATGCTTTGGAAATAAACAATGAATAAAGAGAGGATCAGTGAGTAATTCCACATAGGAAAACGTGTGTGTGTGGACGTGTTTATGCGTGAATGTTTGGTGGATCATACCAAGCTGATGAGCTGTACTAAAGTCATTCCCACTCGGACCATCACTCGCTCATTCCAGGTACGTGCTGGCCGCACCTTCAGGTTGTAATCCTGAAACAAATCCTCCAGTAGCCTCCGCTCAGCCTCGGATGCCACTGAAAACACACACGAATGCTTGTTTTATTACAGCAGGTCATTAACTCCTTACCTCTCCTTGTTTCTTAACCAGCATAACTCCACCACTAGTCTGTCTCTCCCTCCCTGTGTCTCTTCTGACATAAAAAAGGGTTTTCTAAGAATGGGCTGAACCAGATCAACATGGTCACAAGGTCAAATATGCTGTAGCATTCTAAACATTATCTGGATTGAATGTCAGAGAGATGCAGTCTGTCACATGCAGTTCACGAAAGCACATAACTGACACACACCGGTGACATATACACCTGTTCCTATCTACATACAATAACGTCTGTTCAGATAAACATGACCATATACCGATTCCAAATTAATTAATAACTATAAATAGTTTGCAATATTAATATAAATAATATTGTAATTATACACACACACACACACACACACAATTAAATACTTTTATACATACTGTAACTGTACATGCACAAAAAATTATAATTTTATATAATAACAAGGCATAAACTCTTATAAACAAATATATGCATCCATGTGCACACATATATACATACATTTGGGGTCAGTCATTTTATTAGATTTTTTTTATGAAATTTATGTTTATTTAGCAAGGATGCATTAAATTGATCAAACGCAACATTAAAGAATTTCTGTTTAAAGTTGCCCTTTTGAACATTTTATTCATCAAAGATGCACAGCACAACTGTTTCATTGATAATAATAAGAAATGTTTCTTGACCACTGAATCAACATATTAGAATGATGGATCATGTGGAATAATGGCTCCTGAAAATTCAGCTTTGCCAGAATAAATTACAAAAAATAATTAATAAATTGCAATAAATTATTATAGAAATATTTATTTATTTATTATTATTATAATTTTTTTTTTGCTGTATTTGAGATCAAATAATCCGCCCAACCCCAAACTTTTCAATGCTAGTGTAGATATAACAACACAAACACTCTTCTCACATGAAAAGGACACAGAAAAACCAGATCTGTATTACCTGTGAGAGTTAGAAGCCAGCAGCACCACAGAACCCAAAGCAGAGTCTTCATTATAAGTACAATCTGTATATCCACAGTCTGGCACCAGCCGTCACCACTGGCACCACGTACAAACACACCTTAACAAGCTCACACTAACGTGCATATCCCACTCCACAGTGTCTGTCCTCTCTCTAACAAACAGCTAATTACAGTGCTGAACCTCGTGTTAATTACAGTGCCGAACCTTTCCTACCAAACCCTGACATGGTCACCTCATCACTTTTCTACTCCCTGCAACTTGTGAAAAGCAGGCCTGTGATTGGTTGGGAGGAAAGGGAATTATGGGAGGGAGAAAGGAATGTGTGGACTCTACCCTGGCAGGCACCTGTTGATGGTTTGTGTAAGTGTGTGTGTGTGGATATTTTTGTGGGAGAACAAAGGGAAGAGTTGGGTACGGCTGTTCGTTTCTGGAGGGTGAGAAAGGACAGGAGTGAACATACTCACATGCACACACAATCACACTGCTAACATACTTTCGTGGGGACTTCCCTTTCACACTTGTTCTTAATATAACCCAATTAAAATTAGTAAAGACCAACTCTCAAATGCTGATTTTGTCATTAGCCAGAATGCAAGTGTTGAGAACCTTTTTGCCTTATGGTATATTTTGGCTTATTGCCATTCATCTGAGGACATTCTCAGAAATTGTGTCCCCATACACACACATGGGAGCAAAAAAGTGACCAACATGAAGGCACGAGGTTTTCACACTCTTAACATACCCATATCTCTGCCTCTGTTCAATTTGTTCTGTCTGTATTGTGGTAAAGGCATTTGCTGTGGCTGCAAGGCGACATCAGTTATACAATCTCTCACACACGCACACACGCACACACACACACACACACACACACACACACACACACACACACACACACACACACACACACACACACACACACACACACACACACACACACTTAGCATCTCACAGTCTAGCACAGTAATGATCAGCCATGACAACTGAATTTTACAAACTAAAAAGAGCAATAGAGTTGGCTTTCGAAAGTAAAAATGGCATTCATTGTCTTCATGGGGAAATCGATTTTTAAAGATAACTTATAAAAAAAAAGACAGACTTACTGTGAGCTACAAGGTTGTTAATTAATGGTATATGCTTTCGTTCATGCTATCAGTTTGCATTCTTTTTAACTTCTGCTTTGCTTTAAATAATCATCTTTAACAGTGGAATCCCTGGTGAAAAACTAAATTAAACATGATTCTGTAAAAAAAAAAAAAGAAATCCACCAATCAGAGTTGCAGCGAAAAAAAAAACATTATATATTTTATATATAGACTTAAAAAACCCTATGGAAAAATGAATGGAAAAAATACTTCTGGAACCAGTGCTGCTGGAAAAGGGGGTGTGCACGGTTACACTCTATAACATGCAAAGGTTCTTGTCATAACTAATAGTAGAGAGCAGCATAATATTAGTAATAACGATCATTGCAGTAACTGCTGTTTATTGATTTTAGACCCCAGTCAACATGCTTTAGTCGTCTGTAAGGCGAAATGCTGATGGTAAGCACAAACACGCTGTAAACAAGTCTCAGACAAGCGCAATACAAATCCCACAAAGTCAATATCCCATTCAAAACATTCCCAAACATTAATCTCCAGAGTTAGTGGGCAGAGTAACAACTTATAATTTATACACAATTAGTCTTATAGTGGGTCGATGGACATCAAGGTTGTTAGATATACCTTCGTAAATCTTTTAAGCCTTATGTCAGTCATTCTGAATATTCTGAGATCTCTTTTGTGTAAGGCATAGTTCACATTATAGGCAACTCTCAATAGACTCAAAATGTTGTGTTTTTATTTTTAAGGGCAGGGTGGCTTTGAGAATTGATTAGACTTCAGGTTAATTATATTCTAATTCCTGTTTTTCAGAGAAGTAATAAGCCATGCCTCTCTGTTGTGAGATAAAGAACAGACCGCATTTCCAGACCAATTATTGCAACAAATTAAAGTGACCCTATTATGCAATTTCAAATTGCATTTCGTGCAGTGTGTAATGTAGCTGTATTTGAGTGTAAAGGATCTGCAAAGTTTTAAATGCGAAAGTGCATGATAAAGTCATTTTCTCCCAAAGGAAAGAATTGACTCTGAACAGCCTAAATGAGTCGTCAGTTTTCTAATCTAACTTAATGCAAGCCTATGTTCTACGTTCTACAAACACTGTAGCTTGTGGTTAACATCATGTTGAGAAGATGCTGTGTCTTACACTTTGAAAGTAAAATTCTTTTTATATTTTCACTTCTGAAAGATGAGTCTGCAAAGAATCAGTGGTTAAAATTCACAGCAGTACAACCCAAAGCTTTTTTTGTGTTCCTGTCATTTTACCGACGACTGCTTCTCTAATCTTGGAGAGTTCACCAAACGTTAGCTTTTGAAAGATGGCTCAGTATCCAGTTGATCTGAACCAGCTGGCTTCACTCAATCACAACTTGATGATAAATAATAGATGCTTATATTTTCTATAGAGTGTTCAAAATACAGAACTTTGGCAATGGGTGTATCATTTCTGACACACACAGCAAGTGGTAGACCAATCACAACAGACCGAACCACCTGACCAATCAGAGCAGAGTAGGTTCATGGAAAGGAGGGGTTTAAGAGACTGAATCTTAGATTTTTGACCTTGCATGCATGTAAACCTATTATAGGAGATTCCCAAAACAATATTAGGAACCTCTAAAATGGTATAATCAGGGCACTTTAAGGTAAATCCATATGTTTTCCTTCATCTATTCAGTTGTTTTCTCTGTAGTGTCTATATAGGTAAGAGGACAGTAGCGTCTCATAAGGATATCTGAAGTAATAAGTGTTGTTTTCCACCTGTTCCATTCAAAAGGTCCCTTTTAACAGTGTTCACTCATTTTTATGCTAATCATATAATTTGCAATTGAAATGTTGTATCAAATTAGTAAATAATATATAAAAGTATA
Source organism: Carassius carassius (assembly GCF_963082965.1). NCBI lineage: Eukaryota > Metazoa > Chordata > Actinopteri > Cypriniformes > Cyprinidae > Carassius > Carassius carassius. The sequence goes on along the minus strand of NC_081756.1, from coordinate 13,343,397 downwards.
AACTACTTATCTTGGGCCACACTTTATTTGCATACACAGACAAGCACATGGTAGAGGACATTCATATACAGTGTGTAAAAGGTGCGGGAAACTGTTCATGTAAAAAAAAAAAAAAACAGATTTTCCCCCCTCTTATTAATCACATAGAAGTTTCTTAAAAAATATTGACTAGATAATAACTAGAACAGCATTCACACATTTAAGAGCACACATCACACTGGGATTCTAAACCGTTTCTTACACATTATGCATAGATGCAAATACACTACCATTTAAAAGTTTGGGTTCAGTAAAGATTTTGTAAGAAGTCACTTATACTCACTTAGGCTGCATTTATTTGATTAAAAAAAATACAGCACAAACAGTAATATTGAGAAATGTCATTACAATTAAAATAAGGTTTTTCAAAAATTTGTTCCTGTGAAGACAAAGCCATTACTCAATTCTTCAGTGCCATATAATACTTCATAAATTATTTTAATATCTTGGTATATGATCTGGTGTTCAAGAAATATCTACCGTATATTCCGGACTATAAGTCGCACTTTTTTTCATAGTTTGGCTGGTCCTGCGACTTATAGTCAGGTGCGACTTATTTATCAAAAATAATTTGACATGAACCGAGAGAAATGAACCAAGAGAAATTGAACCAATAGAAAACATTACCGTCTCCAGCCGCGAGAGGGCGCTCTATCCTGCTCAGTGCTCCTGTAGTCTACACTGAAGACGTTTAGCGCCCTCTCGCGGCTGAAGATGGTAATGTTTTCTCTTGGTGCTTGGTTCTAAATAAATGCGACTTATATATGTTTTTTCCTCATCATGACGTATTTTTGGACTGATGCGACTTATACTCAGGTGCGATTTATAATCTATAACTTATACTATTTTAAGTGATTATAACAAATCCCACTTAACTCAGCGACAGTATAACTGTTTTTATCCTTTTAGGACTGCTTTAACTACAGAAATATTGCGTGAATGAATTGCTGTGCTCTTTCTGTTTCTTTACAACACCATAAATGTGAACTGAACACACAGCCGTGTCTAACACATCTCATGCCAATGTTTTAGAGGTGAAAAGGTCAAGGCTAGAGAGAACAACCGTCAGATTTAGGGAAAGGGGTCAGTAGGTGTGGCATTGAAGCTGGCATCAGCAAAAATGCCCAGTGTCCCAAGGGTGGTAAAAATCACAAAGATCCAGAGGAAGAGTCGATCAACCACCATGGCAACATACTGCCAGTCCTCCTTTAACTGAGAGGCAGACGCGGAGAGGAAAAGAAGAGAGAAAGTAGAGAAAGGAAAAAAAAGGAAAATGAAAAGATGATTGGTAATGGCAAACAGTGAGAACAAAGGGAACAACGATTTACAAAGCTCTGACACACAGACAGAAGCAGGAAAAGTAACCTATAATTCTAGCACAATTGGCTATAGTTATCATAAATCACTTACTGCCTCGTAATCTTTCTCCGCCTGCAGCTGCTCTGCGATGTAAGTGATGGCCTCTACGGCTGACTTGAGATCTGGAGGAAGGGAGAGGTAATGACTGGGGCCATCAATGAACTTCCTCAGGTCGGTGCATGGACCGTCAGGCTGGTACCTGCAGCACAGGGAATAGAGGAAGAATATCACCGCACATGACAACAATGATTTTCACAATTCAGAACATGCATGACATGTGCACTGCCCAGAAACCTACTCTATATAACCATGCAAACGCTTATGGTAATGCTTAACCAATGCACTGAAAGTCCCACAGAACATACATACTGTACATACTTTAACTCAACGATAGTGATAGTTACATTCAAATATTTGAACAAATAAACCAGAAATGCTCTGTTCCATTTTAAACATATTCTTATGTCACTAGCAACACCAAGGTCATGGGTTTGATTGCTAGGAAATGGATCAACTGAATAAATATAAACCTTGAATGCAATGTAAGTTGCTTTGAATAAAAGCATCTTCCAAATACAAAAATGTAATATAAAATATAAAGTTATTGTTTGTGGTAAAACTTGTCCTAATACTAGTAAACTGTATTTTTCTTTTAAGTTGTAAATAAAACAAAGGTTATTGAAGTATGTTAAAAAAAAAAAAGTCTCAAAGTCTTTCTACTAAAGAAAATCTCAAGTTTAACTTGATGTGGTACTTGTCATTTCTTTATAATTATTTGTGAAATTTACTAGCAATTTCTGAGTGAAAACTGTTTCAAAGGAAATTCTATACCAGACTGAATTTGCTATTGCTGAAACTCATGTGAATGTTGCTAGAGGTGAGCGGTTATTATCTCACCCTTGCACATGTGAATACCTCATCACAGAAGAGAAAATTATATAAAAAATTATGAGAACAATAATTTACTGATGTGCACAAACACTTAACATCCATAACACAACAGGAATGGTCCATTTTGGTACCATGGTGACTTTAAGAGTTAACCTCAGTAAATTTCTTGGACTGTATCAGGAAGTTATGAACACAGCCTGAAACCTCAAACAGCAAGTCTAAATCTGTGGTGGATCACATTACTTTGTCCTTGAGAAAAGTGTGCAAGCGCTTAAAGCCTTAGAATGCATTGGGCTGTGTGCCCTTCCTGCTGTGCGTGCGTGCGTGAGCACCCACGTAATCCCAAATCAGAAAAAAGACTGCTTCCCAAAACTGCTGTGTCAAGGTGACCCAACCTAATGTGTACTGCAGATCATAATCATTCAGTCAAACTTTTCATTTACTAACTTACTCAGTTATTCAGCCACTCACCCATTCATTCTCTCTTTCTTTCCCTTCTCTTTTTCCAAATCCCTGCTTTATGCTGATGGTGTCACCACCCACCCATGAAATCCTTCCAACACGATGATGAACTGCTTATCACCACTGATGTATGGCATTCCTCTTTTGTGAATCTGCTCGCTAACATCTGTTTCATTAAGAATCCCCCCTTTCTTGCTCTCTCACTGCCCCCTCTCTTTCTCTTCATCCATTTTTTCAGATACGACAGCTCTCTTTCCCACCACAAGGGGTCAGTGTGACTATTTATATTTTCACACCTCACTTGTGTATTCAGGTGCTGGTACAGGAGCTCATTGCAGGTAGTCTGTGGTTCCCCAGTGAGCTTCAGTGACCTGAGTGGAACCCCATTAGAGTCAGACATACGTTAATGCCAGGGCTGAGAGCACGGCGGATTGGGAGAAGCGAGCAGAGGAAAGCTTTAGCCCAGCTAAGGAGTGTGTGTTAAAACGTGCCAACATCCAGGACTTGAAACAGCACTAACATCATCATAGCAGATTATAAATCAAATTAAAGTGTACAACATATTGTTAAGCACTCATTAAAAGTTTTCTTCTACACTTACAGCCATATATATATAGATATATATATATTTTTGAAGTCAGATCGTAGAGTCTGCAATGGCATTATTTGAATGCAAAACCATGCCAGTCTAATATTGTGGTATGATTGAGATGAGATTTACACCACCATACAGTCTTGAGTGAGTATATATATTTATTTTTTAAAGAATTCAAATCTCTTATTCAACAAGGATGCATTAAATTGATCAAAAGTGACCATGTGCCCTTATGAAACAAAAATATATTGCAGTATATTGGATAATATCATGTAATATATTAGGCATATATTCTTATATATGCGATTTAATATTTATTTTTTCCGATATATTGCAATATATTGAAAGCGGCAATCGTTTGGATATTTTGCAATATATTATATAATACATGTATCATCAATATATTATTCAATTTGTTTTCAAATATATAATATATTAGAAAATAAAAAGGGAAAATAATATATTACAATATATCACAATATATTTTAAGAAATATATTGGTAAATATATTTTCCTTTCGTAAGGGTGAGGATCCTGTGATAATGAAGACTGGACTAATACCTACTGAATTCAGCTTCATCGTCACAGGGAAAAACCCTTAATTATTAAGTTTATCCCTGTTAAGTTAATATTAATAAAGTTTCACAACATTACAGTTTTTACTGTATTTATAATCAGTCAAATAAACACACCTTTGATGAACATAAGAGATGTCTTTCAAAAACAATTTTTCCTTTGAATGGTTTGGTGTTGGTAAATATCACATTTAAAATGCAAACTGTGGTTATATTGTATGTTTCAACTATCGTTTTAGATATCTTGGCCAGAATAAGCTAGATGGCAATAGTCAAAATTGTGGCTAGTGGCTGCACAAGACAAGAGTCTATTAAATTAATGAAACAAAAGGTCATTGGCATCCTCTGCCTGTCTTGAAGATTTTTTTTCCATCCCTTTGCTTTTTCCTTCCCCCTCCCTCCTCACTCTGTACGTCAGCAGACACAGATGACTAATCAGGAAAAACTAATTTGACTAAAACATGGCGGCAATGGTGCCAAAACACGCTATAAAACCAATTAAAAAGCAAGACACCGCTGCCTCATTGAATTTCTCTCTCATCTTCCCTTTCTCTCTCACACTTTCTCCTGTCACTACAGGACTATCTCCTCCCGCCTCTCTTGAGCCTTGATGCAAGGCAGGTCTAATGTGTCAGAGTCAATTTGTGCTGATTCTTTTTATTTTAGTGATGATTTCTTCTTTTTCTCACCTCCAATTCACACACATATATACCCCTGACGCACACGGCTCGCTGAGAGTGAAATTCCCTGGTTGAGGTGATTTAAAGTGTATAAGAGAGAGTAAAGGATTAATCAAACCCTAAGGCATTTACACACACACACACACACACACACACTCACACACACACACACACACACACACACACACACACACACACACACACACACACACACACACACACACACACACACACACATACAGTGGAGTCTATGAGTCTGAGACCTGCAGTGAAAATGCAAATCAATTTCAGTAATGTATTTAAAAAAATCAACATGAGTTTAAGAATATCATAGCATCAGGAGCTTACCTGTGGGGTTTGGGGAAGAGGAAGTTGGTGTTATTGGGCTTGCGGATGAAGTACTCATCGGCCACTCTGCTGATGGCTTGGATGTTCTCTTTTTTGGCAGGTTTCTCAAGAAACAGAGGGGTCTCCACTTTAGGTCGCAGCATGCCCAGGTAAGGAGGCAACATGTGGATAAATATCTAGACGAAATGCAATTTTACAGTGTTATAAGTTTATACATTAATATTCATCTACTGTAATAACAGATTATGACTTACTCAAATAGTGTATGGTTTTCGAGCTGTATGAACTGCATGTTAAAAATTTGTCCATCCTCTTTTCCCAGCACAATAGAAATGATGTACCGGTAAACAAAACAATAATTTCTAGTGCATTTTATTAATAGTGCTTCTTAAAACTAAGTGTTGTAAAACAACTTTTGCTTAGAGATGGCTGTGTCCACGTTTCATTTGAATGACTTCACAAAGGCTCTAAAAGAAAGAGACAGATTGCACTTGGCCAGCAAATAATCTTTCAGCCTTGCATCACACATCTGTTTTCACATGGCCTTGCTGTCATGGGTGAATGTCCTGCAAAACTGTACTGAATGTGAATTAAGAAATGCTGCTTTTTTACTATAATCTTTAGTAACGTTGTACACTTGTGATTGTGTAGCTCGAAGCGGGTGTTAATACAGTAGAAGGTGTAAATGGGTCACTGTGGTGTGATGAAGAGGCCACGGCTCTAATAAGTTTAAATAATTTAGAGCTCACAGCTACTGATAAAGGTTAATAGTAGGGGTGTAAGAAAAAATCGATACACTTGAGTATCGCGATATTTTTTTTTGCAATACTGTATCGATTTTCAAAAACGCAATATCGATTTTTTTTTTTTTTTTTTTTTTTTTTTACGTGCAAAAATATTCATGGTAAGACGGTTCACGTTTATGTTTATGTTTAAATCCCTATCGCTAGATGGCTATGCTGAGACGCACCACTAGTGTCCTCACAGTGTTTAACTTTTTGCTAGAAGCTAATAACAGCGTAGTAGTTATGGCTGAACCACATGTAAGACCGGCTCCCGCAGCATTCCGTGCTGAAGTGTGGAAACATTTTGGCTTCCAGTGTAAAGAGGGCACCACCGATATCGACAGGAGCCATGCAGTTTGTAAACTGTGTCAGGGAAAAGTCAAGTACTCTGGTAATACCACGAATTTGAGGGCACATTTAGCAAGACACCATTCAGACACTCAGTTAAACGAACAGCAAGCTAAACGAGTCGACTCGTCACAACTCACCCTTGCTCAAGTTCAAACGCACAAATTACCAACGACTTCAACTCGTGCAACCAAAATAACCCAGTCGGTAGTTTATTTCATTTGTAAAGACATGCGCCCGCTCAGTGTGGTTGAAAACGAAGGTTTCCGTTATATGGTGCAAACAATGGAGCCTCGTTACACTATACCGTCCCGGCAACACATCACTGATATCGCTGTGCCCAATCTTTACAAGGAGGTTAAAACAAACGTGTTGGAATGTCTAGCTTTAGCTGAGAAGGTTGCCTTGACGTGTGACGCTTGGACGTCTAGGGCTACCGAGTCATATGTGACGCTTACGGTCCATCACATAACTGACGAATGGAAGCTGGAATCCTGTGTACTGCAGACGAGAGCGATGTACGATAGCCACACCGGAGAGAACATCGCTGCCCTACTGAAAGAGGCCGTTGCTGAGTGGCGTCTGAACATAAAAGATCCTGTCTTAGTTACAGATAATGCAGCAAATATGCATGTGGCGGCTGAACTTGCCGGCATGAGCCACATACGGTGCTTTGCACACAGTCTTAACCTCGCCTCACAGAAAGCGCTGAAAGTGCCATCAGTGGATCGACTACTCGGCAGGGTCAGACGCGTCACCGCATTTTTCAGACGCAGCACCGTAGCTAGCCAGCAGCTTAAACAAAATCAGCTCCTGCTCAAGCTACCAAAGCACAGACTAATTACAGACGTTGTTACAAGGTGGAACAGCTCGTATGATATGGTGGACAGGTTTTTAGAGCAGCAGCCAGCCATCTGTGCAGCTCTCCTTTCAACAGAGGTCCGCAAGAGTGAGAAGGATATATTCACACTGACTGATGCTGACATCACATGTGCTGAAGCAGTACTCAAGGCACTCAAGCCCATGAAGGATGCTACCTTAGTGATGTCAGAGGAGAGCATGCCTACTGTTTCCATCATTGCACCACTTTATGCAAAGCTTGTCACGGGCACAGAAGAACACCTGGATGACACACAAACCGTGAAGAGTATCAAGGCTGCTATAGCAAAAGATCTGGGAAAGAGATATGCTGGTGATGAACAGGATATACTGCGAATGGCATCAGCTCTTGATCCTCGGTTTAAGGATCTACCATTTCTCTCTGAAGCAGAGGCCAATGATATCTACTTCAAAATAACTGATGCTGTGGTGGATGACCTCACCAAGCAACAGAATGTAAGTAACAAATAAATACATCAAATACACACACAAATGAAATATTATGTTTAAATATTATTAAATATTATTAGGAAATATATTATCACATTAGGCCTACAGTGTAAATAAATAGTAATATAATCTCCATTTAATTGGACTTGAATCTATATACAAAAATAGTATGATTAATATGTATCCTCCTATTGTATGTTTTGATTATAGTTTTATTTTATTTTTCTTGTCACTTTATTTCATTTTAATTTATTAAGTTTCATCTCTATATTTTATGATTGTGGGAGGATCTTGGGCTTTGTTGTACATAGTTATACATTTAAAAATGTTTAAATAAAGAATCACAAAAAAAAAAAAGGATGAATTTGGGCTAAGATAAGATTTAGTTGGTGTACATAAATTTACTGTAAACTAATACTAGTTTGATTTAATGTTTTTCAGCAGCAAGGAGAGGTAGAAAGTCCAATGGAGGAAACTGGCTGGTCAGAGGAGGTTGATCAGCCAAACTACGAGGATGGCCCTGTATCCACCCAGTCCCCCAGCAAGAGACCAAGGAGCTCATGTGCTTTGGCAGACTTGCTTGGACCTACTTTTGCCTCTACCAAAAACAATGCAACACCAAAATCTGCACATTACACTGCAACAGCTGAGGTTAAACGTTTTAGGGAAGAACCCCCTTTGCCACTTCCAGAGAATCCTCTCAGTTGGTGGAAGTTCCATGAGCACGAGTACCCTCACCTATCCAAAGTTGCGAAGCGCTTTCTTTGCATTCCCGGTACAAGTGTCTCTTCGGAGAGAGTTTTCTCCTCTGCGGGAGATATTGTTTCCTTTAGGAATTGTGTTTTTGTAACACTAAGTGTTATGTGTTGGATGTACCCATATTAGTGCAAGCATTTTTTTAATGACAGATTGCACCTCAGATTGCACCTAATGTGTTATGCATTAGCCTAGATGTCACAGTCAGGGGCTATGTATTTTCTTTAATTGACAATTTACATTTGTTCCTTAATGTTTCCTTTAGGAATCGTGTTCGTGTTTTTACAACACAAAACGTGTTGGTCTGTTGGATGTACCCTGTGTTCTAGGAATAGTGCAAGCATTATTTTTATTGACACAGACAGATGTCTTTTATTTTTTTCAGATTGCACATAATGTGTATGTGTTATGTATTGTGACAGGGGCTATGTATTTTCTTTTATTATGGCCTACTTGAGCATATAAAAATTTGCTCACTAAGAACCTGTGAACCACAAATCCCAAACTGTTTGATTTTCTGTGTACTGAATTGTTTACCAAAAGTAAACTTCTTTGAGTTTTATGCACATCATGTCTTTTTTAAATATTACTTTTCTAAAATTATAGTCCTACTTTAAAAAAATCCCAATATATCGCCTTATGCACAGTATCGAAATATATTGCAATATATCGAATCGTGACCCATGTATCGTGATACGTATCGTATCGCCAGATTCTTGCCAATACACAGCCCTAGTTAATAGTCTAACATAATTGGCTGCTTTTTGGAAAGATGCTTTTATTTTTCTGCATGGTCTCTTTGCTAAACTAAATTGTTGTCTATTTTGAACCATTATCTATTTTTTGCCTGTTTTTCATTTTTAGCCCTTTTTCATAAGTTCGTAATTGGCAGATTGTGCTGTTTTGGCGTGCCCATGAATAAAAGCAAACGCTAAGTGGAAACATTTTCTTCATCTGTCATTTTAACATTATAGCCGTCAATTTGTTGAACGCAGCTGACGCAACAATATTTTCACAAAAGGATGTCTCCTAACAAAAGTTTTGTGTTTTGCAAATGCTTTTTTTCTCAACCAAAAAAAAAAAAAAAAAAAAACATTTCCATCACAGTAGAAAGCAAAAAGTTCAAATACTATATGAAATCTTATTTTACTCTGTGGCAAGAGGCTTCTTTACTGACCTTGCGCACCCAAAGGGGCATTTGGTGTGTGTTGGGGGAGCGATGGTGAAGGTTTAGTACCACAACACTGAGGATGACAGAAAAGGTGACCAGGACCATGGTAAACATCAGGTAGTTGACGATAATGGGAACACCCAGTGATGTTTCTGGGACTTTGTTGGCCAGCAGAAGCAGGAAAACAGTTAAAGTCAGCAGTACGTTGATGGAAAGGCCCATCTTCTCCCCTGAAAAGAAAAAGAGAGCTTCTCTTGATCTAGTCATGCGTATACTTACACAGAGTCTTAATGTGCTTTTTTGGTGATAAGGTTAATTGTATATAATGGAATTAACTGGCCAAACTATATAAGTTGTGTAATTAACTTGTGCTAATGATCCCTTCATGATTTTTTACCCTTTTAACTGGCAGAACTGAAAGACGGATCCTGCTTAATTGTGCAGGTATAAACTCTATTTATAATGGACAATAATTGGACATTTATTAGGTCAAGGTCCATAAAACATGAATCTAATCTAAGGCTATTTTTTTTATTGATGTTTATTCATTTTCTGTGCATACAGATTCTCTCCTGTTTTATGTTCTGTATTTAAAGCAGATTTGATTTATTTTACCATTTACAACAAATCTGAAAAAAAGCAAACATTCCTCACCTGCATCAGGTGGCAAGTAGAAGTTAAAGATGGCAATGATGGTGATGAGGATACAGGGCAGGACAATGTTAAACACATAATACATGGGCTTCCTCTCGATGATCAGGTAGAAGGTGATGTCCTCATACAGGTCCTCTCGCACATTCTTCCTAGAAACCTTGTGACGAATGTGCCATTCGCCACTCTCTGGATGAGAAATCAGTAAAAAAACTGTGTTCAGTTGGATACATGATGGAACATTACTATGATATCATACATTATTATCATTCTGAGTGAAATCAAGCCGTGTAAGTCAATGGGGAATAGACTGAAATCATGTACAAAGCGAGGTTTAAACAAGGCTTCACAAAGCTTCTGAATGTTTAAAAGGTTGCTGAGCATTGCTATATGCTGTCTAGGGCATTGCTAGGTTGTTTTAGTTCAGAGGTGTCTAATCTTGCTCCCAGAGGTCCAACATCCTGCAAAAATGAGCTTGCCTGGAAGCTTTTAGTGAGTCTAAAGATCTTGATTAGCTGATTTAGGTGTGTTTAACTAGGGGTTGGAGATAAACTCTACAGGACAGTGGCCCTCCAGGAACAGGCTTGGACACCCCGTTCTATGTGGTTTCTTAACAGTTACTAAAATGTTATTTTTTCCCCCAGTGGTTGTTTTTAAGCTGTTGTTAAGATGTTATGGGAGGTTAATAGGGCATTTCAAGGGTGTTTACAGTTGGCTGATATTGTAGTGAGATTAATTCTTTGAACGATCCTAATGTTCATTAATGAACAACACAGACTTTTCAGTATGAATGTCAGAAGGTAGCAGTGTTTTAGTGTTAGAGTGCCATTACCACTAAAGCCTGTGTCGAAGATTATCTCTCGGATTTCATTTCCTTTCTTATCAAGGCCATGCTGCAGATCCACTTCTGAGGAATCATATGTATACGAGTGGAAAACCATGGTGCAATTTTGCCAGTCGAAAGGAAAGTATGTCACCTGCAGATGGAGAAAAAGGTACCAATAGTTTGTGCATGTTAGTATGTGTGCTTGTCTGATGAGCATCTTTCCTCTCAGATCTTCCTTTAATCATCTCTCTTTCTGCTTTTCACACAAGCAAAGACCAGACGGAACATCAAACGCAGCCAAACTAGAGCGAGGCCAAACAAAAGCAGCAATACAAGGAGGGGAGAAACATTTACAAAACAAGTACAAAAGAATCAGAGAGAGTGAGAGATCCTCACTTATATAAGGTAAAGTAGAAGAAATTCTCCCCAGTATTCACAGTGCTGCTGAGCATAAACACTAGTGATTTAATGCGTCATTTAACTTCTTATGATTTTACACTTCATTACAGTATTTAAAGGTCTCGTCCATAACTTACTCTTATTACTACAGTATTTACTGAAAGATGCTGAACATTCATTAACAAGGACAATACCTAAAAATTTGTGCTTAAATGAAAACATTAAAATACTGATGATAGTGGAACCTGTAATATTAATACACATCTAGAATTTTTATGGCATGTTGTTAATGTTTCAGAGCACTGATTTAAAGAATTAGAATGTAGAGCACTTGATTTTTATTACCCCATCATCATCTACAGTAATTTGTTAAATTTCTGTTGTATTTCAGAATTTACCTTTACCCCGCAGGAACTCTTGAAAAGAGCTGGTGGAGTCCACGTCACACGGCCGTTACTGTAGACCTGCACGTGGACCTGTAGAGCTACACCAAATACGCCATCATTGCTGCACACACAAACAGGGTTTTTAATGCAGTAACAAACTTGTATGTCATTACTTAAAACGTGAACCTCAAAATTAAGACAATTTAGATGGTTACACTGTTATGTCATTCCCCCCTGAAATTCTAAAAGAGTGAGTCCACAATGACAGTATTAGATGCAAAAAGCAAGTTTGTGATGTTTGAATATAAAAAAAAACAAACAAAAAACAGATTTCAAATCACTAGATTTTCTAAAGAAACATTGTCCAAAAGCAACACCAGCAGGAGTCCGTGTCTCTCCCACCTTCCCCTGAGCCCATTGAGTTTTAACTGAAATTGTGGCATGAGTTTGCTGGGAGGTAATTGAGAATGAATGCCTCCAGGAAATAATCTTGGTACATGCTCGAAAAGCCCTAATATGGACAAAATAAAGGAAAGAATCGCTGTAGCTAAGCTAAATAAAAAGAGATAGTTTACCAAAAAAACTAAAATGTTACTGTACTTGCACATATTCAAATTTAGTGTCTCAGTATGCTTTGTGCTAGGTGCTGGGAAATGGCATTGCCTCTTTATGATTTTGTAACCCTAAGTGTGTATGCGTGTATGACCTACAATGAATAATGGCTTATATTTCCATCCGTTCTTTACACAAAGCTATAATATGAGTTAGGATACAGTGTACAAAGTGTACAGACTACTTTCTGTCATTTTAGGAGCTTGGAGTTACCAACATGACACTGTCAAATTCTGCTATTTTTACCACATATTGTATGGCTGTTTCATAATAGGTAAGAGTATTACCTACAATTTAGAGGGATCAACAATTTGAGCCCTAAATCCCAGAGCACTGGTATTGTATATAATCCTCATAGGACACAAACCAGGCCTTTAAAACTTCCCATCTATTACGGTAATGTTGCTGTGGGATTTAAAGATGTCCCTCATTGAACGGATTGTGGGATGTAATTTGTTTGTGTGTGTAGGAGTGAATGCAGGACCAGAAAGACTGCTAGTGGACAGCAGTGTTGTTTAATTGGCTATAAAGCAGAGATGAATGAAGGAGGGAGTATGTTTACACCAGCAGTGATGGGGGTCTACCTGAACATTAAAGTGAGAGTGTTTGAGAAAGGAACAGATAGAGAAAGTACACATCTCTTGACAAGCTTCACAAAAGCTTTGATAATTTCATTTTTTTCTGCTGTTCTTAAAGAAACTCAGCAAAGGCTCTCCAAGATAATGTGCCCGACACTCATAGGTTCTCTTAGATAATATGCAAAGACACACAGACGCAGAACTTACTTATTAATGAGAACAATATCAGGAAGCCACAATTTTCCAGATGGGATGCGCAACACATCAATTCTCCCATAATCTTTTGGGTTCCAGGAGAGGCGATAATCATTCCACTCCTGCAAGAGCACAAAAGGGTGTTTGTTTGTGTTTATGTATGTGTTCATGTGCACATAAATAAGGATCATCAAAGAAATTATAAGTACAACCAGTTCATCATGTAATCAAATGATTTCAAATGATCTGACTTGTGTCATTAATTATACCAAATGTAATATCTCTGCACATCTGTCCATACATATTATCAACTGCATTTGCATAATTTTGCATTTGCATTCAAAGTTACTGTATATTGATCCTAGTTCTTATTGTCAGAGTTTGTCTTGTGTGGTAACTTTAGCCCAGGACATGATATTATGATAGATGACAGATAACTTTTCTTCAATGCAAATGACGCTTTATAAATTTAAATTGCACACAAGACGTTATTTCTCAAAATGACACAAATGAGCCAGAAGAAATTGTGCTGACTTACCAAGTTCATAATAACAATAGTGTTCATCTCCTCATCTTTCATGTTCTAGAACACAAATAACATGAAACAAAACAAATCAAAAGAATTCATCAATTAGTGGATGCATGAGTTTAGACCGTGCAATCAGTGGTTTTATTACTGATATTACATTTAAAAACAGCACGATTTCAAGTGTTCAGTAAACAACAAGTTCTTTATTGAGCAACTCACATTTTAGACACAGAATGGAAAAATATTTCATTTATATTTACTTCACCAAAGAGAATAGTTTCAAAGAAATAGCAGCAATCTGGAACTTTCAGTGCTATAAAATGAACATTAGGATGTAATATCTTAACACTATGCTATTTAGGGGAAGTTATATCATATTAAATAACTTTAAAGGAATCTCTGTAATATTTAGCTTGAAAATGAAATTGCTCTACCTCCATAGCAGGAGCCATAGTGAATGTAAACAACATTGTAGCCACCAAACACTATATTATACTGTGACGAGTGGGGCGGGGCCGAGGGACATGGGAGCGAGGCCGGGGGAGTGATTGGAGATGAACTACACCTGTTCGTCCCACCGGTCTCGAGGCCCATGGAGGAGATGGAAGGATATAAAACTGGAGCGACGACAGTGAAGGACGAGAGAGGACCAGGCCTGGGCTTTTAGTTGTGTTTTGGTTTTTATTTTATGCGCACCAGTCGTCCGTGAGGGGCTGGTGCGCTGTTTTGTGTTTATTTTGTTATTAAAATGTTTTTGATTGTCCGCCGGTTCCCGCCTCCTTCTTCCGGATGAATATGAAGGTTTTATCGTTACAGTGGTGCCGAAGCCCGGGAGAAGGAGGGACGCGCTGCTGAAGATCCCTCGCCGCTGTGGTGAATCCGCGGTGCCAACGAGCTGGCGAGGAGTGTGCCGCCATGGACGCTCGAGGCGGTGGACTGGAGCGAGTTGCCGGGGACGGGCGAGCTCGCTACCGGCCGCCCACGATGTGGAGAGACGGCTGCCGTCCGTGAGGGAGCGGAGGAGTCGGCGCCGTTCGCCAGGTGGCCGGAGCCTGCTGCCTCCGCCGGAACGGGGAGGAGCAGGGAACGGGGGACTCCTGCCGGCTGCCCAAAACCGGAGGAGCCGTCGCCGTCCACCGGGCGGCGGAGGAGTGTCGTGCCGTCCGCCGAGGGCCGTCCAGTGCCACCGCCAGGCACCGCGGAGGAGATCACCCAGCTGGTGGAGGGCCGAGCAGCGGTGCGTCTGGGAACCGGAATTTTTTTTTTTTTTTTTTTTTTCCTCTCTCCCCTCTCTCGTCTCTGTCGCTCCTCCTTCCATCTCCTTTTCTCTCGCCTCGCCTGTCCTACCCCCAGGTTCCCGCAGGTCCCCGGGAGCGGCCCCCCCGGAGGGAGGGGGGGGGGGGAGTAGAGCGCAGTCTCGGGAGTACCCCCCGGCCTGCGAGGGGCGATGGGGGTATGTGACGAGTGGGGCGGGGCCGAGGGACATGGGAGCGAGGCCGGGGGAGTGATTGGAGATGAACTACACCTGTTCGTCCCACCGGTCTCGAGGCCCATGGAGGAGATGGAAGGATATAAAACTGGAGCGACGACAGTGAAGGACGAGAGAGGACCAGGCCTGGGCTTTTAGTTGTGTTTTGGGTTTTATTTTATGCGCACCAGTCGTCCGTGAGGGGCTGGTGCGCTGTTTTGTGTTTATTTTGTTGTTATTAAAATGTTTTTGATTGTCCGCCGGTTCCCGCCTCCTTCTTCCGGATGAATATGAAGGTTGATATCATTACAGTGGTGCCGAAGCCCGGGAGAAGGAGGGACGCGCTGCTGAAGATCCCTCGCCGCTGTGGTGAATCCGCGGTGCCAACGAGCTGGCGAGGAGTGTGCCGCCATGGACGCTCGAGGCGGTGGGCTGGAGCGAGTTGCCGGGGACGGGCGAGCTCGCTACCGGCCGCCCACGATGTGGAGAGACGGCTGCCGTCCGTGAGGGAGCGGAGGAGTCGGCGCCGTTCGCCAGGTGGCCGGAGCCTGCTGCCATCCGCCGGAACGGGGAGGAGCAGGGAACGGGGGACTCCTGCCGGCTGCCCAAAACCGGAGGAGCCGTCGCCGTCCACCGGGCGGCGGAGGAGTGTCGTGCCGTCCGCCGAGGGCCGTCCAGTGCCACCGCCAGGCACCGCGGAGGAGATCACCCAGCTGGTGGAGGGCCGAGCAGCGGTGCGTCTGGGAACCGGAATTTTTTTTTTTTTTTCCTCTCTCCCCTCTCTCGTCTCTGTCGCTCCTCCTTCCATCTCCTTTTCTCTCGCCTCGCCTGTCCTACCCCCAGGTTCCCGCAGGTCCCCGGGAGCGGCCCCCCCGGAGGGAGGGGGGGGGGAGTAGAGCGCAGTCTCGGGAGTACCCCCCGGCCTGCGAGGGGCGATGGGGGTATGTGACGAGTGGGGCGGGGCCGAGGGACATGGGAGCGAGGCCGGGGGAGTGATTGGAGATGAACTACACCTGTTCGTCCCACCGGTCTCGAGGCCCATGGAGGAGATGGAAGGATATAAAACTGGAGCGACGACAGTGAAGGACGAGAGAGGACCAGGCCTGGGCTTTTAGTTGTGTTTTGGGTTTTATTTTATGCGCACCAGTCGTCCGTGAGGGGCTGGTGCGCTGTTTTGTGTTTATTTTGTTGTTATTAAAATGTTTTTGATTGTCCGCCGGTTCCCGCCTCCTTCTTCCGGATGAATATGAAGGTTGATATCGTTACATATACTAGCAGTGAATATTATTATTTCAAAATCTGCTGAGTTTCTTTGATGGTTGACATTTAAATGGATGATTTGTAAGAAAAACAAGAGCATATCTATAAAGAAGGATCCCCGAATTCTCTGCCTCTGATGTATGTTTAAAGTCAAGACAAATAATGAGAACCCATGGCTACAATAGGAGAAGGGGTGATGGGATTTGATTAGACGAAAAGGGTAAGAACTGAGGCTCAATGGTCAGATCAGTACACAGTCCTGAATGCTATTTAAAACTAGTGTAGGAATGTCAGCTGTCCCAGTCTCACTACAGAGCACAAACAGATGGGGGGTGGGTCAGCACACACCATAACACTCATATAGACATTGTATATACACTTTATATTCCATTTATATTATTAAAATAAAAGCAGTGATTTAAATGTGTGGATGGTTCCGGGCTGAATACAGTTATTTAAAGTGATACGTTAATGTTATTTCAATGTGTATCTTGTTTTAGACACACATTTGTCTGGTCAAGCAAAAATCATGTGAAATCACTGTTCATAAAGCCTGTAGAGAGGGTCATGTTCCTTTCTGTTCGGAGTAATGAAAAGGTAATTAGAAACTTTACTTTTTTAGAAACTTTTTGCATGTGCAGTGTTACAGGAAACATAGTTATTAAATTACTGATAGGAAGTGAAGGATAGCATGACCTGTTTCACATCACACACTGAACAGCTGAACCAGTTGTTCTCTAACTCTAACTAACAGCATTTCATAAGAGGTCATACTATACTATTACCAGTCATGTTTTATTTTTCCTATTCACTGTGGCCCTTAGATATAAAGAGTCTGGTTTATTTTTGATGCTGTGCTTTTAAGAAATATATGTGACATAAGTAAAAACTCCTGAGGAAGGAAGGAAAATAAAATAAAATTCATAATAAAATGACTCTCAAGTTTTTGGACTGCCTCTTTAACAATATCAGCATTATACACTGCGACACAATGGGAAACAATGTCCAACACAACACACAGCTTTTAGCTGTCAGGCATTCATAATGATTTTGCCCATGTGTGTTTGCATCTCCATACCAGGCTGACGAATGATGAAAGGGTCATGCCTATCCTCACAACGACTCTTTCCTCTGGGCTCCTTGCAGGACGCACTTTAATATTGTATGAAGAAAACAGTTTCTTCATCAGCTGATTTTCTGCTTCTGTTGCACCTAGAAAATATGTTGTTGTGTTTCTGAGAAAGCAGATAGATACAGCAGCACAACTCTCTCCTACCTATAGCCTTTAATCTTAAAGAGTCTGAGTATTAAATATTTTGCAGGTTAAAGCCCACAATTTCATGTGTATTGGGCAGTTTACTGCCTAATCTTTGAATATAGTACTGTGTAATGATGGATGGATCTAAAAATCTGAACATATAGCTAAACAGATAAGAGGCTCAGCCAATTGCAGAGTCTTGGGTGTTCTTAGACCTGCATCATGCACAGTATTGAGGGTGACTGTTTACTCCACTTGCCTTGCCAACGCTGATGTTTTTATGCATCTCGCCTGCCATTTTTTCCCCCAAAGCTTTCGAAGGTTAGCTGCATCTATAAGCGGGCCTTCTAGGGGTGCAACATTCATCAAGTCTCGCCACCTCGAGCCCTCCAGAATACAAACTGACAGATACAAATGACATGTCGCCCCACGCGCCACCTTCCTTACCAACGGCTGCTGCTTTGAGAATATGTACACATTTACAGCAGTTTTACTGTGTTTTGACCGACTTTTCTTTTGAGTAATAACTTCAAGTGGCTTTTATTGAGTAAATAAACCCCAATGACATATTCCAATTTTAAAAGACAGTATCAATTATAAAACTATATGGAAATTAGAAATCGTTATTTATTATTTTCTGAATGAGCGTTTAAACTGTAAAATAAATGAGGCATTACAGAGATTATACCATCTGCTGCTCAACAGTCCCACTGAAAGCTTCCCTAAAATAATTACCACAATTAACCTCTCCGAAACACCTTTCAATCAGCTTTTAATATAAAGAGGTCCTGAAGATCATGACAGTCTGACTTTTGGTTAATTTACAATTTATCCATGGATACTCGTAAAAACTGTATTCTTTAGAAAATGTCCCTTTTATGTTAAATCGCTTTGGTACCATTTTTACAGGTGGTCAATTATTCTGTAGACTCATTCCATACTTTCACACCATTATTGTGACATACCATGGGAACATTTGGTTTAAGCAAAAACATTCATTTATGTATCAGTCAAGCCGATAGAAAACAATGACAGATACATGTTTCAAATCACCCTTAGGGATTTTGAATTAAAAATATTACAGAACTATAATGAGACTTATGAGACAGACATCATATAAGAAAAAAACACTGACATTAATAACTTTAATATCTATCCAAAGGTGTAATCAATAAACATATTTCACTGTCATGAGGTTGTGTGGCAATTCTTAAAGAAGAACTGTGAAAGTCCTAATAATTGTACTGTAATGCCACTTATGGTTCACTACAGCCCGCATTCCTGACAAAATATTCTCACAGTATGACTGACATGATACTGGAATTGACCTTTTCACATTGGGGCGAGTTACAGCAATTTGACAGCCTCTGTCATGGTAAGACCTCTGTTTATCAAACCGTCTGGTATACTGTAAAATCATGTCCTGGGATTATGTATTAAAATAGATTGAAAATATATGCAAATTACAGGCTATATGCATTTTACTTTAAAGGTAAAACATGTTTAGATCAAAAGCTTACTAGAAGAGAGAAAGATAATCTGTGATTTTGTGAATTGAGTTTAAATGCTTTAGGCTAATGACTGAATTAATATGTTCGATGATTTGTTTGGAGAGTTATACCGCAATTCACAACTTACAAGTGAAAAAGTACCAAACAAATTCCAAAGACGCCTACAAGAAAGTAACGTTTAAATGGTCTTTTACAACCCTCCTTTACTATCAGGTAATCATATCAGATCAGACGCGGCGTCACTTTAAAGTTTACTGGGTGTTCACACGACACATTCACTTTGGAAACTTAACCTTACCTGCGATTGCGCTCAGGGCACAGAGGCAGCAGGTGACAATAAACCAGTCCTGGGCCTTCATGGCGATTCAGCAAATTAAGTTACAGTGATATCTTCATAAAAAGTTAACGTGTGTGTCCATCCGTGTTTGTTCCAGCACACAGTGTCAGTTAACGACAACTAAGTCAAACTGCTGTCACTGAGCTCGGGTTACAGACTCGCCCCACTCGGCCGCGCGCACACGTCTGACTGATAAAACAGCATTTTCATATTAGAAAAATATCTCAGTTATGTTTAAGAACTATGCGAATCAAAATGGGGATTTAAAAAAAATACGATAAAACAGATAACAGTTGTCAAAACTTATATTACTTCTCAATATTACTGTTTATCAAACAAATGCAGCCTTTGTGAGCTTAACAGACTTCTTTCATAAACATTGTAAAGAGTACTAATTCAAATACCTTTACATTTAATTTTTTACATTTTAATTTGTATTTTCATTCATGCCTTTTTGTCAAAAACATTATCTTTAAAAACTTAACTTTATAACATTATCTCTAATGAATTTATGACACCTTGATAAAGAATCTGTATTGTTACAGTCTTTTTGTGTGTGTTTAAAAATAGCAAAAATAGATTGCTTTTGTTGCCCCCTTTTGTCGGCCGTCAACGTCACTTAATTTGACTCTTTTTCTTTGATGATGAACTAGCCAGGCCGCCGGCTGGACTTCTGCAGAAAGTCCAGATGGTCAGTCCGCCCCTGCGGGATTCACTTATTTCCAGCGGTTTCAGTACAGCGTAAAAATTGTGACGTTGTAAAGTAGGCGTTCCTCTAATTCCAAATTTGCATAGGTCACCGGTCATGCGCACTAAGTGTACGAGGATACATTGTTTATATACTGTCTCTATGGATACACCAACGGTCGGTGTTTTCTTTTTTGCCGCTAATAGAAACAAGGTTCAAATTGAGTATGTATGTCATGTCAAAGTGAATTATTTCAAAGTCACACACTAATATATTACACAATCGCGCCATTAAATCAATCTGAAATATTGGAATACACCATGGTCACACTTTTAACAAAATCCCCGGTCACACTTTTAACAAAAATATAAAATAAACTCTTTTGTAACTTATAGTAAAGGAAAAGTGGATGAACTTAACCTTTCTCTACTGACCAGAAATATTTGTCAACCCACCTATTAACAATATGAATAAAAGCGCTGCACTTGTTTACACCATTGCATGATTCTTATAAGCCTATAATGTAGGCTACTGTCAGTTATTAAAATGTCATACATGTGCATCAGAAACCTGTGTGTATTTAAAGGGGTTTCACGTGAGATACCTGTCCTAACTGAGTATGTGCATCAGATACCTGTGTGTGTGTGTGTATGTGTGTTTACAGGGGCTTCATGCAAGATACCTGTCCTAACTGAGTAACATGTGCATCAGATACTGTGTGTGTGTTTACAGGGGCTTCATGCAAGATACCTGTCCTAACTGAGTAACATGTGCATCAGACACTGTGTGTGTGTTTACAGGGGCTTCATGCAAGATTTACAGGGGCTTCATGCGAGATACCTGTCCTAACTGAGTAACATGTGCGTCAGATACCTGTGTGTGTGTTTACAGGGGCTTCATGCGAGATGCCTGTCCTAACTGAGTAACATGTGCGTCAGATACCTGTGTGTGTGTGTGTGTGTGTTTACAGGGGCTTCATGCAAGATACCTGTCCTAACTGAGTTATATGTGCGTCAGATACCTGTGTGTGTGTTTACAGGGGCTTCATGCGAGATGCCTGTCCTAACTGAGTAACATGTGCGTCAGATACCTGTGTGTGTGTGTTTACAGGGGCTTCTTGCAAGATACCTGTCCTAACTGAGTAACGTGCATCAGATACCTGTGTGTGTGTTTACAGGGGCTTCATGCGAGATACCTGTCCTAACTGAGTAACATGTGCGTCAGATACCTGTGTGTGTGTGTGTGTTTACAGGGGCTTCATGCAAGATACCTGTCCTAACTGAGTAACATGTGCATCAGATACCTGTGTGTGTGTTTACAGGGGCTTCATGCGAGATACCTGTCCTAACTGAGTAACATGTGCGTCAGATACCTGTGTGTGTGTGTGTGTTTACAGGGGCTTCATGCAAGATACCTGTCCTAACTGAGTAACATGTGCATCAGATACCTGTGTGTGTGTTTACAGGGGCTTCATGCGAGATACCTGTCCTAACTGAGTAACATGTGCGTCAGATACCTGTGTGTGTGTGTGTGTGTGTTTACAGGGGCTTCATGCAAGATACCTGTCCTAACTGAGTAACATGTGCATCAGATACCTGTGTGTGTGTGTGTTTACAGGGGCTTCATGCGAGATACCTGTCCTAACTGAGTAACATGTGCGTCAGATACCTGTGTGTGTGTGTGTGTTTACAGGGGCTTCATGCAAGATACCTGTCCTAACTGAGTAACATGTGCGTCAGATACCTGTGTGTGTGTTTACAGGGGCTTCATGCAAGATACCTGTCCTAACTGAGTAACATGTGCATCAGATACCTGTGTGTGTGTGTGTGTGTTTACAGGGGCTTCATGCGAGATACCTGTCCTAACTGAGTAACATGTGCGTCAGATACCTGTGTGTGTGTTTACAGGGGCTTCATGCGAGATACCTGTCCTAACTGAGTAACGTGTGCATCAGATACCTGTGTGTGTGTGTGTGTGTGTTTACAGGGACTTCATGCGAGATACCTGTCCTAACTGAGTAACGTGTTCATCAGATACCTGTGTGTGTGTGTGTGTGTTTACAGGGACTTCATGCGAGATACCTGTCCTAACT
Organism: Carassius carassius; assembly: GCF_963082965.1. Taxonomy (NCBI): domain Eukaryota; kingdom Metazoa; phylum Chordata; class Actinopteri; order Cypriniformes; family Cyprinidae; genus Carassius; species Carassius carassius. The sequence continues at coordinate 13,321,269 of NC_081756.1, read as the reverse complement.
GAGTTACATGTGCGTCAGATACCTGTGTGTGTGTTTACAGGGGCTTCATGCGAGATACCTGTCCTAACTGAGTAACATGTGCGTCAGATACCTGTGTGTGTGTGTTTACAGGGGCTTCATGCGAGATACCTGTCCTAACTGAGTAACATGTGCGTCAGATACCGGTGTGTGTGTTTACAGGGGCTTCATGCGAGATACCTGTCCTAACTGAGTAACATGTGCGTCAGATACCTGTGTGTGTGTGTTTACAGGGGCTTCATGCGAGATACCTGTCCTAACTGAGTAACATGTGCATCAGATACCTGTGTGTGTGTTTACAGGGGCTTCATGCGAGATACCTGTCCTAACTGAGTAACATGTGCGTCAGATACCGGTGTGTGTGTTTACAGGGGCTTCATGCGAGATACCTGTCCTAACTGAGTAACATGTGCGTCAGATACCTGTGTGTGTGTGTTTACAGGGACTTCATGCGAGATACCTGTCCTAACTGAGTAACATGTGCATCAGATACCTGTGTGTGTGTGTTTACAGGGGCTTCATGCGAGATACCTGTCCTAGCTGAGTAACATGTGCGTCAGATACCTGTGTGTGTGTGTGTGTTTACAGGGGCTTCATGCGAGATACCTGTCCTAACTGAGTAACATGTGCGTCAGATACCTGTGTGTGTGTTTACAGGGGCTTCATGCGAGATACCTGTCCTAACTGAGTAACATGTGCGTCAGATACCTGTGTGTGTGTGTGTGTTTACAGGGGCTTCATGCGAGATACCTGTCCTAACTGAGTAACATGTGCGTCAGATACCTGTGTGTGTGTGTGTGTGTGTTTACAGGGGCTTCATGCGAGATACCTGTCCTAACTGAGTAACATGTGCGTCAGATACCTGTGTGTGTGTGTGTGTTTACAGGGGCTTCATGCGAGATACCTGTCCTAACTGAGTTACATGTGCGTCAGATACCTGTGTGTGTGTGTGTGTATACCTGTCCTAACTGAGTAACATGTGCGTCAGATACCTGTGTGTGTGTGTGTGTGTGTTTACAGGGGCTTCATGCGAGATACCTGTCCTAACTGAGTTACATGTGCGTCAGATACCTGTGTGTGTGTGTTTACAGGGGCTTCATGCGAGATACCTGTCCTAACTGAGTAACATGTGCGTCAGATACCTGTGTGTGTGTGTTTACAGGGGCTTCATGCGAGATACCCGTCCTAACTGAGTAACGTGTGCGTCAGATACCTGTGTGTGTGTGTTTACAGGGGCTTCATGCAAGATACCTGTCCTAACTGAGTAACATGTGCGTCAGATACCTGTGTGTGTATTTACAGGGGCTTCATGCGAGATGCCTGTCCTAACTGAGTAACATGTGCGTCAGATACCTGTGTGTGTTTACAGGGGCTTCATGCGAGATACCTGTCCTAACTGAGTAACGTGCATCAGATACCTGTGTGTGTGTGTGTTTACAGGGGCTTCATGCGAGATACCTGTCCTAACTGAGTAACATGTGCATCAGATACCTGTGTGTGTGTTTACAGGGGCTTCATGCGAGATACCTGTCCTAACTGAGTAACATGTGCGTCAGATACCTGTGTGTGTGTTTACAGGGGCTTCATGCGAGATGCCTGTCCTAACTGAGTAACATGTGCGTCAGATACCTGTGTGTGTGTGTTTACAGGGGCTTCATGCGAGATACCTGTCCTAACTGAGTAACATGTGCGTCAGATACCTGTGTGTGTGTGTTTACAGGGGCTTCATGCAAGATACCTGTCCTAACTGAGTAACATGTGCGTCAGATACCTGTGTGTGTGTTTACAGGGGCTTGTGTAAGAATGTTTTTATGCAAAATTCATGCTTCACTTTAATTAGCTCACAGACTTTACACAAGTTCTTAGAGAATTTCAAATAAAATGTATATTCTAATAGACATACTAGAATATACAGATTTAATTTGAAATTCTGTCTATTAGAATATACATTTTATTTGAAATGATCTTAGAACTTGTGTAAAGTCTAGAGTTAAACCTAGGTTTTTACTAATTTACTTTTACAAACTTTTCTACTGCTATCTAAAAAAGACATACTGACAACTATTTGTTCATACTCAACTTTATTAAAAAAGAAAATGTCAAATATTAAAGCAAGCAGAGCAAGGCAGGACTTCAACCTTTGGATGTCTCTGGACACATTCTTTACAGGATCGTCTGATGTACTATCTCCCACACCATCACCTTCCGTATGACTGGAATGTCACCCTATATGAAAAGAGAGAACAATCATGTACAGACAAACTTTGATCATGGATTTTGACAAATTAAAAGCTTTTGAAGATTTATCAGTGAGTGATATAGTTGCTAAGGTGTTCCATGTTAGTCCTAAGTTTTGAGTGAGGTATAAACTAGTGTGTTAGTGGATAGATATGGTTATTTATATGGTTATTGATAAAGTCAAACAAGTGTTAAAAATAAAGTTTGTGAGAAATATAAATATTGTAGCTTGATCATGTACCTGTCTGAAAGTAAGTGGCTTTCCTTGAGAAAGGAAGTCTGCATATTTGCAGATAAACACACCACAGTCATTTCCATTTGTCTGTTTGGGAATTGCCTAGAAACAAGTATAACGGTTAATAAAAGGACACAGTTTAAAGAAATGTTGTATAACTTCTTATATGAGGGTATGCATACGTTGGTTCTCATTCGGCCGATGGTCCATCTGGAAGCCTCAAAGCAGCAGGCTTTTTTGATTTTGTTTTCCTCCATGAGGTATTTCCTGTCAATTAAATCACACATCAGACATGTATACAAGCCTTGAAAGCAGTTAGAGGTTTGCAATTGGACATAACTCACAACAATATGTGACAGCTGTCATCATGTCTCTGACCCATGGAGTCATAGCACTGGATGGTCCGGGATTTGAAATCAATTACCTGGTGAGAAGCAAATGGAATTATTATTTTTTTAAATAGTGAAAAAGTATATATACCATTCTTATACTTTTAATAGTGTATAGATATGGAAACAATGTGTTACAAAGGCATTGCTATACATAAATTACTTACAGCCAAAGCCCAGTGCAAGCCAAGGTGCAAAGGAACAAGAACAAGATCACAGAGGAAGAGATCCACTGTTTTTGTCCATTTCTTTACTGCTGCATGGCCTGCAAAATGTCCGTCACTACTCAGAAGCTTTGAGTAGAAAAATGTGCTCAAACAGTACACTTTAAGGCCTTCCTGCTGATCATTGCTCCTCTTCATTATCAGAGACAAATAGAAGTTGATAACCTAGAAAACATAAGAGTAAAAATAATCATAATACACATATCCCTGACGGCCAACATTAGAGCTTTTTAAAATGCTCAGATTAATCAGACCAATGCCAATATTTAAAGAAATCAGAGATTGTTGTGTCCAACCTGATGTCTGTGGGATTTTAATGCAAATAAGCAAAACAATGATAGATATACATCACCACATATCCAGGATTATAATGAAAAACAAAGACTATAATGGAATTCTGGTATATATAAAAAGAATGATAGTAATAATTCACTTCAGCTGGACTGTACCTTGTCTAGTCCATCGTATCCAAGCTTGCTCACGATGGAATGAGCATAGATACTTCTGTGCATTTGGAAATGTATGGTCCAGAGCTTGATATTCCTGTTGTGAATAATCAAGCATGAAGTACTTTGGCTCCCAATGCAGGTTCCACTGTTTCAGGATGGTAAGAGCTTCAGCTATCGCTCTGGTTGTCTCGTTTTCACATATAAACTCAGCAATCGGTTTGTAGCCAACATTAGTCCGAACAACAACCAGAAACAGGGGCAAAGCATATTTGGTAGTTCTGTAGGTGGCATCAAGTAGGACCATATCTCCATAAAGCTTAAGTAAATGCTGCTGTTGTATGTTTTGATGAATAAACAAGAATGTTTCTTGTGATGTGGTCATCTCCGGTGTGTGTATCTCCTCAAAATCAGAGTCTTCGGTGACTGGAAATCCACTTCTTTGTGCATTCACTTCAACAGGAATTTCTGTCTGATGTCTGTAGTTCTCTGTGCACTGCCTAAAGAAAAACTGGGCACCTGAATCTGTTAGTTTCCATTCATCTATTTTCTTTTCCAGTTGAAGTTGATCAAAGCCAGAGTATTTTCCAGCAAGTAAGGCCTGGTGCACATGGTTTTGAATAACATGACTTGATGGGTAGTATGATGGGTCCTGTGGGTGTGGTAGAACACTTCCCATGCAAGAAAGCTCTTTCTGGACAAATGTTTTCAGAATCTTCAGGAAAGGGACAGAGGTCATTCCAAGTGAAACATATTCATGTATTTTGTCACGCACCCCTTGATGGATCTTATTTGAGAAATGACAGTTTTCTGAAATGTTGTGCTTTTTGTGTGCTTCTTCCAAAGGTATTTTGACATGTATTACTTCAGAAGTGACAGTGGGGTTCTCTTTTATTGACTCCAGAAGCCTCTTTATAGCTGCATGTTTTTCACTTCTAGAACTTTTGTCACCAACAGCAAAGTTGTCATATCTGCCAAGAACAACATACCATAATGAGTATCTGTCTGAAAAATATCCCATGTATTAGGTTGCAAAACTTTACCTTTACAATGGTAATAAAGTTATAAATATTAAATGAGTGCATTTAAATGAGCTATGACAGTTACATTTACCTTAGTATATATCTGACATATAGTTTTGCTGGGCAATCAACTTTCTTGCTGCTTTGAATGTGAAACCTTCTTCTGCTGATATATTCATGTTCAGTATGCTGCAGATTGAAAGACAAATTATTTCTATCTCACTACATTTCTAGGGCCAGGCAAAAATAGTAGTAATACAAAAATATATATGCCTACAATTTTGTCTAAAAGTAAATGAAAGCAATAAGCCCCATGAAGCAGTGTTTTACATAGAATTTAGAATAGCTAGGGGGCACTTAGCCGTTCTAAATTCACTGTAAAACACGGCTACCTTACTTACCTTATTGCTTTTATACCAAGGTTAGTCCATAAAAATATTTTCATACAGAAACACTGATGTAATTAGGTCACAGGTGTATGTTTATCGAATAACTTACAATGCAGCTCAACCAATCAGAATCAAGGACTTGAATGACCCGTTTAAGAATATTTCCCCGATCTCATACAACATACATTAAGCTCATGAAAATGTGTGCAGACTTTAGAACATACCAACTCATCTGGTTTTGGGGCCTTTTTGTAGTTTTTTCCATGCTGGCAAGCATATATCACTCTTCTTTTCACAGAGAGCGGAATGTGTTTTGAATACTCTTCTAATTTCCAGAGAAATCGGGATGCCACTTTTTGTTTTTTTTGACTGTCATCTGACCTGTCACCAGGAAGTAAATAAAAGAAAAAGGCATTTAATACTTTTCATAGCACATTGCCTTTCTTTTACTTTCTCATGTTTCATGCAAATAGGGTTCAATTATGAGAAAACTGTAAATAAAGATTTGTTTAATGAAAGTGGCTGTCTTAAGTGCATGTCTATAAAACGCAACAAATGTTCTTCATAACAATACTTCCAATAAGATCATAAATAAACAATTAAAAAAATAAACATGCAGTTAATTTAGAAACTGATAAATTACCAAACAGTGTAAGATATGCAGTTAATTTAGAAACTGATAAATTACCAAACAGTGTAAGATGTGCCAGTTGCCCGTTTGTGGTTTTCCAGAAGTAGTTTCAGGTCTTCTTCTGAAGAAACTATGCCTGTGATGTACTCTTCTGAAGATGAGCATATTTGAAAAGATGATGGAAGCCAGTCTGATGGGAAATGGCAAACAGAGTAATATTCATATTAAAGTAGTTAGTTCTATCTGACGCACACGTTACTCAGTTAGGACAGGTATCTCGCATGAAGCCCCTGTAAACACACACACACAGGTATCTGACGCACATGTTACTCAGTTAGGACAGGTATCTCGCATGAAGCCCCTGTAAACACACACACACAGGTATCTGACGCACATGTAACTCAGTTAGGACAGGTATCTCGCATGAAGCCCCTGTAAACACACACACACACACACACAGGTATCTGATGCACATGTTACTCAGTTAGGACAGGTATCTCGCATGAAGCCCCTGTAAACACACACACACACACACACACACACACACACACACACACAGGTATCTGACGCACATGTTACTCAGTTAGGACAGGTATCTCGCATGAAGCCCCTGTAAACACACACACACAGGTATCTGACGCACATGTAACTCAGTTAGGACAGGTATCTCGCATGAAGCCCCTGTAAACACACACACACACACAGGTATCTGATGCACATGTTACTCAGTTAGGACAGGTATCTCGCATGAAGCCCCTGTAAACACACACACACACACACACACACACACACACAGGTATCTGACGCACATGTTACTCAGTTAGTACAGGTATCTCGCATGAAGCCCCTGTAAACACACACACACAGGTATCTGACGCACATGTTACTCAGTTAGGACGGGTATCTCGCATGAAGCCCCTGTAAACACACACACACACACACACAGGTATCTGATGCACATGTTACTCAGTTAGGACAGGTATCTCGCATGAAGCCCCTGTAAACACACACACACACACACACAGGTATCTGACGCACATGTTACTCAGTTAGGACAGGTATCTCGCATGAAGCCCCTGTAAACACACACACACAGGTATCTGACGCACATGTTACTCAGTTAGGACAGGTATCTCGCATTAAGCCCCTGTAAACACACACACACACACAGGTATCTGATGCACATGTTACTCAGTTAGGACAGGTATCTCGCATGAAGCCCCTGTAAACACACACACACAGGTATCTGACGCACATGTTACTCAGTTAGGACAGGTATCTCGCATGAAGCCCCTGTAAACACACACACACAGGTATCTGATGCACATGTTACTCAGTTAGGACAGGTATCTCGCATGAAGCCCCTGTAAACACACACACAGGTATCTGATGCACATGTTACTCAGTTAGGACAGGTATCTTGCATGAAGCCCCTGTAAACACACACACACACACACACAGGTATCTGACGCACATGTTACTCAGTTAGGACAGGTATCTCGCATGAAGCCCCTGTAAACACACACACACAGGTATCTGACGCACATGTTACTCAGTTAGGACAGGTATCTCGCATGAAGCCCCTGTAAACACACACACACAGGTATCTGACGCACATGTTACTCAGTTAGGACAGGTATCTCGCATGAAGCCCCTGTAAACACACACACAGGTATCTGACGCACATGTTACTCAGTTAGGACAGGTATCTCGCATGAAGCCCCTGTAAACACACACACACAGGTATCTGACGCACATGTTACTCAGTTAGGACAGGTATCTCGCATGAAGCCCCTGTAAACACAAACACAAACACACACACACACACACACACACACACACACACACACACACACACACACACACACTCACACACACACACACACACACACACACACACACACACACACACACACACACACACACACACAGGTATCTGACGCACATGTTACTCTTTAGTAACGTTACAGGTAACAATATCACGTGAAACCACTCCTTACATTTGAATCCTATTGCATCTTTTACAAAACTGTTTAGAGAAGTTTCATTGCTTGTTTACTTTTCATTATGTTAAGGGCTTTGGTGAAAGAAAGAAACTCGTTATGAAATACATAGACCCTAGGTTTCACTTTCATATATTTACATTTGTGAATGTAAAATTTTGCAAGAATAATTATATTATTTACCAAGAAGTCCCATTCATTATTGTCCAATACAACTCCATAAACAATGTCATTCTGAGAAAAAGGTTCAGTACGGATCTTTGTGTGCAGCCAGTCATGCATATCAGTCCAGAGACCTTCAGAGTGCATACATTGAAAAAAATAAATGAACAGAAGTTTCAATATCATCACAGAATACACAATTGTTCGTTTCAAAACCACACCTCTGTCGTAATAATTCACCAGATGGATACAGACCGTTTAAAACCTTGAAATGGATTTCTTTTGCTTTTGGATTTATGGGAAATTTTAAGTATTTAGAGCGTAATGAATATATAGTATCTTTGGTGAAGATGTGTTTAATTGAGTTTCGAAAAGACAATAAAGGGTGTGTAATATCATCAAGCATCTTTCTAATCATTTTATTAGGAATTTTCATACTCTTGAAATCACAATTTCCAACTAATAGATGTGGAAGATTAGGGGAAATTTGAGTTGAGTTCAAAACAATCTCTTGAATCAAATTTAATGTAGGAATGGGAATGGCTCTCATTATGGAAGCGAAGGAATTGCGATCAACTATAAAATCATATTTAAGACAAAAATTTTCGTATGTCATCACACTCCCATTTCCATCAGTCAAATGAATCAAGGACCAAATACCTTTATCCATCCAGTCCTTTTTATATAATGATTTGCTTTTAACTGTAATGTATCTGTTGTTCCAAATCGGCGTGTTATGCGGGGTGAAATTATGGTTGTACAAAAGTTTCCAATATAAAAGGACTTGCTGATGAAATAGGGATAATTTGACCGGAAGTTTCTGGATATTAAAATCACATTTTAACAGGAAGTCGATACCTCCAAACTTTTTGAAAATTTCGCTGGGGATATGATACCAAAAGCTCTTATTGTTAAGGAAAGATTTTAATCAGTTAATTTTCATAATTTTCAGTTATTAATGTTCCATTAATAAAATCAAAATCAATAGCCTGTAGGCCTCCTTCTTTGTATTCTTTGGTCATTTCTGTTCTTTTAAAATAGTGCATTTTCTTTTTCCAAATATAATCAAAGTTGATTTGGTTGACCTTTTTGATGGCTCTGTTAGGGATGGCCAACGAATACGCCGGGTAGATACATCTGGATATACTTTCCATCTTAGTAAGGAAGACCCGCCCAAGTAAACTAATGTCTCTCAATAACCAGGAGTTAAGTTTAGTTTGACATTCGGTTATTATTCTCCACACATTCGAATTTTCACTTTCAGCTGGGTTTCTTGATATGTGAATTCCTAAGTATTTGACAACAGATCTTATAGGAATGTTGTATGCTTCTGTTAAGTCACTTTGATGTATTGGCATTAATTCACATTTGTTCAAATTAAGTTTAAGCCCAGAGGCACTCGAGAACGTATTAATTGCTTGTATTATCTTAGGGGTCTCAGTTAGGTGTTTCATAAAAATGGTAGTGTCATCTGCAAGCTGGCTTATGACAACAAGTAGCCCCATAACATTCAATGGAGCAATGTCTGAATTTTTAATAAAAATAGAAAGCATTTCTGTGGCCATAATAAAGAGAAAAGGAGAGATAGGACACCCTTGTTTGACTCCCCGTTTAATAGCAAATCTTGGTGATGTACCACTTGGTAACAAAATGGAGCTATTTGAATTATCATAAAGAGACTCTATGGAGGCACGAAATTTGTTTCCAAAGCCTAAAAGTTTTAAACACTGAAAAATAAAAGGGTGTTCGATAGAGTCAAAGGCTTTATAAAAGTTGAGAAATAAAATAAAACCATCATCCTCTATTAAATGATTATAATCTAGGAGATCGATCACCAAACGGATGTTATTGTGGATTGATCTGTCTTTCATAAATCCGGATTGGGAGTCACTTATAATTGTATCTAGTTTACTTTTTAATCTATTAGCATAAGCAAGGGTTACAATTTTATAATCAGTATTCAATAACGTGATAGGTCTAGGGTTATCCAATATTTTGGAGTCTTTACCGGGTTTTGGGATTAAAGTAATTATTCCTTGTTTCATAGTGGGCAGAAAAGATAAATTGTCGGTTGCTTCCTTTAACATGAGAATGAACTGATTTTTTAATAGATCCCAGAAGTGTCGGTAGAAATTGGAAGTAAGGCCATCACAGCTGGGAGATTTATTTAAAGACAGGTTTTCTACAGCTCTGTCTAGTTCAAGAATAGTGATATTAGCTTCACATAACTCTACAAAATCATCATCAATACAGGGTATAAGATCCTTAATATGGTTGAAAAAAGAGTCTGAATCAATCGCAGAGAAGGTAGACGAGTATAGCTTACTGTAAAAAGAAGTCAATTCCTTTTTAATCAAGGTTGGATCTGTACATAGTTGGTTTTGAATTAATAAAGTTTTAATTGAATTTCTCTCTTGCCGTCTTTTTTCTAATCGGCAGAAATAAGCTGTGCTTCTTTCACCATCTTCAATCCATTTAGCTCTGGATCTTATGTAGGCCCCTTCTGGTTTTTTCAAATAAATCTCATCAAGTTGTGCTTGTAGAGTTAGTAATTTCTGTTTATCATTATCATTTGGTAGTGCTTTATTACAATGAATGTTTATTTCTTTAATTAAATTAAGTTCTGCTAGTTTGTTATTTTTGTGAAATGATTTCCCAAAATGAATGGAGAAATCTCGAAATTTGAATTTTAGAAACTCCCACTTTGAAACATAGGAAATTATAGTATTATCAGTCATCACTTCAGTAATTAGAGATTTAATACCATCACAATATGCTTGACAATTTAATAAAGATGAATTGAATTTCCAATAGCCCTTATTTCTGCAGCCACCAGGAGGCTTAAAGACCAACTTAATGACCAAGTGATCAGACAGAGGAGCTGCTGACATACAGCAGTCTGAGACAGAACACATCATTGAAGCCGAAATTAGCCAGAAGTCAATCCTGGATTTTAATGTATTATTCGGTATTATGTATTATGAACCAGGTGTATTGTCTAACATTGGGGTGTACAAGGCGCCAGGGGTCTACTAAGTTTCTATGATTGCCACAGAAATTAGATAAGGCAGGGTTATGAGAGCTGTGTTGACACTTAAAGGGGTATCTATCCAGATGTTCATCATAAACCATATTGTAGTCTCCTCCCACAATTATATTTGCAAGTGGGTAGGTGAGTTTTAGATTTTTAATATTGTCTGAAAGCTCTGTAAGTAATAATTTATTTTGAGCTGGGTTGTTAAAGCCATAGATATTAGCAAGAATACAATACTGATCATCAATATTCAGAACACAGATTAGCCAGTGACCACTGTTACTAAGTTTAGAGGCCACCAATTTGCCAGGAGAGTTACAAAACAGAATGGCCAGTCCAGCTGATTTCGTGGAGCCATGGTCAAAAATGATTTTATCCCCCCATTGATTAGTCCAGAATTTTTCATCTTCCTGTTTTGAGTGTGTTTCTTGTAATAAAACAAAGTTGGCTTTCTCGCCCTTACAAAACAAAAAAATAGATTTTCTCTTAGTAATATCTCTTAAGCCCCTAGCATTTAAGGAAATACAAGAAAAATCAACATTCATTTTAAACAGCTAGCAACCGCTAGTAAACAGTAACAAGTTTAACTGACTGAAGAGAAATAAAAAATGAAAAGACAGAAAGCCCGCAAAGATAAGTGTGGGCAATGTCCCTTCAATATCTTAGAAAATATAACTTAACTTAACCATCCAACCTTATTATCATAGGGGAAATAAAGACCCTATTTAGTGCTTGTGAATTTTAGGTTTTATCTATCAGTATACCTCAGGTATAATCATAAGGTGATTCTGTGTCCATCAATGTAACCGTCTCCTCCTCTGTAGCAAGCTCGTTTCCCAGCCGCACGTGCTTGTTGTATCTTCGGCCACAGCGTTACTCGAGCCTCCCTGTCAGCCTTGCAGAGGTCTTCGATAAATCCAATCCCAAGTTCTTTGCAGATGGAGGAATCCTTGGTCATCTTCCACAACGCGTCTTGATGTAATCTTTGTGTGAACTGGACGATGACCTGCCTGGTCCTGTTCACCTCACGTCTTCCCAGTCAATGAGCCGAGTCCACGATGTGGTTTATGTTCGGAGCCCATGCAGGTGAGATTTTTATCAGCAAGTTGGCAACCATTTCTCGTGTGTTTTCTCCTTCACATTCCTTTATCCCTCGGATTCTAAGGTTCCAACGGCGCTTGTACCGTTCCAACTCCAGGACTCTTTCCATTAACATAGCGTTGTCTTTTTTAATCACTGACACCTCCCGCTCCGTGGTTTGTAGCTGAGTTTTGCAGTCTTTGATCTCTGCCGCATTAAACTCCACTGCTTTAGCCATGCTAGCTAGCATAACTGAGTTCTGTTTTATTTGGGAGCCGAGGTCATCCACTTTATCAGTGAGATTTTTTATCGCTTCTAGGGCGGTTTTCGTACCTTCATCTTTAGTCAAGTCCTTCATTTTGGTGGTTGGTTGGTTTTTAACTGGAGAGAATGGGTATTTTCTTTTGAGGCTCTCAGTCGAAGTTTCCATCTTTGCTGCGTAGCTGTGTTGGGTAGCGACCGTGTCTTGGTGGGCTGGAGACGGTTTCATGGCTCAATTCTTTCTCAACAATGAATTTCAAGAGAGTATAAACCATGAAAGGTCTTTTAAAGTCAGTTGGACAGTTAAGTTATTTAAAATTTGGGACAAGCAGAGAGCGCTCAGAAGTTATGACGCACCCGGTCCGCCATCTTGCCGGAACTCCCACTTGTCGCGGACTTGGACTTTTAATTTATCAAGTGCGGTAAGTCGAGACCAGGCGGGAAGGAAGTCGACCGGAAGTTGAAGTCAGCCGAGTGCCGCCATCTTGTAGCAGAACTTCACTAGCGCTAGCATCCCATTGACTCCCATTCATTTTGGCGTCACTTTGACAGCGAATAACTCTACATCTGAGGCGTTTAAAGACTCCATTTGTCCATTATTTATTTCTAAAGATACATGACAATGTATAAAGGGCTCCATTACCTTCTATGTTACATTATGGCCCCGTAGAAAGTTTTTGTAAAAATAGGCTAACGATTGCGTCATAACCACTCAACTCTCTGTCGCACAGTAGAGAAATTACCGTACAGACAGGAGGAGAAGCTCGCTGGCAAACGGGGAGACGTCAAGAGAGAAGCCCATAGATACAAGCCCTGGCGTTACATTTTAAAATACTATACAAAATAATTAATCAGAATACTTACTCCTGCTCACTCACGCCAAAGAACTCCGCGCTCAAGCTCGCCGTCTCTGCAAGATTAACGATGGCAGTTTGCACGCACAGCTACTAGAAGATTTACATCTGTCAGACAGGTTGCTGACGTCATCAAGTTTAGTTTGAGTCTGCGCGTCAGAAATGGAAGTGCTAAAAATCGCTAAAAATGGGCTTCACTTGTCTCAATTGAGTTCCAATGGGGTCGCTGTGTCCATTTCTTTTACTTTCTATGGTCGAGACATTAGTGATGGGAAGTTCGGATCATTATACCGACTCAGACTTTTGAGTCGCGTTCAGCAAAATGAACGAATCTTTTTTCGAGTCATTTCGTTCATTTTATCAAAATGTAATTAAAATGTTACGTGTTACTTCCCCAACACATCTAGTACTTACGTAAACGTTGATTGCACTACAAACAATACAAAACTAAAATACTATAAGATACAGAAAAGATTAATTAATTCTTTACCTGGGTCTTCAGTCTGTGATTAACTCACCTCTTGTCTGACAAGTCTTCAGGTTCAAATTATTCCTTAATCATGTGACAGATCCATTCGCTATTTCTGACATTTCTGTCACTGTGTTTTTGTTAATGTTTCTTGAGGATCTGTGGTGTGTTATTATTTTATAAATAAATAAAACCCTGTTATAAATAAAATATTGATTAATTTTTCTTTTGGACTGTCTATCAGTGAATAAACACTAGGCTATAGGCTAAAATAATATAATAATATAATAATCCAAGTATTTATAGCCTAGTTTAATTTTTAATCCAATTTTGAGTTTGCTGGTATAATAATTGCTTTTCCTAGGCAGACTTGACAAATCTAATATATTTATAAGATGCTTGCTCAAAAAGGACATAATGACATGAATTAAAAGCAAATAACATTTTGAATCCTAAACAAGTAACACTACAGTTCTATAGTCTAATCTGAAGGGTGAACTCAAAAGACATAAATCATACAACAAGGTAATTTTTGAAGACTAGAATCCACTGTAAAAAAAATATAATTAAAAATTCAAAGTGATGTCGCCGTCATAGAGAGGACTCGTTCTTCCCTATAGTCACATTAAAAATTCGTTCAAGAACGACACATCACAAGACACCAAACAAAGAGCTGGTAGGTAACCTTTATGTATGGTTTAATATGTTTGTATGGTTTTCCCGGATCAATGTTTTTACCCCGTCAGGCTCTGCTCGCGTTGGTCATGGTTGATTTCAATGGAATGTTCAGTCAACGTTTAATAAAACACAACAAAAGTAAAATACGATGGGCGCTATCAAACAATAAACAGTCATGGTGATTTGCATATTTTGAATCAGTTTATTTTGTGACAGTGACCACATAGCAAGATTGCACCAAATGACAATATGCACAGAATGTTCCATAATAATTGTCTGGTGACACATTACTTGTTAATGCATGAGGGTAAGTCAGTTAGATAGTCAGTTAAATTGTCGGGCCTAACTTAGTCATTTACACGTGAAATGACATGGATGCATTCTGTGCATCTCATTCACAATTAGATTTTTTTTTTAGAGATTGAGAATAACAGACGCACATACGTGTTTCTTTTGAAGGCAGGGAAGAGAGCAGTGCCAAGCCATGAAAGAAGTAAAGATAATACTTTACTTTTTTTTTTTAAAAATAAAAAAATAATTTATTCTCGAATTAACTTAATGGATATGTAGGTTGACAAACATAGGGATGACAAAAAATACATTAATCAAAAATGTGCTTTATTACTGCATTTGTTTACAAGTAACTTTATTCAAGTTAAAAAAATAATAAAATCATTAGGATTTATGTAATATACTGTAGAATTTTTTATTTTTTTTGGTCACTGGCGGCCACCCCATTTGGAGGCAGTGCCCCAGCATGCCCCCCCCCCCCACTGAAAATGCTATAGACACGCCCCTGCGTCACTGAAAGTCTTTCCCCAATGTGTTTTTTGAATAAGGCAAAGTGTTTTGATGTGTTTGAATCCATGCCAGCATATTTATACAGTTCTGGGGTGCTTTTGGCTCGAGACGAGTAGTATTAATGTGCTGTACTTTTATGTAATTCATCAGAGCTGTTAAAATGAATTATGCAGCTTTACCTCACCAATTAGATTAAAAGATGAGATTTATTCTGCTGCTCTAGAGTGTTGACACTTTGATGGGCCTTTTGAAATCAGAGGTCAGGGGATTGCTGACGTTTTTCCTACACAGTTAGAGGGATAAAAGGTGGAAATAGCTCTTTAGCGAAGCCTGCTTTTGCGTGGCAACAAAGTGAACAAAGCGACACTTTGATGAAGGAACACATGCCACCTGTCTCCTGTTCATCGTCACTTGAGCACTCCTGTTCAGCCATGCTGTACTTAAGTGGCTCTGGTCCACCGCATTCACGGTTTGGTCCTCTGCCAATTTAATCATTATAGAAGTCAACTTAACAACCCATAACTAATGCGGACTCGCCTGTAAAATTCTATTGAGATGGCTAACTCTGGCACTTACCTGAGCGCAAATGAAATGCTTTACTTTAAATAAGGACATTGAATGATACATGTGAATTGCTTTTGTCACAGAATGTTAACAGACTCACCAGAAGAAAATAAAACAAATGACACTTTGGTTTTACAATCATACAAATATATTAGTTTTATTCAATAATGTTCAGTAATATGTCTCCCATAGACTTATAGAAATAGATATATATTCTATTGCAAATGCAGGGCTGAGAGTGTATGCAGAACAGAGTATTAAGAGTAACAGTGAGTTAATAATAAATACTAAACAGGAATCATCATCCTCATAATTTTTTTTTTCCATTTTAATTTTCAATGTGTCCAGTAAATATTGGTTCATGCATGACTGTATTGGGTTGTTCCTTCCAGGATTGCAAAAAAAACAAAAAAACAAATGTGCCATTTCCGTCCAAATGGTCCAGTTTTATGTCTTTTCATTCTGTGTGAGTGATTCTGTTGAGTCTGTCCTGGTGGTTATTGGTTTCTGTAGCTATAAAAATGTAAAATAGTGTCACTGTGGCTTTGACTGGAAGACCTTTGCTTTGTCTTGGTTTGGAAGACAAGAAAAAAGTACTATGGTTTAGTTTCCTTTCTTTTGGAAGACTGCTTTACAATAACTTGGATAATCCATGCAGAACTTACAAAAATTATGGGATTCCTTCGATTCTTATTGTCCATAAGCAAATTGCCCACTTGTACTGATATAAGAGGTGGACACTTATTATGCACACAGTTTAGTGTGTACATGTTTTGTGTTACGTCAACAGCAACAAACCAGCAGTCAGTTTTTCTGCAGTATATTCCAACCAGTGTTCATTGAGTATAAAAAATCAAGACCTCTTTCATCAAGTTTCATCAAGGATCAATGTTCATGGCACAGGCCAAGAGTTCTGGCCTATTGCTCTTGGTCACCAGTTTTTTTTTTTTTTATACAAGTAAGCGAACTGTGACTGTTTACCCCACAAGGTTGAATGGCAACTCATATCCACACTATTTCACCAATTTATACCAAATAAATAAATTACCAACAACAGACATGAACTTTTGTTTCAAGGGACACAAAAACAGAAGCCACTAACATACATTTTAGACAGTAAAACAGTTACATTGGTTCATGTTTAAAAATGTGATATGAATATGACAACAAACATCTGAAGAGATGGAAAAAGGAGTGACGTGATTTCTATTTTAAATTTTGCCATTCAAATGAATAACTGATAATTATGATAAAATTACACATTTAGAATGATAATTTTATAAAAATATTTAATATTTAATTCAACATAATATTTTTAGAAACAAATAAACAAACAAATAAAAATGCATTTATGACTGCATTTCAGATTATTTAACATAAAATTGACCCGGGGAGACACATTCTGCACAAACATCATCTCTCTGTACAGTCACATAAACAGCAGTTAAACTCTAAACTAAAGGTTACCTCATAGGGAGCATGAGAACATTGTGATTATCCTAAAGCTAGGATGGAGCTGAGGAACTCAACACACATCTGCTGAGAGACTAATACCCAACTGTTGTTTTTGCAATGCAGATGTGGTGCGAGTCTGTGCGTTTAAAATGCAGCAGAGTTTCTCTCGTGGTCACACACACATACAAAGGCAATGACATTCAGCGGAGGGGGAGCGTGGTACATATACACAGTGCTGTTGTGAGGGCTAAGAGATGTATCCTGGGGATGAGACTGGTTGAAACATGGAAGGAACGTTGAGTTTTTGTCTTTTCTGCTGCATTGAAGATACCAGGTTGGGGCTACTCCTCAAAGTCACACACACACACACACACACACACACACACACACACACACACACACACACACACACACACACACACACACACACACACACACATACTCACACACACACACACACACACACACAAAACAATTACAGACACTGATGATCTGTAAATACAGGGTCTCTGCAGCTTAACAATTCTCTTATGAAAAATAATCACACCACACATCTTGAAAATATTTCTGCTCTCAATTTACAGCGATTGACCCTTCAGAATCCTCCTAATACAAGCAGGAAGTTACACTAAACAGGTATGTATGTACTTTTAATGCCTGGAAAAATGGTGTTGTTTACTTTCACTGCCGGCGCTAATGCTATTGAGCTAAAGTCTGATTGTTTTTTAAAAGCCCAGATATCAACATATCATAATATAAAATATGTAGGCTATATATGACACAAACCACAGCAAACCACATCACTCTGAAAAATAAAACAAAACAATACATTTTTTTTTAAATGTGCTGCATTGAAGCCCATTTCCACCACTGAATAAAATATAAAAAAGGTAATTGCAATCTCACAATTCTGACTTTTTTTCCTTGCAACTGAGAGTTTATATCTCACAATTCTGAGAAAAAAAAAAGTTTGAATTGATGTAAACTCGCAATCAGAAAAATCATAATTGTCAGGTTAATAGTTGAAATTTCCATTTTTATTTTTATTCTGTGGTGGAAACAATCTTCTACAAGACTGTTTCTAGAAAAAAAAAAAAAAACTTAGATGTTTTACACTTAGATGCTTAGATCCTACTGTACCTAATAAAATGTTTATATTAGCAGCTCACAAAAATGATAGTGGCTTTGTTCACACTGCACACAAATTTATTTGGTTTTCAAATCTGATTTTTCTGATTTGTTTATTCAGAGAGTTTTAGCCTCAGCTTACGTTTATCGTGACATTACGCCATAGCACTCAACTGACGAGGCACATGAGAGAACATAAGCAGCTTTTTATGCACATAGTGTGTCAAAAAATGCTGACTCTTTCAATATTCACTACAATGTGAATGTCACACGGTTTGCTACAAAAGGAAACAGTCAGTGAAAATAATTCTAAATTCACAACTCCAGGCAGATGTCTGTTTTCAAACCACATGGTTTTTAGGTTTGTTTATGTTCTTGCTATTCAGACAAAACTTATAAACAACAACAGAACAAAGCAGATTTTTGCTGCTTGTCCGAACAAAACCAATAAGCCTGTATTGTTTAATCAATTTGAAATAAGCTGTGGAGAAAAGTAACATCAGTTTTTAAAGCATTTATCGACAATGGGTCAATAAAAGGGAGTGAAGATGGAACATGGATGACTATCTTTTACTGGGGAGAGGTGGGGGGGCATCACAGTGTGGATGTTACATTAAATCATTTACTTAAGCACTAATACCGATGACCAATGCATACTACCATTTGCAGATAGCTTTGTAATTGCATTGTTAATATTATTGCTTTAGTAATAAATTTAATGTGTAAAACGTGTAACATAATCACTGTAAGTCACCTGTCTTTGTGACGATGTGCTCCAAATACTCAACAGCTTGAAGTACCTGTATGATTCTTCAAATTACAATGAACAGACAGATTCACTATTGAATGCAGTGAAAGCCATATGCAAAAGCTATAGACAACATAAACACTGACATCATGACCAGGACATTCAAAGTAAAAAATAGACACGAAGAAACAAATGAATATGATGCACAAAAATGTCATTTTGGCAAATTTAGAAAACTGCAGTTTACAAGGTCATCTCTATCTTTGTATACACGTATAGTGTTTTAATGGCTTGGCTCTTCTGAAAAGCATTAGCCCTTAGCTTTCATCTTCTGTTCTCTTTGTTTATGACTGAAAAACAGCAGTGAAATTGAGAGAGAAGCACTTAGAGAGTGGTTTCATTACAGTAAATGTTAAACCACCCGATCTGGCGCTTACTGTATGTGCATGCCAAATATATCAAGACAAAGGCAAGGACTTCTTTTCTTTTTTTCCCCTTCTAACGAACTGTTAGAAACACATTCACAATCAGCTCAAACTGACCCAAAGAAAACCCTAGGATGTTATAATCATAAGTTAAGTGTCATTTAGACAGATTTGAAGTAAAGAGCAGTAGTAATATCTCATGTATTGGATTAGAAAGCCCTTTCAAATACAAGAGCCTTTTTATTGAGTCAGTAAGTTAGCACAAGTCCTATTGTGACATTTAAAAAGTTTGGAAGGCTAGAAGAAGTGAGACATTTTAAAGTAACTATTAATTTCATGGTCTAATTGAGATTAAACTGAATGAATACACCATGGGATGCTAATCAAAGCACAGCTGTGACTTCATACAACATTTCCTTTATCATTTATTTAACCTTTGCAATCTGGCCGACTGGATTTTGTTTTAATGTGGCATTCAGTTGAACTATATTGCTGTATAGTGCCTCTGTCAACTTTTTTCTTGTCTGTGATTACAGCATTACATGGACCTGCATGACCTTAAGTAATTAGCCCTTAAGATAATATTGAAACTTAAATAAGACATGGGCAATGCAAGACTTAAGAAAAGTCTGAGAAGAACATTGCTGCTTTGCAAAACTACAAAACAACTGATAGTTTATGAAGAAAAATCAAGATGTAGTCTTATTGATGTGTACCCAGAAGCTATGAGATGCAGAGCATTTTGATTCAGTCCTTCTGAAAAACAATCTGCTTGGGACATTATCCACAAACACCAACTTCTGTAATGAGGGATTGTGAAATACCTGCAGGTGCTGCTTTTATTCGGAGTAGGGAAACTGTAATCTGGGAAAGACTGACGACCTGATATAAATGTGGAAGAATTTAGTAAAAAGTCTAAAATTTCTTTAGTTATTTCCACTTTGGTCTTAATAACTTTGTTTCTCCCAAAAATGCATTGCTGCAGGGGACTGAATCTATAATTATCACAGACATCATTTCCTCAACACCAGGTGCACGGAATGAGAAATTATTCAACTCAGAAGGAGAAAAGTTTGATTTTTTGCATTTTGTTTAAGCTTTGCACTTGAAATCACAGTGAAGATATAACCAACAAGGGAATGTGCTCTGATATAACTAATAATAGAGCCAAAAAACATTAGACTAAAAATCATAAGCCAGCTAAAATACTGTCTACAAGGGACCCTAATAATTATGCATTAAAATCGGGAACATTTTCTACCTCCAAAATTATATTATATATATTATATACATTACCATTTAAAGGTTTGGGGTCAGTAAGAAATATATTTTAAAAGAAATTAATACTTGTATACAACAAGGAAGCATTAAACTAATTAAAAGTGTGAATAAAGACCTTTATACCCTGCCACCTTCACTATAAAATACTAACAAAAACACTACTATAAAATACTATTCTTTAGAATTTTCCATTAATCAAAGACTCCTAAAAAAGTGTAGCATGATATTTAGCAGCACAGCTTTTCTCAACATGGTTAATAATGTTTATAATGTTTTGTTTGTTTGTTTTTGTAAACCAAATGAACATATTAGAATGATTTCTGAAAGGATCATGTGACTGGATGAAACAATGGAGGCTGGAGTAATGGCTGCAGGAATAATTTATATTTTAAATTTAAATATTTTGAA
This sequence comes from Carassius carassius, assembly GCF_963082965.1. Lineage (NCBI taxonomy): Eukaryota > Metazoa > Chordata > Actinopteri > Cypriniformes > Cyprinidae > Carassius > Carassius carassius. The sequence continues at coordinate 13,300,326 of NC_081756.1, read as the reverse complement.
TTTGTAGTATATTACTGTACACTATACTGTATACTTTATTAAATGAATGCATTGGTGAGCGGAAGAGACTTCTTTCATGAACATAAAAAAAATCTTACCAACCCCAAATATTTGAGCGGCAGTGTATTATTAAATCGTACTTCCATAATGTAGGTGATACGCATGTAAATATTATCAGAAATATAACTGCAAAGGCAGAAGTGTGACGTGTCACCAGGTACCTCGAAGCACTTAAAACACAATTTCATTTACATACTGATATTCTCAACACCTCAAATAAAGCTGGAGGTCAGAAGTTAAAGGTCTGTTTGGACTCAAGGGTTCCCAAAATTATTCCTTTTGGGTCCAATTCCCCAATTTTATCAAAAGAGAGTAAAGCAGAATTGGACCTTTTCAGCACTTGTGTTGTTTCATTTGACTGGGTAAAGTGCCTTTGCTCTCAGGCAAATGTAATTGAATAAAACTGAATGTAGAGACATGAACTTTAGGAAACTTGCACCATCAGTAGTAAGCACATCTACTTGCTCTAAAGCAACACACATGCTAAAAAGAGAGAAGAAAACGTGCAGCTGTAACGATATTGCTATCTGGGCATATTGCAATGAGAAAAGCAACGACTTATCATAACAAAAAGAAACAATAATGCCACCCTACTCCCTCTGTTATGAGCCATTTTACAAATTATATTGTATTACTGTTCACCGCAGACACACACACACACACACACACACACACAAACACACACACACACACACACACTGACATGTCCACCCTCTGCAGACTCATCAGCGCAGAAGCCGATGAGCAGAAAAAGGTTTGCAATGCCTAAGGTTGAATGACTCTAAACATCGTCATCCGGAGAGGAGGGTAAGTTTGATTTATTTAGTTATGTATTTTGCATGCATATGTGTGTGTGTGCATGTGGCGGCAATCTTAATGGTCCGCCACAAGAGTGTGTGGGGCTTTTCCTGTGTTGTGAAGTGGAAAATGGCCTCTGTGTCTCCAGTTAATCAAAGTGCAGAAGAAGAGATTACAAACAAGGCTTGGAGATGATGGGGGATATCTCTCTCTCTCTCTCTCTCTCTCTCTCTCTCTCTCTCTATATATATATATATATATATAAAGATTTTTGTGGAATCAATGAATGCTTGAACAAAGGAAATGGAGGATTTAAATGTCAAGCACAAATTGCTTCACAAGAAGAAGTGATTCTGCTTGAAATACTAAAAAAGGAGAGGAAGACAAAGATCCTTTCTATTAGGTGCTGCTGTTCTCACAAAAGCGACGCTGTCACACTCTGACCCCAGACCAGTGCGCTTGTTATTGCTCAGTTTTCCTTTGATTAAGGAGAAGGAGAGTCCAAAAGGAAGTGCGGTGGGCATTAGACCTGTTGGCAAGGGTCTTCTGAGCCCTGATGCATGGTTGGAAATTTCAAAGTTCTGAGGGTTGGTGGAGGGACTACAAACATTATTTGTACCAATCCTCCTGTGCTGCTGTTGGCGTTCATTGTGTGTCCGTGCAAACAAAATGTTTCTTCTACTGCTGCTAGGAGGCTGTGGGGATGGGAAGCACTTGGTCTTTCTTGCCGTTTTTATGCACGGGGGAGTCTGACGTTTTGGCCGTTTTTCTAGGTGGGCTTTGCTCAGCAACATCATGTAGTGATGGTTCCCTGTACATGGCAACTGGAGAGACAGGGGAAAACACTTAAAGGCACAGTTCACCCCCCAAAAAGACAATTCTGTCACATCTACTCACCCTCATTTAAAAACCTGAGTTTCTTTCATCTGCAGAATGCAAAAGAAGAAGTTTTGAAAATTTCTCTGTGCTCTTTTGTCCATACAATCGATGAAAGTTTTTTTTTGTCTTTTCCTCTACCAAAATTGGACCCCATTGACTTTCATTGTATGGACATTTTTTTAAAACATCTTAACAAATATCTTCATGTTCCACAGAAGAAAGAAGTCATATACTGGTTTGGCACAACATGATTAAATGATGACAGAACCTCCATTTTCTGGTCTGTGAAATTTTTTGAAAGAAATTAAAGGGGTCATATGATGCAAGTTTTCCTTTCTCTTTGGAGTGTTACAAGCTGTTCATGCATAGATGAGATCCCTAAAAATGCAAAGTCATTATAAGTCAATCAGTAATTATGTCCCCACTGGATGCAACAAATGCCTCGTTTGTAATGGGTTTTACTGTTTTTGTCTCATCGTGCCAGGACACGGCATTACAGTATGTTAAGGAGCGTAACATTTCCATCACACAATTGAGGTATTCAGCCAGTCACAAAGCACTGGATAGCTGGCCAATCAGAGCACACCTCACTTTTCAGAAAGATGAGTTTTGTAAAAATCAATGCGTTTCAGAAGGCGGGACATAGAGGAGCAGCAATAATGTACAGTATGTGGAAAATAATGTGTTTTTTGAAACTTAAACCATATAAACTTATTTAAATACACCAAAAACACAAAATTATGTTATTTTTAGCAACATCATATGACCCCTTTAATACTTATATTCATTAAACTAACCAAGTGACAGTAATGACATTTATAATGTTACAAAAGATTTCAATTTCAAATACATGCTATTATCTTTTTACTTTTTTATTCATCAAGAAATATTGAACAATGCTTAAAACTGGAGTAATGGCTGCTGAAAATTTAGCTTTACCATCATAGGAATACATTTCATTTTAAAATATATTAAAATAGAATTAATATATTTTACATAGTAATAGTTTTTGTCAATATTACTGTTTTTAGTGTTTTATTTTTTTTAATCATATATGCAGCTTTGAAACTTCTTTCAAAAAGATTAATATATATATATATGTATATATATATATATAATACAAAAAAAAACTTTTAAAACAAATATCTCACCAGACTTCTCATCCAAACCTTTGGAATGCACTGTCAACACATGACAAATAAATTATTATTATAAACAAAGACATACCCTCTATAAGCTTGGGCAGAAAGTGGGCTGCTCCTTTAGTCTTTTTGACCCGATTTCCTTTCATGACCTGTCCATCCCGGTTAATGCCAATGTACCAGGCTCGACCCGACTGCGTTTGGCGGTACAAGATTGAGGAGTATGTCACATAATAGTTCTCAAACACACACTCCTTAAACTTGCACTCTGGCGTGAAATGTTCCTGTAACAGAGATACACACAAATACACAGACAGTGAGTTAACCAGAATAACAGCTGCTGACTGTTGTTGTATATGTAGCCTGTCCACTGAGCATGGAATGGGAGGAAAATGGGCCTCAGATTTCAATTTCAGTAGTAGTGTACTGAAGAACAGTAGATAAAGGAAGTTAAATCTCTTTACACTACACTTTCTTATACACATATTTATGGAACACATGTGTTTTGTTAAGTGTTACAGTGTAATCTCTGCCACAAGCCCAAAGACTGCCAAACTCCCTGCCTCTCTGAATCCCAGCTGGAGATAGCAGGCTGTCAGTAAGCAAACACCAACTTCTCTCTTTCATTATTTCTCTCTTTCCTCCCATCCCATTTTTCTCTCTCTCTCTCTCTCTCTACCACCCTGTCATTTTGTAACCTTGTCAGGGAACAAACCAATTTCCAGGATTGATTGGGATCCTTGGTGTGACTGGTGAGCAGAGCAGCTGAATAAGGGGTTCACTCCTCTTCCTCTCTCTCTTGCTCTAATGTATTTGTTTTGAAACACTCCCCTATGTCACCAACGGAAAATTAAGCCTTCTTCATAAAACAGATTCATAATTTACCTGGTTTAATTGCATATCTGTAATTAAATTGTGGCCATTTGGGCCTTTGATCTTCCTGATGCTTTTGATAATCTTGCTTCAGTCTTAAAAGTGTGCTATTAATAATAATAATAAATTATTATAAATTATAAATAATACTATAATACATGCAGTATTTAACGTTATTTAATACTTAGAATAAAATGCATGTATATAGTAATGAATAATAATAGCTGACATTTTTTCGGTGTCCTTAAAATTCACATTAAACCCATTTCAATGGTAAAAAAGCTCAGTTAAAATGAAGTCTTCTTCATAAAACAGACTCATTTACCATTATGCTTCACTTACGTTTTATTTTATGATTTACGCTTTTCGTCTTCCTAATGTTTTTGATATTGTCTCCTGTTTTAAAGTGTGCTATCAAATAAAATTATTTAATAAATAATAATTATAATTTTATCATCATCATTATCACCGTCATTAATTATAATAATTATATAAATATTATTATAATGCAGGAAGTATTTTAAATACTAACTTATACTAACTTATATTTAAATAGGCTACATAAAATACTAATTTTATACAGTATATATATATATATATATATATATATATATATATATATATATATATATATATATATACATACTTCTCATTCAAAGAGTTTTCTTTATTTTCATGACTATGAAAATTGTAGATTCACACTGAAGGCATCAAAACTATGAATTAACACATGTGGAATTATATATGGAATTATATACATAACAGAAAAGTGTGAAACAACTGAAAATATGTCATATTCTAGGTTCTTCAAAGTAGCCACCTTTTGCTTTGATTACTGCTTTGCACACTCTTGGCATTCTCTTGATGAGCTTCAAGAGGTAGTCACCTGAAATGGTCTTCCAACATTCTTGAAGGAGTTCCCCGAGAGATGCTTAGCACTTGTTGGCCCTTTTGCCTTCAGTCTGCGATCCAGCTCACCCCTAAACCATCTCGATTTGGTTCAGGTCCGGTGACTGTGGTCATCTGGCGCAGCACCCCTTCACTCTGCTTCTTGGTCAAATAGCCCTTGATGCCTTCAGTGTGACTCTACAATTTTCATAGTCATGAAAATAAAGAAAACTCTTTGAATGAGAAGGTGTGTCCAAACTTTTGGTCTGTACTAATATATATATATATATATATATATATATATATATATATATATATTTATAACTTAAAATCATCTATAATTATTCATATATTAAATTTTTTTTTCCGATTGCTAAACGACAGTGAGCACAACTGGAGCTACATGTGCAAAACTCTAACTACAATCTGCACTACCAACAGTCACCTGAGCTAAACAGTTCACATCACCTGCAAAACTCATTCCAAGCAACACAACTCTCATGGTTCAAAACAGGCTCAGTGCAGCCAAACACTACACACAACCCTCACTGAGATAACACACACTGTCACTCAGAACACACTGAGAGCATCAAACTAGCATCAAACACCAATACAGAAAATACTCACTTTTCAACTTTTCAGTTTGAACAATTTCAGTGACTTCATACAAAGTAATATTTTCTTCAAAGAAAAGACTGACATTCTTTCACATGATTTATTTAAATTTTTAGAACATAAAAATTCTTTAAGGTAAATGAAAATTAGCAGTTTGCTTAAATAGTCTGTAGTAATTTACGAAATTACAGCAATGAGAAAAAAAAGGTAGAAACGTGATATATAAAGTAAATACTGTAATTCGAACAAATAATTGAGGGGCTAATCCTGAAATTGCAATCAGCAGTGTTTGAAATCTATCAGTTCATCTATTCAGAAATCAACAGTTTTGACAGCAGTGTGTTAGCATTTGAACAAAGTGCTGTAAATCCACAGTGTTGTGCAGGTTGTGGTTCAAGTCGTGGGATAAGTGTGTAGAGTTTTGAAAACTGTGTTCAAGCAATGAAAAATGAAGTAGAGTTTGGTCCACATGAACTGCTGCTGTGCAGACTGTAGTTAGAGTTTTGCACATGTGACTCCAGTTGTGCCCACTGTCATTTAGCAAACGAAAAAAAACTGTAATCAACAATAAAATTTAATTGCATTTATGGGAGGATTATAATAATTTTTAATAGATTTCTTTTATCTACGCTTGAACTGGACAATAAACATCATTCAGTATAAAAAGCTCAGAGTAAAAGTCAAAATTGAATTGAATGGGAGCTTCCAGCTGACAGAAGATGATGTGTAGTATGTGTGTCTGTGCAATAAAATTAGATGCAGGGAATTTCTAAAACACATGAGGAACAGTCATGTAATGCTTGCTGACTTCCTCTCAATTTGACAATAGTTAGGAGGCCCTGCGGGCAGAGCTGTCATCAGGATGGGACATTGTTATCCTGGGCCCTTTGGGGGCAAACTAAGGTCATCTATGGTGTAGCCTAATCAGGTGGTATTAAACCATAAAAATAGCTATTTCTTATTCAACATGTAGAGAAATCTGTTCTCCATAAAGGAGAAGAGGGATTAGGTTGACCTCTAGCAGTTTATTCCACCTCTGCTGTGTTTTTGGTTCCCATCCTGCAGTGCTTTGAACCTCCAGCAGGTGACAGACCAGCACACAAGGCTCAGTGAGTGTACTACTGACAACTTAGTGTCTTCATTCCTCATTGCTTCACTGCTCATCCACTTTCACTGTCTTAAAAAATAAAAGTTTTACACATCATAGCACAGCCTCTCTCACTTTCTTTTTCCCTCTCCCCGTTGCACTTTTAATCTAGGATTGTGTGATTTAGGGAAATCTGATTATTACAGAAGGATTTTTGACATGTTATGTTGCATGAAGTTAATGAAGATGCTGGATGCTTGAATCCTCTGAATCCCCTAGCAATCAGGAGGGAGGACTGGCATTTTGACAGGAGAGCTGCCTCATCAGCCTCTTAGACAAACACAACACTTCCACTAACATTTAAAGAGATAGTTCACTCACAAACACATCTATCATCATCTATCTATCTATCTATCTATCTATCTATCTATCTATCTATCTATCTATCTATCTATCTATCTATCTATCTATCTATCTATCTATCTATCTATCTATCTATCTATCTATCTATCTATCTATCTATCTATCTATCTATCTATCTATCTATCTATCTATCTATCTATCTATCTATCTATCTATCTATCTATCTATCTATCTATCTATCTATCTATCTGGGCTTACTTTATTTGCCCCCTATAATTTAGTTGACATTATTAAGGGCCAAACTATTATTCACGATTCAAATGAAAAAATGTTGAACCATGTATATATTGCAGATCGTAAGTTGTGAGTGCGGATTCATTTATTCGTCATAGTCAATTTTTATTCACTAATTTGGCATTTATTGAGTGTTCATTTTGAAACCTGAGTGTGAAAAGAGATTGAAAAGAAGAAATATAAGAAATGGATGAGAGAGGAAACAATATAGAGGGGTAAGAAGAAAGACCGAGACTGTGGCAATCCTCTTCAGAGCGCCACACATACACAACACACACAAGGGAAGTCGTTGCCTAATGGTTAGAGAGTCGGACTCACAATCGAAAGGTTGTGAGTTCGAGTCCCGGGCCGGCAGGAATTGTGGGTGGGGGGAGTGCAGGTACAGTGCTCTCTCCACCCTCAGTACCATGATTGAAGTGCCCTTGAGCAAGGCACCGAACCCCCAACTGCTCCCCGGGTGCCGCGGCATAAATGGCTGCCCACTGCTGTGTGTGTGTGTGTGTGTGTGTGTGCGTGCGCGTGCGTGTGCACACTTCGGATGGGTTAAATTCAGAGCACAAATTTTGAATGTGGGTCACCATACTTGGCTGAATGTCACGTCACTTTCATAAACACTCAAGACACACATACAGTGAAAAGTGCTTGCTTTAACATTTCACTGCTGTGGGTATAAAATCTGTAACTAGTAAGGGTAAATTAATTTAATGTAAGACCAAAGCAAAACGTCAATGAGGATTTCCTCTAAAAAAGCTGGTATAAGATATTGATGTAGCTGGATAGATGTATGCACAGGTATGAGGCAATTCAAAAACTGGTTACTAAGAACAGGTTTAAGACATCACTGAGCATTGACAAGTTTGCAGAATGACGGGGGCATTAGAAAGACATCACATGAACTTAAAGATTCGGTAACCAATAAATAGGGGATAAATAAACAGAAGGTTTTCTTGCAGTATTTCACTGCATAATAATAAGTCAAATTAATTGCAGTTCATTTCAAAGAGCAAAAACATGCTGTTGTGTTGTAATGAAATCTAATGAGATTGTAATTGCAGATACCAGTAGTAACACCTTTTATTTGACAGCACTAAAATAATAAAAGCAAGCAGCCGTGTATTCTTCCTTTAACCAGACTTGAGACACTTTACAAAACTTCCTCAAGCACAGGTCTGAGAACAGCCCTGCACACTGCTGTTCTCCCGGAGGCCATTACAAGACTGACAACAGACTGACCCCAGGTCAGCATGAGAGGTGGGTTTCCTTGACAGAACACCTGCTTGTCCCTGCACTGCTGACCCCATAACAGCTGTAGTGGCGCACTCGTCCCCTGCCTCTCTCCTTGGCTAGAGCCACCTGAGTGATTGGGGAATTTCCAAGACAAAATAACACAACAAGCCCCTTCAAGACAGACTCCATTGCTGTTTTCTCCTTCAGCACATTATTGGCGGTCGCTTACACACAGGCATTAAAGGGACAGTTCACCCAATAATGACAAGTGACACCCTCTGGCCATCAAAGATTTAGATGACTTTGTTCTTCATTGGAGAAATTTAGCATTACATTTACACTGATTAAGTGCTTTCAGACGTTTTCAAACGTTTCAGATGTTTGATGGACTGGAGTCATGTGTATTACTTGTAGATTATTGTGATGCTTTTATCAGCTGTTTGGACTCTCGTTTCCGATGGCAGCCATTCAGAAGATCCATTGGAGAGCAATTGATGTGGTACTAAATTCCTCCAGATCTGTTCTGATGAAAAGACAAAATCATCTACATCTAGAATGACCTGAGAGTAAATTTTCAGCAAATATTTTGGTGAACTATTCCTTTAAGTTCTTTGACTTTAAGAAAATGAAAAGACTGCTGACTCATTAAGGACCAATCAAGTCCATTTTAAACAGGGAATACAAGGTCACAAGTGAGTGTGTCTGTGTGTGTGTTGGGGGGGGGGGGGCAGAGAGAGTGCAGGTGTGTACAAAAAGGAAAAGAATAAGAAAAGGAAGTGTGTGTGTGCAGTAGGTGTTCTAAGGTCAGCTAGAATCATTCGGGATCAGCAGTTAGACTAATTATTTCATCATTGTGGGTGTGTGGGGACCTGGGGCGCAGATAAAGGTGTGTGAGTGTCAATGCCAGGGTGCTGAGGACCAGGAGCAGAAACACTCTCTACTTGAAATGAGTAATAATCCTGCCAGAACGACAGGACACAGCAAAACACACTTCACACACACACATTTCCTGACATGTGCTCTCTCAAGTCTGCAGCTCATCCACTCATATAAGTCTTTGGCTTATTATTGGTGTCCAGTCATGCTTACCGAAACAATTTCCAACTGTGTGCATGTGATGCAGTAGTCAATGCATCAAATATCCACACAATTATACAGTAGACAACATTATTATCATTATACAAAGCTTGTCAGAACAGTGTGTATTTAAAAATACCAACATGAATTCTGTAGGAATGCTGCTATTTGGACGAGGAACTGTACTGGATTTCTGCCAGACATATCATTTGCTGTTGAGGCATAATAATTCCATTTTGCTCTCATCTGTCTCAGAATCTTCAAGATGTGTTTTGGCTCAGTCATGACTGCATATGACTTTTCTTGAGGAAGACTTTTTTCTTGCAACCCTCTCATACAAGTCAAATTTGTGGAGAATTTGTGCTTCAGTGTTGCTGTAGGCCTCTTGGTTACCTCTCTGACCAGTTTCCTCCTGGCTCTTTCATCCAATTTGGAGTGACCTCCTGATCCAGGGAGGGTTTGTGTTGTACCAAATACCTGCCACTTCTAGGCATTGACAAAGACTTAGAATTTTTTGCATCCATCTCCTGATTTCAGTCTGTCCACAACTTTATCCCAGAGATCTTTTGACAGTGGCTTGTAACCCATAGTTGATTGTTTGTTTAAGTTGCACTACCAAGGACTGAAATGCTCAAAATGACCACATCTGATCACAGTTGAAAGACAAATAGCTTTGTGTGCTATTGAGAAGGTGATTAGCAACACCCTATTGAGTTTACAAGTCATTTTTTCATTCCTTTTCCAACTTTTTTTTTTCTGATATGTTGGAGTTGTATCTTTCACTTGGATGTTATAAGTTGCAAAAAAGCTGGATAAAACAAAAACTGTGTCCATCTTCATTTCAGGCTGCAAAGCAGCAAAATGTGATTATTTTAAAGTGCAGTGTCTAACACCTTTATGGGTATTTAAAGAACAGCAATGCTAACAATACCTAAAAAACTATTGAACCTATCTTGATTTGCAAAGGGAAAACAGAAAATGATTGTAAAGGGGAAGAAGAAGGGGAAGAGGAAGATAATGAGGAAGTAAACAAAGGGAGAGGAAAACACCTCTATCAGAGCAAATATGCATCTCTCTGTGTGTGCTGTTTTATTCCCACCTTCTCTCTCTGAGTCTTTTTGTGTTCCTGGCCCGTGAGGGCTTCCACTGAGTTTTGAGTTTAAAAAATAGGTCAAGTTATAGAGACAAAGCACTATTTTTTATCAGAAATCAATTTCTAGTGGTCCCCTTCAGGTAACACAAAACAAAGCAATGACACAGAGTTTTTCAAACACCATAACCTTTACATACAGCTCTCAGCAGATCTAACCTCAGACAGGAATGAATGGTGAGTGCATGAAAGGTAAACAGGGCATCACTATACAATGACAGAACAGATATGAGAGAAGGGCAGAAAAGGAGAGAATGAATGATCGAGATAAATGCTAAAAAACAATTAGGAAAGTGAATGATGGGCTGTGCTCTGCATGCCTTCTCTTGTCAGTTCTGCTTTGTCTTTATCTTCTGGTTGGCAAAATTGAGCAAAACAGACAACATTGTGTCTAAAATAACACAATATTAACTTCTAAATTAACTGTTGTATAAGATGTGTATCACACATTTGCACTTGTGTGATTTTGCACTTAGCCTACTTCTTGTGTCATATTTCTTAACTATGTGATGTAAATGAGACACAATCTCAAAACATTTTGCCCCATATCTTGCATTTTAGGGACATTTTCTAGGCTCCATCACTCAGTAGTTGTAGTACAAGTTGTACAAGCATGAAGAAGAGAGGAGAGAGAAGAGGCTGTAGGTGTGTTTGAGTGATTTAGTCCCTGTGTAGGGCTATGTCGGAGTGTGTCAGCCACTAGAAAACATAAATTATTGATAAGCTTAGAGTTTAGGGCAAGTATGTGTGACAGGGAGAGGTCATGTGTTCAGGGTCATCTGATCCTACAACACACAAACAGAGGTGCATTTGTGACGGAGTGTGAACAAATCCTGTTATGCAACACAAACACACACACACACACACACACACACACACACACACACACACACACACACACACACACACAGAGTTAAAATGTTGGAGATTTGCCACCAAATCTGAATCCTTGAAGTGATTTTGTAGATTAACCATGTCTCCAAATATGTTTACTTCCTACTATATAGTAGGTTAAAAAAATACATGAAATAAGTAGAATCTGTAGTCTCCGTAAAACAATAGACAAAAGTACATACATAAACTACCATCTACTTCCATCGAGATACTGAAGTCCACAGGAGAGGAGTTGTGAAAGGTCACATGACAAAGCCAACATAGTGGATGTAGTATTGATTTCATTCATTCTGCACACATTTATTCTATATAGAACAAACTTTTTTAACTTTCAGGTAGTTTGTTCCACATCAAATGAAGCGCCCACTCCGATAGCATGCAATTTCAGATGCACCTTGATTCAATCCAGAGAAAATAACTTATTTTAGCTTTGTGTATTCTTCTCACAGCACAGTATACAGTAGGAAATGAGTCTTTCCTCACATAATGTTTCAAAAGTCAACAATATGGGTTTGGCTCTATTGTTTCAAAATATTTTAAAGCTCAGGAGCAAGCTGTCTCCTGTTTGCACTGCTTTTTGTGGCATGCTTCACTGGCTTCACACTAGTCTCTGGTTTAAAGTATCATGCTAAAAAAAGATGAAAGTTAGGACACAGGTAGAGCGATTTCAGCTCTTCAGACTAAGGCATAGAAAAGAGAAAAGAGAAAAGAGAAAGAGGTCGCTCTGCATGAGGTTTTCTAGGATAGGGATTTCCTCTTTTTTTTCAGGTATGGTCATTTCCCTCTGTGAGTGGAAAATGGGTCGACTTTCTTCTCATGAGGGGAACACATTCTCTACAGATGCTCTCTTTGCAAGAGTAGAGAAAAAGAGAGATAGAAAATGTATTTGTGCTCCTGTGTTGTTAGAGAAGGATACATGATAGGGAAATAATAGAAATGAGTCACTTATTGAGTTCACAACTAAGTGACAGTTGTAATTTGTGTAATAAGTGATATAAATACTTTTTTTGTGTGTGTGTGTGGTTTATCACACTAATTGTTTAGGTTACCATAGATTTTATCATTTTATTTTATTATTTTATATTTTATTAATTATTTCAAATTAAAATTATGCATCTGGACCTAGAAAAAAATCTGTTAACTATACATATAAACTCAAATTTACAATGGGTTTTGCAGATACTAGTGCAGAAACACTATCTGAACACTTGTGGTGCACTTAAAAATTCATGAGTAAAAAAGAAACTGCATTACACAAAACAAAAAAGTATCAAATGAAGTGGTGTTGAAAGCACATGCATACTTTTAATTTAAAATATTTGACAAAAAAGAATGTTGGATTTAAAGTACAAAATAGATACACAGTTCATAATTTAAGAGAAAAATATTTCAACATGTTCTAGTTGCCAGACTCTGCTGTCCATGCAATGATATAATTCATACAATTTAAGAGCATGTTATGGGGGCACAGTACATCATGTTATGATCTACTTTAAAGATGAAAGAAATACTCTTTTCTACTACAAATAAGAGAGAATGGATCAGAGGAATGGATAGAGAAAGAAGAGAGAATAAAGTAGCCTCTACACTGCAAAGCAATGCATCTCTTAGTAGAAGCATGTCTTACAAAAGTTTAACTGGTAGAGAGAAATATAGGCCAGACTAATGGAGTGTGTCACAGAGAGCTGAGGCCAACAGTACTCACACTCACAAACACACAACAGTTAACTTCATTATCAGCACCTGACACATAATTAAAGAACATGAAATAATGTGTATAGTTTCTATGAGTATATAATACAATGGAGTCCAAATCTCTGAGACCTCATTAAAATCAATTTAAAATCTTCTGAAGTTTTAGGATTGTGAAAACATTTATGTAAAGGGCAGGGCCATAGCTCCATAGCTGGAGTTTGCGGGGCCCCGGTGCAGGTTGTACCAGTGGAGTCCTGTTTAAAAATGGTTTAATTTGTATTTTTGTTCTGTTTATTTATTTGTACACAATGTTTAAGCTTGTTATAGTTTGGTAGGTGTCCAAGTACAGAAACCGAATAATAAAATGTAAAATAACACTGCATAGTCTTCACTGTAAAATAAAATATAGTCAAACCAAAATTTATTCAGATACCTTCAACATTTCTTACATTAACATAGTTTATTTGCCTTAGTTTAGAACATGGTAATAAAATATGACAAGAACTCAGAGTTAAACTGTGTCAGAACAAATTCGTCTTGATAATGTCAGATAACTTTGATAGAAAGGTGTGTAATGGATTACAATCAAACAAAACTTCAGACAATTGTTATTATGCCATAATTTACACAACTATCAATACTAAGCAATGTTTAATTTTTTTTTAGTCTGTGGTTAATTAGCAATTAAAGAAAAAACACATAAGCAAAACATGGTCAGGTCAAAGTGTCTGAATCATTTTTGGTCCCAAATTGTTTTGAACAATTTCACTGTTAGTCCACTGTATGAAGAAATTTTGGGTATAATATTTCACAGTTTGCTTTATTTTGCTGTACTCACTTACATAAATGAACTATTGAGATCACCCCCCAGCCGTGGGCCCCTATAATCGTCACCACCTTTCACCCCACTAGCGATTTATAAATTAAAATGAATATGAAATATTTACCCCTCTAATATTTAAGGCTATTTTCAGGTCACTATTTAAATAAAATAATATTTATATTTTTATATACACTACCAGGGAAAGTAAATCAGATTTATTAATTGTTTATATGCCTACCAAGGCTTATTATTATTATTATTAATAATAATTATTATTATTACCATTCTCAGCATATTAGAATGATTTCTGAAGGATCACGTGACACTGAAGACTGAAGTAATGCCTGCTAAAAACATCAAACTGAAACTATGCCATCACAGGAATAAATTAAATTTTTAAATAGAATTTTGAAATAATAATAATAATATTTTTGTACTGCATTTTAGATCAAATTTATGCAGCCTTGGTGAGCATAAGATACCTAAATAACATAAAAAAAACGTTGGTTTGATTGATAAGTTATATATGACTTTTTTTAATTTTTATTTAATATGTTTCAATTAAATAGTATTAATTTAGAAAAATTCTAAGCTTTTTCACCAGGGGTTTTACAACAGATCTGGAAAGTTTTGTATTGATGAGTGTGACTTACTGATGTGTAGAGGTAGCCCTCGCTATTCATGCCTATGTAGAGTCCTGTCTTGGTGCTTTGGATGGCGACTATCCTCAGACCCACAGGAATCAAGTTGAACAGCACTGCAATTAGAGAGATTTTTCAAAAAACATTTATTACAGAAAAATTTACAAATATAAAAACATTAAAATATAAATCACATCATATTTATAGAAAATGTGAAAAATAAATTTCATTTTCCATAACCGAACACAATGCCCCTCTATGACACCATATATTTTCAAACACTTCTAGACAGTTAGTAGTTTTATAAAAATAAAAATCAATTAGCAGTCTAGATTTAATCATAGCTGCAAACATCATTACAACATTATAATCACCTTTTTGTTCAATTTATTTCCTTTCGGCTAACATATATTGCTATTTTTGCCTTGACTACAATAAAATTTATCAATTGGCATTCATATTTTCTTTTTCGGGTATATTTGAAACCAAAAATAAAAACTGGTACAGTAAATTTTTCATCAAAACAAATGAAAATATCCTTTAACAAGTCAAATAAAGGATTAAGTCTTGAGCAGTACATAAACACATGAAAAACTGTTTCCCTTTGAGAACAAAAAGGGCACTCTTGACTAACATTTGGATTTAGGATAGAAATAAAAGAATTAACAGCAATTATACCATGTATAATTCTCCACTGTCTCCAATTCTTTTTGTTAATGGTGGCTTATAAAGTGCCCTCCACTCTGGTTTTACATCCTTATCAGCTTCAAAAATGGTGCACCAAGGTGAATCACCTCTTTCATGTAAACCTTTTTTGTTAAAAGCTTTTACACAAGCATTGTAAAAAAACTTTTCCCCCAACTTCATATAAATCCATATCTGAGACATTTTCGAGACACGTCGTAGTCCGTGCGGACAACATGTCCGTGGTGTCCTACATAAATCGCTAGGGCGGTCTCGGGTCCCGAAACCTGTGCAGGCTGACGAAACGCCTCCTGGTTTGGGCTCAACGCAACGTGCGCTCGCTGAGAGCAGTGCATGTGCCTGGACTGCAGAATCTGGGTCCAGACAGGCTGTCCAGAGGCAATGTTCCTACGGGCGAATGGTCTCTACACCCGCAAACAGTCCGGCTGTTATGGGAGAGATTTGGCATGGCGGAGGTGGACCTCTTTGCGTCCCACGAAAACGCTCACTGCCCTGCGTTCTTTTCCAAGAATGAAAGCGCGCTGTCACGGAGATGGTCGTGCTGCCCGCTTTATGCGTTCCCTCCCGTCTCCCTCCTCCCGCAGGTGATAGAACGGGTGAGAGAAACGAGATGTTCAATACTGCTTGTAGCACCTCTTTGAAAGAACCAACCATGGTTCCCAGTTTTGATGCAGTTAGCAGATGTCGCCCCGTGGCCGGTACCGTTGAGGAGGGACCTCCTCTCGCAGGCCAGGGGCTCGATTTGGCACCCTCAACCGGAGTTGTGGTCCCTCCATGTGTGGGCGCTCAACGGTTACCCGCTGATCTCGCAGTGGGAGTGCTAAATACCATCACTCAGGCTAGAGCTCCGTCGACACGACGTCTGTATGCCTTGAAGTGGTCGGTGTTCTCCAGCTGGTGCACAGCTCGAGGTTATTCACCCCTTAGTTGTGAGGTGACGGAGGTCCTCTCCTTCCTACAGGAGCTGTTGGATAAGGGCAGAGCCCCATCCACGCTCAAAGCTCATGTGGCGGCCATCGCGGCGTTTTCTGAAACGGCGTCCGGTCAGTCAATAGGAAGGAACGATTTAGTCATCCGGTTCCTCAGAGGAGCTAGGAGGCTGAATCCTCCCAGACCTCCGTCAGTCCCTATGTGGGCGGTTTTTGGAGGCCTTGAGGGGTCCCCCTTTTGAGCCTATCCAATCGGTTAGCCTTCAGCATCTGTCGTTCAAGACAGTATTCTTGTTGGCTCTCGCTTCTGTGAAGCGTGTGGGTGATTTGCACGCGCTCTCGGTGAGCCAGTCGTGCTTGGAGTTTGGGCCCAATGACTCAAGGGTCATACTCAAACCTAGGCACGGTTATGTGCCTAAATCCCTCAACACACCGTTTCGGGCTCAGGTTATTGCCCTGTCTGCCTTGCCGGTGTCAGGGGAGGATGGAGACTCGAGTCTTCTTTGCCCTGTCAGGGTTTTAAGAGCTTATGTGTCTCGCTCTGCTGCCTTTCGGCAGACGGAGCAGCTGTTTGTCTCATTCGGTGGACGTTCCAAGGGAATGGCTGTTTCGAGACAGACTCTATCCAGATGGATAGTTGACGCCATAGCGTTAGCTTACGCTTTCAGGGGCCTTCAGTGCCCGTTGGGCATCAGAGCACACTCCACAAGAGGCGTCGCCTCGTCGTGGGTGTGGTCTACTGGGATCTCCTTGCAGGATATATGTATGGCGGCAGGTTGGGCCTCGCCGTCTACATTTATCAGGTTCTATAACCTGGAGGTCCCCACCTTGCAAGCAAGGCTGTTGTCAGTATAGTCGAATCAGGGCCCTGAGGGGAATTCTGAGTTCACGGGCGCTATGCGCTGCCGACTGTTATATGGGCAGTATTGCGTAAGACCCGCATTGCCACATTGGTCAGGCCTTGCCTCGGCTGTGTGATGTCATATTGCCGCATCTACGGATGCTGCTAGATATAGGACGGAGGGCTTTTTCCCTTTTCTGTCCTGGACTCTCTGTGAAGTCCCTCAGGTGACTGTGCACTGTAAATCCTGGGCGTTGCTTCAGGTTTATTGGTGTGTGATCCCTGCGCGCACGGCGTTTTACATTGGGTTCCCGTAGCGTCTTAGCTAAGACGCAGTACGAGAGAGCTCTCGTAAGAGAACGTACTCGGTTACTAAACGTAACCTCGGTTCTCTCTAGAAGAGCGAACGAGTACTGCGTTCTCTGCCGTGCGCACGATTCACTCTGGTTCGCTTCGGCGATGAAATAAATCAGGTGAGTCAGCCTTTTCGAGCTCCTTTTACAGGTTGGGCCACACCCGTTTCAGCGGGAAGTGGCAAGAAGGGCGCGAAGCATCAGACCGCGCTCGATAGGCTGTGCAGTTGCCGCAGAACAAGCCAATGAGCGAACGAGCCGTCTCGCCTATGGCTGTGATCCCGATCGCGATCTTTTTCACAGGAGCAACTAACTTTCTGAAACGGGACAATTCTTTAACCAAAACTTCATCTTTGATAAAAGGTGGGATGTTTGTCAGGATAACTTTTCTCGCAACAGTTGAAAGAGAGAGCACAGGTGTAAAAAGGCCACAAATTACAACTCCTCTTTCCACAACCTTATTGGCATTTTCTACAGTGTTCAAAAAACAAACACCCACATTACTCATCCTTGACGCTGCTAGAATGCTCTTATGTCCAACAACCTCTCCGATAGCCAAGATGCAATCTTCAACACTTGCAGCGGCCACCATTTTAACCCCGTGGCGCCGCGTTAATGAACCGAGCGAGTCAGCACCTTGGGCCGCCATGCCCTCGGCGATACACTGGCAACCAACGGCCAAAAAAACGCTATTTTGTTTTATCTAATCGATACAGATTAAACGTCAAAAATAGCGATATTCAAACAAGAAAAAAAAGCCACAGCGGGCAAAAAACTCACTCAAACTCAACACACGCTCTCCACGCTCACTCAACAAAAGCTCACGCATGCGCACGAGAGAGAGAGAACCGAGCGAGTCAACACCTTGGGCCGTCATGCCCTCGGCGATACACTGGCAACCAACGGCCAAAAAAACGCTATTTTGTTTTATCTAATCAATACAGATTAAACGTCAAAAATAGCGATATTCAAACAAGAAAAAAAAGCCACAGCGGGCAAAAAACTCACTCAAACTCACCACACGCTCTCCACCCTCACTCAACAAACGCTCACGCATGCGCACGAGAGAGAGACGCTCGCTCGCCCGTGCACACACAGAGAGAGAGAGAGAGATAGAGATATTAAACATCAGCATGGACAATCTGAAATTTTGCTCTATATGAAATAAATGATGAACGATTCTCAATATTTCTTCTTTTTTTTCAGCGTGTTATGAAGGATGAGAATTTCTCTCCAGTGCACCCAAGGTGACAGTTTCAGCAGAAACCTCTTGAAATTACAGACCCTATAGTGAAATGAGCTTTCAGATTCGGTGAGGCACATTAAAGAGAAACAGAGAAATCTCCTTACACCTCGCTCTTTGCTCTGCCATCACTCTGCCAGCCATAGCCAACAGGATTTCCATTGTTTCCAAAACTGGGATGTTAGCTTGAGGCGTGTGCATTCTGTGTGACACCGGGGCGGTTGTGCATGCTCATTCATAAGCCTTTTGCACTGCAGATGAGAGTGTGTCTATTTTGGTGTGTGACCGACGGGACCATTGGTGAAAAACGTCTTGAGCGACATGTTGACTTTAGAAGTATTGACAAATAGCCTGTGGCAATGTGTCTCCACGGGAGCGATGCAGATTTGAGAAGCACCCTCGTAGTTCTGTGACAACCACAGGCATGACAATGCAGACTTCATCTGAACCCAAAACCTCACAACCTGGAAATAAAAATCACTGGAGAGGAGATTTATGACTGCATCAGTAGTAAAAGATGAAGTATAGCATAGCTGATGTGACAAACACAGAAAACTTGGGAACACAGTAGTGAGTACTTTGAAAAGAAATATTCTTTCACACTAAGCTGTCAAGATAAAATGAGGTAAGATGTTTTAATGCAATTACAGGCAGTGGATAAATAAATAAATAAATAAATAAATAAATCAAAAAGAAAAACAAACAAACAAAAAAAAACCCTCACATTATATGAATAATAAAATAAAATATATATAAACAAATCAGTCATATTAACAGAACAGACAGCAGTAGGTACGCTGTTGTCACTTAATACACAGATCAAATATAAACATGTAATTTCTATAAGCACACAAAGACACAAAAGAGTACTCACATGCAGAAAGACAGCCGCTTCCTGTTAACGTGCTTCAGATGTGCGCACTCAGAAAACTGCATATAAGACGTTTAAACTGATATGGTTTTTAAAAATATGTATTTAAGTTTTCAGTGCAATAGACATAATAATCAAAACCAAACAATTTATTTGTTTTGGCAGAGTATCCGAGGCATAAACTTTGAAGGCACAGCCCTATTCTGAAAAAGGGGCGGGGAGCAGCAGCTCATTTGCATTTAAATATACATGCATGAAAACTGCATGTTTTAGCTTCCACTCAAAATGGGTATTTTCAAAATGATATAATTAATGATCTGTGGGATATTTTGAGCTGAAACTTCACAGACACATTCCGGGGACACCTTAGACTTATATTACATCATGTAAAAAGGGGCATAATGGTTCCCCTTTAAAAATTAGCATCACATCTACTAATGATAGCAGCACTAGCTTTACCAAGCTTTTAAGTGTGGCTCAGTATCAATGCATGTCCATCCAAAGACAATTAAACACCTGGAAAACACCTTTAAACAACAATTGAAGGTATGCACTGGCCTCAGTGTGTATGAGTGTCTCTGTGTTTACATGTTGTGTCTTGTCACCCTGAATCATCACCGCGAAGACTGACTGTCAATCTTTATTTATTGCCTTGGTGACTTTTAGAGACACAACAAAATCAATGCCTCTGTCAAAGGCATGTGCTAGGCATGATGGGATAAGGGTCAGGGCACAAAACTCGCCTGTCGTTCATCCCCTCTCTCTATTATAGAGAATTCTTTCTTTTTTTCAATATAGGGATATTCAACACACCGTGTTAGTTCAACATCAAAAGCTCTGACACCTCGCTGTCTGTTAAAGACCTTCAGAGTTTCTCCCTTTTCTTTTTTCCTTTCTCAAACTCCATTCTCCTCCCTTCCTCCTCGGTGGGTTGAAGGGAAGTCATTAAATGTTGGTATGACATTAGTAAAACTTTTTGTACGTTTAAGTGTTCTTAAGGGGGCAGTGCTGAGGAAATGATATCTGCTGTATGTTTCATCTCTAGTTGACCATATCTGCCAGATGCTTCTAAAAAATGTCTATCACCAGATGGACATTTACAGGATAAAACAGAGTTGCATTACTTCACTAACATGTTTGTCTTTTGCCTTTGTTTAAACTTTCTTTCAGTTATGATAGTCTGTCTAGACACTGGCCTCACACCATCTTTTCTTTCTCACTGCTGTCTTGTCCTCTTTGGTTAACCTTTTCTGTGTGCCAAAAAACAATGCCAGATTCTTGCTCTTTTAGAATCATTCTCTCAGTCTCCCTCTGGCCATATACACACTGCACATAAATACGGTTGTCACTTCTCTTCTGTGCATTATATGCTAGTATATATATTATAAATACATTTGTATAGTATCTGTTCATTTATTTGATCAAAACAGTTAAAGCAGTACATTCGTAAAATATTATTGCAATTTAAATATATTATTGTTTTTCATCTTACAGAAATAGTTCTAATATACTGATTTCATGCTGAAACTTTTTATTTTTATTTTCTATTGTCAATATTTAAAACTGTTTTGCTGCTTAATATTTTTTTGTGGAAAATGTTATCCATTTTTTTAAATTATTACTTGATTAATAAAAAGTTTAAAAGAACAGCATTTATTTGAAATAGACATTTTTTTGTAAGTCTCTTTATTATTACTATAGTATACTAATCGAAATAATGCATCCTTGCTGAATAAAGTTATTTCAAACAAACAAACAAACAAACAAACAAACAAACAAACAAAAAAAGACCCAAAATTGTGTATATAAATAGCACCATTCACACACTACTAATAAAAAATGTATACATTTAGTTGCCATCAAGATTTCTTGTTACCAAACATGAATATTGCCATCACTGGCTCAGAAAGACAGTTGTATTTTATGGAAGTCTGTTTCCACTTCAGAGTAAAAAATAAACAAATAATTGTGAGATTATGTTGGAAATTAGAAATAAATGTCAGAGTGCTGGGATATAAAGTCACAGTTACTAAAAATAAAGTTGCAATTATGAGAGCTCAAGTTGAAACTAGAAGATAAAGAGTCACATTGCAAGATATCAAGAACTTTTCTGACATAAAAGATGCACTTGAAAAGCTGAGATTGCAAGTAATACAGTTGCATATGTAAGATATTTTTTTATTCACTTTGAAATGGAAACATATTTCCATAGTATTCCACCCAAACAAAGAACAACAATGTAGAGTTATCACTCCTATATTTAAATCAAAACAAAAAAGACCCAGAATTGTGTATTTTTTTCACACTCTCAGCAGACCACCAACCCTCAAACTCACCTCCACAGACGTCTACACTGCATTGAGCCGGATCAACGCACGCAAGACTGCTGGCCCCGACAGCATTCCTGGACCCCCCCCCACACACACACACTCCTCACCCCTCCTCATCACTACATCTGGTTTACAACAACAACAGGGGAAGTCGTGGCCTAATGGTTAGAGAGTCGGACTCCCAATCGAAAGGTTGTGAGTTCAAGTCCCGGGCCGGCAGGAATTGTGGGTGGGGGGAGTGCATGTACAGTTCTCTCTCCACCCTCAATACCATGACTTAGGTGCCCTTGAGCAAGGCATCGAACCCCCAACTGCTCCCCGGGCGCCGCAGCATAAATGGCTGCCCACTGCTCCGGGTGTGTGCTCACAGTGTGTGTGTGTGTTCAATGCTCTGTGTGTGTGCACTTTGGATGGGTTAAATGCAGAGCACAAATTCTGAGTATGGGTCACCATACTTGGCTGAATGTCACTTCACTTTTTTTTCACAGCAAAAAAACAGTTACACTTGTTATTACTTGCACTACTGTTTGATCATTCATACAGAAAGCTTAATAAAACATTTGCACACTGGAATATTTTTCTATGCATTTTTTTCATGTTTATATGTTCATAGTTTCTGCATATTGTGTACAGTACATACACTTATTACACAATCCATCTGTATAGTATTTTCATAGTACACCTATCTGTATATCATGCTGATAGTATTTAAAAATCTGTAAATGATATCCATCATACTTCCTTATCTGTATATTTATTGTACATTTGTAACATTTTGAAGCCACTGTATATCCTGTACTTACTGCTTATTGCACTTCTGGTTAGATGCTAACTGCATTCCGTTGCCTTGTACCTTACATGTGCAATGGCAATAAAGTTTAATCTAATCTAATCTAAAAATTGTGTTATTCCGCCCAAAATTTGGCATTGTCTATGTGGCCTCTGAGACCAGGAGAAGGTGAAGCAAAAAGGTACAACAATGCTGTAATAAGGAATCAAGTTTAATTGCAAAGAAACCAACTCCACCTGACTCTCTCTCTCTAATTTTTTTTCATGTGTAAGTACTTGAGCAAGGGTGAAATGCATGATCAGCTCAAGATGTTCACTGTCTGAAGGTGAGGAGAACACACACACACACACACACACACACACACACACACACACACAGCAGACATCTTATCAATCCTCCCCCACTTACTCATTAAGACATTACATAATCAACCTATGGTTCAAGTGAAGATGAAAATGAAGGGAGGAGTGCCAGTCCATCAAGTCCGTACCCTTCCCTCCAAGGGGGCACATGCTCTGTGATGGAACACCTATCACTGCAATACCAGCTGTTCTTTTGGCTTTGCTGGGAACTGCAGGGACAAGCACTGTGCCATCTGGGGTTCTGGTGCTAATCTGTGTAGAACTACAAAGTTTGCTTGAATAGATAAAAGACAAAATGCTGTTCCGTATCTTAAAGTAGATGAATTGAAGAACATGAACTCTCATTCACGAACATGAACCCTCTTCACAGAGATTACTAACCTTGTTCACAAATAACTAGCATGTTTGCAGGAGAATATGCATGCAAATTGAGTTTTTATGAAGGCTTTCAGGTCAGGCCTGATTCTGAGGCCAATATAAAGATCAGAGAGGTGTATGCTGGAAAGGCTATGTAGGATTGGGTAGCTCAAAACAAGTAAACTTGTATTTCAGTTTGAATTGAAATCCATCAGCATAGCCAGCCACCAACTACAGTGTCTACTTTTTGTGATGTATCCTATAAAAAGCAAGCCAATTCAGCATCTAGGATTTTTCACAACGGAAGCCGTAGTTTGTGTTAACACAGTTGTGAGTCGCAAACTGTAGATTCTCCACTGAGCTAGACTGTCTCATCACTTAGTAAACGGTTGCATTACATGCTAACCGACCATGAAAGTTTCCAAAGCCACTGAATGGAATTTATCAGAATGGAACAGAGCATGAAAGTTGTTTGTCTGTTTAATGACGGAATAGTAAACCATTATAACAGAGGGGTTCCTTACATGAATCAGAGCATGTTAATTATTTATTCTCTCTCTGTGCTGATTTGGCAGTTTTTGGGACTAATTAGCATACTCCGCAGTGTGGTGCATAAAGAGCAGCTTCACCGAGACCCCCTCACTGCTAATGAGATGGTACACCTCTAACATCTGACCAATCCTGACCCAAAAACAGCTTTTCTCCAGAACGGGTTCAAGCCTAATTTCAGGAAGCAAAGCAAACTGTACATCAGTTAACACAGCAATTTCACCTTTCTCTCACCTCAGTGCACAATCCGTATATAATAACCATAAAGTCTAGACAGCAATCATACAGCTCGGCTGCTTGCTTTCTTTTTTTTTCACCTTTTAATTAGCTCTATAAAAAAGTTATTTAACTTTTACACTGTCTCCAACACAAACCACACAGCTGTTCCCAGATAGTTCCCCGCTGTCAAACCTACAGTACTACAGTGGACACACACCTCACCTGCACTGAATCAGCTGAAAAGCCACCATTAAATCACTGTTATGCAAGATTTATGGATAGAAACACTTACAAAAATCCTTTTCTCAACTGACATAAATGTTTTGCCTCTGGAAAGATTTCAAGACATCTGCAGTAAAAAGAGGAAAAACCTTGTGGGATTTGACGGTTTTATTTTTTTTATTATGTTCCCATATTAAAAAGACATTATGAGGCATCTGTTTAGCTGTGCTCAGAAATGCGTCTCACAAGGGCAACATGTAATTTATGAGAAGAGTGCTGCGTATTTTAGAAGAGCCTATACTGTACATTAGGAACGGAACATTAGGTACATTAGGAAATAAAAAGTCGCAGATGAGATCTCATTAATATTAAAAAATTATTATCATTTGCAGCAATGAAATTAAACAAAGAGCAAACTGAGACCTTTTGCTGATGCCTCCCCCTCACACGTTTTCTTATGAAAAAAGAGCCGAGTCATCTCACATGTGCCTCTTCTGGGCCTCTTTAACTGTGCTCAAATTTTCCAAGATGCAAAAACAGGAATCAAATGTCAGTGATGTTCCTGAATATAAAATAATTTTGCATTTAGACCTTCATTTCAAATTTGAAGGGAAGGATAAATCTGAATTTCCAAGAAACCTTTTTGGCAAGACAGTGTTGAATACTGGGATAAAAAAGCCTTTAAATGTTTTGAATAAAGTAATAGGCCATACAGACAGATAGCACAACAGAACAATATATAAATTGCTATAACAATAGATTCATGAATTCATTCATGAATTTAAGATGAACCAGTTCAGTTCTAAACTTTGTCCAAGGACTCCATAGGTCTCCTGGGCTATGATAGAGCAACCTCTGAACAAAAAATTATCCTAAACTTGATGTGAAAAGGACATTGCACATATCTGGCTGATGTGGATGCTGCTCTACACTGCTGTGAGAAGGGCAATGTATTATACACCACAGGAGCAGACACGGGCAGAAGAGAGAGAGAGAAAGAGAGAGAGAGAGAGAGAGAGAGAGAGAGAGAGACCTGCCACACTGATGTTTGTTTGCCATTATAATCTCTGGGTTGTAATGTGATAGTGAGTTCAGGTAAGGTTAACAGGATTTTTTAAAGCTCTTAAAATGTGTTCAAAAAAGATTTGAGCGCTCGCACAGACACACACACCCACCCACATATCTACGAACACACACTTACAAAAGGAGCTGTTTTCGTCCTTTGTACCGTCCAAGGTGCCATCGAGTAACATCTGCAGGTAGAAGCCATGCCGACAATACAGACGTGTGACAATACCTTTCAGCTGAGGCTCTGAGAAAAAAGAGAGAACATTTCATTAAACATTGTGCCTATGTATGCTAAAAAAAAAAGGAAACTCTTGAAAATCTTGAAAGAGACATGCTGATGGTACAACAGAAAGTGGAGGTTAAATCAGGATGACAAAAAAAGAAAAGAAAGACAGACAGAAACCAAAACCCACACACTAACAAACTCAAACCAGTTGATGCATCTTTAATTTTACAGCTTACCTCAAAAGACTTGAACAGTGTCAGCCATAACAAACTCAAATACAAGCATCAGTGTTTACAAATCACACAGGAAGATGAGAAGTTGTGTCTGTCTGTACTGGACAATAGACTGTGGTGTAATAACCGGAACAAAACATTCAGGGCTTCTCTGTCTTTGATCTGCTTTTCTTCTCAGAGTTTACAGCACCAAAAAAACAAACTACACAAAAGAGTTCAGTGAACTGTTATAACATGATCTAAACTCATTCTAGAAAGAGATTCAAAACAGAAGAATTGTTCAAACTGATCTGTGTAAAAACAAATAAGTAAAGAGTGAGAGTCCACCCAAAATGACAGTTCTGTCAGAGTTTACTCACCCTAATGTCATTGCAAACCTGTGATTTCTTTCTTTTGTGTAATAAAAAAAAAAAAGTTAAGGTTCCCATTGTCTTCCATTATATTTTTGGACCATACAAATGGAAGTCAACTTATTTTGAGTTTCACAGAAGAAACAAAGTTATACAGGTTGGAATAACAAAAGGGAGTAGAAGTGAGGTGATAGATGTTCAAATGAACTATAACAGCTGTTAAATGATGTTCCTAGCAGTCTGTTGGAGATCTGTGTAAAACAGCACGGGACAGTGGTAATTGAACAGGAAGGTTAAGGCAATATTATGAGATGTCACTGTGCTAAAGCTTGTATATTAAAAGCACATAACCAATGATCAAAACTGTGTAGGAAACTAACAGCTATGGATGTGCATGCAGTTGCTTAATTTCTAATGATAGCTAAACTGGCATATATTTAGAAATTATGTTTTTTAAAATATTTTAATTAATATTAACATTAAAGTGCACTGTGTCTGAAAATCTGAAGTGAATAAAAGAAAAGCCATTTTAAATGTGTTTACAAATGGTGTTTGTTAGGTAACTATGTTCAACAAATCTTCTACAAAAATAACAGATTTTTTGGATTTTAAGTGTAAACACAGGCTGCTTTTTAAATATTAAAGGAGCATTGCGTAGGTTCTGAAATTTCTAACCGTTACTGACACCAGTGGCCGTTAGAAGAACTGCAGCCAGTCTCATGCTCGTTCTCAGTGCGCATGCTCTTTTTTTTTTTTAACTTATGAGGAGTGTCCGTGGGTGTCTGAATTGTGCTGGAGGCTGGTCGCTTCTTTCCATCCGCAGAGTCCATTTGAAAACACTATTATTAGCACAGATGAAAGGTACAGTGTCTATTGTTGAGCAGCTACGCGGTGAAGCTTGGAGAGAGAAAAAATGGGAATAATATATAATAAATGATAATATATTCGAAAAATACTTACAAACCAAACAATCTAAAAGCTTCACATATATGAAAATAAAGAAATCTTTCCAAATCACCATATTAGACTGATCATGTGATGCTGAAGACTGGAGCAATGGCTGCTGAAAATCCAGCTTTGCTGTCACAAGGATAAATTACATTAAATAAACATAAAAATAAAAAAAACTTATTTTAAATTGTTATATCACATTATTACTGCAGAAAAATGCAGCCTAACTGAGCGTGAGAAAAATCTTACTGACTCCAAACTTTTCTGTGTAAGTGCTTTAAGCAATCTCTTTTTTTCTTCTTCTCTTTTTCTTTTTTCACAAACGTTCACTCTGTGTGCCTCTTCCATTTTCTCTCAGCACTCCCTCTATGAAAAACATTACAGAAATTGTTTGGACTTTCACTCTGCAGGCCTCTATATGCTCATGTCCATTGATCAGTTCTGAAGGTGAGGCCCTGAGGGAACAAACTACAGTTTTAACATTCAGCTACATGGCACAGTGTCTGCCACCGCCACAGTCCACAGACAAATCACCGCTCACAGAAGCTGGGAAAGAAATATGTGCCCGACTTTGCATTACAGGCTCCACACAAAGCAAAGAGGGGGCAAATAAAGATATTCACAGATTAAACTGGCATATTCTGCCGTGATAAGGCACATTTCCTTCATCTCTTCTGAAATGGGTTGATTCGCGTTGTGTAGGAAATTCCCTGCAGTTCTGTCTTTGCCAGCATCTTTAGTGGCACTGCCATGAGACGCTTTGAAAGCCACACACAGAGCGGCACTGATACACAAGCCATTTCTGTCTTCAGTTTTCACTGCATAACCATAAAACCCATCTACAGGGACAGAGGGTGTGAAGGGCACTCCTGATCGGTGATATTGATGTGTGTTTGAGTGCGTCTGCTCAGGGATGCCAGTCTGCCAAGAGCACAGGCTTCAACAAAAGTTACACAGACACATTGGCCCACCGGGGACGTCACCTGGTTAGAGATCTCCTTTCCTTTTCTCTGTGCCTCACTATCTCTCCTATAAGCCCCGTCAGGGTGAGTTATATGGTTTTGCATCTTACTGAATAACACCATACATCAACCAATCAGCAGGAGATGGAGTTGTCACCTTCCCATGGGGGAGAGAGAAGTGAACCAATTTTTACGGAGGGAGAACAAGAAAGTGGGCCGAAGTTATGACGTTATTTTATTGGAAGACGCTCACACACTTAATAAAAGAGGAAGACGCTAATACTGCACGCAAAGCATCGATAAAGCTTTCAGGCACAACAGATCCTAACAAAAGTTTGGCTTCCCCACTGCCATATTTCATCCTGGAAAAGAAAGGGAGAGAGGAGGAGAGAAATGAAGAGAGACACAAACAAAAAGAAGACTGCATTTATTATCCAGCATATATGTGAGCACATTAAAGGGGTCATATCATAGATTTTGTCCATTTATAAATGTGTTTGTGTCAAAAACATACACATCTGAAAAAAAGAAACCACTAAAAGTAAGAAATAAAAAGTCTGTTTTTTTATGTGACCAAGAAGTGCTGTTTCATCAGTATTTACAGTTTCAGTTTGAGGTTAGAAACATTTTTTTTAAACAAATTAAAATTTGGTATTGATAAAAAGTTACAGTAAAGGCATTGTTATAAAAGATTCCTATTCCAAAGAAATGCTGTTCTTTTAAACTCTCTATTCATCTAAAAATGCTGCAAAACTGCTTAAGGTTTTACAGAAAACTGTTTCCTCAAAAATATTATGCAGCACTTAAACAACTACCTTCCACACTGATAAAAATAAGAAATGTCTTGAGTATCAAATCAGCATATGGGAATGATTTCTGAAGGACCATGTGACACTGAAGTCTGCTGATAAACTAGCTTTGTATCATAGGAATAAGTTACATTTTAAAACATATAAAAAAAAAAAAAAAAACATTTTACTGTATTACACAATATTACCATTTTTACTGTTCTAGCAAATAACATGCAGCTTCGGTGAGCATGAGACTTCTTTAAAAAACATTTTTAAAAATCTCTCAGACCCCAAACTTTTATTGCATATTGCAACAATGATGGAAGCAAAAACAATTAATTAAAGATCAACAAAACAGAATATCACATAAATCATAAACATAATTCTGATTCTTCTCAACAGCCTCTTCATATTAAAAACCTGCAGACTACTTCTTGTTTTGCCCCAGAATTATAAAAACATACTTGTCAAGCACAATATTGTCTGTCCCAAGCTAACAGGAGTTGAAGTTTCTCTGATCCATCCATCCATCCATACAAATCTATCACTAACCCTTCATCGATCCATCCGTCATCACTTGTTAAACCATTGAATTATACTACTGTCCAATTAAATGTCTGTATCCACCCACCTACCCATATCTCTCTATCATTTTTAGGTCATTGTATCATTCTTTCCATTCATTCAAATCTACCTCTATCATCCATCCATCCATCCTTCAATTGTTAGATCATTGTATTATTCTATCTCTCCATTCAAATCTCTGGACCCATCTATCCATCCATCTCTCTTTATCATCGTTAGTTCGTTTAATCATTTTATCCATCTATTCAAATCTACCCCATTATCCATCCATCCACCTAAATCTATCTCCACCCACCCACCAATCCATCCATCCATCGTTACATTATTTTGTTCATTCATTCTATCAGTCTTTCTCTCTCTCTCTCTCTCAAAAAAAAATGCATCCACATACATATACATAGAAGTCAAAACAGATAGGAATGTGCAGTTAGGGATTAATTAAAGTTGGACTAATGGGCCTTTTTTCCTCTGTAACGCTTAATGATTTGTGTCTAAACGAGCTGGGACATGTCTGAGGCCTGCCGATAGCGGGATGAGAGAATGCAGTGAAAGGTGAGAGATGGAGAAGAAATGCAGCTGCTACCAGAGAACAAAGTGAGAATAACACAAGAAAGAGATGAGAGGAAAAGATAAGACATCACTGAGAAAGAAAGAAAGAAAGAAAGAAAGAAAGAAAGAAAGAAACAAACAAAGATGTATGATACTATTAATGTCATAACCTTATATCCGATAACAGTTATGCTATATATTTTAAAAAAATATCTGTGGGAAAACCATGTCAGAAATTGTTGATATTCAAATGAATGATGACATTCATTCATTATGCACTTCTGTATTTATTTATGCCTCTATTGCATTTTTAGCATCAAGAAAACTTCCAAAATTCCAAAATAGAAATCTTACCCTTCCTATTCTTTGCCATCAAATTCTCAACATTTCAGTTACAAAGCCAACCAATCATGTTTGATTACCCATCCAACAAATAAAAAACAACTAGTGACCAACAACACAGTGAGTTGGTGACCTCCAGTGATAAAATCAGGCACCTTTTCTTCTTTCTTTTTATTCATCCAGAGCTCACTGAATGACCTTGCACGACTTGCGCTTTTTACATTACTTTAAATGCTTCGGAAGGTTTACACACCAGCATCCCATTGCTTGTGTAGCTGCAATGGCTTTTGTGTATGAGTGTGTGGTCTTGCTGGCACATAGCATGACAGAGACAGATGATGTGATGATATAGGGCTGGTCTGGTGTGAGTATTTGCGTCAGTGCCTTCTGACCCAAAGCTCTCTTTGCCTTACACACTCCCATGATGCATTAGGTAATGACCATTACCGCTGCATACACAGACATCCCATGTCTGAGTTGGTTTGCATCAATTTCCACTTTTTCCTCTAATGTTAGATAATTGTATGTGTTTGCAAAAGGATAAAACCCTTTCAAAACCCCTTCAGTTTTTTTTAGCTTGAATGCAACTTAATTTTAAAATTATTTGAATCTGAATAAATCATTTGCACAATTATTGTTGGTAAAAAGAAGTGTGTCACGGGAGGAGCCAACGACAGACACAGTGAATAAACAGGGGATAAAAGTGGCCAAAGAGGGGAGAGTGTCCAAAACAACAAAGGATCTGGTGTCCTCGTCGTGCTGCGGGGTTCGTGTGGGTCGGGTAGTGTTCATGGAGGAAGGATCCAGGTAAGGGGCGGAGTCCCGCGGCCGCACGCACTCCCCTCTTCGGTCCGGGGCAGCTGACTCGTCACAAGTGTTTGTCTAAAATCACACATACGAGGGGACCCCACCTGCCCTCAGACCTAGATTTTTCCCATGACTCTCTGGAGGTCTGTGCATGTCACTGCATATATATATATATATATATATATATATATACATACAGTACAGACCAAAAGTTTGGAAACACCTTCTCATTCAAAGAATTTTCTTTATTTTCATGACAATGAAAATTGTAGAGTCACACTGAAGGCATCAAGGGCTATTTGACCAGGAAGGAGAGTGATGGGGTGCTGCGCCAGATGACCTGGCCTCCACAGTCACCGGACCTGAACCCAATCGAGATGGTTTAGGGGTGAGCTGGATCGCAGACGGAAGGCAAAAAGGCCAACAAGTGCTAAGCATCTCTCGGGGAACTCCTTCAAGACTGTTGGAAGACCATTTCAGGTGACTACCATCTTGAAGCTCATTAGGAGAATGCCAAGAGTGTGCAAAGCAGTAATCAAAGCAAAAGGTGGCTACTTTGAAGAACCTAGAATATGACATATTTTCAGTTGTTTCACACTTTTTTGTTATGTATATAATTCCATATATAATTCCACATGTGTTAATTCATAGTTTTGATGCCTTCAGTGTGAATCTACAATTTTCATAGTCATGAAAATAAAGAAAACTCTTTGAATGAGAAGGTCTGTCGTATGTATATATATATATATGCCTATTTCACCCTTCAAATAAATAGGTGCATGATGCCCTGGTGGGTGTCTTGTAGGGCGTCTCATTCTATTCTGTTGTGAGGTATTGTTCTATTGTCTAAGACAGGCAAAGAGACTGAGACAGAGTTTACCAACAGAACAACAGTTGTTCCAGACACTGCCATCCTGCTTTATTAACCTCACCCAAAGTGTCAGCAAATAGAGATATGAAAAGAGAGGGAAGCAATTAGCCTGTGAGGAGTGTGTGTGCTTGTGTGTCCCTTTGTCTGCTTTTATTTCTCTTCCCAGGTCCACCAGCTTCTCTTTTTTCCTGTGCCCTGGCCTCTATAAAGCGCTGAGGTGGCTCTTTCCCTCACTCTGTCCTTCTCCTCCCTTCTCACCGATGTTCTTTTGCTCTCTCGCAGCCATTCAGAGTCACGGTAGTGGGACATGAACACAATGCTAATCAGGTGTTCTTCTTCGTCTCTGCCACTCTTACTCTCTCTCTCTCTCTCTCTCTCTCTCTCGCTGGCGATGTCAGAAGCCATAAAAGCATGAAAGCAGCTGGCCTGCGTATTTGTTCCTCCCTTCACTTTCATTTACTCAGTCCTTCGTTCACATACAACAATACTATTTCAGGTTGACTAACATGTCTTGGCCCTAATCTAGGGATAAACACTTATAAATGACAGTTTTAAGACTAGATTTTACATTTTCTGAATGTGTGTGCTTACAGAACCATGGTAAAAGAGAGCATCTCTCAAT
The DNA here is from genome assembly GCF_963082965.1 of Carassius carassius. Classification (NCBI taxonomy): domain Eukaryota; kingdom Metazoa; phylum Chordata; class Actinopteri; order Cypriniformes; family Cyprinidae; genus Carassius; species Carassius carassius. The sequence goes on along the minus strand of NC_081756.1, from coordinate 13,267,692 downwards.
TCCCTCTTGCTACTATTTAAGCTTTTAGAGTGTATTTGTGCATAATGTTCCGCTCCAATGATTGTGTGTATGTATTAATTCTGATGTTTTAAATTAGGACTTGCTCACAACATGCTGGGCAGGCAGCCAGGGATGTCAGAACGCAACGAAATCATCCGAAGTAGCCGGCATCACCATGGTGACAGGATAACCAAAGTGTACTGGCCACCCCCTGCCACTTCACCTGCACTGGACAACCATCACTGTATAAGAACCTCATCTCTTAGACTTATTCACATCTTACAAACCTCAGACATAGACACTACATACTAAGACAATGGTAAGAATTTATGCAGCAGTTCATAAAGTCTGTACAAGAAAGTATGCCAGAATTGGGATATACTACCTTTAAACACCATTAAATAGCATGATCTACTGAAATTTACTGATCCTTAAACATTTAATTGCTTTACAATCAAATAAAATTATATTTATTTAATTTGGAAGCAAAATTATGAGTTATAAACCATCTTTATTTACGAAAAATGGCAGATTCCAACACAGAAGCTGAAGCAAATGCACAAACTCAATGAGTAGAACCGACAGCAAAGGAAGGAACAAACAGGAACTTAAATACACAGAATAATTACCCGTTCTGGGACACATGGGGGATCAGGCAGTTTGGTGTGCCATGGCAGAGCAGGCAGAATAGGAAGCCATGGCGGAGCAGGGAACTCAGGAGGCCATGGAGGAGCAGGGAGCTCAGGAGGCCATGGAGGAGCAGGGAGCTCAGGAGGCCATGGAGGAGCAGGGAGCTCAGGAGGCCATGGAGGAGCAGGGAGCTCAGGAGGCCATGGCGGATCAGGAGGCTCGGGAGGCTATGGCTGGAGGCTGGCCACTACAGCTGGGAACTCAGGATGCCATGGCTGGATGACCTCCGAGGCAGAGGCACCAGTCCCCGCCTCAGCCTCTAAAGGCTGGAGCCCTACTACCACCCCAGAAAAAATACTTGGGGAAGATTATGTGCTCCAAGGCCCTCCGTGGGCCAAACATAAGGACCACGACCCTCTCCGGGCCTAATTCAGGAACTGGAGCCCTTCTTGGGCTAAACTTGGGAACAGTAGCCTTCTGTGGGCTAAATTCTGGAACAGGAGCCCTCCATGGTCTAAACATGGGAACAGGAGCCCTCACTGGGCTGGATTCGGGTTCTGGAGTCAACACTGGATCGAGCTCTGGGGCTGGGATTAGGACTGTCAAGAGTCTTTTTTCCTCATTCTCCTCCCTTGGTTATGGGTGAATTGGGTGCCAAGTGGGCTTGTCATTGCGGTGGCCAATGGGCCTGACTCGGGAATGGCCGACGGGCTTGAGTGAGGTGCGGCCGGTGGGTTTGACTTAGGAATGGCTGGCAGAGGGGTTTTTGGATCAGGAGCTCCAACCCTGATCAAACTCACCCTACCTGTGATTTTCTAATGATCCTGAAAGCATTGATTAGCTTGCTCAGGTGTGTTTGATTAGGGTTAGAGCTAAACTCTGCAGGAAAGTGAATCTCGTGAGCCAGATCTGAGTACATCTCTACACCAACCCTACACCTTACAGAAAACTTGCTGAATTTTTATAAATAAAAAAAACTTTGTTAACTGTATTTTTATACCAGTTTTATAAATGGGGACATCCCCAAAGGGAGGTTTTTGGAGATATTGTCAGGTCAGGTTTAGCTCACTTTTGGTGTTAAATTTGTCCCCAAAATATGGTTAAGTAGGTACACACACACACACACACACATATGCACACACAGTCAAATCTCTCTCTGAATACCATCAATCTTCAGGACAAGCTGCAATGCTATAGATGACAAAATATGTGTTTGTGTGATGTGTTAGAAGGTAAGGACATCGTTGCTTAACTGAATCACTCTTGATGAATCTGTTATTACATGAAGACGTGACTCATGTTCAAAATTGTGATCATTACATTTATGTACACTACTTGTTCTCATGCTTCCCCGTGTGACCATCATCCTCTATCGCTCTTGCTCTCATTCACACTATCCTTGAAGGTGATTCATTCATTGCTGCCAAGTTTGCATTGATTCACTGCGGTAATGCGGAAACTGAGTTGCCAGGTATTTTATGCATAAATTTATCCAGGCTACACAGGGAAGGGCTTTCCTTAAGTGTATCCTTGAAGGGATCTGGAAACCTCCTTAGAAAATGTCTGACAGCTTCTTAAAGCCTGGCTCCTAACTATATGCAATGATAATGAGGCTTATCAATGAAATAATTGTCTTGGAATTCTGGACAAAACACAACTAATTGCCTGAATTTATCCCAGAGGATTTAGTTAGTGTGGGTAAAAAAGTGAATTTTCAGTGAAAGAAAAAAGAGGGAGAAAGGCAGGATTTCAATAATAATAATATTAAAATTAGGCTGCATTTTACTCACCCCAGAGGCATCCTAGGTGTATATGACTTTCTTCTTTCAGACGAATCCAGTTTTTTAAAAAACTTTAATGACATGCAGTTCAGCTTTTAAATGTGAAAGGAATGTAAAATTGTACAGATTAAGAAAATAAACAAACACTTGGAGTCAGTGTGATTTATTTATTTTTATTTTTATTTATTTATTTTTACATTTGATTTGTTATTTAGCAAGGATTCATTAAATTGTCATACAGTGACAGTAAAGATGTATATAATTTTACAAAAGTTTTCTATTTCATTCTGTAGGATTAGATATTGTGACACTGAAGACTGGAGTAATGGCTGCTGAAAATTCATTGTTGCATAACAGGAATAAATCATATTTTAACATATGTTAAAACAGAAAACAGTTATTTTAAATTGTAATAATGTTTCACAATATTAATTTTTACTGTATTTGTGAATGTATATATGAAAATTATAATAACAATGTTTATTATTGTTATTATTATTATTTCTTGCCCTGGAAAAATACTATTTGTTTTGTTTTGAGTGTAAATAACACTAAATTTAGCTGTTTATGCTTAAATTGTTTATGCTGTAATGATGGGGGGGGGGGGGGGCAAATAAGTAATACAAACAATCCTAATTCAAGATATCATTTCAATAAATTATTCTTATCAATTTAAAAAATATATTAATTATGTGTGTTTAAAAATAAAAAAATGTAAGGGACAATGTAAAGGACTCTTCCCCATCACCATTTATTCAACCCAAAGCCTCATTCTTTTATTTTTCAACTTGGTTGTCAACCCCAAAATTTTTACCCTACACAGAGCAGTGACACACCATGCTAACCCCTCCATAAGCACACACAAATACATCTTCCACTTCCTCCCTCAACTCTCCCTCAACTGCCATTTAACATTTATATGGCAGATCAATGCGTAAGAACCTATTAGGAACAATGGCTGTGTAACCTACAGTAAAAAAGTCATTTATATTTCAGATGCTGTTTACCATACAACCAGTGACCTTAGAAAGAGCTAAAGGTGAATGAGAGGACAAGTGGAGGCTGGGATGGTTCCCATTCAAGGCTGACAAACTGTAAGCTATTCTGCTTTATTGTCTGACTATTAACAGTTCAGCACGGTCTGAATATAAACATGTACATGGATATGTATAAGTGTAAATCCAAATAATCACTGCTAAAGAGGATAACTAGACTCACTGTATGTATATAGGAAGTACACCAATGCTGTTTAATGCTATTTAGCAGTAATGGTCATGGTCACACTTTAACTAATTATTAACTCTGAATTTTTCCAATATAAACTCTTAACTTGCTGCTTATTAATAGTTAGTAAGGTAGTTGTTAAGTTTTGTTATGAATGAGAGATCTAAAATATGGTCATGCAGAATAAGCCATTAATATGTGCTTTGTAAGTACTAATAAACAGCCAATATCTTGTAATATACATGCTTATAAGCAACTAGTTAATAGTAAGAGCTTGTTTAAAAAATAGTGTTATTTCAATATTTAATGTTTCTCTAATAGCATAATTATTCAGTCTGAATTAGATTTTAGGATTGACATAAACCTCAAAAACAATATTGCTTACCACAAAACTCCATACCTTCTTCAAGAAAAACTGAAAGAAAAACCAAACAGATTGAAAAAGGGTGAGTCAAGATTTTAAAAATCCCATGAAGCTTCACAAATCATGTTCCTGAATAGTGAGGTGTGCTATGCATTAATTGGATTTTAACTTTCAGCGTACAACAAAAATGAAGGAAGCTGTAATAGTGTTGGAGTACGTATTCTTGCATATTCATTTATGCAGAAACCATTTGAATTTGAAGTGGTGATAGCAGATGCTGAGTGCACGCACACACACACACACGCACGCACACACGCACGCACGCACACACACACACACAGACACACACACACACACACACACACACACACACACACACACACTCTCCTGGATGTTTCATTCATTAATAGATCCATTAAGGGTCTTTTAATTACACTTTGTTCTCCCAGAGCGACACTTCTGTCCCGACCGCACCACACCTCCCCCTCCCTTACCATCGTACCTCCCATCACTTTTTCTGCTGACGAGGGAGACCCTGAAAGCACAGAGCGGCCCTGCCCATCCACAGAACCATCGCAGGGGGCCCCACAATCCAATTAGATGAAATCCCAATCTCTGCGAGTCAGTCTGTGACAGGAGTCTGAATTATAAGTGAATGTGTGTTGAGTCAGCATTAACAGAACTCAGGGGGTCCATGCACACTTTCTTACTCCTCCATCAAACAAAATATGAAGATGGGAAAACAGATTAATGATGAGCGAGCATGGATAGATGAATTCTGGAGGAGGACGGAGAAAAATAGAGAGAAAGATTCAAGTGAATAGAGCTGCAATTGACAAGCTAACACCTCGAGACATTGAGATGAGATGATGGGAACAAAACAGGCAGGGACAGAGGATAAACTGTGCAGTATAGGAATCGCAGAAAGTTAATAACTATGTTAACTTTTGGCAGAATGTGAATCAAAATGGGGATACATTTTTCAAGAGGGGGTTTGAAGAGAAAATAGCCATTAACACAGCCTTTTACAAACACAGGGACACACTTACAAACTTTCATACATTGCACTCTCCCAACCATCTTCCCAAGAACTGACTCCCCTTCATGCTTTGTATCCGTCTACCTCTGAAGAGGGTATGTCTGTCAACTTGAATCAAAATATCTACAAAGTCTGTTTTAGTTTCAGTGAGAGAATGTTATACACCTCAATAGACACACAACTGAAAACACATATGTTGGCTTGAATTAACTTTAAGTTAATTACAATGAAACTACATTTACAGCTGTTCAAAATTTGACAAAAAAAATTTCAGCACTCTTTAATTTAATATTTCTTCTTTTCTATCTTCCTTCCTTCCTTTTGTGAACTTGAGATGTTTTAGAGTAAAAAGATATTGTTTGAAATGATCAATGTTTCTTTTTATTTCCATGTGAAAAAAGGGCTATGAAAGTGCTATTTTCTGGGTCTCTGTTGGCTACAGAATCATGTACCTGTTGACCCTTTGCCTTCTATAGATTTACCCAAATTGTGAACTAGTGTTTAGATCAACCCTGAATTGAATTTTTAGACATCATTTGGAGCTCATGAATTAATTAAGACTAGCCGTAATGAACTAGAACTCTGAATCTCCCCTGCCTCTAATGCTAAACTGAGCTGACTTATCACATTTACATTTACATTTAATCATTTAGCAGACGCTTTTATCCAAAGCGACTTACAAATGAGAACAATAGAAGCAGTCAGGTCAACAAGAGAACAACAATAGTATACAAGTGCCATGACAAGTCTCAGTTAGTCTAGTATAGAACGCATAGCCAGGTTTTTTATTTTATTTTTTTTTTATAAATGAAAAAAACAAAAAAAGGAAAAGTGCTAGTATTAGTTGGTTAGGAGCAGGCGAAAAAGATGAGTCTTTAGATGTTTCTTGAAAATGAGTAAAGACTCAGCTGTATGAATTGAGATTGGGAGGTCATTCCACCAGCTGGCCACAGTCCAGGAAAAGGTCAGTGAGAGTGATTTTGAACTTCTTTGGGATGGTACCACAAGGTGTCGTTCACTTGTAGAGCGCAAACTTCTGGAGGGCACATAAGATTTAACCAGTGAGTTTAGGTAAGTTGGTGCCATGCCAGTGGTCGTCTTGTAGGCAAGCATCAGTACCTTGAATTTGATGCGAGCGGCTACTGGTAGCCAGTGTAACCTGATGAGGAGAGGAGTAACGTGAGCTTTTTTTGGCTCATTGAAGACAACCCTCGCTGCTGCATTCTGGATCAATTGTAGAGGCTTGACAGTACATGCAGGAAGGCCCGCCAAGAGAGCATTACAATAGTCCAGTCTGGAGAGAACAAGAGCTTGGAGAAGAAGTTGGGTGGCTTGCTCTGACAGGAAGGGTCTAATCTTCCTAATGTTGTATAAGGCAAACCTGCAGGAGCGGGTTGTTGTAGCAATGTGGTCTGTGAAGCTTAACTGATGATCCATCACAACTCCTAGGTTTCTGTCTGTCCTCGAAGGAGTAATGGTTGATGAACCCAGCTGTATAGAGAAGTTGTGATGAAGCAATGGGTTAGCTGGAATCATCAGGAGTTCTGTCTTCGTAAGGTTAAGCTGAAGGTGATGGTCATTCATCCAGCTAGAAATGTATCTCAGACAGGCTGAAATGCGAGCAGCTACCGTCAGGTCATCTGGCTGGAATGAAAAGTAGAGTTGGGTGTCATCAGCGTAGCAGTGATAAGAAAAGCCATGCTTCTGAATGACAGATCCTAATGACGTCATGTAGATAGAGAAGAGAAGTGGTCCAAGTACTGAGCCTTGAGGAACCCCCGTTAGCAAGGTGTTGTGACTTAGAAACATCACCCCTCCAAGACACACTGAAGGACCTGTCAGAGAGGTAGGACTTAACCCACAGGAGTGCAGTTCCAGAGATGCCCATCTTTCTGAGGGTGGACAGGAGAATCTGGTGATTAACAGTGTCAAAAGCAGCAGACAGGTCCAGTAAGATGAGAACTGAGGATTTTGAAGCTGCTCTTGCTAGTCGCAGGCCTTCAGTAACCGAGAGCAGAGCAGTCTCAGTTGAGTGGCCACTTTTGAAGCCAGATTGGTTGCTGTCCAGGAGGTTGTTCTGTACAAGGAACATAGAAAGCTGGTTGAACACAGCTCGCTCAAGTGTCTTTGCAATGAATGGAAGAAGGGATACCTTTCAAGAAGCATTGGATTTAGAGATGGTTTCTTGAGCAGTGGGCTTACCCGAGCCTGCTTAAATGCTGAGGGAAATGTTCCAGAGTGAAGAGAGGAGTTGATAATGTGAGTAAGCGAAGGTATGACTGAAGAAGAGATCGCTTGAAGGAGGTTAGTGGGGATCGGATCAAGTGGACAAGTAGTAGGATGATTGGACAGGAGAAGTTTGGAGACGTCCATCTCTGAGAGTGGGGAGAAGGAGGAGAAAGAGTGTGTGTCGGTCATTGTGAAGTTGTCCTCAGTCTGCGGTGGGGAGAATTGGTCACTGATGGTTCTTGTCTTATTTGTGAAGAAAACTGCAAAGTCGTCCGCTGTAAGAGTCGATGGAGGAGGTGGTGGCGGTGGATTAAGAAGAGAAGAGAAAGTCTTGAAGAGTGTCCGAGCGTCACAACAGCTGTTAATTTTGTTGTGGTAGTAGGATGTTTTAGCCGTGAAGACATTTACAGAGAAAGAAGAGAGGAGAGACTGATACACACTGAGGTCGGTAGAGTTTCTTGTTTTCTGCCATTTCACAATGGCAAAAAGTGTACAAAAAGATCAGAACATATCATCTTTTGATCTTTCAAAATAAACAGGTTTGATGTACTCTTTGTAAAGAGAATTGTAATTTGATTTCAAACTAGAAACTAGCATTTCAATAAAATAATTATTGAAACATTTCCAGTTTTGCTTCCGAATGATGTGCTGTACCTGCACTGCAAAAAAAAAAAAACCTTTTTTTTCTCCTTAGTATTTTTCCTTTGTTTTCCATTAATAATATCTAAACATTCTTAAATCAAGACAGATTTACTTGAGAGGCAAAATGACTTGAGATATTAATTTTTTTTCAGATTTCTTTTTATTAAAGAAAAAATATCTGCAAATGAGGCAAAATAATGCTAATTATATTACCTTTGAGAGACTATGAGAGATTTGTAAAATTATTCTTTCTTGTTTTAAACAAAAACAAAAAAAATGTTGATACATTTTCCAGAAAACAAGACTTAATATCTTAAGTCAGTAAATGCACTGTGATGTAAGAATGTTTAGATACTTATGCTTAAAAACAGGACCAAAACACTAAGTCAGAAATTTTTATTTTTTTATTTTATTTTTTGCAGTTTGGAAGTGAGGATACTAATTTTTAACAATGTCCCTGACCACGTCAGGCCAGCCTTGAAATGGCACATTTTAGCACAGATTATTTTGTGATCCTGCAACAATATAATGCAGACTCTGCAAAGAGGCTGTTATTGAAAAATAGCGACAATAGGATACTTCACATGATAACATTGTTTATCATTTCAGAGTGAAGGGGATATACATAGAAATCTTAAAGGAATAACAGCAAATTAGCCTATTTAACTTTAAATGTCAGAAAAATGGTCAACAAATTTGGCAAACTATTGAACAAATAGTCTCAAATTTAAGTCCTCAGCAAATATAATAATTTTGTTTTTTAGCTATTTGTAATCTCAGTAAAATCTCACTGTCACTATACTTCATATGTAATTTATCAGTCTGTATCCATACAATCTAAACGCTGTTTACTTCACACTATATACAGTTATGCCAAGAGCTGCTCATGTCCTTGCAATCAATACACACATCTTTATTTCTTTCTGTGCATGGATGGGCAGTTCATATTTTTTCCATTCTTCACTCATCCCTTATTTTTGGAGGAAAGATATCAATAAATGTTTTCCTGCAGAAAAAATGAAAACCCATGGGCCATCTATCAGTATAAATATGTTCAACTGTGTTAGCTTTATGTACATGAAGGAAACCTGTATGTGCATGAGAGCTTAAAGAGTTTAAATATTTCTTATTCATTTTATATCACTCTCTTTCTAATATATATATATATATATATATAATTTAAATTTGCAGTCTTATAATTTTAGACTCCATGGTACGCCACTATGTAAACAACAAACATATTGTACGCACAAACATACATATGCACAACAACCAGCATCTACATGCAACTCCACTAAACACTTTCACCCATGAGACACACACATGCACGCTGAAGCACACATGCACGCTGAAGCAAACACACGTGTCTGAGTCAGTAAACACAGAGGGCACTAGTACCATACTAATGTACAGAAAGTCCCATGCTCCCCTCTTAGGGTTTCTGTAACTCTAGTGTACTCTATATTTTTAATGCCTGACAGCACTCAAATGCAGTACAGTCATAATTCCTTTTCTCCATTCTTTCACATCGAATTTATTCTATAGTTAGATATTTTGTGTATTGTTTAGGACAAACTATTAGAGTTAATCAAAATAAAACCAAAAACACCAATGTACCCCATAACATAACAACTAAACCATGTGACAAACTACTTGATCTGCATTGATCATATAAAATATATACAATACAATAAAAAAATTGCATTAAAAAAACAGCTGAACAGAGTGCAACATTTAAAATCCAATGTTTGAAAAAAAAATCTTCTAAAAAATATCATAGATTGGCACATAAAAAGGCTTATAGTGTGTAACATTTTATTGCACAAAACTATAGGTCTCATTAAAAAACAAACAGACAACAACAACAACAAAAAGACATTCAGATTATGCCTAATAATGGGAACAGGTGATTTGAAATCTGATGGTAATTTTCTGAATACTGTGAATTTGTATTGCTTTGATGTTGTATTGGGTTAAAAAAAGATGAAATTTAGAATATTTAGAAATACTTTTTTTCTGAAAGAGTTTACAATGGTAATGATCTAATAGCATGCTAAAGCACACTTAAATATTCAAAGAGAATATGTATTTCTCAAAGTAATTGACCTCTTCTAAGGTTTACTTAAGTAAAAATCTGAAGTAAATATGTGCATGAAATAGTTGTAAATTGGCAGCAAATTCACTGATACATATTTGAAAAATTATCTATTTTGACTATATTATTTTACTATATTAATTAGATGAATATTTTACATAACTAAATATTTAAAATACGTATAATAATGACATATAAGGTACAGATCCAAGATGGCGCCGCACATGGCTGCTTCAGTGCTTGGCTCTCCAGTGTTTGTACTGTTTTTGTTCGTTTTTCCTGTTTTTTGTTTAACAAACACGATCAGTTTCACCAGGGATGAACTGCTGAACATTCGGCAGAACACACCACATGATATTTTTCCGGATTTCTATTATACAGACGTTTTACTGAACATTGTTATCGGAGGAGCAGCGGCGCTGATCAAGCGCTTCAAGACGCGCAGACGGGGAAAGCGAGCGGGAGCGCTCGTCAGACTCAGGAAGCGCGGATTTCGAACGCCGTTGCCTAGCATCCATCTCGCAAATCTCCGCTCTCTACCCAACAAAACGGACGAACTCCTTCTGCTCTCTCGGACAAATAAGGATTTCTCTCACTCTGCTGCTCTGTGTTTCACGGAAACCTGGCTGAATGACGCCATACCGGACAGCGCACTCCATCTGCCGGGCTTTCAGCTGTTTAGAGCGGACCGCGACGCAGAATCAACGGGGAAATCGCGCGGCGGCGGGACATGCTTTTACATCAATGAACGGTGGTGTACAGATGTAACTGTATTAAAGAAGATGTGCTGTCCTGATCTAGAAACGCAGTTTATCAACTGCAAGCCGTTCTATTCGCCGCGGGAGTTTCACTCGTTCATTCTGGTTAGTGTTTACATCCCTCCTCAAGCGCAAGTAAGTCTGGCTTTACAGAAACTCGCTGATCAGATCACAGACACAGAACAACAACACCCGGACTCTGTTTTAATCATTCTTGGGGACTTTAATAAAGCCAATCTCTCCCATGAACTGCCAAAATACAGACAGCATGTTACCTGTCCCACCAGAGACAGTAATATACTGGATCACTGTTACACCACAATAAAGGATGCATATCACTCTGTTCCACGAGCAGCTTTGGGACGTTCTGATCACTGTCTGGTTCATCTTATACCGACCTACAAGCAGAAACTTAAATCTGCTAAACCTGTAGTAAAGACTGTGAAGAGATGGACCAGCGAAACAGAGCAGGATTTACAATCTTGTTTTGACATCACAGACTGGAGCGTTTTTGAAGCTGCTACCACCGATCTGGACGAACTCACAGAGACCGTAACATCCTATATTAGTTTCTGTGAGGATATATGCATTCCTACCAGGACTTATTTAACATTCAACAATGATAAGCCATGGTTTACAGTAAAACTCAGACACCTTCGTCAGGCCAAAGAGGATGCCTACAGAAATGGGGACAGGGTCTTGTACAATCAGGCCAGGAACACACTGAACAAAGAGATTAGAGCGGCTAAAAAGACCTACGCTAAAAAGTTGGAAGACCAGTTTACTTCCAACGACTCTACTTCAGTTTGGAGAGGACTGAGAGCCATCACAAACTACAAGACACCATCCCCTTGCACTGAGGCTAATCAACGACTTGCTAACGACCTGAATGAGTTTTATAGTAGATTTGAAACCCCCAACACCCACTCTGACCATCTCCCTGCACAACCATTAACACCTCCTGCAATCCCCCTCTCCATACCTCCTGCAATTCAAATCTGTGAAGATGATGTGCGCCAGGTCTTCAAGAAAAACAAAAGAAGAAAAGCACCAGGCCCAGATGGCGTTACACCAGCCTGTCTGAAAACCTGTGCTGACCAGCTGGCCCCCATCTTTTCACAGATCTTCAACAGATCTCTGGAGTTGTGTGAAGTGCCTTCCTGCTTCAAACGCTCAACCATAATCCCCATTCCAAAGAAACCCAAGATAACAGGACTTAACGACTACAGACCTGTGGCTCTAACGTCTGTCGTCATGAAGTCGTTTGAAAAACTGGTTCTGGCTTATCTGAAGGACATCACTGGACCCTTACTAGACCCCCTGCAGTTTGCGTACCGAGCAAACAGGTCCGTGGATGATGCAATCAACATGGCATTGCACTTCATCCTGCAACATCTGGACAAAACAGGGACTTATGTGAGGATCCTGTTTGTGGACTTTAGTTCGGCTTTCAACACCATCATCCCAACAACCCTCCAGACCAAACTGACCCAGCTCTCTGTTCCTAGCTCTATCTGTCAGTGGATCACCAGCTTTCTGACAGATAGGCAACAGTTAGTGAGACTGGGGAAATTCATGTCAAACAGCTGCTCCACCAACACTGGTGCCCCTCAGGGATGTGTTCTCTCCCCTCTGCTCTTCTCCCTGTACACCAACGACTGCACCTCTAAAGACCCCTCTGTCAAGCTCCTGAAGTTTGCAGACGACACTACAGTCATCGGCCTCATCCAGGACGGTGACGAGTCTGCTTACAGACAGGAGGTTGAGCAGCTGGCTGTCTGGTGCAGTCTTAACAACCTGGAGCTGAACACACTCAAAACAGTGGAGATGACTGTGGACTTTAGGAGAAACCCCCCTGCACTTTCCCCACTCACCATCATGAACAGCACTGTGACTGCAGTGGAGTCATTCAGATTCCTGGGAACCACCATCTCTCAGGACCTGAAGTGGGACAATCACATTGGCTCCATTGTGAAAAAAGCCCAACAAAGGTTGTACTTCCTTCGCCAGCTGAGGAAGTTTAACCTGCCACAGGAGCTGCTGAAACAGTTCTACTCAGCCGTCATTGAGTCAGTCCTGTGTACTTCAATTACTGTCTGGTTTGGTTCAGCTACAAAATCAGATATCAGAAGACTACAGAGAACTGTTCGGACTGCTGAAAGGATTATTGGTGCTCCCCTGCCCACCCTCCAAGAACTGTACACATCCAGAGTGAGGAAAAGGACTCAGAAAATCACTCTGGATCCCTCACATCCAAGTCACCCCATCTTTGAACTTTTGCCATCTGGCCGGCGCCTCAGAGCCGCAAATACAAGAACAGCAAGGCACAAGAATAGTTTCTTCCCCCAGGCAATCTACCTCATGAACAGTTAAATGTTTCCCACTTAAACTTATGCAAAAATTTGCAATATCCTTATATTTATTTGTTACCCCTCCATCCTAGAACATTCCTGCATCTCACTCAATCCTATTCCATTATCATTTATAGCACAATTGTTTATACACTTATTTATTTGCCAATTTGTAAATCTCCTGTAAATTTTTTTTTTTTTTTTTTTTTTTTTTTTTTTTTGTCTGTGTGTTGTAGTCTCTGTTTACTGGAAGCTTATGTCACTAAAACAAATTCCTTGTATGCGCAAGCATACTTGGCAATAAAGCTCTTTCTGATTCTGATTCTGATTCTGATTCATTTGGTCAAGTCAGCTTTATTTATGACATACTCATAGATCGATTACATAACTATACAGGTATTCGAGGGCAGGCTCTAAGATGCTTTAGATCCTGTCTGATCGCTACCACTTTGTTTACTTAAATGGGGAGTCATCTAATTTATTACCAGTAAAATATGGAGTGCCACAAGGATCTGTCCTAGGTCCTTTGCTAGTTTCAATATACATGTTGCCCCTTGGTAATATTATAAAAAAATACGGGATTAGTTTCGACTGTTATGCTGATGATACTCAACTTTATATATCAACCAGACCAGATGAAACTTCTAAATTATCTAACCTAACAGAGTGTGTTGAAAATGTAAAAGATTGGAAGACCAATAATTTTCTCCTGTTAAATATGGATAAGACAGAGATATTACTTATTGGACCAAAAAGCAGTACACAGAAACTCGTAGATTACAGTTTGCAACTAGACGGATGTACCGTTACTTCCTCTACAGTCAAAAATCTGGGTGTTATATTAGACAGCAACTTGTCTTTAGAAAACCATATTTCCCATATTACAAAAACAGCATTCTTCCATCTTAGAAACATTCCAAGCTATGAAACGTTACCTGTTTCTGATGCAGAAAAGCTAGTTCATGCATTCATGATTGGATTATTGTAATGCACTGCTAGGTGGTTGTCCTGCATCGTCAAACAAGCTACAGGTAGTCCAAAATGCAGTGACTAGAGTCCTTACCAGGTCAAGAAAATATTATCATATTACCCCAATTCTACAGTCTCTGCACTAGCTACCTATTAAGTTCCATCTCAGTTACAAAATTATTACTTACCTATAAGGCCCTAAATGGTTTAGCTCCTGTGTAGCCTACCTAACTAGCCTTCTACCACACTACAATCTTTCATGCTCCCTAAGGTAAAAAAAGCTGGACTTTTGGTAATTCCTAGGATAGCAAAATAGTAATGGATCAATCCGATACTCAGGATCGGTATTGGCTCTGATACTCGCATTTTCTGCAGATCGGGAATCGGTCAAACGAGACCGATCCAAATACGATATTGTGAGTATACTATTCTGTGTTATTGTTGAGCCCCACGAAAGGCACAAAAACATTATAAAGCACCAAGACGTTTTCGTGGACATATTTCAAGTGTTATGAAACTGTTCCATGTGAGGTACAGATTAATATTTAAGTCATTAAATTCAAGTTCACCTAAACTCTTTCCGTTGCGGCTGTCTGTCATCCTCCATTCAGCAATCAAACTGCGTGATGTGTACTATACAACTTGGATGCCCTGGTGGTAAGCAGATAAACATCAAATTTTAATTTATGTGTGAACTATCCCCTAAGTAGCTGCATTAATTACTTTTATGCCACTGATCAGGCTTTTATATGTAGTTTGGGATAACAAAGGTTATTATAGGGTTGACTGAAATAATAATGCAATAACTGATACTTTAAATCAATGTTTCAAGCAACAACAAAACAATTTAACAAAAAAAGATAAATACAAAAAATAGCCATTGATAATATCTAAACATGTATCCAAATCCAAATTTAAAAAATTTTTTTTTAATGAAAATTAATTTATGTGTGAATTATGTGCAAATTATGTCCAATGTCTTAACTACTAGGGATTGTTACATAGGGCTATACAGGCATCTAGTGGCAACACAATGATATTACAGCTAATAAATTGTGCAAAATGTTTCTCTTAACAGTCAATTTAAAAATAATGCATTCAGATTTGTGGAACTCACAATGCACTGAATCATCATAAATTAGTGTTATTACTATGACAACCAATTATAATGTGACTGGTGTCTGAAAAGTATATATATATATATATATATATATATATATATACATTTATATAGGGATTTCACCTAGGGCGTCACATTGGCTAGAAACGGCCCTGAAGCAAAGTGTATGCAGGTTGTGCACCCACCTATAGGCGCAACTCATTATTCAGCTCTAATCAGTTCAATGTTAATTCAGTTCTGTTCAATAACAGTGTTGATGTTGCAATGTTCATCAATTACAAACAAATTTGATTCCGCTATAAAGCAGCTCAAGTTTAAGTTTTGCTCTCATCCAAGCGTCAGTGTCATCATGTTGATGATATTACTAAATATTAATTTTCTACTCCAGCCGTCTGCATTTACCAACAGTCACTCACTGTCCGCGTGATGTAATTTTCATCATCAAAAGAGTCCTCGTACAACTGTGCAGGCATGAGGCCAATGTTGAGACAGAACTCGTCCATCCGCAGTCATCTGCATCTAAAGCTGAGTATACTTAGAAAGTTGTGCGCGAGACAGACGCAGAAAAAAAGTTTGCCCTGGCCTTAACACACAATAAAGGATAATATAAAGTCAATGTTATGGTGGTCTGCTTATTTATTTTTGATGTGAGAGAAACACAAGAGTACATTGGGGTCACAGTGAGGAGTGAAGAACCTGGCAAAGTCACGGACTGTTGAGAGACTGACACATACAAACATTTGCTAGCTATGAGCCTGTGTTAAAAGCAGTGAGTGTAAAAGCATTACATAAGATCAAAATAATTCTTTCCCCCTCTCCAACACACCTGTTATCAAACCTGCCTTGTAAAATTGAGATGTGTGCAGAGGTAAACACACACACATGCACACCCAGGCTCACACACACAAGAGACGCAGGGATTAATCACCCCAGCAGGTGCAAACTTCTAGAGGAATGTACAACATGCAATTTTCCTTGTATGAGGTGCTGTGAGTGTTTGTATGTGCGTGTGCGTGTCTTTCTCTCTTCACTTGTATATTTGATACACTGAGGGATTTAACCTGAGACCCAATTCCAAATAACCTAACAGTAACGCCTCTCTGGAATACAATGACATTTCTGTTTTAGGACATTGTGCTCTAAATGCATCAAGTGTGTCTGTGTGTGTTAAAGGGGAATGAGGGCTCATGGGTAGGTGCCACATGTGTTTTCCATACGTTTACATCGGAGTCTTTGTGTTAAGGCCTGTCAATACAACAACCAAGTACAAAAGACTAAATTATATTATGCGTTTTAAAGCGTTAGTAATGTATTATACACATTAATGTATCTGTCTATACTGTATATGGGTGAAACCGGTCCCATGTTACTCTGATACTATTAATATTCCAGAGACATCATTCAACATTGAATTCTACTATATACAACATTGTTCTGTGCATCTGTTCCCTTTTATGTTGGATTAAGGTTTCACCACACCTTAAAAGGAAGATACTCTCAGTGTGTTTAAATTGTTGATGCCTCTTCTCTTGTTAAGTTTGTCATCTTGTGTTGGGTTACACTACCATAAAAGAAGAAGCTCTCAGTGTGTTTCTGTATGTGTGTGTGACCTCTGCTAAGGTCCCTCTGCGAGTTTGGCAGGAAAGCATTGAGGTCACATTAAGAGGGGAAGAACCGATCCAAATAAAACACACATACATAACAACAGCAGAATTCTATCAGCATGACTCTGTCCTGACGACAAAGGACAGAACATTGGATCATGTTTACAACCACCTCCGTGCCATACACAAAACCCTTTCATGCTCCCACTTTAGCCATTCAGATCATTCTTCTGTGTTGTCAATCTCTGCTTATCTAATGCTTCTAAAAGCATGAAAAAACTGACACAAGTGCCAGCATAATATTGCCAAAGGGGCTGTTTCACTATTAAATGACTGTTTCGATTGTACCCACAGGAATATATATTAAGCCTTTGGTACATGAGGCTGTCTCAGAGCTACAGGAATACACATCTCTCATTTGCTGCATAGATTATGTCCAGCAGGTCTCAAGCCTTAAATCTAACCCACTCTCAAAACAGTTATAATAACCAAAATAATCTTAACCCTACTTCATATGGGAAATAGAAAGATTTGCATCAGAATGTTATTCATGTGTTTTACAGCATATTGCACTGTCAACCCGCAAGTGTTAAAGAGTTAACTCACCACATTTGGAATATAAGCACCATATTTTGCAGTTGAATCCTAGATCAACTGACAGGCAACTATGTCACCAGGTACACTAACCGTCAAGCATAAATTTGACAAAACATAAAATCATCAATTAATCTGCCAAGACATTGGCGGTGATATTTGTGTGCAAAACAAAATCTGAACTATCCTTTCAATAACAGTGACAAAAAGAAAACTGCCTTTAATAAATGATCTAAAATATTTTGCTTGACCTGCCATACTTTTTACTGACATCTCTATTTCGAATCCTCCATTTCACAAAAATTATGATATATACAGTATAAAGGAATTATACCCTCCATATGGTGCAGAGCTACTATGCTGACTTTAGAGGTTGCACACTGTAATATTTCCAGCATTTGTCATTTTTGTAATTGATGAGGTTATTGGTTGCTGTCGTTGACCAGTGTGTAAGTGTCTAGCTTTCTGATCTATGTCCAAAAATAATTTATTATTATGCAAAAGGGATATTTTACCCAAAAATGAAAATTGTGTAATTTAAACCCATTTATAACCTTTATGACTATCTTTCTTCAGCAAAACATATAATACTGAAAGATATAATGAGAACTCTCTCTCTCTCTCTTTGTTCTATGCATAAAGAATCATAGAGTGGAGTGCAATGATTTTTTTACCTTAATTTTTTTTAAAATATCTAATATATATATATATATATATATATACTGTATATGTTTTTTTTTTCATTTCATAGCAGAACGTCAGTCATACAAGGCATCAATTATGACAGAGTTTGTTTGAATCATTTTTAGGTGTACTATCCTTCTAAAAATATAACTGTTTAATAAGAAAATAATTTTTTTATGGACAGAAACTTATGGATAAAATTAATAAATGTCAAAATAAGCATGCTAACATGGAAATTCTTAAAAACTGCCTACAGATTTAACTTATTTTAAGTTCACATTTCATAGGCTTTTTCTTGGGACCTAATTTGATTTGTAGTAAGCTAAATTTACAACAACAAATATCTTCACAACACACAATTAAACAACTATACACACATTTTTATGAGAAGCTCCTCACAGATAAGAGGTCACCCAGACTCTGATTCCCCAGTATAATTTACATGTGCCTGATAAAAAACATCTAGCACTCAATCAATATAAAACAAAGTGTGAGGCAGTGACCTACCGCTATCCTGGGATGGAGAAAACAGTGACAGAAAGAAATAAAGAGGAGGAGGAAACACTATTTATCAAACAGCAGAGCTTATGATGGATGCTGTACAATTTCAGGCCAGCATTAACATTTATACATACTCCAGTAACAGATTTAACAACACTATTCAATAAAACACCACCAATTCCCATAAATCTACACTATAGGCTATATGTTATGGCACAGTTATGAATGTCTGTCATCTAATATTGTTCTATCACATACCTCATGGGAGATTTTAGATTTGTGACACTATAAATTCACAGAAGTCACTGAATTATTTATATAAAACAGGTAAAAATATGATGACTAAAAGCCTGTTTACACAAAGGAAGATAACTGTAACAATAACAATAAAGTTATGGTTTTCAAAATAATTCTAAATGACAGAGTCCACATTACATCTATGTTGATACTGAGTACAGAAAAGAGAAAGACAATAGGTGAATCCATGTGACCTGGGTTACTAACAGCCAAAGAGAAAGAATTATGTCCACATACAAACACAGATTAATGAGTTTGAAGGCAGTAGTCTGCACTTGCCCCATAACAGCAGGACAATAGTCCAGAAACAGTGCAGACAACTTCACCATTATATACTCACAATGACTGTCTGTGCCACTGTCAACACGAGACAAACGGCCCTAACCAGCTGACATTATTACAACTTCAGAGAGAGAAAACACAGGAGAGCATGAACAATAGGACAGACTCACAATAAGAAGAGATGCTACACCATAAGTTAATGAGACAGAGGGTGACTGTGGAAATGGACCTGGGTGAGATTAGGAATTGTAATGGAGAGTACTGGAAAAGAGATGAATGAAAGGAGGAGAGCAGGACAGGAGAGTGTTATTGATGAATCAGAGGTTGTTAATAAGAGGCAGACTGTGTGGACGAATGAATCACCCAGTAACAATGAACTGCTCCAACGATCTGCAAACAACGCAACGCATACAAATATCCGTTATCAATTGCTAGTTGTTCTCCGGTCACTCCTGTGTGTGTGTGTGTGTGTGTGTGTTCAGTCTCTGATTAGGACACTTTGCATCATTACAGTTTCCTTCAAGTTTGCTGATTAAAATCCCACTCACTATTTAAAAGTGACAAATGATTTCATAGCTCAAGCTCTGTGTGTGTTTTGGTGCAGTGTTGGGCTGAAGGGGATGCGGATGACCTTGTTAAATGCTGGGTGGGTTTTTGTGATTGGTGATCAGTGGACATTAACAGTGTTGAGCGTAACCCATTACAAGTAACGTGAGTTACATAATCAGATTTACTTTTTTCAAGTATCTAGTAAAGTAACGCATTACTTTTTAATTTACAAGAAATTTACTTTTTCAAAAAAGTAATGCCATTTACTTTGTTTTCCCATTTATTGACTGACAAGTCTCCTGTCTCCATATTGGGAGAAATCGGAAGTACAGAGGCGTTGTGTGTGCTGCGTGAACATAATGTAGTTCTAGACTAAATGTGAATGTGCATTAATTCATCCTACTCAAAAAAATAAAAAGTATTCATCAAAATGAATTAAAACAGTGAAATGCAATGAATATGATGCAAACCTGCAATAATTAAATTTGTTAAACACAAATGTATCTAATCCCATTTTATTAACTAATGTCTTTGCTGCTGACCTTTGACGATACAGTTCAACCATAATTATAAGTAAAAATTACTTTCGATAAACTAACAAATGTGCTTCATTGTTTTTCTGGGGTTTTTTTTTTTATTGCTGAAGAGTGTTGAATCTTCTTCTCCTGTTTTCTACTGTACATACATGAATTTACTTTTCCTTCAGCCTGAGGTTTATTCATTACACTTTTTGGTGTGAAAGGGCTTTTACATGTGCTATAAATAGAACATCATATATCAAAAACAATCAAGACCTGCTCCTATTTAAAAAGTAATGCGAAAGTAACACAAAAGTAACTAATAAAAAGTAACTAAGTAACTTAATTAGTTTTTTTAGGGAGTAATGCAATATTGTAATGCATTACTTTTAAAAGTAACTTTCCCCAACACTTGTCATTAATGTCTGTTAATCTCACCTGACAAAACATTTCCGCAACATAGACACGTTTAATCTGTCATATAGTCAACATCATGTGATTCATCAGAGTCTATTCAAATGTTTTTGTTTCAATCCCACCCCCCCTAAAAAAAAAATTATCTAGCTATATAGATGAGCGTCCATCTATGGCGAGCGTGATTTCACAAAGTACAACATGTTCCTGGATCAACATCCTTGTTGATCCTGGAACAACATTCCAATCAACCAATCAGAATTGAGATATAACTTTTAAGAATATATCTGCTTTAGGCTTACAATCAGAGTTAGGTGCTTCTACACCCTTGTTAATCAGTTTTCATTTCCCACTGATTTTAGGAATAAATTATGAGTAGGATTAAGTTTAGGGGTAGGGATTGGGTTAAGTCTATATTTTTGGACAATAATGTTGATCCAGGATTATCAGAAGATGTTGATCCAGGAACGTGTCTTACTTGCCAAAATCACGGTGACTGTCTCTCTATACAGTAATTACAGATAAAATAATACAGGCGCATCTCAATAAATTAGAATGTCATGGAAAAGTTCATTTAAGTAATTCAACTCAAATTGTGAAACTTGTGTATTAAATAAATTCAATGCACACAGACTGAAGTACTCTGGTTCTTTTAATTGTAATGATCTTGGCTCACATTTAACAAAAACCCACCAATTCACTCTCAACAAATTAGAATATGGTGACATGCCAATCAGCTAATCAACTCAAAACACCTGCAAAGGTTTCCTGAGCCTTCAAAATGGTCTCTCAGTTTGGTTCACGAGGCTACACAATCATGAGGAAGACTGCTGATCTGACAGTTGTCCAAAAGACAATCATTGACACCCTTCACAGGGAGGGTAAGCCACAAACAATCATTGCCAAAGAGGCTGGCTGTTCACAGAGTGCTGTATTCAAGTATGTTAACAGAAAGTTGAGTAGAAGGAAAATGTGTGGAAGAAAAAGTTTCACAACCAATCGAGAGAACTGCAGCCTTATGAGAATTGTCAAGCAAAATTGATTCAAGAATTTGAGTGAACTTCACAAGGAATGGAATAAGGCTGGGGTCAAGGCATCAAGAGCCACCACACACAGACGTGTCAAGGAATTTTCTGAACCACAGACAACATCAGAGGCGTCTTACTGGGCTGAGAAGAAGAACTGGACTGTTGCCCATTTGTCCAAATCCTCTTTTCAGATGAGAGCAAGTTTTATATTTCATTTGGAAACCAAAGTTCTTGAGTCTGGAGGAAGGGTGGAGAAGCTCATAGTCCAAGTTGCTTGAAGTCCAGTGTTAAGTTACAACAGTCTGTGATGATTTGGGGTGCAATGTCATCTGCTGGTGTTGGTCCATTGTTTTTTTTTCTGAAAACCAAAGCTTAGCTGACCAGCTTTTTGAAGATGCTGATTTCATTTTCCAGCAGGATTTGGCACCTGCCCACACTGCCAAAAGTTGGTTAAATGACCATGGTGCTGGTGTGATTGACTGTTCAGCAAACGCACCAGACCTGAACCCCAGAGAGAATCTATGTGGTATTGTCAAGAGAAAAATGACCACAAAACGCAGATGAGCTGAAGGCCACTGTCAAAGAAACCTGGGCTTCCATACCACCTCATCAGTGCCACAAACTGATCACCTCCATGCCACGCCGAATTGAGGCAGTAATTAAAGCAAAAGGAGCCCCTACCAAGTATTGAGTACATGTACAGTAAATGAACATACTTTCCAGGAGGCCAACAATTAAATTTTTTAATTAGTCTTATGAAGAATTCTAATTTGTTGAGAGTGAATTGGTGGGTTTTTGTTAAATGTAAGCCAAAATCAGCACAATTAAATGAACCAAAGACTTAAACTACTTCAGTCTGTGTGCATTGAATTTTTTTAATACACAAGTTTCACAATTTGAGTTGAATTACTGAAATAAATTAACTTTTCAAGGACATTCTAATTTACAGTATTGAGATACACCTGTATAATATAATGTAGGATTTACTTTAGGATTTAATACTTTAATTAACATTAATATTGTTATTATATTAATACTATCATTTATTGTATTATATTTATTATATAATACAGAATATTTATACTTATTACATTACATTACATTATATTAGGAACGAAAATGTAAATGTGGATTAAATCAAAATATGCCACATTTACTGATATACATCATGTAGAAATGTCTATCAATTTCACCCGTTGCACTGAAAACTAGAACTACAGAAGCAGACAGCACTCTATGTACTAAGCAGCTCTCTCTCTAGTTTTGTACTGACAGGCAAAAGCGTGCTTTTTGAGAAGCCAACACTATATAAGTGCTCTCTCTATGATCCTTTCCATCAAAAGGCAGGCAAAATCATCCAGTCACCGCTAACCTATAACAAAAGCAGAGGATGTGAGCTTTACTGCTGCAGCCCAAATTATGCTGTACATGCACCCCAAACTGACAGAAAACATTTCTTCCTTTACTGCGTCAGATACCACCAACTGCCACCATTTTTTTAAAAGTTGTAATTACCACTTGGCGTGGGGCACTTTGCAGCAGCAGATGCCACGTTACGGGACTTTGGTTTCCATGGTGATTACAGTGATTAACTTGGGATACACGTCATAAATATCCCACCCTGGTGGCACATTCACAGCTGGGTCCTAAGAAAGAATGGGACCCTCAGAAGAGTGGATTTGTGGATGACTGAATCTAGCTCAATATTTCCCAACTTTTCTTGTCTTATGTATCCACAAGTCCCATCAGCAAGGCTCAACCACCCCTTCATCAGCATTATCATTAATTTGATTAAAAATCATCATTATAATTTTTTTTTTACTATTTTACAGTAGTTTTTATTTACCTAATATTTTCTTAACATATTTTGTAATAAATTTCAGAATCAGAATAGTATTTCCCACAACTAGCTTAAGTAACTCTTATGTACGGCACCCAGAGGTCTAGTCCATAATCTGGTCCAAAATCAGCCAAAGTGAGAAATACATCCCAGGTCTCACCTGTACTTCTACATAAGCAACATATGCACAAATGCAAATATTCATAGGCAGTTCTTCAGACCGTCATTATTTCTGTTTGAAATGTGCCATGGGGAGCTCACTGTTGTATTTTAAAAATCTACATTCAATGTTCATTCAGGCCATACAAAGTATTGTACTTTGCATTAAAAAATAAAGTTTCTTTTATATATATATATATATATATATATATATGTATATATATATAATCAATTTACTGGGTAATCCCGTCCTATCTTTTAACCAGATATCCAGAGGGGTCATGAAGTCAAATACATATTACAAAATCACATTTATTCAACCAAAAACAAAAGTACTTCCTATACCTAATATTTAAAATTATATAATAAATACATTCAACTAAATATAAATATAATACTGATATTTAATAAAATGAATAAATAATTAACTCTTTTTTTCTGCATTTCACTTCTGCCTTATAATTTACTAATGTAGCTTATACTTAATATTGTGCCTCTAAAGATAAAATGCATTAGTCACTTAAATGTAAATAAATGTAAATTTCAGTTATCAATTATCCACTTTATCAAACTCTACAGAAAATTAATGAATGTATGCACATGGGGGGGCAAACTTTTGCTTTAGTAAAGTTTGCTTTATGAAAAGCTGCATTTCATATAAATGTTTTTATGTTTTTAAAATATAAGCCACCAGTCCTATGTAACCTGGCTCTTCAGTTGAATGATTATTAAACCTGGCAAATGTCTCATTGGGGTTAATTATGTAAACATATGAACCCCCCCCCCCCACACACACACACACAAACACAAACTAACAAACTAACTAACACATGGTTTCTAGAGGTGGGCAGGGGAACAGAAAGGAGGGAAAGACTGGAACCGTTCATCGTAAATGAGACTGTGATGCTTTTATGTGCGTGTGAAGGATCACAGCGTATATCAGGCTCGTTGGTGAACATAAATTAACAGGTGTTGTCAATAGCAGTACATAGACATGCAGCGAAATGATCAGAATGATTTCAAAGCGACGTGTAGCTCTGGGTCCCAGACAACATAAACTCGCTATTTCGACACACACTCTTCAGTAGAGACTAGATGATAGTTAACCTTCAAAGTCTCAAGGATCCCATTCACTCATACACACTATGATATACAGTGGAAATGTCCATTCTTAAAGGGATAGTTCACCCTAAAAATAATCATTTACTCACCCTCATGCAGTTCCAACCCTATATGACTTTCTTTCTTCTTTTGAAAATAAAAGAAGATATTTTGAACAATGTTTCAAATGTTTTTTATCCATACACTGAAAGACAATGGGGTACAAAACAACATTGAACCCCACTGACTTTTACTGTATGAAAAAAAAATAAATAAATAAATAAAAACCGGATGAATATTGTCAGAACACCTTCTTTTGTTTTCCACGGAAGAAAGAAAGCAATACACAATTTGAAGGTGGGTTAATGATTTGATTAATTTGTTAAATGCCATGCCAGAAAGAAAGAAAACCCAGAAGGGTTTAGATTTGATCTGACATACTTTCTGAATAGTCAACAATAACCCTTGACTGATACTATATTTTATATGCCATCGAAACAGCCTCATTTTTTAACTACCATGGTCTCAGAGGTCAGAGATGTAATAACTCAGAGATTACTTCTTATGTCCATGTCAATCCTGTTTGCTAAACCCTCACTGCTTGAACTCAATAGAAGTCGACAGACTTAGGCCCTGATCACACAGAAAGCATTTTTTTTTCAGGTTTGAAAACGCGAGGTGGACTGCACTGCCATTTTTTAGTTTACTTTTTTTAATTTTAGAAAATAGCAGTGAGCTGCATTTTTTTATGTTGCTAGTCAACCACAGAGTCAGCTGTCCTGTCAGTCTAATCAAGGCTTATAGTCAAATACTCTAAAATCGTTGGTTTGCTGTTAAGTAAAATGTCATATTAGCATAACTTGAAAAAAAGTAATTTTCCCAGCACGTTCCCATGTTCCCAGCAACTGTAAACTTCCGTCACCACAACGGAAGGTCCACCTCTCCATTGATTTGATTGGACAATGGAAAAATAAAACGTGAATGATGTTACATGCTTTCCTGCCTCAAAAACGCAAGGTTCAGCAGGCAGCCAAAACGCAATGCACACAGGGTACATAAACAGCATTCAAAACATTCACTTCCAATAGAAAGCAATTTTAAAAAAGGCATCTCTCACTGCAAAAAAACACATTCTGTGTGATTGGGCCTTAGAATATAGCAGAACTTCAAGTATTTCAAGCAAGACAGAAGGTTTGAAGTGTTTTGGGCAACTCACCTGGTCTTTTATCTAGTTTTCGTCCTCGACTGCCGCAAAGCCGGACTTTGGAGATGAGGATAAGGATCTGTTTCTCGCAGAGCGACTTGTTGCTCTTGGGGCAAGGCTTGCGTTTGGTGGAAATCTGCCGGTTGGCCTGGGGGTCCTTGACTTCCCTGCGCTGCCGGATCAGCGAGCTGGCAAGGGCAGCCATTTTGCTGTGCCCCACTCACCCGTAGGGCGCAGAGGGTGACAGTGGGCCACCCACCTGTCCGATCACCCAGGGCCACAGAGGACAGGAGCAGGAGTCTGTAGATGTTCAGAGTTCAGCGGGGTCTCCCACAATAACCAAGGGGAGAATGTGTCACAACTTGATAGGGAACAAAAAGGGGCTTGGTTTCAGAGGGGGTGGGGCAAAACACTTGTGAAGTTCACAATAATCGTTGTTGAGATTGTTTTTTGTATTTCAGGTCTCGTTGCACAGCATACGGACTGGACAAGTGGCACCAGATGATCCATGGAGCCGTACTGGAATTCTGGAAGATAAGTGAGCCATCACAGCACCACTATACCCTCTGTTCGACTCTAATCCCTAAAGGTCTGAGCTCCCTGGTCTCTCACTTCCCTTCCACAGTTTAGTGTGGGATTGATCTTCAAAAAATCTCACAGATCAGAATTCAGTCTTCAAGTTCAGAAAAAAGGTGTAAATTGCCCAGTCGTTTTATCCATACGGTTCCACATATCATTGCTATCCTCATAAAACGGAGATCAATGGATACATAAAACAAACTAAAATACAGATCCTACCGAGAAAAGGATCAATATCCTGAGACAAGCTTAGTGAAACTCCATTACCTGATTCCGACGTATCGCATTTATGACAGTATGACTGCAAAACAATAACAACAACAAAAACTAAAGACAGACAGACACACTAAGTAAAAGTCAAAAACTGGTGTCGTCAACCCTGGAACTCATGTCTGTGGATGATAAGATGGATAAGGATGAAAGGAATCGCAAGTTCTCTCCCTCCTCAGCCTTTCTGACATTCCCCTTTGCACCCTCTCCTCAAGCTCCCGAGAGAGTGTTTGTAAATTCCAAGGGCTTCTGCAGATAGAGGTGACATTCAAGAACGAGTGAGAGCGGAGGAGAGCGAAGGGGAGCACCAAGCCTCCCCCAGACTCCTGTAAGGCAACCAGGCAGAAAGCACTGAGGAACTCGTAGCTCCGTGTCCTTCACACCACTTGAGAGGAGAGGTGGGAGGGAGGGAGGCACAGATGGAGGGATGAAATGAAGGAATGTTAAGGATAGATGGTGCACATATCTGTTCGTCCGGCTTCACATGCTGTAAAGGTCCCGTTTGAAGAAAGTCCCTAGGTGCTGTCGGGTCTTGTCCCAGTGCTATGGTATTCTGCTTTAGTCCAGTATTCACAGTATTCTCACCCCTGCAGGCGTGCGTAACAGAGTCTCTTCAGCAAGGCACCTCAGAACCTATGAGAGAATGTAACAGTTTATGTGTGTGTGTATGAGAGTGATTGAGAGTGTGTGTGAATGTGTGACTCTCAGTCTCTCTTTTGCTCTCCCTCCCTTCCCTGCTCACAGTGAGTTACGGAGCCAACACTGGCAACATGCTTTGCTGTACTCCCTCGTTCTCTCTTTCCATCTCTTTGTAAACCCTCCCCTTACCTTTTCTGCCCACCCTCTCTGTCAATCAGAACCCTTCTTTTCCGATCACTCAAAATCCCCCCTTCTCTTCTTGTCCTCACACCCACCCCTCTCATTCCACCATTCCCTCCCCCTCTTCTGTTCTCTCTCTCTCGCTCGCTGGCTGCTGTTGTGGTCTGGAGCATTAAAAAATTAAACCTGCCTCATGGTTTCCTTAAAGCGACAGAAAAGACAGACAGAGAGCAAGACTGAAAGAGAGAGAGAGGGAGGGAGGGAGGGAGGGAGGGAGGGAGGGAGGGAGGGAGGGAGGGAGGGAGAGTGTAACTGACAATGCCTTTTCTAAATTCCAATTTGGTTCCTGAATATGAACAAACAGGATGCAGAACTGCAATTAAAATTATACATGGTATTACAATTAAAATGCAAAGTTCACTATTATAATTGTTTACGTAGAAAAGCAAAGTTTGTCTAAATAAATAAATAAATAAATAAATTCATAGACCTTATTAAAGGTTTATAGGCCTTCCAGATAGAAATTACGACAGAATATTAAATATAAAAATAAATAAAAAGATAGATAGAACAACAGACAGAACGATAGTCAGAAGGTATATTAAAAATAAATTCTGCTTGCCACCATCAACCCCACATATGTCTCTCAAATGTTACCTGGAATACAAAATAAATTACTCACTTTATTTTTATGCCCCGCTCTCCCATTTTTCACTCTCAATTCATCACATTTCCCCTCATATTCATGTCTGAGCTGATAAAAACAAAATTCATTCAACTTAGAAAATCATCAGCAGCTTTATAAAGGACAGGAATGCTCTAAAACCACCTTTTAAAACACATGCTGTGAATACTGATTTTAATAACACTAGCTCTCTTCCTTTTCTCCTCCTGTGCCTCAGTTCAGTGGGGAAACATTTAGCTGGCTGTATGCAAACAGGTTGAATTGGGTTCTGATCCCTTCACCAGCAGCCTAATTCAAATGAGTGTTATAATAAGGTTTTATAACCCACAGCAAGTCTAAATTAGTCATGGCCTGTGACGCCTCTGTTTGCGTGTTGCTCTGCCCGCCAGTGCTCTTATTGATGCAGTGGAGGATTTTCTTTCTAGGCACAGAGTCAAAGCCATTTTAATCATCAGAGTTATGACTATGAAATCCAGTGGTGATGTTAGACAAAGACGAGTCGAGCAAAACATCTGGGAAAGGACAAAGATACACAGAGGACTTACAGATGACCACAACGTGAACAGTTACATTTAGCCATTTCTTTAACATGATGTAACCAGGTTGTCTAGTAACATAACATAACATAACATAACATAACATAACATAACATAACATAACATAACATAACATAACATAACATAACATAACATGTGTATGTACAGTATATGTAGGTCTGTACACCAAAAAGTTACTGCTGCAGTCTTTGTGATGTCTTTGAGGAAATTTTGGGCCTTACTCAAGGGTAGGGCATAAACGAGCGTATTTCTTTTTTGGCAAATGTCTGTGCTTTAATTTTAATAGTGCATGTCCAGTGAAGGATGGAGACTACACTGGCAGAGAGGACAGACCTATTTCATTTTAATCAGTCTGTTAAAATACAGCACTACACTCCTGCTGTTATATAGACTTCATGATTACAGTATATACTGTAGATTGCAAAAAGCATTATAAAGCAGTAAGACACAAACATTCATACGTATCTCAAGAATCTAATTCAGTTCAATAATTTAAAAGTTCCAAACAGATAGATAGACTCTGTTTTAAAACATAGGGAGATTCCTACCTAGATAGCAATTTCAGACATCACAGGCATGAAACTGCTGTGAGGCAGCTATGCATGTATCTTTCATAGTGCACCGTGATGTTTGACAAATAAATCCCCTTCAAGATGGCAAAGTTAAAAAAAAAAAAAAACGTTAAACTTAAAATGTAAACATATTTTTATTCAGTATTAAATAGTGCTGGTAGGAAAGATTTCCAGCTAATAAAAAATTCAGACTGATCTAATCAATATTTATACAATATGTGTAGCTCATTGGTCTTGGGTATGATTCTCTCTTTAGGTGTGAGAGGTCCCGGGTTCATATACCGGACGAGCCCACCTGCAGTTTTGAAGCCGCTGTTCAGGGGCAGTCATGGCCTGATGGTTAGAGAGCTGGACTTGTAATCAAAATTTGCTGAAAATTCACCTACACATAGATGACCTACATCCAAGACGTAAACTTTGTTTCTATATCAGAACAGATTTGAAGAAATTTACCATCACATCACTTTCTCATCAATGGATCCTCAGCAGTTAATGGGTGTCGTCAAAATGAGGGTCCAAACAGCTGATACAAACATCACAATAATCCACAAGTCATTCAGATAACTCCAGTCCATCAATTAATGTCTTGTAAAGTGAAAAGCTGTGCGTTTGTAATAAGCAAATTGTTGTAGATTCTGTCCATAATGAACTTTTCGGTGTGTATGCAAACATAAAGAAAATCCATGTACAAATATATATATATATATATATATATATAAATCCACAAATACTTGAAGAACTGCATTTCCTAAAATATCTATATCAAATATATATAATATCCACCAATACATATAAAAATGTAAGTACAATTTTAAATAACAAAAAGTCACATGAGTGCTTTTGTGTACTGTATGCTATTATAAGGAAAGTCTCTCCTCTCTCTTTCTCTCTCTCACTCGTTCAAAAGTCATCTGTATTTCATGCAAAAACTGGAACAGATTTAAAGGTTTAAAATCCTCTTCAGAAACAGACTGTGTCTGTCAGAGAGATTAGGGAGTGAATACTTCTCAGTCTCAGTGGAACACGCCAAAGACCGCATCCAGGTTCATTTCTCCTCAAATGTGTTCACTGAGCACACGGTCCCTTGAGAGGGTGATCATTGCTCCTATGGGAGAGACTCTTTTGATTAAGACTTTATAAGTGTCCTTAGCTCAGGGACACTTTCGTACAGGTCACAAACCACATATATAAACAGAGAAACACACTCACCCACTCACACTATCTTCCCTGACAAAATGTAGCTTCAGGAAGATGCTATTAAGGCAGAAATTTAGTTCAGGAGAGTCCAAATATTTTTTCTAACTGCCTGGGCTTTCTAATCCATTCTATGGCAAGGGCATCAACTGTAATCTGCTCCTTATGGACTTGGAAGATTGGAGTAAAAAAAATAAAAAAATAACAGAACGGAACGGAAGCAGGGAAAGAATAAGGAGGAAGACAGAGCTGGGTAGAGGTAATTAGCATAATGCTTAATCTGTATACATCTATGGGAGTGTAGAAAGACAGAGAGAGGTAGAATGAGAGGGAGGGAGAAAGTGCTGAGCCGATGATGTCTGCAGTTTATTCTCAATGGATGACACAAATTCAGGGGAAAGGAGAGCGAAAGGAAGGAAGGAAGCCTCAAGATGAACTGTTCAAAAGTTTGGGATGGTGAGATATTAAAATGATAAAAAATGTATATGTTTATTCAGCCAGGATTCATTAAATTGATAAAAAATGACAGTAAATACGTATACAATGTTACAAAATATTTCTATCTCAAGTAAATGCTTTTTATTCATAAAATAATAATAAGTAACATGATACAAGTATCAAGGTTTTGACAAAAATATTAAGCAGCAACCATTTTTTTTTAACATGCATGAAAATGTATTTGATGAGCCCCAATTCAGGAAGTTACTGTAGAATGATTTCTGAAGGATCATGTGATGCTGAAGACTGGAGTAACGCCTGCTAAAAATTCAGCTTTACCATCGCAGGAATTTATTACATTTTAAAATATATCCCAATAGAAAACAGTTATTTTAAATGGTAATAATTCAAAATGATTAAATTTTTACTATTTTTCTTCTTCTTCTTCTTAAAAAAAAAAACAAAACCTGCCATTAAGAGACTTCTTTAAAAAACAATAAAATAAATGGTAGTATAAATATTGAAGTCACAAATTGCATATATGCAGTTCTTAATGAACATCTGAAAGATGCATGTTCATCTAAATCACAACACAACTGGTTCCCTCAATCTAGTCACAATCCCTCCGGTATAAGGAGGAGACACAGTGAATTATAGATAATGGTATAAGTCAGTGGGAACTCTGCTCTCATTGTTCCGTAGGAGGAACGAGCCCTTGGTGAGTTAGATTTCAGATGGAGTGATTGCTCAGCAGCAGCAAGGTTCTCTCAAATTTATGAACAATTGTTTTTGTTCATCTGATTGCACACAGTTATCTGATCTTTACAAATGTTAGCACAAACACATTTATACATTTTTTTTTTGTTCTGAAATCTGTCTGAAGTAAAATTCTTATAATGTCTTCAAAACGTTCCTTTATTTTTGTTATTTTAGTGAACTGGTTCATTCAGGTGATTCTAGTAAATGAATGTGTTTATACAACTACTATACATTGAAATTGAAGCTTTACATATTTATACTTACTTATAATGTAGCTTCCCAATGTAGATACATGTCCCTTTTCTCAATATACTGTACAGCATCTCCAAGAAACTGTCACACCAGACCAAAGTTGAAAACATGACAAAATAAGCATAATAGAACAGTCATTTTAACAAGAGTTTATATGAGAGCTTCAGCACATACACAACAATACTAATGTAGTATCTGTTTTCTAAGTCACCTTCTGTTTCACATATTAAATTACACTTGAGGGAACGTGTCTAGTAGTGACTTTTATTTTGTAAAGTTATCTCAGCCAGTACAGAGGCTTCTATTTCCCTCTCATTGTTTCACATTACAAAACACTGAATCTGCTGAACAAAGATTAAAACTGCATTAAACAATCACAAGTATGTGCTAGTTCTCAATTCCGTTCAGTTCTTCACTGAGGTATCAGCACACACACAGAAGAAGAGAGAGCAACTTCAGCACTCCACGGGAATGTGGTCTCAAAGTGCTTCAGGCATGCTGGAGGTGCTTCATGTTCATGTGTTTGTGTTGAGGGATGGGATGAGATGTGAATGTCCATGAGTGTGTTTCTAGACATGAATTTGCATGTGTGTTTGTGTGTGCTAGTGGATCTCTAGTGTGTCTATGCAGGACGCATGCCATGCATGTCAGTACAGCAGTGACTAACTAGGGCAGGGATCAGCAACCTTTTCGGCATGACGTGCCATTTTTTATTTTTATGGTTAACCACTGTGCCAACACAGCCCCCCCCCCCCCCCAATATAATTCTGTATTTAAACGGTACATACAGAATTTTTTATTATATGATAAAAAAAAAAACGTTTTTTTAACGTTTAATCAACGTTAATGCACTGCTTTAATTGATGAACGTGCACACACAGACACACACACACACACAACACACACCACTCGCACACAGAGATCTGAGATCGTGCTGTGCAAAAAGTAGCATTCAGAAGCTCATAAACCTATGAGTGTTGTCACGCTACTTTTATTAATCGATACTGAATCACTACATTATATTTCTCAACAACAAAGGGGCAAAATCGCTTCATTGTCTGCAGAGAGAGACAATTTACCCCCCCCCCCACTTTCTTTCTCTCAAAATGGCCATATTTCAGAAAATTTTTCATCACTGGATATAGCTTTAGGTCATTTAACATTTCTATGGTAAAACGTATTATTCAAAGTTGACTAATGTTAATTGATTTGCAGCTTCATCTTACCTCACTCTCTTTAACGTTAAACTGACGCTTCGCGCTCTGCTTCTGTGAACAGTAAACCCCGCCTACTTTGATCTGATTGGCTGATTGGCCATCTCAGTCATTTTGACATTGACGAGTGCTGTTAGACCGAGGCTTTGATCTGAAGCACCTAGTATGTGTAGTGTTTGCACGTGCATCCATGCAAGTTAATTCTCACACTTTAATAGTATTTGTAGCTCCTAACAGGCTGTGTGACTATGAGAAGTTATTACATCAAACTGTACGTCATTATACAGTTTTCCTTATTGCTTGCGTGCCAGCGATTATCCCTCTGCGTGCCACTGTTGGCACGCGTGCCGTAGGTTGCCAACCCCTGAACTAGGGGAAGTTGCATGCTCACTGCCACGTGGTTGCATCCTTTTGCTTTCAGCTATCTGCCTGCTAAGTTTTGCTCAGATTGCTTCACTGGCTGCTGGTCCCTGCTGGAAATCGTTTTAACACCAGTAAATGGCCTCATCTACATTAAAATATTTCATCAAGCCAAACACGCCAGCCAGATTACTTCTAAAAGATCTATTATGCACCTAAAGAGTTGCAGCTTCTAAATAAGAGGTGATTAGTGAGTTTTTAAACTTGGGCTTTAAAGCAAGACGGTGGGAAATCAAGGGAGAAAAGAAATTGGGAAGTGTAGAGGGGGAGATACTGTATTACATTTGATACGCAAATTTCTAAGGTCTTTAAATTTTGAACATGATCAAAACTTTGCCTAAAATCCAGTAGTACACAATCTACATGCCTTCTGATGTTGGATTGATAGTTTATACCTTTTTAGCCAGTAAAACTGGTCTGAAGAAACTTAGGTTTACTTGATTATCATTTTTAGAAAATTCATGAATGTGAGTATCAGATATCATACACCAGGTTTCTGAGAAATGTTTATTTATATATCTCAATCATCATTGTATTGCATTGCATTATATGTTTTGCAATACAGTGTACAACTACAGGGCTCTGATAATAACTAAGCATTAAAATACTATTGGGACATATAGAGTGACAACTGGTCTTTATATGGATTTTAGGCAAATATTATTATTATTGCTCAGTTAAAATACAACTGGGTTGTTTTTTTTTATCCTCCTTGAATGTGATCTCCATATTCTCCCATATCAAACTATATGAGCCTTAAAAAGTATCAAATAATGTATAACTCAACAAAAACATTCAAACTACATTGTGTATATATATTTTCTTTTTATATTTTGTCTAAATGTTCGAGAACTATTCCATTAAAAATGACTATTATTTCACCCTTTACAGGGTTACAAACTAAATTTGTCACATTTATTGAATTTGATCATATTTACGTTTAATTTGTATTCTCCTTCATAAATACTCATGGGATTATTGCAATTATTAAATAATATTTTTTAAATTTGTAATATAAACAATTATTCTATAATTATTTAAGTTTAAACCCCCTGTTTTAGCTTATGTTTACACTATATCCAAAGGCTCTTACAGGACACTTACAGGAACCATTTCTGTGGAAGACCTGGGGTTAAGTGCTTTGGTCAAAGGCACAGTGGCAATAGTTCATGGTGTGTTCCTTACGAGACTCAAATGAGCAATCATCAGTCCACTATGCCACACTTTTGTCCAGGTTGAGTGATTTCTCTACCACTGCTCCTACTGTAAGTGGTAGAATCAAATCCCCAAAACCAATAAAAACAACTACATCAGGGGTCTCCAAACTCGATCGTGGAGGGCCTGTGCCCTGCAGTGTTTGGCTCCAACTTCAACACACCTGCCTGGAAGTTTCTAAATATTCCTAGTAGACCTTGATTAGCTGGTTCAGGTGTGTTTAAATAGGGTTGGAGCTAAACTTAGCAGGACACCGGCCTTCAAGGACCAAGTTTGGTGACCGTTGAACTACTTTAAATATTGGCATTACTACTAACCAAAATCTACCAAATTCCACAATTAAGACCTTGATGTCAGGAAGCTGTGCTAGAAACTTATCCCAGCCAATAGTCTCAACACACATGCGCCACATTGTATCAAAAGTGACAAAGTGACGTGACATACAGCTAAGTATGGTGACCCATAATAAGAACTCGTGCTCTGCATTTAACCCATCCAAAGCACACACAGTAGTGAATGCACACACACCATGAACACACACCCGGAGTAGTGGGCAGCCATTTATGCTGCAGCGCCTGGGAAGCAGTTGGGGGTTCGGTGCCTTACTCAAGGGCACCTCAGTCGTGGTATTGCCAGCCTGAGACTTGAACCCACAACCTTAGGGTTAGGAGTCAAACTCTCGAACTGCTAGGCCACAACTTCCCAAAACTGCATGTCGCAAATTTGACTCAATGGACACAAAAAAATACATATAAATAAGTGAATTCAGCAGAGTGTGTAATTTAATTTTTCTGTGTCCAGTCTGTCTAGCCTGAGGCTAGTTATTAGCTGGCAGATAGCAGTACAGCAACATAATATAACATCTCAATTTCTGTTCAGCTAGTAAATGAACTGATGAGAGTCATTGTGCAATGTATTACAGCTCTATGAGCAGTACATCGCTCAATCCGGCACTCACCCGTGGGGTGGAAAGAAGAGAAACTTCCGCCTTTGCAGCTTGATGACAAATGGCAGGGGGATCATAAGTGGATCATGGAGCACCGTCCTCTCCCAATGTCCAGCTGCGTGTGTGTTTGTGTGTTTTACAGAGATGACTCCAGCTGTTTCAGTATCTACTTAATGGGATAATACAGGACCCATCTGTTGAGCTGTCAATCAAAAGAACACTGATTTAAGTGTGAGGGCTAAACAGACCTCAGAGAAAATATATGGGTGATTAAAGATGGGAGGATGCTGAAGGACATGTTCAGTTATAGGAAAAAAAAGAAAAAGAAAAAAAAAGATTGCATAAAAGTGTTTTGTAACACTCTCAATAATTTACTTTACCACAATATCTTCACACAGTAAGAGTGATGAGAGTGTGCTTGTTGTACATACTGTACAAAGACAAATGTTTGGACCCAAAAAATTTTACAAATATATAAACTTTATTTGTCCTGATTTATCAAAGTATTTAAAAATGCATACAAAATGCAATTCATACAGAATTTAATATATTCAATTTGATATTGAAAAATAATATTTAAAATAAATAAAAAATGTAATTCACAAGGAATTATTAAGGAATTAATACTTTTATTCAGCTTGGATGCATTAAAGAAAAAAAATACAATAAAGAAATTATAATATAATGTTACAAAAGATTTCCATTTCAAATAAATGCAGTTCTTTTGAACTTTCCATTCATCAAATAATTCTGAAAAACAGATTGTATCATTTCCACAAAAATAAAAGCAGCAAAACCATGTTAATTGGTATTTATAACAAGAAATGTTCTTGAATGCAATAGAAATATATTTTTTTAAATTGTAATCCATTTTCCCAACATTAATGATTTTATTGTATTTTTCATCAAATAAATGCAACTTAGGTGAGCACAAGAGACTCAAAAACAGACCAAACAAAATAATATAAATAATAATAATAAAAATCTGCCCAGCCTGAAGTTTTGTACTAATCCCAACATATGTATAATCAAACTACTAAGCCACAGTGTATGTATGTATGTATGTGTGTTTGTATGCGTGCGTGCGTGTGGTTTTAGTGTAGCCAAACAGCATATGTGTTTGTGTGTGTGAACAAAGAGTGAGGTTCAGATGGGGTTTTCTCGCTCATCTGTTTGTGTACATGATTTGTGCCACTATAATGGAGAGAACCACAGTTGGTCTGAGAATTAGTTTTGACTAGTTTTTTTCCCAGGAGATCAAAGCACTTATCAAATTTCTCCTTCTGCTAGACACTGCAATGCGAATGAGGGACATGGGAGAAAGAGGGATTGTTTTTCTCTCACTTGCTCGCTTTGAGGGTTTTTCATCCCCTTGCCAAATTTCTAGCCTCAATAAGAGCCGTTTAAAAAAAAAATTATTTCTTTATTTTTAATTGAAGTGTTTGAGAGTGTTACATAAATGCTTAATTTGGTCAGAGGATTAACAGGCAGAGGCTATTTTTGTATGATTAAAAAGGACTGCTGTTATAGAAACATTCTCTAACCATGAGATGAAAGGATCATGATGAGGAGTGCAGACATAAATAGATTACATGGAAAAAGACAGACATGTTGGAGAGAGAGCTAGGGGAGATGAATAATTCAATAGAAATGGAGAACATGGTGACCCAAGGATTACTATAGTTCAATTGAACAAGCTAATTTGTCTATCTGTGTACGTGTATGCAGTTTCAGTCATGGCTGACCAGAGGTTTCTTTAAGTCCAACACTGTAACAGGAAGGTCAAGTCTCATAAAAGTACATGCTGAGGGAGTCGACCATCCCATTATCACGATTTGGATTAAAGGCTTAGCAGAAGTGTTATTCAGGCGATTTCTAAAATCCATCTAAGGTCCGATAATGTAATTGCATCTTCCAGTCCACTGAGGAGCAAATCATGTCTTGTTATTGCCTAAAAAAGCAGCCAGCTCAGCTGTGTGGGCATGTGTGGCTTAGGTTTTGCCGACATTGTGGGGACCAAATGTCCTCGCTTGGATAGTAAAACCTGAAATCACCTACAGTGTGGGAAGCAGCAAACAGACCACAAGGAAAATGGATTACAAACATGCTAAATATCTTAAAGGGATAGTTCTCTCACACACACACACACACACACAAAGATAACTGTCATAATTTATTTTGGATCCCGCTGGCTTTCATTGTACGGACGGAAATTGTATGGTTGTATTGTAAGGTTCTTCAAAATATCAGTTTTAATATATATTCCAATATTCCATCGTATGGTTCTTCAAAATAACTTCTTTTGAGTTCTTCAGGAAAAATAAAGACATACATGTCTGGAAAGACATTAAGGTGAGCAAATGATGACAAGTCAATTTGATTTGATCTTGACAGTTTAGAATTAGGGGAAAATATATTATTAGCCTCATCATCATGCTTCATGAAGTGAGAAGAGAAAAGCTGGAGAGACTGAGAGGGAGATGAGTGAGGGAATGAGAATAGGAGAGATGTAGATAAAAGGAAGGAGTAGAGAATGGGAACATGGGGGGAAACGATCAGAGATGAACTGAGGGAAAGTTTTAGAGGGGTATAAACCTCTAAAGCAATTAAGAGACCCAGGACATGGAGGTGTGCTGAATGAGACATAGCTGCTCAGCCAATCAGATGGCTTCACAGCGACAATAGCTCTGTTGTCATATCACAGTGAAATAGATCGAGATTAGTTGCTTATGCTCCAGAAAGTGAGGCAAAAGGATAGAGACGGGAAGAAATAGAGGCATCTTGCCAAGTTTTTATTTTTTAAGAAGGATTTACCTTTGGTACAGACTTCATTGAAGACAGATCGCCTGGTCCCACTGAGAGTTGTTCACAGATATGGTGCCAGGCCAGCGTCTCTTTCCCAGACCTCATCTGAGTCTTTCTCTCTCTTTTATCCTTTTTCCACTCAATCGAGCCGGCAGCAGCCTAGCACCAAAAACAGACTCAGAAGCTTATTTTCTGTCAGTCACGGAAGTATGCATTTCTGTGATTTATTTCACTAATAGTAAACAGCGGAGTTATTGTACTGGTGAAAAACTACCTTATGTGTAGCATTGTGTTACATTTCTCACCACTGTTGCCTTTGCAGTCAGTTACATTATGTATTAATAAACAAGTTAAACTAAAAACTAACAAAAGTACAAAAGTATCTAATTTAAAAAAAATACTTTTGTTCTTCAGTATGTTATATATTAATGTATCAAATTCCTCAGGTTTTGTCACTACACCACACTGAGACGGTTCTTTGAGTGAATCATTCCAAAAGACTCATAAGTTACCCATTTTAATCAGGCTGGAGAATCTGATTGACCTGAGAATTACAATACAGTCCATGGTACAAACGTATCATATGGAACTATTTCAAATACACCCACATATAATCAGCAGCTGTTTGTTATGCAAGCTAGTAAAAATTGTGTGTTTACTCATGGCTGAGACAAGACAGATGGTGTGACTTGACAAGCTTTGACAGAGATAGCCAACATGCTTATTATGCACACTCATGTTCACTGTCAATGACCACTTCAGCAAACATCAGAAACCATTTAACGGCCAACTGCTGCAATCACTCGGAAAGTAAAGTTTCAACAGAGTCTCAAATACTCTCCTAAGGCAAGGCCCAACAAAATATTAAAGGTGAGTTAAATGTGGATCAGTATTGTGTGTAATTTAAACAAGTTTCAGTGTTTATTATTTTATTTTTTTAAATAATTTGTATTAACTAAATTAAATTGTCTTGATAAAGGAAAATTGGGCAGTGTATTATGATGAATTATGTTGAAATGAATAATGAACAATAAAATTGTTCTTGCAACAAATTATGTTCCAATGAAATTTGTTGGTTGAACAACTTTATTAGAATTTGCCATAATAATAATAACAACAATGCTTTGAAACCTGAAAACCTATATAGACATATACCTGAAACCTGAAAATGAAAGTGGTGATCCTTTACAGTACTAAAAACAAAACAGTAATTTAAAATCAACTACTGTCCCTCTCACATGTCACGTTAAGTCACAGAATATGTGACTAAAATAATGATGACATGAGATGATGCTGAGAGGAATTAAGTGGATCTGATTTGTGAGAAGGTTTAGAAAGAGTTTGTGTTGTCAGGTGTAATACTTGAGTTTACAATCAGTGCATCAGAACATGTTGGCTTTCAAGTAAAAAGCAATAGGTACATCTTAGACTGACGGGTGCTGATCAGTAAGTTCAGACTTTTATCTTTAATCATCCAATCCCTGTTGTCATCTTCTGAACTGAGTGCTGATAACAACTTGGGTTGTCCTTGTCCTCTTTAGTCCGGATGACATGGTTTCCCAGTTTTCCAAAAAGAACTTCAAATTTTGATTTGTCTGAACACAGAACAGTTTTCCACTTTGCCACGGTCCATTTTAAATGAGCCTTGGTACAGAGAAGACGCCTGCGCTTCTCGATCATGTTTAGAAATGGCTTCCTATAGAGTTTTAGCTGGCAACGGCGAATGGCACGGTGGATTATGTTTACCAACAATGTTTTCTGGAAGAATTCCTGATCCCATGTTGTGATTCCCATTACAGTAGCATTCCAGTATGTGATGCAGTGCCGTCTAAAGGACCGAAGATCACAGGCATCCAGTATGGTTTGTGTTGACCCTTACGCACAGAGATTGTTCCAGATCCTCTGAATCTTTGGATGATATTATGCACTGTAGATGATGATAACTTCATCTCTTAATTTTTCTCTGAGAAACTCCTTTTTGTTATCGCTCCATTATTTTTCGCTGCAGAATTGGGGGAATTGGTGATCCTCTGCCCATCTTGACTTCTGAGAGACACTGCCACTCTGAGAGGCTCTTTTTACAACCAAACACGTTGCCAATTGACCCAATAAGTTGCAAATCGGTCCTCCAGCTTTTCCTTATATGTACATTTAACTTTTCCGGACAATTATTGCTACCTGTCCCAACTCTTTTGGAATGTGTAGCTCTCATGAAATCCAAAATGAGCCAATATTTGGCATGACATTTCAAAATGTCTCACTTTCAACATTTGATATGTTGTCTATATTCTATTGTGAATAAAATATAAGTTTATGAGATTTGTAAAATATTACATTTCTTTTTTTACAGTATCCAAACTTTTTTGGAATCGTGTGTGTGTGTGTGTGTGTTTGTGTGTGTGTATTATATATATATATACCGTATTGTAAAAACATAGTATTTTTATAGTGTGTCATATGCTAACTAATGGCTTCAAAAGAAGTATATGGAGGAAACATATATAAATTTTACTTCAGGAACACATTAGAACACCCTAACAACTGCACAGCAACAAACTAAAAAACTGAATACTCTAGTGATTAATTTGAATGTTCACTGTAGCAGCCTGGAAGCTTATAACCAGGACTTTGTATCACAGCAGATCGATCAAACCTTTGCACCCTGACTCATGGAAATTATATAAAGACAGCTAATAAGGATTGAATACGCCTTTGGGGAAGCTTTTGAATGCAATATGCATCAGACCATTAGTAAATAGTCCATGGCCATGCCATGTGGAGCTGAGACTACACACAGACAAACATACTTCCTTAAAAACGCAATGCTTGCTAACAAATATGTTTTTATATCCACTAAGCTCTTTATTTTGATATTGCATAATTATGTTGTTTAACACACACACACAAGCAAGTGTAGGTGCCTTTTTGTGCTGATTTGATTATATGAATATCGATGTAACTCTGTGATTGAAGAGATGTAAATAAGTCAACAGAGTTGAAATTGCAAGCATCTGGCCACTGGAGAGTTATGTGTGTGTTCTGTAGGGGATAAAGGGAAGTCTTGATAGTGAAAAATGATTCTCATTATTTTCCACTAACGATAAAACTCAGGGGTTTTAACCCCCCCACACCCCCCCACACTTCTCTTAGGTTAGAACTAATATAAATGATCAAACACACATGTACAGCGAGCATGCAGGAGAATATTATAAGAATGCAAAAGAATGTGATATTGCACATGAAAACAGTAGTAATTCTGTACTGGTTTCAAGCGATATATCTTGTTTGCTTTGTTTGAGTGTAAGTGTGTGTGTTCTGAAGTGATTTATATAGAGTATAGTGTTCAACTGACCTTTACAGAGACTCTCCTACTCTCTTTCTAGGTTTCTCCAAAGGTGATTCATATGTGTACAGTATATCACACTCAAGTTTTTTTTACACATACAAAAAAGACAGATGACAAGAGCTTACAAGGCACTTTCTTTTCAGATAAATCAATATCACAAGATTCTCTGAAATATTCAATAGTCTCAATTCACTCCCTCTGTCTCCACCTGCACAAACATGTTTATTTTTCTTATTATTTTTCTTGATGTAACTTGAGGTTGTAATATCTTTGTGAAGATATTTTGTCCTCCCTCACAATGTAGGGAAAACCTGACCAATTTATACACACCACTTCTCAAGGTCACCCTACTGCCATTCCAGCAGTTATGATATTGACATCTGCCACCCCCACACCCTAATTGACACTCAAACACACACACACACACACACAAACACACAGCTGTATTAAATCTTCATCAGTTCAACTAGCTTCGCAACGAGGTCAAACTACCTGGACACAGAAAGAGAAGAATATACAGTACACAGCAGAACAATATAAATGTATATTGCTATATACAGGTGCATCTCAATAAATCTGAATTTGTGAAAAAGTTCATTTCTTTCAGTAATTCAACTCAAATTGTGAAAGTCATGTATTAAATAAATTTAATGCACACAGACTGAAGGCTCACATTTAACAAAAAACACACCAATTCACTATCTCAACAAATTAGAATACTTCATAAGACTAATTAAAAAATTTAATTGTTGGCCTTCTGGAAAGTATGTTAATTTACTGTACATGTACTCAATACTTGTTAGGGGCTCCTTTTGCTTTAATTACTGCCTCAATTCGGCGTGGCATGGAGGTGATCAGTTTGTGGCACTGCTGAGGTGGTATGGAAGCCCAGGTTTATTTTGACAGTTTCCTTCAGCTCATCTGCATTTTTTGCCTCGTTTCTCATTTGCCTCTTGAAAATACCACATAGATTCTCTATGGGATTCAGATCTGGTGAGTTTGCTGACCAGTCAAGCACACCAACACCATGGTCATTTAACCAACTTTTGGTGAAATCAGCATCTTCAGAAAGCTGGTTAGCAGAAGGAAGCATGAAGTGCTCCAAAATTTCTTGGTAAACGGGTATAGTGACTTTGGTTTTCAAAAAAAACAATGGACCAACACCAGCAGACATTGCACCCAAAATCATCATAGACTGTGGAAACTTAACACTGGACTTCAAGCAACTTGGGCTATGAGCTTCTCCACCCTTCCTCCAGACTCTAGGACCTTTTTTTCCAAATGAAATACAGAACTTGCTCTCATCTAAAAAGAGGACTTTGGTCCACTGGGCAACAGTCCAGTTCTTCTTATCCTTAGCGCAGGTAAGACGCCTCTGATGTTGTCTGTAGTTCAGCAAATTGCTTGACATATTTTCCACACTTTTTCCTTCCACTCAACTTTCTGTTAACATACTTGGATACAGCACTCTGTGAACAGCCAGCTTCTTTGGCAATGAATATTTGTGGCTTACCCTCCCTGTGAAGGGTGTCAATGATTGTCTTTTGGACAACTGTCAGATCAGCAGTCTTCCTCATGATTGTGTTGCCTAGTGAACCAAACTGAGAGACCATTTTGAAGGCTCAGGAAACCTTTGCAGGTGTTTTGAGTTGATTAGCTGATTGGCATGTCACCATATTCTAGATTGTTGAGATTGAATTTGTGGGTTTTTGTTAAATGTGAGCCAAGATCATCAAAAGAACTGGCAAAACAGATGCCCCCAATATG
Source organism: Carassius carassius (assembly GCF_963082965.1). NCBI lineage: Eukaryota > Metazoa > Chordata > Actinopteri > Cypriniformes > Cyprinidae > Carassius > Carassius carassius. The sequence continues at coordinate 13,223,877 of NC_081756.1, read as the reverse complement.
TATTTTATATTAACCCTGGCACAAATGCATACCACACTGTGCGTGGCGGACTGTACATTTCAATTTTGCATAGATAATCATTACATCTCTTACAGATCTCTTACAATTGAACTTTAAATGGTTCGGACAAACAATAGATGGAACAAATGACAGAATGACAGGTGAATCAAATGAACAAGCAAATGACAGACAGAACTACAGAACGACTGATACAAGACAGATATAAAGACAGACAAATACAGAGTGAAAGAACAAACTCTACATAGACAAACAGAAAGATAGAACAATACAAAGAATGAAAAAATGATAGAACAGACAATAAAAATAATGAACAAACAAACGATAGACAGACAGGATGACATAATAGACAGATGACATACTAATAGAATGAATGTGAAAGTGACGTGACATACAGCCAAGTATGGTGACCCACACTCAGAATTCGTGCTTTGCATTTAACCCATCCAAAGTGCACACACACACCGTGAACACACAATTATGCTGCGGCGCCCGAGGAGCAGTTGGGGGTTCGGTGCCTTGCTCAAGGGCACCCCAGTCGGTCACCTCACCTCACTCTAATCACTAGGCCATGACTTCCCCTGACAGTAGAATGATAGTTTTAAACAAAAGTATATAACGAACAGAAGAAAAAAGAATGAACAATATATAACGATAGGACAAAACAGATATAGACTATAAATGATAGACTGACAGATAGACAAAATGCTACAATACATATTTACAGAATGAACGAATGAACAAATGATAGAAAGGTAGTTAGATAGACCACGATCGATAGAACAACAGAAAAATAGGTAGAATGATAGATAGATGGATAAAAAGATCATTATGCGCATATATGTTATTTGGTTGTATCCTTAATCACCTTTACAGGGGCATTTATGGACACTTGACTTTTGAAAGCATAAGTGCTAAAATGATTTTAGTCACAGTGCTCTACAAAGCATGTGTATGTGTGTGCGTAACTGTGTCCTCTTTGATATACTAGCATGGCATGTCCAGGAAGGGCGTGGGTCTTGTTTCTGCCTCTGTGGCATTTGAGGTACGACTACGCTCTGTAGAGCCAAGTATGTGTGTGTTTGAAGTGCTTGCTCCGGCCTTGAATACAGTGTGAGATGTATGTATATCAGAATGGGGGATGACAAGCAGAACTGGTGCACTCTCTCTCCTGCTGGTGCCCACACACACACACACACACACACACACACACACACACACACACTCTCTCTCTCTACTGTTTTAAGCAGCTATAGCTCCCTGATTTCACAGACCTGTCCCAGGGCTCCCCCAACAACCAATCTCTTTGTAGTAATGGGTAAGATGAGTCATTGTACCGTGCAAAATACAAGAAATACAACAAACAGCAGCTTCTATAGAAGCTGTATACATCCCCTCAACCCGCTCCTTCGGTCTATTGCAAACCAGCATGCAGCCTACAATATCTGCTCTGGTATGATGCTGAATGAGCATGATCTTTGACTGTGACTTGTGCCTGTCATTCATGTATATGTTCTATTACTTTTAGCGGACATGTTAACATCTTAAAATATTTGTGCACTCATCTGTGTCAATAGATTGAAAGTGCAAGTTTATGTCCTTTTCACAAACATGTTCTAGGTATATACCGCACATATAAACAAAAACAGCATCGGTCTCTCTGCTTTGATTACACTGCTAGATATAGAGAAGCAGAAACTGTGTCATTTCTCTCTCTCTCGCTCTGTCTCTCTCTCCCTCAAATCTGATTTATTTTCATATATCTCACACAAATAAACCAGTAAAATACAGTTCTTCCATTGTTGCCCTCCTTTACAAAAGTAATCAGTATCAGATGTTAATACTACTATATAAGTACCATATTCATGTTTGACTGATTGATAAATAGAACATGAGCTAGAACAATAGAGCAATTCAAAGGCAGAAAAAAGAATGGATAATAGATAGAATGAATATCAGAACAATACTTAAAACCCAGGTCAGGACAATAGAAAGAAGATAGAACAAACAATACAATGCTAGAATGTCAGAACAGATAACAGAAAAATAGAATGATATAATGACAGAACAAATGATTTAAACAATAAAATGATATAACAAAGAATGGAACAAATGTTAGATATAACAACTGAAAGAACAATAGAACGAACAATATAATGACAGAATGAACAACATAATAATAGAACGAAGGACAGAACAAACAGTGGAATGATATTAATAGAACAAACAAAATGAACAATAGAACAATATATAATGATACAACAAACTAGATAGAGATAGATAGATAGATAGATAGATAGATAGATAGATAGATAGATAGATAGATAGATAGATAGATAGATAGATAGATAGATAGATAGATAGATAGATAGATAGATAGATAGATAGATAGATAGATAGATAGATAGATAGATAGATAGATAGATTGTCTCTGGTTGTCCTGAGTTTTTTTTTTCAGTGTCCTTAAATTGCAATAGATGTTGCTCTACCACATCACTGCTCAAGCCAATCTCTTTGTCCATTTCTCCTTCCTTCCTTCTTTCTATCCCTCTCCCCTTGTCCTCTCTCCCCTATTCAATGTTAGTGATGGCAGGGCTCTCTCTTCCGTAACATGGCTCAGGGTTTGGCCACCCCATTACAGAATCCAGTTTTCTACAGACAAGAATCTAATTTCAATTTTAGTGTGCATGTTTGTTTTCATGTGCATTTGAGTACGTATGGCAGTTTTTGTGTGCCCTAATGAACCGACGTGTGTTTTTTTTGTGCATGACTGTGGCACAAAATAATGCATGTCCATTGTGTATGCATGTGTATATATGCACATAAATTTAATGTCATTTCATTTGTTCTCAATGTCTTTCCCTTTGCAGAATCAATTCTTCCGGTGGAAGTGAGGATGAAGGGAAAGCAATGCGATTGGTGGGTGGAGCATGCTCACTCATTCAGACAAGAGGGATTGAAAATAGGAAGGAGGGTTGGACAAAAATAAGTAATATCTCTCTCACTCTCTTTCTCTGGCTCTGAAATGCAGTCCCATTATCCTAAGTGCAATAATAAATACAGCAATAATCCAGAATTAGTCATGCTCCTCTCTTACCAAACACAGAGAGAAGAGAGAGAGAGAGAGAGAGCAGAAAAAATGAAGGATAGAATAAAAGAGGAAGAGTGGAAGCACAAACAATGCCAGTGGGGGTCCCAAAAATAAAGAAACTGTTATGTTACATCAATAAAAAAAAGCCTTTAAGTTGTTCTGAGAATGTGTGTAGTTCTTTTTCCATCAGTGTCTAAAAATACTTGTGAACATATGCCAACAATTAAAAAATCATCTCAAATTTAAATTTTTGAGAGCAGTTTTAAATGTGGGTTCATGTTTGATTTAATACTTGATTTGAACGCTTGACTTATAATTGACTTGCTATTATCAAAAAATGCCTCAAAAGTGCTGACCAGTCTTTAAAAAAAAATTATAAAACCATGTTTACTTCTCAATTATGCCCATTTCACATGCAAAAAGAACATAATATTCAAGAAAAACTAAATAACTAAATTCAATATACAGTAATCCATTGTGCTCTGGATTGAGTAGATGAGAATTACACAACAAAGGCAAATTCATCAGTCCATGTGGAGCAAAATTGTCCAAGATGTCAAATTCTGTGTTTGTTATGACTTATTTTTGCTGTCCAATTAATTGCATATGGTTTGACATTTGAATATGCCATGCAATGCAGACAAAGAAGCCACAACTAAATTGTAAAAAAGGCAGGACTGGTAGTTTATTCATAACATTGTGGCTAGACATTCAACCTCTCTGAACTAAACTTTCTAACACAAAACTGCATCACCAGACCAAAGGAACCAGACCATTACTTGATTTTTACACCATCACACATAGGATAGTTTTATACTTTCAAAAACTTCAAACACTTCCATTCACAGATCACCGAAGCATATTGCAAAACAAAAAATGCCAAAGCATTCCTATAATGTCTGTCCATCAAAAACTTTAATTTAACTAAGTCAAATAAATTATAGTAAGTAAAAAAAAACTAAACAAAAAATTGCTATACTGTATATAGTAGCTAGGATGAGGTGCTATAAATGCTGATCAACAAACTGGTTGGCCAAACAGCTCCTTCATGTATAATTGCTCTTATTGTAGGTGAATTATTTGAAAACCTCACCAACCTATTTAGCATTTTAAAAATCTGAAACGGTCTGTCAGCCTGCTGGCTAACCACTGCAATAATGGCAGCCATAATAATTACTCTGCACTAATACATGGGAATAAACAGATGACTGGTGAATAAACACCACAATGACCAGCTCACCAGCAGATATCTGGGTCATAGTTGTAAATTAATATACCATTATGTTATTAAAATTGTTGAACTATATGTCTTCTGTGAAGAATCAACTGGTGCTAATCTGTACTAGGCAGATTAGGGTGTAGAGAAATCCAGGAAAGGTTAAGTCAAATGAATCTAAGCATTCTTAACAACTGAAAATTTAGGTTTAAGTGAATATTAATTGAAATTAATTTATTTACCAGTGTCTGTTTCACTGCAAACCCACACTCTGAGGTCTGTAACAATCCCAGACTGAGTGTTGGGAAAATGCAGCCCTGTGGTTTACCAGCTAATGCAGCATGAAGCTCTTATTTGTAAACACAGCAAGTGTATTTGATGCCCATAGGGAGCTAGTGTGGTTAGTATTAACATAAGTGTATTGATTGTAACATTATCACATTTAGTCCATTAGCCACCGCTGGAGCAGCTGGACTTGCCTGGTCTCACAAGGCATTAACCAGTGTGCATGAGTGCTCAAAAAGATTGGACTGTTGAGGTAAAGTCATCAGCCCTTGAGCATTTACATAGCAGGCACACACTCACAGGGCCATTGCTAATGAAGTGAATGATGGGAACGATTCTATAGAAACGCCCAAGAATTCCAGTAACATTAATGCAGGATCTAGTATAATTAATTGTATGCATTTTGTCACAATAAAAAAATTAAACATATAATGATTTATGTAATGCTAGAAGGCTGTTCTTTCTCAAAATAAAATAAAATAAAATAAAATAAAATAAAATAAAATAAAATAAAATAAAATAAAATAAAATAAAATAAATAAAAACACACACATAGAAAAAAGCCTGATACTCTGCTCTGCTGTTCATTCTGAAACTGAACAGACAAGAGTTTACGCGGAGAGCAAGCTGACAGGAAAGAAATGAAAATCTGCTCACCCTACAAAAAATGAAAGGAAGGAGAAGGGGGCCAGAAAGTATGTAAGGGTTTATCAAACAAGTCGTTTTAACATTAGCAGACAAGTTATGTTCCCACATAGGTCAGGAAAAATGGCAGGGCTTACTACTCTGCCAAAAGCTTGTTTATTTATTATGCATTCATCAAAAAAAAAAAAAGTGATGGAAAAAGACTTATGATTGATACTGGTAACACTTTACAGTAAAGTTCAATTTGTTAACATAGTAAACATATTTAGTTTTATTTATGTTTATTCAGCAAGGATGCATTAGCAACAGTAATTGTAAATTTTTTACTATTACAAAAAACTTTCTATTTATTAAAAGTTCCAGAAAAGAAATGCATAACATGCTCTCACAAAAATATTAAGCAGCACAACTTTCTTCAAAGTTGATAAAAATAAGAAATGTTCCTATATTTAATCCAAATAGAAAAACGTAGACAATACCAAGATATATAACGTAGCCTGCGTCATAATTCAACCAAAAAATACTGGGATATGATTTTTTGGATCATATCGCCCAGCTCTAGATGTTAATGGACAAATAAGCCACAATAAGAAATGAGATCTAATATAAAAAAGTGAAAAGTGAAAGTGAAAGTGACGTGACATTCAGCCAAGTATGGTGACCCATACTCAGAATTCGTGCTCTGCATTTAACCCATCCGAAGTGCACACACACAGAGCAGTGAACACACACACACACACACACTGTGAACACACAACCGGAGCAGTGGGCAGCCATTTATGCTGCGGCGCCCGGGGAGCAATTGGGGGTTCGATGCCTTGCTCGATGCCTTGCTCAAGGGCACCTCAGTCGTGGTATTGAGGGTGGAGAGAGCACTGTACATGCACTCCCCCCACCTACAATTCCTGCCGGCCCGAGACTCGAACTCACAACCTGTCGATTGCAAGTCCGACTCTCTAACCATTAGGCCACGACTTCCCCAAAAGATTAAAGTAACACCGGAGAACAGAAATTATTGAGGTTATCAGACTCAAACCTGACACCAGCATGAGCGCCGCAGCTCAGTCAGATCAGTCCAGAGCTCATATGCTACAAGCAATTTTACATTAAAGGTCTTTTAGTCTCAGAACCAGTAATTAAAACTTCAACTTAAGGCCAGATGGGACCGTAATCACTTAAGTGTCTCTCCTAGTATTCACTGGTGTTTTTCAGAACTTAAAAAAAATAAAAGGTGCGAATGTATGCGTTTAAGGTGGGTGAGAATAGCATTCCCTTGCATTCATCTAGACAGCAGAAGGCAAATGGTGCATGTGCGTGGTTCGTGAGTATTCTCTGCGGTACATCTGTGTGACTCAGGCGATGGGAGCAACAGAAGGCAGAGGCTGATGCTTCATGTCTCAGCACCCTCTCCTCAAGAGGATAATGAAGTTTTAAACTCACACTCAAGCAAGCAGGAACTAATGAGCAGTACAGACACACACAGCCCTCCTCAGCCTCAAACTTTACAATCATACCACTTCCCAAATCTCACCTGAACATCTGTAAATAAATGAGAAGGTCTTCTGATGCTCTGCGCCTTGGTTAAACTCATTTTGTTCAAAAATTTCTAAATAAAACATTGCAATTCATTATTTTAATAACATAATTTGTTATGCTGAATAAAATCAGGCATTTTCCATCACATCTATCTATGTATATTTTCTGAAGAAAATGTTAGATGCTTGCCCATGACTCTATGCTAAGGTGTTCTGCCAGGGCAGGCTTTGCTTTATAAGGTTGCTAGGGTGCTCTGGGTTGTTTCTAGGCCATGCTAGGGTTCTTTGAATGGTTGCTAGGAGGCTTAATGGGTCAAGCCAAAAAGTCCCCCAAATTTGATATTCTGGTTTGTAATATTGGATTAAATTATTAAATTACACTAATGTTGAAAAAGTTGGGGTCTGCAGCAAAAATGTTTTGGAAAAATCTCTTACACTCACAATGATGCTTTCATTTTATCAAAACACAGTAAAAACAGCAATATTATGGCAAATTATTATTAATAGTATTGACCTGGAAATTTGTAATTGTACAGTAGCATATATTTTAGTAATTCTATAGTAAAGAAAAATAATAAAAGTATATAAAAATATTTATATAATGTAGAATCACAATTAAAACTGCAGCAATCAGAGTAATGAAACTTCACATAGATAGGTCAATTCATAGGGGGGTAACAAATTGAGATCATGTGACCTGTTAAATACTACTCAGACTACTTTATCTTGGTGACCCCCCAAACATATGACATTTCAACTCCTTCAGTAAATTATTAATGGCTCACTATAAACATGCCATTTCTAAATTGTGAATGATCCATTCACGGTTTCGCACTATTATACCACAATGCTGCATCTGCAGCACTTCACTGGCAATGTAAATCCAAGCCTACATAACAAACAAAATTGACACATTTAATTTTTAATTAAAAGTGCACATTTAATTATTATATGGATAGCCTGAATAAACAAGCACTATTAAATGACAAAGCTATATTAATGGTGACTGGCAAACTGCCTATAATGGAAAATCCTGGAGGAAATGCTAGAGAGTTGCATCAGTCAGTGCTGTCGAAATACAGATAAGACAAGGTATGAGTTTATCCAGCAACTGAGTAAATGAACTTAGTAAGTAGGCTACAGATGGGCTGCCTGACAGTGATAATAATTTAAATGGCAAGGCAGAAGAAAAACGGAGGAAATGTAATTCAAATAAGTCCCATTTTGTCCCCGGGAAAACAATGGGAAGATATGAGACTGCCAAAAGCAAGCAATGAGAGAGAGAGAGAGAGAGAGAGAGAGAGAGAGAGAGAGAGAGAGAACCTACAGCAGCACATCCCAGAACAGGGAGAGATGAGCAACATCTTGATCAATAAACTTTAATTGCATTCGGTGGAAGGAATGGTCCACGTCACTAATTCATTACTAATGCCTTCCATCCTTTTCTTATCTTATCTCCATCACATGACCCCTGACCACCAATCAGGGCCCACAGTGTAAATGGATAATACAAGATAGGCAAGTGTTTTTCAGACTGTAATCATGAACAAACATAGAAGAGGCTCTGTTGTTACAAATTACATTTTTATAAAGGAGTACTGTTCAAATAAATGCAGCCTTGGTAATCATGAGAATTTTTACACATTTATTTGACTTTGTCACCCCGCCCCCCATTGAGATCATCGCAATTCATTATGGGATTGTGTATACATGTGACACAGTCTTCGATTTTGGCAGAGTTTTAGACCTTCTAGAGCAGTGCCTATGATAGCTCAAATGTTCACTGGTTGCTGAAAGATCTAGAAACGAGACACATGCTTAAAAAGTAATGCCAGAACAATATTCCTCAGAGGAGCTGAAGGACATTAAATAATATCACCTACAACCTTCCTTAGAAGACAAAAAGAGAGAGAGAGAGAGTGAAATAATGATAACAAACTAAACCAGAGAACCACTAAGGTGAGACAGGGCTAAATAAGGTTTTACAAGGGAAAAAGTCTCATGGAAGAAAGCCTCTCAATGTAGTCGAGTCTTTTTGTTTTTATAGTAAACAAAGAGAGAATAAAAGAAAGCAATGAACAATCTTCTCTTCCCCTTGAATCCTCACTATTAATACATGTGCAACTCTAATGGAGATAGATGTAGACCAGTAAAAGAGCAGGGGGGTAAAACAGAGAGAGACAGTGGGAAAAAGATACGGATGAAGGGGGGCTGGGTGGAAGGATGAAAGATGGATGGAGGGAATTAGTTGTTGAGGGAGTGAAAGAGAGAAATATTGCTTTGGAGGTGGAAAAACACAAGTCTCTCCATCTAACAACATACGACGATAAATAACAAAACAGCATGTGAAATAGATGTACTCTATATCAGGTGTGTCACTTGACCTGTGCCGAAGTGGCACAAGGGCATAGACAATCAGTTCACTTTGACTCTATTGCTAGTGGGTAATAAATAGACTAAAGTAGTCATAATAAATGACAACTTTATTAAAATTACATTAAAACAAAATTTTTATATAAACTATAAAAAAAAAGAAAAAAAAAAGTGAAGTGAAGTGACATACAGTCAAGTACGGTGACCCATACTCGGAATTCGTGCTCTGCATTTAACCCATCCAGAGTGCACACACAAAAGCAGTGAACACACACACATACCGTGAACTCACACACACTGTGAACACACACCCGGAGCAGCCCGGGGAGCAGTTGGGGGTTCAGTGCCTTTGGATTACGAGTCCAAATTTCTAACCATTAGGCCACGACTTCCCCTATATAAGTTAAAAACTATAAATATATTACAGACTTTGAATTACATTATAGTAATTTTACATTATATAAACTATATAGATGGATAATGTCAAATATATACATGTATGAAATCTTTTTACAATTTATTTGACTTTTTTTAACTATTTATGTAACTACACAATTTCATTTCTTTCATTTTCAGTGTCCCTCTTCTCAATGTAAAGACGTACAGTACAGGCTGCATAACTCACAAACCATATGAGTATTTTTACACTTCACTCCACCAAAATCTCCATATGGGTCTTGAAACAATTCAAACAGGTCTATGGATACAGGAACTAAAAAGTCCTTAATCTTAGAATAGTCAGTAATTGGAGTAACAGATGTAGGGAAAACTATTGAAATATGAGTAGAGCACGGGAAAATAAACGTCAACAATACTGGCCAGGCAATTTGATTTCTATGAGCTGAGTTAAAGTTACACAGTGGCCTAATTACTCAGAATGCCCAGGGCTCAGTTTTGGCCAAGTCCCCTTTACCTGGAACAGGTAACAAAGCTGGCACTCTGTAGCTACACACACACACACACACACACACACACACACACACACACACACACAAAGTGAGGGCTAATGGCCTGTTAATTGCAGTGTATGTGGATATTCCTTCACCTATTTCAAAGGTCTGATCCCCAAGGAATGCATGTAACTGATAAAATGTATAGCTTGAATGCAATGTAAATCACTTTGGATAAAAAATGTCTGCCAAATGTGTAAATGTATTCTTACAAATTAAGACGTTCAAAGTACATGTATTGAATGAAATAACGGAAAGCAATTTTGCCCATACAACCAATACTGTGAATTCAATCAAAGTTTCTACTTTAGCTTTTTGTTAAGATATTCAACTAATCACACAAAAATAACTCTCTAAGAACTAAGAATCTGAAGACCTGCATTTTAAATACTCTGATTTCAGTTTGCATTTAATCATTTAGCTGACACTTTTTCTCCAAAGTGACTTGCAAGTGAGGAATAATAAAACAAAAACTATTCATCAAAAGGAAATAATAACATTAAAAGTACTGCAATACAAAATTGGCCAGAAGGGTACAAGCTAGTGCAAAGATCCAACTACAAAGATATTAAGAAAGGGTTCAGTTTCATAAAGGAGTAAAGAACATAAATGGCTATGAATAGTTGTGAAATGAATGCTTGAGGAAAAGTAGTTTTTATGAATTTGAGAGCTGTTCTGGCTGAGTTGGGAACATTCTTTCATCAGTGCAAAACAACCCATGGATTCTTTTTCCAAAAGCATTGTAAGCCTAAGCAGCAAATTGAAGAAACCACTGCACCAAAAATGGTTTTGGGAAACATACCCTTGGACACTCGTCATTACCACTGTTTTCATAATGCAAAAAAAAAAAAAAAATCAGGTTAATATTTTTTGTCATCATCAAAATTAGAACTGATATGGCCCCTGGGCCTTCAATTTCTGTTTAATGACTCCACTATATCAAGGGAAGGAGAGGAGAGAGAGATCACTGTCATTTATATTAATTCCATTAGGATCACTCTAGTAACATCATGTCAAGAATACTGAAATGAATTACACTAGCCGGATGACAAAAACAGAGAGATGTCCCTCGCCTCAGTGACCCTGGAGCATCAAATCTCACATCTGTCCCCTGCTCAACCTTGAGGGCGATGAGTCAAGTTGGCGGTTCCATTGAAGAAATGTCCAGCAAGAGCTATGCTATCATGGCAACAGCTGAATGATTGACAGACAGGTGACAGACAGGATGCGAGTGTCCCATTCCAGGAAATCTCCACGTTCTTGAATACGCAATCCTCTTTATGAAACAGGACAGACTGCTTAGGTATCAGTGAGACTATGTGCATGTGTCCAATATGTGGGAAAATATGAGCCTGCAACTTCATCTTTCTCAGAAGTGTGTGAAGCTCTTCAGCATCTGCTTAACATCATGGGGATTTCAACCATGCTGACCTAAAGAGTGTTTCCAAAAATACACCAACACATTAACTTTCCAACACGAGGTAATAACATTTTTGACTTTGCTTACACCAAACAGAGAGGAGCTTACAAAGCCCTCCCCCTCCCCCACCTCGGAGCCTCAGACCACATCACTGTCATGCTAATGCCTGCATACAGACCACTCATTAAAGTCGCCAAACCAGTTTACAAACAGATTAAAGTGTGGCCAGAAGGATCATCAAAGTTTCTTCAAGACTGCTTCAACAAAACTGACTGGGACATGTTTAAGCAGGCTGCCAAATGCAATAACACCACTGACCTCCAGGAGTACTCAGAGACTGTCACTGCCTACATCAACAAGTGTATTGATGATGTAACGGTCACAAAAACCATCACTGTCCGGGCCAACCAGAAGCCATGGATGACAGGGGAGGTCTACAGACTCCTGAAGACACGGAACGCTGCCTTCAGAGCTGGAGATGAGGTGGGCCTGAGAACAGCTAGGGCCAACCTGTCCCGTGGCATCAGAGAGGCTAAGAGACAGCACTCCAGGAGGATAGCTCATCAATTCAGCGACAGCAGAGACACTAGGAACCTGTGGCATGGGATACAGACCATTACGGACTACAAGCCCCCACCACGGACCTGTGACAGCAACATCTCTCTACTGAACGAGCTGAACACCTTCTTTGCTCGCTTTGACCAACAAAACAGCACCACTGCACAGAAGACTCCACCTCCTCCCGGCGACCAGGTGATGACGCTGACCTCAGACAGCGTGAGGAGATCCTTCAGCAGGATCAATGCGCGCAAAGCTCCGCGTCCTGACAACATCCCTGGGCGTGTACTGAAAGGCTGTGCAGCAGAACTCACTGATGTCTTCACAGACATTTTCAATGTGACTTTCAATGATGCCATCGCCACTACCCTCCACTCAGCACTCACACATCAGGACAAAAAGGACTCATATGTCAGAATGCTGTTCATAGACTTCAGTTCAGCATTCAACACAATCATCCCTCAACAGCTCATTTACAAACTGATTCAGCTGGGGCTCAACACTTCGCTGTGCAACTGGCTGTTGGACTTTCTGACTGGAAGACCTCAGGCAGTACGGGTCGGCAGCAACACATCAAGCACCATCATACTGAACACTGGGGCCCCCCAAGGATGTGTGCTGAGCCCCCTCCTCTTCACTCTGCTGACCCATGACTGCACACCTTCACACAACTCCAACCTCTTTATTAAGTTTGCTGATGACACGACTGTGGTGGGTCTCATTAGCAAAAAAGATGAGACAAACTACAGGAGTGAGGTGAGCCGCCTGGCCAAGTGGTGCAGTGACAACAATCTCTCTCTGAACGATGAGAAGACAAAAGAGATTGTTGTAGACTTCAGGAGAGCACACACTCAGCACGTTCCTCTTACCATCAACGGTGTGACTGTGGAGAGAGTGAGCAGCACCAAGTTCCTGGGTGTGCACATCACAGAGGACCTCTCCTGGACTGAAAACACCGCAGCACTGGCCAAGAAATCACAACAGTGTCTCTACTTCCTCCACAAACTGAGGAGAACCAGAGCCCCGGCCCCCATCATGTACACCTTCTACAGAGGCACCATCGAGAGCATCCTGACGGGCTGCATCACTGTGTGGTATGGCGCCTGCAACGCGTCTTGCCGAAAGACTCTGCAACGCATAATGAGAGCAGCTGAGAAGATCATTGGTGTCTCTCTCCCCTCCCTCCAGGACATTTATGGAACCCATCTCACCCGCAAAGCCCTCTGCATCACAGGTGATCCCACTCACCCATCACACAGCTTCTTCAGTCTGCTGCCATCAGGGAGGAGACTGCGGAGTCTCCAGGCCAGGACCAGCAGACTGAAGGACAGCTTCATCCACCAGGCTGTCAGGAAGCTGAAGTCCCTCCCGAACTTGCCCCCCCTCCCCTCTTCTGCCCCAGGCACCACTGAACTATGACCCCCCCCCCCACACACTAATTATATGATGGCATGCACTAGTCACTTTGTGCAGCATTGGTCTGCTCACTACCTCATTCAGCATGGAACTGACGTCATTCCACTACCTCATCAGTCAGTTAAATAAAATATATCTGCTCTTGAGCCCTTTGTCACTTGTCACTTTAATCAGACTTAATAAGGTATTTTTAATAAGGGATTTTTTTGCACTAAAAATCTTTTATCTGCACTGTTGTTCACTTCATTGATTTGCACTATATCTGTCATTTGCCTTGCGCTGCTTTATTTAACTTTATTTTTTATTTTATTATATGCCTTTTTTTTTACATTCCCTTATTGTATAGTTGTATCTACATTTTATATTTGATCTAGATTTTTAGGCTTTAATGTTAATTTTATCTGTATGCACCGGGGTCTGAGAGTAAGGCAATTTCGATTCTCTGTATATATGTACTGTACATGTGGAAATTGACAATAAAGCAGACTCGACTTGATCATTCTTTCATTCATTCATCCATCAACCACAACCAAAATGCCCTTTAGCCACTGCACAGCCTTAAATTTTTAAACACTAAATAGCATATACAAGTAATAACAGACAAATTAATTTGCACTAAATAAATTTGTCATTATATAATGAATGTTCAGTCAATCTCACAAACAATTATCCTCAAACATGCACGTCTTGACATGAGATCACAGGTTGGCTGGAGTGTGTGTCAGCTGAGATGAGAAAGTGTGAGGAGATTCTGCCATATAGAGGGTATGGAATGTCAAAATGAACCCGGTAAAACAGCAAACCGTGACCAAACCACATTTCTAAAGGGGATAAAAAATGTCTTGATTCATTTAAAATGTTAAAGCAAGATAATTATGGTTAGGGTCAGTCTAGTTATTGCAATTAATTTATATTATGATATGAACAACAGTGTGTTCCAAACGTCCATTAGTGAACACACTTCCATATTTGCCCATCTTTAATTTAATATTATAAAAAAAATCACAAATTAATGATATTAGTGGAGTAATTTGAATGAAAGTTTGAATGTCTTGGTATTTGGTACATCTCCCTTTTGCCTGAAAGACAGCAGCACTCAAGCTAGCATGGACTCCACAAGTTTGTGTAAATCCTGAAAGTCCATGTTATCCCAGCTTTTATCCAGACTTAACATGGTAAACACCACAAACTACCTCTGAGTAGTGATGCAGAATTTGGGCAGAATCTTCTTTCTTCTGCATTTTATATCACCGTTTATCTTGGTTTTCACTTTTTCTAAATCCTAAAAGTATTTTTTCAAGTCTAAATGGAAAAGAAAAGAAAAAGATTTTCAATGTGGACTTTTTGGACTCCACTGTGTATATATCTATGTTCTTATACAAAATAATTTTATGTGAGACTGAGCAGAGATACTGTATGACATATAGAACAGTTACAGTTCAAGCTAACACTGCGAGTCAAACAGCATCCTCTGTTGGACCAATATTGAATTGCAAAAATAGTAACCAATCTGAGACTTTTTGTAGGATTATCCTTCCTTTTTAATTCTAAATATAATTTTGTATGTTTTCTCCCACTAATACAAATCATGAGGCAAAAATGCACTTTGTTTTTAGGGGTGATACCTGGAGTTTGGCATATTTAAAAGCTCATATCGTGTTTAATCAAAAACATAAGTTTGCCCAGCAGAGTATGTGTTGAGTCTAAGACACACAATAATAGATTTGTTAGTACAAAATTATACATGATATAATGGAGTAATACATTTATCATGACATGGTCTTTAGAGAATAGATAACGTTTTTGAGATCTGAGATGACAAACATTTTTAGATATCAAGTATAAACAGTACAAATCCTCATATATGTAATGTTTTATTTCATGCTATGACCAGCATCATCTACATAATTACACACAAAAAAAACAAGAGGGAAAACAATGATAGAATGATCATAGAGAAATGATATGAAATATATATATATATATATATATATATATATATATATATATATATATATATATATATATATATATATATATATATATATATATATATATATATATATATTACCATTTAAATATGCAACGTTCCAATTCCATTCAGGGAATTTGATTTGATGACCAGATTAATTCAAGAGGTAAAATATGTTGTTTACATTCATATTCATTTTTTTAGGGACTATGCCGTCAGATAAAAGAAACTGGAACCACATCATTAAAAAGGTGGGAAGGAAAACTAATGTGTTTTGGTTTCCTTCAATTATTTCACCTGAAATGCTTCCAGAACATGACCTGAGGCAGGTACATAATTTTTTTCCCCACAATGAAATCATTGTATAAAAACACTCTTGGTGATTATCACAGGCAGGGCAGGGCATCTCATTCACATAGATGATTATGAAATCTTGCATAGTACCACTGTTCATTTGATATCTAGCATTGTGCTAAATGAGAGTTTATAACATATGCAGAATTTTTTTTTAAATAGCATTACAAATATTGATTCAAACATTTTAAAATTTTTAAACCCACTAAATAGGCCTTTTAAGATATACGGTGTCAAAACCTCAAAATATTTTTTTGATTCATTTAATCCAAGCAATCTGTCTTTTAAACGCTCTTTGGTGTCTTTTCCTTGGCATTCAGCAGACCTTGTGTATAGTAGCCAACCTGTATCATGTGCAACCTTACACAAATTATTTTCAGTAGCACATCTCACATATTGGAATCAGAAAGCCACTAGAAAAGCCTATTTCTCACCATTTTCACCATCATTCAAAGGCAACGCTGTTACTGATTACTCTGTATATGCTCAGCAGCCATGTCATCAGCACAAACGAATAGTCTGTCAACTCCAACGGGGCACTTTATGCTGAACACACATGAACTGTAAGTAGCAAGAGTGTAAGAGTGAAGTCTAAATCACAGTCAACACCTTTGGCATAATCACCTAGGTCCTCTGGGTTAAGGTCAAGAACACCTTCACTGGCCCCACCTGATAGCAGCAGGTATTCATTGGCAACCGGCAGTCACTGGTCTACCTTCTGCACCAGGCCTGTGAAGATGAAGAATATTCATATTAAAAAGAGGTAATATCACCAGACTTTTAAAAGACAAATAGAAGGGTGGGTAGACATTGAATGGGAAGGAGTGAGATGAAAGGGCAATGTTATCATACTTCTAAACAAATTAAAGGGATAGTAAACAAAACAAAAAAAAACAAAAAAAAAATCATCCTTTATTATGTTGTTTGGCATGTAGTTCAAAACCTCTGAGTTTCTTCTGTTGAAGACAAAAGATATTTTGAAGAATGCTGGTAAATAACAGTTACTGGTACCCACCAACTTTCACTGACATTTTGAAAAGAAGAGTAGAAACATTCAAATGTGCAGCCCAATGGCACGCAACTGATTATGATGCAAGTTTCAATTTAAAGAAAATTCCTGCCATTTAGACACATTTCATACTTTTAAATATGTAAGAATATAAGGCTGTAGAACAAACATGGCAGATAACTTATGCAGAAATTAATAGTCTCTCAATTCTCAGCAATTCAAGCCATTGCTCTCATTTTCAGATGTAACCCAGCTTTTTAAATTCTGTTAAATTCTTCTATCACAAGCAGCAACAAATTTACTAAATCCCAGTTTGTTTATACAAATGTATTTGTTATGTTCATTAGTCCATAAGGCAGAAGCCAACAGCACCAGGTGCATTTCACTCATCACTTCTTCATACGTTCAACATTGACCACTTGAAAACAAAAACAAAATAATAATGCCTTTAATGTGAAACATCACTCTCCAAGACAGATGCCAAAGAGAAGCTTTTTAGCATAGATGAGTACTAGTCATATATCAGAACCCAGCATGCACTGCTGTCAAAGCATGAGTTACACAGAGGCCTAAGAGTTTAAACTCATTCACCTCTACAGGACATTTGTGATGTTTCCAAGTTAAATAACTGGAACATTACAGATTTAAATAACACAAGACGCACAGTTATAATGATGCAATGTAATCTGTCTAATCACACATCCATGATTATTAATGCGTGTATACTGTATGACGGATGAACAACCTTGAATTCCACTGACTTTCATTGTATTCTATGCCAGCTGGAACAAAGTGACATGTTTGGAATGACATGAGGGTGAGTAAATGAAGAGCTATCCCTTTAAGACTGACTTTTTTTAAATTCCTTAATTTAAATGGGTCATATGGTGCATTTTTCATGTTTTCCATTTTCTTTATTGTGGTATGTAGCCATTTGTGCATGTATAAGATCTGCAATGTTTTGTGGGCTCAAGGTCACCCACAAAAGGATCTAAAAGAGAAGGATGATCCAGACCTGCCTAAAAAGCCTCAGTACTTTCACATACGTACATTTCTCAATCAGTATGTTACTTGCTATTGGTTGTTCAAATGCAAAGTTTGGAGAAGTGAGTAATGCATATTGTTTGTCGTTCTTACGATCACAATTGCAGAGAAGGATGTGTGTTTACAAACAGTTTCCTCTGTTCTCCGCTTTAACTGGTGGCAAAAAGACGGAAAACATAGATGCACTACGTGTTCTGTTTCACACTGGACGCTCAACGAGAGCTGAAGCAGCATGAGCCCATTGCACTTTCATGCTGGTGGCATCACTTTTGCAAAGTCACGCTTGCAAAGTTGGTTCCAATTAATCGGCTTGGTCATCTGCATATTCAGATTTATCTGACTCAGGCTCAAACTGATATGGTAAAACCAACAACATATTAAACAGTCTTTATACTGTAATTGCTTGGGAAGCTGAATTTGGGTATGGGGGCATTAAATTTCCATTAAAATAGAAAGAAAGACTGGGCACAGAGGAGCTACAATAATGTACAGTATGTGAAATATATAATAGATATATATAGTTTTTTTAATAAAGCATACTTACATATTCTATTACACCTAATACACAAGATAATTATCTTTAAAAATAGCATCATATGACCCCTTTAACAAAATGTTCCCTAATAAATAGTAAATGAGTGACATTTTAATTTGTTCTGATGAAAGAATAAATTTTTTTAAAAAGATAGCAAAAACCAACACAACTACAAGAAAAGACCAATACACATCTTCACAATTTAAAAATGTTTATGGTGTTTATTGCGGTGATCCTGTGACCTTCTCCCCAGGACAACAAAGCTGAATGTTTTTTTTTGTTCTACAATAACAATGATCTCTTTTGCCATTTACATTTTTAACACTGTTCCAATTTAATTAGCTCCTCTGGGAGAAATAGGTTTGCAGGATTGTAATGAGTCTAGAGGCTGGCATGCAGACGGTATGTAAATGTCTGCAGGTCATGGAGGCGTGAAAATAGAAATCATGATGATTTCTAAAGGAAGCAAACATCGATGGCAATTTAAATCAAGGCATGTATCTATTCAGGACTTCTGAAATGAATTAACATTGAAATCCTGATGGACAGGCAAGGGTCAACAAAACTAAATCATAAGTTTTTCATTCATACATAAGGCAGAATTTTCAAAATGAATTGCAAATGAAAAGCTTTCTACACATCACTCTCAGTAGGTGAGTGATGTGTATTGATGTCTGCATATTTTTGAGAGCAAGAGATAGAAACAGCAAGCAACAATAATAAGTAGGCTTTCGACTGAACATCAAGGGGTTAAAGATGACCGGAAAAAAAAGGGAAATGTAAGCAACAGGAGAGGTGGGGGGGGGGTGGGGGGTCAAAACAAAACACTGTCATGTAACAGACAAAAAGAAACACAAAAGTTACACTGGCAGGATGGCATAAAAAAATTATAATTCAACCTTGTCAGTAAACAAAGGTCCAAAATTAAATCCATGTAATGGATTATTTGAAGCAGCTTCAGTGATGTTTTTAGAGAACAATACAATTGTGCAAATCTGTCTCTCCCTCACTTATGTCATGCAAAAAGGATGACATTTATTGTGTTTACACTGTGGCAGGGGAGAGCAAGAAATGGGTGTTGGGTGAGATCTGGTGTGATGTACTGAGAAAAAACAAGGGGAACTAGAGACATCTGCTGGACAAACAGCTTCACTTGACCCAAGCTCGGAATCAGAGGCCTGGACATATAATACTTATCCGTACTAGCAGAAATAGCATATTTGGTTTTTCACATCTGTTTTAGGAAATTCACAATTGCCATGTAGAGCTTTCTTCATTCTTAACATGCTTTTTACTGAATGTGAATAAGAATAATGTAGATATTTGCATTTTGTATATATTATATTTTTCCATATACAGATAAAAAAACGTTACTTTGACATACGCGTGTGTGTGTGTGTGTGTGTGTGTGTGTGTATGAGAGAGAGAGAGAGAGAGAGAGAGAGAGAGAGAGAGAGAGAGAGAGAGAGAGAAAATACACAGCAATTCGGAATTTTTGACCCTTGTTCTTAAAAGACTTAAAAGACAATCTTCATTATGAAGTTGACCATGCCTAAATGTATAACAATGGGATTTTATTGTTCTGACTTTACTCAAACAACTACAGCAGTAACATAAGGATGTTTGGAGGACAGCATTAACAAAAATGTTCTACATTTTATTAATGCATGTATGTACACTGTGATATGCTCACCAAGCATATTAAAGATGAAGTCTTTGGCTGTGTGCACCTCGGGCGCGGTCTGGTCTCCGAACTCACCCTGTTTCGGTTGCACGCTATGGTTGCACGAGCTCCTGCACCTGAGCCGACAGATGCTCCAGCGTCGTGCCCGAGGGGAAGTCCACCTCGGACACCCGCTTCGCTTCACCGTCGCCGCCGGTGCACTCTGCCTCGGGTTGTTTGTTGTGATTTCTTTTCAGGATTTCAGCTCGCGTCATTTCCAACAGGTCCCCCCTGCGCGCACCTTCCCAGTGGAAATCATGGAGCTCCACCGAGAATCCTGGGATTAGTAGTACTTTTAACGGGACACAAACCTAACCAGGCCATCAGCTTTAGGTGCGACACAGAAAAGTACATGTGCACTGATTTATGTCTCACACAATCGACATCAACACTGTTAAATATTTAAGTTCTGCTATTTTATTTTATTCTATTCTATTCTATCTATATATTTTATAATAATAATTTAGTTTAATTTTGAAACCGGGACAGAAATGATCATTGGTAAAAAGTGGACACCCGTTCCTGAAAGGCAGCTATATATTTACACACACATACATTAATTTTTTAATAGGTGAACATAATTCTGAAATTATATATAGATTAACCCATTTGAAAAATGAATTTATACAATTTTCTTTACATTTGTAACAAACATTTGTTCTTCTGCACTTTCTATTAATCAAATAAAAATTCAGTTTCCACACAAATGAAGCAGCCAAATTGTTTTTAACATTGATAACAAAACAAATCAGCATTAGAATGATTTCTGAAGAACCATATGACACTGAGGACTGAAAATTAAATGTTTCCATCACAGAAATATATTTTAAAATACCCTGAGATAGAAAACAGTTTTAAATTGTATATATATATATATATATATATATATATTATATACATATTAGTATATAATACTGTTTGTTATAGTCTTGGCGAGAATATGAGCTGAATTGGAATCTTCAGAGAGCAAGATAAAGGTGAGGAGAAACTCCCTGGAAAGACATTTTTATAAACATTATTTTTCAGAAAACTGAATGTAGATTTGTTTTTACTTCTGTTAAAAGATAAAGGATTTTAACACAATGCAAGTATAAAGACAATATGAGATTGCAATTATTTGACTGAGTAAACTATAACTTTGGCGTTTTAGGTGGTCCGCATCTTTTGCTTTGGTGATCTGGTCTGCAACCTGAAACAGTCTGCAAACTGCAACTCTTTGAGGACACAAGCTTTTAAAAGACAGACATCATGGACTCCAGTCAAGTACTCCCCTGACAGCTTTTAAACTCCTCCTCTCCTCGGCTCTAATACTTTATTCCAGGATGAGAAGAGTGATCAAAAGATTTTCAAAACCCTCGCCAGCTCTCCCCATCCCATTCCGACCCCCTCTGCTGTGGTGTCACCTTGAAATCCCTCCACTTTGAAGCAGCATCTGAGAGGCTGACAGTGCAGATAAATGATGCCATAGAAGAAACAGAGGAGGCCAAAAACAGCAAAGTGCTTTTAATTCTTCACTTCTGCAATATCATTCTCTCTGCACCATCCCCAAAAGCTCTACACCTACTAATTAACGACTGAACTCTGTAATCTAATGCACATGTAATTATATCTTCATTTATAATACAAAACTCTTCTGTATTCAATTCTTTAATTAAGCTTTTGTACTGACACAATCCACTTGCCTCTCCCACAAAACTGCAGCGGCCATGTTTATGGCCCAAAAAAGGCTGGACAGGATTTTGAATGAGATTTTAACATTGAAGAATGTTTAGTGACAGCTTTTGAAGCAGCACATCACAAAGAATGATGATCTTTTTGGTGCAGAGATTGAAAAGAGAATGACATTATGTTGAAATTGTTTTAGTAATCTTCTGTGGGATGTGCTGCTATGATTGGCACCTCAAAAAAGAGAAGGGAAAGAGAGAGTTTGAGCAATATCAGTGTGTGGGCATTTCATTCAAAAAAAAAAAAAAAAAATCCTAACCTCCTATACCTTCAGAGAATGCCACTTTCGACAACCGGGGTCGCACTAAACCAGACTGGGAAAAGAACTTGCATTGAGGGTAAATGCAAAATGTCAGTTGGTGTTCAGGGGAGGAAGTTAAACCACATGTATACCGACAAAGAAAGACGTAATCTCCCATGAGTCACAATTAACAATACTGCCACTGACTGCTTCTTGCCCAATTGAAGCAAAACCAAGCTAAAAGTTGCTTGCCCACAGTGCTGCCCCTTAGATGCTGGTTCAAACACAGAAAGATCATTCAAGCGCGATGAGAATTTAACGACCGAATGACCGCAGGGCCACTGCAATGTATTGGTTGCTTTAAACATAGATTTTTACTGGCTGCATCTATCCAGACAGAGCCAGGGAGGAGACACTTAACACAGCCTCATGAAGCAGACACCGATACGCCTTTATGGATTTTAACGAGGAGACTCTGATCTGACTTCAGTAATGAGCGACTGTTGGAATTCCCAGTGCTACTGAAATGTCAGGCAGGAGGAAGAGGAAACAAGAAACTTTTCAAAACAGGCTTCAGTTTGGTGCCATACAGACACCAAAATCATACCTAATTATACATACATAACCGAAAATACCTTTATATTGAACAGTCCTTCCAATATTAATGTCTTTCTTTCTACAAGCACTGAGAATTTTCTTATTCTTCCATCAGCATAGTGAAGATAGTACTGAACTGGTTTGATTGCCTTGGCCTGATCTGCACGGCTCTGCTAATAGCCCAAGTTAATGAGGGTTTTACGCGTGGTGTGATCACTTTATTGGGGCGTGCTGCAGCGTCAACAGAAGCCTCGCGCCTCAATAGAGTTGGCTTATGAAGCTGCCCTTGCAAATTGACCTGAGGATTTATAAAGCAATTTTCAAAGGCCCCCAATCCAGCTATGTGCCGACAGACACAGGCCCTGAAATTAGAACCTCATTGGATTTCACTTTTCATTTGAATAAAGATACGTTTGGACACTAGAAAGTGCTGAAAGTGAGTTTGCCGATAATGGAATGCTTTTGCACTGTCATACTTACAGGATAAAAGCCTGAAAGCTATTTAGATCGTTGACCTGGGAGAGTCATTCAGAGAGATTTTTCTTCCAACATCAGAAGGTCAAACTAGCAATCAACTTCGCAGACAGCTTTATTTTTTCAAACAAAGAAAAATTATGTACATACACTTTCAAAACATGAACAAACCCAGAGTTTGACTCATTCACTCTCAATAATAAGCCATAAAGGAAATCTTCTTAAAAGCTTTTTTTTTTCTTATGCTGACAAAATAAAGATGACTGTGACAGTGTGGAGAAAAAAAATAACTATGTTTGATCCCAAAGCCTTATCACCACTTTCCAGACATGACTGAAAAGGGGTTAGATAAGATGTGAAATTCTCCACCCCTCTCTTCTTCATCCACCCTGTAGCTCTTCTTTTCTTGTTTAAATGCAAAATGGAACGAACTCTGAGAATGTTGAAATCACAGGGTCAAGGTCAGCCAAATGGGGTCAAAGTTCAAAGAGCCATCGCAGCCCAGCCAACGATGAGCAATGAGCCTCCAATTGGTGCCAGCTTGCTGAAGCTGGGGTCATTGGTTAAGGCCTGGTGGTAGAGAGGACCGCAAAAGCAGCCCATGCCAGCGAGGAGGACTGCACCTGCCTGAATGAAAAAAGAAGTGTGTAAATTTATGATTGCAACTGATTTGTTCTTTATCAAAGTCATTCAGTTCTCAATATAAACTCTACTTAAACTTTGGTGCTTTATTCAGTTAATTCCATACCAACAGACAATCTGTTTCCACTGAGGTCATAGAGTAAAATAGATCATAATGTGTATCATTCTTCTACTACTCTATTCATTCACTTGGTATGTTATTCAACCTGACAATGATTAAAAGAATAATGGGTTTGTTGTGTGAATTTAAACATAGAAATTGATAAAACAGGATAGATTGATAATACATGCAGACATGGTAAAAAATTTAATAGGGTGATTCTGAAGTAGAGCTCTGATGGACACTTTACTATCCCACGAGGCCATGGGAGAGGATTTGTGAATGGCAGTGAAGTGCCTCAACTGATGCTGGCGGGTGATATAATATTATATATTATATTCCGCAACATAGTACGGAATATAGTAATATATAAATATATAGTCAAATATTCATTCATACCATATAGAACATTTTTTAGCAGTCGTGGAGTAATTACTTACTTAAAAGAAGTACCTACTCAAGAGAATATGCAATTTCAAATGCAACAATGGTCCAGATACCTTAACTAAACCATTACAGGTGGTGAAAGCATATTTCTCTTCTGAAGGCCATTTTAAAGAATCCAAGTGTAATTAAATTATGTTTTTGTTTCACAGAAAATGTAACAGCATACAGGTTTGCAGTGACATTTTCACAATGCCATTATAATTCATTATCACAGACAGATTACAGTTTAACAATGCACAAAGTGCAGGGAACTTGTATCACCCAGATCCCTAAAGGGATTTATTTTATCATGAGAGGCTGACAGCACATTATCCTGCTTTTTACAAGGCTTCTTAGCAAATAAATGATTAAATAGACATCTAAAAATACAATTATCTACTATTTAATAATGCGAGAGATGACAGACCACAGAGGGCCAGAAAACAGAGAGACATTAAACACTGCTATTAGAAAATCGGTTTTGCCTGGGAGGGATAACTGCTAATTTATACAATTTAGAATAATTAGACAATATTACATCACAGAATACTGCCACTGACCAATCGTAATAAAATACAGCAAACAGCCATATATTTGACAGGTGTATAGTAGACATAAGGGTTATAATGTAACAAATTAATTCAGATAAATTTGGGAATCTTTGAGATATTTAGGCTAGGTCACAGGATTTACCTGAAACCAGCCTAAGTTTTAACAATATCAGTAATCATTGTAGTTGTCAAATTTCAGATTCAGATTTCAGCTGAAAATGTTTATATTAATGTAAGAACGATGATAAGAGGTCGGCTTACCACAGCAGGTTTTCTACAGCGAGCGGCTCCTAACAACGCCAGACTGTGGTAGATGTGATACTTGTTTGCCATATCATACAACTGAAGAGACAAAAAGAAAAGAAAAAATAGAACATGGGCTAAAAGTGTTGCACCTTATCCTAAATAATAATAAATAACTATGAATAATGCATGACATTCGGAAGGTTTCCTCAGTTTTTAATGTCAATGATGTAAGTTACATAGTTAAAAACTTGGTCTATTCCAGCCCCATACTATGGAGGTCTATTTCCACCACACAAAAAAAAAAATGCTTTGGTAAATAATAATTAAGAAGTTGAAATTTTGAGATAGGTCACCATAATTACGAGATTAAAAAAAAAGTTATTATCATGACATGAAAAGTCAAATTGCATAAACATCGAAATTCTGATACTAAGTCATAACTGAGATAAAGGGGTTAAATTATGACTAAGACATGGAATGTAAAAATGTTCGTCATAATTATGACAAATACTTTTTCAGAGTTTTGACTTTTCATGTCAGAATTATTCATTATCAAAGCATTTCTCTACTGTATTTCGGTTTAAACGGACTCCCATACAAAGGTCCCTGTGTAGCCTACAAAACAAACCAGTTTTAATAATTTCGTCAAGACTGTGACAAAGCACTAAAGCAGCATAACATAAATAACGTTAGCCAAATGCTCACCTCTCTCTGGTAATCACTCGCTTCGCTGTGTCTGAATCCTGCACAGAAGAGAGAAAGACACGAAAAAGTTGCAGAAAAGCTTTATAAAACTTTCAGAAAATGCTCACTGGCGTGCGCTCGGTCACGTTCGATCTGTCCAATGCCCCAGTAGTGTTCTTTAGAGTAACACAGCAATCGCTTGACGAAACTCCAAATAAAATAAAACACAATCGATCAGAAAGGAGACCTACCGTGAGCACCATATGCACCTGCTGCGATAGCAAGTGCTCCAGAAATCCCTGCTAACCTCTGGACCAGTGAAGCAGCGTTCATGACTTCTGAAATAACCACGAAACAACTGTAAAAACATGCAGGAAACTGATGTCATTGCGGATCTAACAGGAAGAATGATGCTATCCACTCGCAACTACGAGCGCTGAGCCAAGATGGCGTCCATAGGTACAGTTTCACGTCACGTGAGAGTTGCGATAAAGCTCTTTGGTGAGGTAACAATGAACTAGTTAAGATCAAACAAATTATGCAAAATGGTAAATACAACAATTAAAATATAAATAGTTATTTGTTTAAAATAGTACACTTTACGGAAATATGTGCTTTTTCATTCAAGGTCACAGAAACACTTTGGCCTTAATAACAATATATAAATATAGTTTAATAATTTTCTCTCTTACATATGCAACCCCATATACCCCATGTTCTGTTGAAACCCCGGCATGAAACCTCCGTGATGGCTCATTCACTCTTTGAATTACTAATAATCTATTATTAGTACTATTTTTTTAAATCTAATTCTTGTGTTTTATAGGTTCGTGCACATATCTGTATATTCAACTCACAACGCAGACTGGTAATGCAAATTCTAATTCTAATGGATTCTATAAAACAAATTATACTTTTGCATGAATATGCACAGAATTGTTAGAATATGTGATTTTTTTTACATTTATTTGTTCATCTGTTGGGGGAATAAAGCCATTTTGGAGCTTGTTTAGATTTCTCTCAGTGTACCGAGAGAGGCACGCAGGCTATAATGCCCGGTGAGGGGCGCTGTTTTACTTTGATTGTTGCTAAAATGCAGTCCTTCAAATCTCTGTAAAACTTCTGTGGGTGTACAAAACAAACCCTTAATACAAATAAAAATTACATTAAAAAAAATCCTGTCCTTGATTAAATACAAGGTTTTGGTCCAAATTTGTAATGTACCAGAATAATTAATCTGTTAAAAAACAACCAAAATGTTTTAGTCCCTATATTTGCATTTGTGCAACAGCTGATGTACAGTAGTATGTAAACATTCTAACTGCAGTCAATTAAACCATTTTCATGCCTTCTGTACTCTCCATAGCCTACTCCATGTACACAAGTGTACAGGAGTTCATTATAAAGGTTAGATTTAGGTTTGAAAATATTTATATTATACAGTAAATGTTTTTTGTTTGTTTTGTTTCTTAGAATTTTCCATTGACGATTGTGTGTTTATGTTTATACTCACACAAATCATTTAGAATTTTTTACAGTATGTTTTGTAAGTCGTTTTCCATATTCGGCTGGTCCCTGTGATGCAGGTGAGTTCAGATTTTATTGTAGGGAGATTTGGTCCCCAAAATGTAGGCACAGCCTGACCCACTTATAGATGAGCCTCTTTGGCAGTACTAGTGTATAAGGTGATGTTTGTGTGCTTGTGTCTGCATTATCTGTGTGCTAGATGGCATACTCTTGTTTAGCAAATTCTGTACTGTCAAGTAGAGTTCCCTTAATAGGCTGCATAATGTTCTTTATGTGTGTGCGTGTGTAGGAATGATGCAGTCAGGCAGATGCTGAGAGATGTACAGTATGCGTTTCAGAGTACATTAAGAGACTACATCTGACAGTCTGTTCCAGCAAAATGGCTTTATTTTATTCTTTATTTACTACTACTATTTAGCCCCTAACAGAAGACAAAATGACAAGCAGAACAGCACAACCATGAAACATAATAGTATTAACACATGTACTTGATGCACCGTGGGTGTCTCTGTCAAGGCTTTCTAACCCAAACACTAGTTTTCATTGAAGCAATTCCTCCTGGAGCCTGTCCACGTCTTTGCTAGGTTTCATCAGAATCCTCATGTGACAAGGTCATTTCTGTTTGTTAAAAACAGATGCTCACAAAAAAGACCGAAAAATTACAAACTTCAGAATGATTCATCAAGCCACAAAACATCCAGTATTCCAAATCAGTTTTTTTATATACTTCTCTTCTAATTAAAAGGCAACAAGCTTTGATAACATTAATTAAAAAGATAGCTCACCCAAAAATGAAAATGGTCATCATTTACTTAACCTCGTGGAACACAAAAAGATATATTGAAAAAAAAGAGAAAATTTCAGTGTTTTTCCTCCATGCAAAGAAAGTCAAATATCTTGACAAGTGATTCTATTCTATTCTATTCTATTCTATTCTGCTACTTTGATTCCATGACAACATTCATGAATTCTGTTTTAACAAGTGATTACTGCACATAATTTGTAACATGTACAATGTATTCATCCTTTGACAGACGTCCTCAGCATTGTGAATTCTGTGATGCATGCATATATCTTCATCCTTCAACATAGACAGCTTTCTCAAATACAAAGCTTCAATAATAGATCAAAAATGAGGTTCTCTCGCTCACTCTCTCTTTGTGTGCGAGTGCGGCAGGTGTGTGGATGCAGCCCTCTGTATGCCGTTAAATTATAAAGATCCCTCGCAGAGCTTAGGAGAAACCCCTGACCTCTGGTAACAGCAGGTTTGAGAGAGAGCACCATGAGTTCTGCAGCAGAAACAACATGGTGCCAATAGCTGATTCCGATTCAGTGTATTGTTTTAGCACATGGTGTGTGTGATTGGGGTAGCTTTGGTCTGAGATCAGCTTTCTTGGTTTACTGTTATGTGGAAATTGAGGGCTTGAGAATGCACTGTAAGTTTCTCTAACCTTTACTTTTGCCAAGTCAGGGAGTGTCGGAGCAAGAGAAGATACCGGTTATCAGCAGGGATCAAGCTGTTGATAGATACTAGGCTATCTTCCTGACTCTGGGCTCTGAGCTTAATACCTCACAAACATCTGTCTCTTGAAACTTCATTTTTGGGAAACAAAGCTGATGAATCAATAGTAGCCTCTTAGTTGTATATAGTGGTATGATGTCATCTTGCTCACCACTCACATTTGCAATGCTATAACTTCAATTTAAAGGGTAACACCTAAATTATTTATTTGGTCATAATTTACCCTCATGTTGTTTCAAACCTGTATGACTTACTTTCTTTTTTGGTACACAAAAGAAGATATTTTTTTTTGTCCTTGCAATAAAAAGAGTTCTTAAAAGGTCTTAAATTTATGTTTCTACAGAAAATCAACAACAACAATCCAAAACAATAACAACAAATGGACATTGTTGGCTCTTTTTGTTCCTCTGTTATAAGTCATTTTGACATACAGTATGCAAAAATTGTAAATGTGCAGACTTTCTCCTTTTGTGTTCCACTGAAGAAAGAATGTGACAGTTTTCATTTGTGGGTGAAGTAACCCTTTAAGATCAATTGCTATATTGTGTGTCATTCTGTCAATTTCCACCAGAAAATCCCCGGAGACAGTTCCATTGACATTCTCATTCGTCTCGATGGCAGTTGCTCAGATGGTGGAGGATTTGAAATCTGTGGTTCCCATGAGCAAAGATGTCAGAGGTTTTTGAGCCAATCCCTCCCAGTTTTTAAATGCCATGTTGAAGGAGTGGATGCCGAGTTGCCATATCCTTCATACTGATATTAATTATATTATTACATGATTTCTTGTTTGACTATTAATCAAGTTATGGCAAGAGTGAAATGTGTAACCTTATGTGCGCTTATGAGATATTAAAGAATCCTGTTCTACCCTGTATTTCTTTTCCTCAAGATTAATGTCCACATATTATGTGTGTGTATCCAACCGTAATGATAAGACACTCGCCAGTGCTAGAAAGTCTTGAATTTTAGATAAGTTCTCTGTGTATGTGTGTTAGTATCTGTCTGTACAGGGAGAAGCTCAGACAGTCCCAGGACAAACGATCAACTGCCAGTGTCCAACGGATCAGATATACGTCTTTGGAGAGTTTATCTAGGTTTTGGAACCAATCAGAATTTTGTTGACTTATGTATTGACGCAATGAGTATCCTCTGTCAGGGTATAACTGTGGTTGATTTTGAGTTGTACGGGGGGCGGCCTACGAACTCCGTCGAGAGTACTGAAGCTGACTTCTGCTGATGAAACTGCAAACTATTTTCTTCAAGTAAAATTATTATTATTAATTGAACTCATCTCTGACTCCTGGTCTTCATTGCGACATATCTGGTCCTTGGGTTTTAACTGTAAAGTCCCCTTCAATGTGATTTATTAATCTGGAGCATTGATTTCATGAACGTAGAACTGTCTTGGACAGTATCAGCATAAATCCATATAATTTTGTGATGACTTTGCAATGATAAGGGATAGAATATATACTATTAAAACGTACTTTAATTATCTCGATAGTATATTCCTTTGTTGGTCTGTTGTCTGTCAATTAATCAATCAATAAAGCTAACATGTTTTTATGGATTAGAACAACCTTAACCTTTGCTCAGATGCTTTATACAAAGAGAGGTTATGAAGATTTAGATGGTTTACGCCTAAAATTTTGCCTTCACTAGCATTCAAACTTAGCTGGAGATGAAGGCACACGCTGAGTGCATTGGAGATTCCAGTTATGCACTCTGAACTAAGCACTGAAATGCACCGTTTGCACAAAGTGTCAATATGCTAGCAGTAGTGTGGAAAAGGAAGATGTTAGAGACAACAAGAAAAAGATAGGGACAGTAATTAGCAAAGCTCATTAAGCTCATCTCCATCCCTCTTCAAAGGCAACTCACGCAAATTGACAGGATTTATCCAACAGCTTCATTTTGATAAGTTTAGTGGTGAACAGACCTGTAGCGCTTACTTGCTTAGAAATACCATAGGGATGATTATAATTAAATATTTTACTAGTTAATCCAAAATGTTATCTTCGATTGAGTCGATTTTTTATTTTTTTTATGCTTTTGAAAGAGTTATTTTATACTTATTAAGGCTGGATTTATGTAAACAAAATTAAAGGAAGAAAATAAATATTATTACAATTGAAAATAATTCTTGTGTATTTTAATATATTTAGAAAAAAAAATTTTTTTTTTTGCTATAATGAGAAAGCAGAATTTTCAGGAACAATTACTTCTTCAGTGTCATATGATACTTCAGAAAGAATTCAAATATGCTTATTTTGCAAGTAACATTAATTATTATCAATGTTGAAAACAGTTGTGCTGCTTCGTATTTTCATGGAAACCATGATACTTTTTTCCAAATTATCTGATAAATAGAAAAATTCAAAAGAAATGCATTTACTTGAAAGATACTTGATCTTTTATAATATTTTACATGTCTTTTGATCAGTTTAATGCATCCTTTGTGAATAAGTGTTGATTAGTTAATTAAGTAGTGTTAATAAGTATATATTTAAAAAATAAATATTTAGACACACTACAAAGAGGTCCAAAGGCGTCTTTTTAGGTTGGTGATACAGCAGTCAGCCAGCTTTTGTCTCTGTAGTGACAATTTCATATTGCTATGCAACCCATCTTGTGGTTCTAAGGATATTTGGATGGCTGCCAGGTGACGCTCTCCTCATACTGAGTGACATATCTCAGTGGTAGGCTTAGAAAAACTGACTTATTCATCTTATTTTTAAGAGGCTGTTTGCAGGAGGCTATCATTTACATCATCTGACCAGCCTCAGCCTGTGCTGCAGACAGAAATATTGGCATCCCCGTTGAGTTCTCACCATCTCTAAGATAAATTCCAGCAGAATCTGAATACCTTTTTCAAAGATGATTGATGCGCTATGAGGGTCTTAAGAGATCCTCTTGAGGTTCGATGCAGCCTCTCAAGCAATACTTTATCATTGTTTATCTCAAGCAAGACATTATCTCAATCCCTTTCTTCCAAATAGTTTCATTGACTTTCATTAACAAGGTTAATTAAAAGAGGTGAGAGAGGGGCAGTGGACAGATTTTGGTCATGAGGATGTTGCTAACATCGTCCATGAAACTACATTCATATTCATCCACGTACACATCCATTCATGGATTCACATAAACATGCACACAACCCCCTAACACCAGCCCTATACTGTATTGATGCACACAAACACTCAGAGATGCTGTCACGGATTTGGAGACAGACTTCAGCAGCACTGCTGGGCAACAGTCAACACCTTGTTTATTCTGATAAAGAGACGAAAAAAAGGAGAGAAGAACAAGTTCCACTGATTTTCACTGAGCCCCCTTCAGGGCAGATTCCCACTGCTGTTTGTCCTTGCCTTGTTAAGCTGGTTCTATAAGTGCACCACAAAACTCAAACAGAACTTTTGCTTCTGTAAAAAATATCCATCTGGATAGATTCACATCCTCATAAAATGATATTCGAGAGAATATTTTGCACCTTCGGGATTTCTGATGCTTGTTTTGTTGCACTGGATCCTGCTGCTAGACTCTATCTGCTTTATTTATTCTGCTCAGTGGAGCTGCTCTCTTCACCTACAGCATTGCACCCTGGAGGTCTACAATATTGTACATTGTATTGAATATCATATATTGTATTTTTGGGCATTCTGAGTTTATATTCTATATTTTGTGTGTTGTATAACCATCCATTTGATATGACAGGTTTACCGTACCCTTTGGAGCTAACCCTGTAGTCAAATTACTTTTTAATTACAATATTAATTACAATATTATTTGGCTAATAATCTATTCTGAAAACCTAATCTTACAACAAAACGTAGCTATTTTACAATTATGATGGTGGTGGTGATTAAATTAATTTGTAAGTTTGAGTCAGACCAAAACCATCAATTCTCCAAAATTATGAACTGCCATGAGATTGTGTTTGATTCTGATTCATTTACGTAGAAAATTGGTAACACTTTATTTTAAGGACCTATTCTCACTATTAACTAGTTGCTTATTAGCATGCATATTACTAGCATACTGCCTGTTTATAAGTACTTATAAAGCACATATTAATGCCTTATTCTGCATTACTTTATTCTAGATCCCTTAATCTGACCCCATACCTAAATTTAACAACTACCTTAACTATTAAGAAGATGCAAAAGTCGTAGTTAAAAGTGAATAAGTGTCCCCTATTAAAGGGTTAGTTCGCCCAAAAATGAAAATTATGTCATTAATGACTCTCATGTCATTCCAAACCCATAAGACCCCAGTTGTGAGTGTGTTCACAACACTGCAGTGACGCCATACGTCAGCAGCGTCGTGAACGCACTCACAAAAGACTGGGAAGAGAAGACCATGCTGAATAAAGTCATAATTTTTGTTATTTTTGGACCAAAATGTATTTTCAATGCTTCAACAAATTCTAACTGACCCTCTGATGTCACATGGACTACTTTGATGTTTTTCTTACCTTTCTGGACATGGACAGTAGACCATACACACAGTTTCAATGGAGGGACTGAGAGCTCTCGGACTAAATCTAAAATATCTTAAACTGTGTTCCGAATATGAACGGGTTTGGAACGACATGAGGGTGAGATATTAATGACATAATTATGATTTTTGGGCTAACTAACCCTTTAAGTGATACCAAGATTTTTAACACTTCCACCTTAAAAATGTTCTTGTTTTACTTTAATTGTAATAATTTTGGGCCATTGGACATCAATGTAGAACATAAAAAAAAAAATACAAAAAAAAAAGATTTTTCAAAGTTTTTAATTAATGAAGTATGTTTTACAATAATACAATTTCAGTCTTTCTACTCAGTTTCAAATTTGATTCAACATGTTGCTTGCTGTTTCTTTGTAATTCTTTGTGAAATTCAAGTAAATCTGAAAATATTTACTCAATGTTTTTTTTTTGGAATGAAATATTTAAAAATGATTCTTGATCATTGAATGAGAATCACAATTCTAGTTTATTAATCTAATTATTAGCCAGACAAAAGTGCAACTACAAGATGTCATCTGAACATTTTTTGATGAATAAATGTGGCCATGATCAATAGAAAATGTACACAAGCATCTTTTATAAAAGAAATTGTCACTGCCTTTTTGCAAGCACTAATAACAGTAATTGTGCTAGACGAATATAGCACTGACTTTTATTAAAAAGAGTCTTTTTTAATGAATCTACAATGAGTCAAATTTACATAGAAAGTATATGAGCTGAAAAGAATGCAGATGACTCAATTTATTAAATATGCTTGCTGCTGTGCTATACCGCCACAGATAACACCTAGACTTAATTAACTGTGGTTTTAAAAAAAAGACTTTTAGCATAAAAAAGTAGCACAACTGTTTAGTGATGTTGATGGTTTGTTTGAGAAGTCCAGTGTACACTTCTGGCTCAACCATGAGTTTGAGAGGTGAAAAACTGTTTAGACAGTTCTATTTACTGCTACTAGTGACTCATGCAATACACATTTCATCTTTAAATAAAGTTTAAAGTTTATATCTTTATATAACCTTACATATTGCAATGTGTGATAACATTATCCTGGCATGCAACATGCAGGTTATTCTATTTGGCATTCACAGCGGAGTACATTTGGAGATAACTGTACTATCTGTAGCTAGATAAATAGCCTATCTGAAACTGCTGGGCAAAGTCAGAGGGACTGGTGCTGTGTCTAAAGAAATATTGACATCTTAGAGGACACAGGGATAAGTGTGATGGTAAAGAGTTCTCCGAGTGATTGTTTATTGTGCCAATGATCTCGGTTTGAACTAATCTTACCTCATCTGTCTTTTGGTTTGTCCTGTATATTTTTATGTCCCTTTCCCTTAGATCATCCACATTCCCTTTCATCCCTCCATGCAAGGATCCCTTTGTTTTTTAGTTTTTTGTCTATTTAAATAAATGCAGGGCTGAAATAGTTGTTGAGTTTGTCATTATTTATTTTAGGCAATTGCTTCATTATTTAGCCTACTCTGACTTAATTTGCGTCTGACTAATATGCAAATAATGAATCTGAATTACAAGTGCACTGGATGAAATAACTAACTAAATAAACAAATAAATAAATGATTATGTCTAATTACAGGAATCAGCACTATGTAAAGAGCAGGATAAGCTGACTTCATAACCTGTGAAATTGTGCTCTATTTAAAGAGGAGCTGTGTGAAAAACGCACACACCGAAAACACAGAAATGCTAAAACAATGTACAGCATCCAGTTACTCATAAATTGGAATGAAAGCAGGAGACAACACCAGTCATCATGATTTGCATCAATCAGTATGTTAAAACATCACGGTGGCCTACATTCAAACCGCTGGTGTGTTCAAAATCTTGCTTCCTGTTTCTTCAGAGGACTGGGATAGAGAAAATTTCTTTCATGGAAATATCTAACAACCATATTTCCTCCTGCCTTGATTTTTTTTCTTTAACAAGATATGTATGATGAATAATTCATTGACCCGGGGAATGCATGAGAGTGTGAACATGCTAACATGTATACACACTCACACTTTTTCACGCAGCAGGTCAGTGCATACTCACACACTGTGCATCCTAACACACTGCAATAAATCTGATTCCATCTTTATTATAATTATTTGTTTTTTAGGAAACATCTAACCAGTTGCAAAATTAAGACAGAAGAAGAAACACATTTTAAAAAATTAAGTAAGAATGCTCATTTGTGCTTAAAGGTGACCTTTAATGCCCCTTTTTACAAGATGTAAAATAGATCTCTGATGTCCCCAGAGTGTGTGTGTTAAGTTTTAGCTCAAAATACCTTACAGATACTTTTTTTATCCACAAGTCATCAAAAGTGGGAGCATCGTCCAGTTCGAAGTAAACAAGCGGGACGTGACACTCATTTATTCAACAGCTGACAGTCATTCAAGATTTAGTGATCTAAACTTGCTAACGATGTGGGAACACAACTTCAACAAACTTTAAAAGGGTGAAATAACAGTACCTTTACCCTCCACGGTAGATGGTTGGGAGGATGGCCTTGTATCACGTACAGTTGCATTTTTAACTATTTTGTAGATTCAATAACTTAGCCTGTGATGATAAGACGATGAACAATTTGAAAAGCTTAGAGGCATATCAGTATCTACACAATGATAAAGTCAGTCAGGTGTTAAGGATGTCGGAAACGACCTTATGATTCTGAAAGCGGACGTTGAGCTGATCCAGAGCATACACGTATCACATCATAAGGCTTGGGTGCTAGCATCAGTAACAGATAACATCATGTACTGCAGGGCCAGGATGCTCTTGTAGTCATGCAGCAGCACTTTTGTGGAAGATCACAATTAAGGGCATGAAAATTGTTTATTGTATTGTGATGTTATTAATTAATAAATGCACTAAACTGAAATGTTTAGTGTGATATTCATATTCTGCATATGTTGCTTCACAGTAGCCTTAACTTAAAATCTTTAGCCTAAGATTGTTGGATGATACAATTAGCACTGTGAACTAGTAGGACATTCAAGGACCGACAAACACTGACTGGACTGGGGCTTTTAAACACAGGATAATCAGGGAGGAATGAGACTCGGTTTAACGTCTCATCCAAAAGACGGTGCTTGTTGACAGTATAGTGTCCCCATAACTACACTGGGGCGCTAGGACCCACACAGACCACAGGGTGAGCACCCCCTGCTGGCCTCACTAGCACCTCTTCCAGCAGCAACCTAGTTTTCCCAGGAGGTCTCCCATCCAGGTACTGACCAGGCTCAGCCCTGCTTAGCTTCAGTGGGCAACCGGACTTGGGCTCCAGGGTGATATGGCTGCCACATGCTCACATTACAGCATGTGAGCAGAGCATACAGTAGTGGGGAGCAGATCAGTGAATGAGAGGGTAGCATCATTTTGCATGTATTGCCTACACCATGTTACATACAGTAGTGCTATTGCAAACAGGAAAAGTTTACTACATAGAAATTTCCTGTCGGCATGTTGAGCTAACTTTGCTTTTCAAGTGAGCATGAGCGGTACATGAGCGGAACACATATTAATAGTGCGGAATATTGAGCGAAGCATCACAGTGATGGCGTTGAGGGAGAGTGAAACCTGTGTGCTGAGCACAGCTGGTGCTCGACAGCAGCACGACATATATTTTCGGCCGAAAACCAAAAATGCAATTTTGGGGCAGGAAAGGCTAAGCATGCTGGTGCTTATGAGCATTGAGCATGAGCTGCTGTGCAGCCTTGACTTCACAGATACAATCGAAGAATTTGCACTTGCTATGGCTCAAAAAACAGCAATGTAAGTAAGCAGCACTAGCGCAGTAGTAAAAGTGACAACATGCCTTGGTTAAGTTGATCTGGTTTGGCCTTTTCTGCATTAAGTTTATTTTTCAGACAGTTGCTATTGAACTTTGATGTTACATAGCTTGATGTTAATCTCAAGTTGTTATGATATAAGTCATTATTATTATTCATGTTCAATAAAGGCAGGTTGAGTCGCTTCTTGGTCAGTCTGAGTGCGCATGTACGGTGATTGTCGAATGCCCACGCACCAATGCCGAGAAAAAATAGGCCCTTTTTGCGCTGCAGCATCAGGCCCAATTTGGTCTTAATCCGGCTGTGGCAGGGCCTGTGGCTTACTGTATGTGACATCACATTAGCACCAAGTCAGAAAACAAGTAGTTGGGAGACACTGCTTATGATTTATGGGGATTTAAAAAAAAAGGAGTGGGTGGATTTTTATGATTATAGGGTGGTTGTGTACACATACTGCCAACACACATTTATGTCCAATGCATAAAAGGTCCCCTTTAAGATTAAAATAATTAAAATTAATTGTTACTTTTTAGTAAATTGTGACTTTATTTGTGAAGTTTAAATCTTGTAATTGTAAGTTTGTGACTTAATTTCTCATAATTACAACTTAATATTTTAAGCTTTCTACTTTATTTCTCACAATTGACACTTCACCTAACATTTGCAACCTTTTTCATAATTGCAACTTTATATCACACAGTAACGAGTATATATATAAGAATTACTCATGCCTTACTCATATGTGACTTGCATGTGTCACGTTTTGTTACACTTTTAAATGTTGCCTTGTGAAAGTGAACCAAACTAAGGAGAAAGTGCAACACTAACAATCTACAGGTCTTAAACCATTGTCAATGTGACTTTCTTTAATAATTACCTCATAAGGTGGAAATAGCTTCCATAATTAAGAGACTTATTTTAAGGGTCTCATTTTCTTAAAGCCATTTGTTCAGGGCCTATACAAGGAAACATTGCTCATTCTGCACCTCTACTTCTCCATTTTCTCTGTATCCCCTTCACCAATTCCCCCTCCATCCTGGCATCCAGGCAGGTGGATGTATCCTGTTTCCATTTCTAACTCTGTCTATTCTCCTCATGCCAGATCTCATATGGTGTTCAATTATGAACAGATGCCAGGAAAGTGTGAGACACGTGCACACATGCACTAAAGAAGCGTGTCCCACCTCGTCCTGTTATAGCTGCTATATTAATCTGTTTCTTGTCATGCATGCTGAGAAAAACGAACAAAGAGAGAATGGCAAGAAAGAGTAGGGCACAGTGGGATGCCCATTTTCTTGCCTGTGGTGACTGCCCTGTGACCCTGCCAGGTGGTATTGACTCATGGACACCTGATGGCTGCTTGTTTGAAGCTAGTGGAACTGCTCTCAGACTGGTAGAACTCAGAGATATGTAACTAAGATTTAAGAAGGGCAGAGAGGAGACATGTGCTTACCCAGCTAGAGATTGAAGACCGCAGTTTTGCCAAGCACAATGTGTTCCTGGGCATTTTTTTTTTCCAGAATAAAAAAAATTAATTCTGCAAAGAAACTAACCCAGTGTTACCCATTAATGACTCCTTAAAGTCAAAAGGAAATGATACTGTAGGTCCTAAAACAATACCTAAAATCTGATTGGCTGATGCAAATGTTGTTCCAGGACCAACAAGGATGTTGATCTAGGAACATGTCCTACTTGCCAGAATCACATTAAGATAAGGCACCCTTAAGACTGCACACTAAAGTGTCTCCAGTATGGTTTTGTCAAACCAGCTTGCCTTGAATGTAATGAACATTATTTATTTCCAGCAAGATAAAAGAACAAGTGCCGTTTCATCCAAGCTCTTGCAGAGAAACCCAACCATTTGACTTTGAGGCTACTGCAAACTCTATAGTACCATATTTTCCGGACTATAAGTCACACTTTTTTTCATAGTTTGGCTGGTCCTGCGACTTATAGTCAGGTGCGACTTATCAAAATAAATTTGACATGAACCAAGAGAGAAATGAACTAAGAGACATGAACCAAGAGAAAACATTACTGTCTCCAGCCACGAGAGGGCGCTCTATGCTGCTCAGTGCTCCTGTAGTCTACACTGAAGACATAGAGGGCCCTCTCACGGCTGTAGACGGTAATGTTTTCTCTTGGTTCTTGGTTCTATATAAATGCGACTTATAGTCCAGTGCGACTTATATTTGTTTTTTTCCTCATCATGACGTAGTTTTGGACTGATGCGACTTATACTCAGGTGCGACTTCTAGTCCGGAAAATACGGTATGTTTTTATCTCTGTTCAGAAACATACTTAACCATTTATATTTTACCAGTGTGCAGTCCAGTGTCATGAATAAAGGTCAGTTTTCACCAAGGACAATAACTAAAATGATAAGTATAATTATAATGTTTTAATAATGTTTTAATTTTATTAGAATATTGGAGACCACATCACAACTATAACAGCACAGGGGAATGATATTGTTGGAATCACTTTCAGAACAATGTTTTTCCAGCTGATTAACAATAAAAAACAGCCAATCAGAATCCATTCTGATATAAATGCTCAAGCATTTAGCTATGCAATTACTACACACTTGCTTATAATAAACAGAACATTAATGTGGGATGGTGTGGATGCTACTATAGTTAGCTAAAATAGTTGTGTCCAAGTTCAGGAGCTGCATCCCTAAAATGCTATGAACCATATCTTTAAGTCAGTCAAGTCACCTTCTATGGTACAATACAGATCGTGTTAATGTAGCTTCATTGAGATAAAGCAGAAATTCCAATTCTGCTTTAAAGTAGCTCTAAGAGTCAATAGTGTCATTATTTATCTCAAGTCAGTTCATATTAGGTTTAGTTCAGATCCATAATTCATTGATTTGAAATTAGTTCATTTCAGCTATAAACAGATCTACAAAAGGCAGCAATGTTGATATTCAGTTCAAGTCAGTTTAATACCAGTGTTGATGCTGAAAGATGCGATTCAACTGTACGTAGAATTAAAAGTTCTTCCACCAAATGAATCGCTTTGATGTCTCTGGAACAACATACTCATAACCAATTAATTAAACCCAGCATTCACATACAATAAGCATGGCTATTTGGTTGCTAAGGTTTAACACTTAAGCATTGCGGCATTGAGGTTTTCACAGGCAAGCGCCATTTAAAATCTAGCTCAGGTAATACAAACATACATGTAATGTTATTAGTACACCCCACAATTAAATCATAAGAACATCACGGTTTACTAACACAATTAAACAACTGAAGAAGGCGCTGCATTTGTTTAACATTCTGGTTAATAATAGCATTTCATCACATATGGTCTTACTCAGTATGAATCCAGTCTTCATTAACTTGTGTCTCAAATGCTGTTACATAAGCTATCATGTTTTTATCATATTAACATCATGCCATCTTCCTAATTTTATAAGTCACCAGACAATTTACATTCATTAAATGTGCAGTTTCACTGAGTATGTAACGCACACATCCCTGAATGTGTCTTGACAGTTGCTGCTATACTTTCAGATGCTTTGAGTTTTGACAGGTGTCACCCCACCGTTCAAATACTGTGTGAGAAGAGACCTGTCAGATTGTCTGTCTAAAACAAATTTGCCATCAGCAAGGTAGTGAAAGCCTGAAGAAGTTAATGCTTAAAGATGGATTACATTTTCCACCAACACCATTCTGTGATGCGTCACTACCACCGGGGTGTAAAGAAGAATTTAGTCCCACGTATTGATCGGAAAGTGTGATGCTCACACATTCGAACACATGCAGGTCTGGGTGTGTGATCTTTATATGCCTGTTCATGTTCTCATGCCAGTCTGTGTGTGAGTGTGTGCGTGTGATACGGCAGCACCTCCATGCATACGCTTTGACTCAATCACATTTGTGAGGCATTTGAAGTGTGACTGGTGAACATAGACACGGGGGTGAGAGTATTGTTCCAGGGAGACATTGCTTGTTTAAACTGAAAGAAAGAAAAACAATTCCATTGTGTGTAGGATAACTGACTGTTTTTGCAGGATCTCACTGTTTCAACAGTACATATTTTGTTTTTGGTGAACATGTTAGATGGCAGATCATTTGGAAGGCAGTGACTAAGTGGTTTAAAAACCTGGTCCCAGAGAGCAGAGTGGGCCCAACATCTAATCTTTCTTAAACCCTGAACTCTTGATCTCTTCTCCGGAGGGCTGCTGAACAGCAGCAGCATGATAATTACATCAGTGATTTCATTACCAATACACTATTGAGAATGTTGTCGGATCTGAATGTAAACGGTATTTTATTCTAAAATATGAAAATAAATCTGTACACAGTATGGGTGAATTTCACAAAAAAGCCTTTCATATTTCACCCCAAAATTAAAATGATGATGACAAAAGATTCCAAAAGACCTTGCACACTAAGTCTATGAATTCAGTTTAGCTTATTACATTACCATTGTATAAGAGCAATGATGATTGTATACAAAAAAAATAAAAAAAATAAATAAATAAAAACACTGTTAAATTACAATGAAAGCATTAGTTTGGATGAATTGTTGAATGTGTGCAATCTGTAAGAATGCATGCATGCATGTTTGAAGCATCTTTGTGAAACAAAGCCCTATCATCCTCTGGGGAGCTGACAGCAAGAGAGGATCTTTTAAGCCACATCAAAGATTCTTCTCACTGGTCACTTACTGAGAATGAGACAGATCAAACATTCCTCAGTTGAGATAAGAGCGAGAGAGAGAGAGAGAGAGAGAGAGAGAGAGAGAGAGAGAGAGAGAGAGAGAGAGAGAGAGAGAGAGAGAGAGCATTGCAGAATATTTCTTTATAGAATGTACAGCTCCCCAGGGGTTTCCTCTCCGGTTGTAGTTGACCCCCAATGGGCAAACGATGTGTGTGTGAGATGCTTTTGTGTTGCGAATATCAAAGAGGTTGTGTGGCTACATCAACTCTAGCTCTGCACATATGTCAGTCTTCTCAGCTTTGGTCCATAACCTTTGATGGCTGATTCTTATCCACTGAGAACTGCCATGCGTCCTCAGCTCTGAACTCTCAGTCTTTGGTTTAGTGCAGTAAACATGATATAAAGGTAATATGTCTTAGGGACATCAGACAGCTTTCTTTCTGTCTCGGACAGTATCTTCCTTGTCACCATCTTGGATAGTGTCGTCAATCATAGTCCACCCCCCCCCCACCCTCTCCAACCTAATTGCTCCTTTCTTTTCACCCCCTTGCATCCATCTAACACTGTCCTCCCTTTTTCTCGTCCATTGACTTGCATGTTTTTCTTTGTCTTCATCACTGATAATCTGCCAACATGACCGTTAAAGATACTTTTGCAAAATGCCATATCAGTCATTACAGAAATGTGACCAAAACAAAGGACCGCATGAGATGGATGTTTTTAGCACTGGTAAAATGCCATTTCTGCAGAAGCTTTTTTTTTTTTTCACATTCTAAATATCCTTTAAAAAAATGTATGCTTAAGATTAGGGAATATTTACAATGAAGGTAAATGGGGATGATTTTTGGAGGATTTAAAAGCAGAAATGTAGAGCTTGTAATTTTGTCAGAAGAGTTGTTTATTTCTTTATTAAAATGTGCATTGTTTGAAACTGTTTAAATGATTGTTTACATTTGTTTTAGGGTTTCTATGTAAAGTTATACACAGAATATAACTTCAAATTGTTTAAATGTTTTTCTTCAAGCCTAAAATATATATAGTGCCTTGCATATTCGAATCAATCGTAGGTGATGAAATTACAACATAAACTAGAAAAAAAATATAGATCCTGCACACTTCTCGAGTTTTCATCATAACATAAATTTTAATGAGCAACATTTCAGTCGATCAACCTTCCTCAGGCAAACTTGAGTAGTCTGTGGGATCTACATGTTTGTTTGTTTTTTTAAGAAAAGGAGAGACAGGTGAAAATGGTTTGTTTGTTTATAATAATCAACACCAGAGCTTGAAATACTTTGTCAGTATTAACTTTATACACGCATTCTAGTAAAGTCAGACTGAAAAACAAATTTCAATGATTTGAATCAATTTTTTAAAATTCCAGGGTACCTGTTTTTAGGGCTACATATTTTGTTGTTAATCTAATGTTTATTGCATTATGTTAGTGTCAAGTGTGTTGCCATCATGCGTTTTGTATATGTGTGCATGACAATGTGAATCTTCTATACCTCAGCTTGAAGAAAAGCTACTTGTGATGAACTTTGATTCACCATGTTCCTTTCTCTTTACAGCCTCTGCTATTATGGTGGACAGAGTTTGGTAGCAGCATGGTTATAATTTAGTAGAAATGGGCTGTTGAATGTATTTTGAATTACTTAATTAATTTATTTATTAAATTTTTTACAGTCTTCAGGTTCAGTACAAATTAAGGTAAGACCAGTCTACATGAGTTTAAGATCTCCTGAACTTCCTCCGTGTTGTTTGGAGACTAGTTAGAATGTGATCTTATGTGTAACTAACTGGATGTGTTTCACTGATGCCCATTGTGAAGCTCATCACATCATGTAGAGCAGGATCAGAAAATCTATATTTCCACAAGATATAGATGTTCCCTAAATTTCCTTTTTTAAGTGTATTTGTACTTCCGTTTGTGCAGCTGGAACAGAATCAAAGATTATAGTTATTAAATGATTAATACATTTATCAAACTGCTGCTTGCTCAGACTGATGTTAAGTGATGGAGGATTGTGAAATTATTGCATGTTATGTAGTTTACAATTAGAGTCTACTGAGTTAATTTTAAATCTGCATATATTTAATGATTTTTAAGTAATTTAATTAATAATGGATTATGTTTCCTTTCTATTTTGTAAATGTAAGTCCTGTAAACTCCTGTAAAGTCTTTGTCAGGTGACAATTGTGTCCCCACGTGCCATGATAAATTATTATTATTTGACCGGTTTGATTCTGTTTAGTAGTGTAATGTAGTGTACTTTTTTTTTTTTTGCATGTCCCCATGCATCACTATTACATTTCAATGTTTATATTAAAATGGGTGGGGTGATTACTTTCACCTTTAATTGTTTTCATTAATTAAAGTGAATTAGTATCACCTTTAATTCAATGTTAGCTAGGCCTACTTGACGTTTTTTTTTTTATTGAAATTTATTAGCAATTTATTAGCGAAAAGTGTTTCTGAAAAAAAATCAATATTTATTCAGTGTATTTTCTTAGAAAATAAATGGTTTGAAATAATGGTGAAATATTATATTAGCCTACTGAAAATATCATGACATCATACAATTATATCATTTTACCATTATACAAACAATAAATACATAAATAAATAATAGTAATAAGCGTTTCCATACAAATAACAAACCAATAAGCCTTATAGCACAACAGGGATATAAACGAATATAAACACGATGGGCTTCTGCCACTTTAATATGCCTTGACGTCATTCTGA
The DNA here is from genome assembly GCF_963082965.1 of Carassius carassius. Lineage (NCBI taxonomy): Eukaryota > Metazoa > Chordata > Actinopteri > Cypriniformes > Cyprinidae > Carassius > Carassius carassius. Next base: position 13,179,258 of record NC_081756.1, on the reverse strand, counting down.
TGCAGGACTGAGGATGACCTCGTGTGCGAGAAAGGAGAAAGAAATCAAACGTATCATATCATATGAAATTCAGCCATGTTTTTGACAGCACTACGGCCGTCAGCACGCCGTTATACGTCGAGGTCTGTTGATGTTGTGTCCACTGTCCAGCAGAGCTGTATCATATAGAAACGCAGGGATGCTGAGCTCCGCGTGTGGAATGCGCGCGTTGTACAGAGCGACAGAGCAGCTTGGATACAGAGCGTCACAGAGAGCGTGAACGCGCATAAGACAGAGAGGGGTCGAGAGAGATGGGCACTGGGCAATCAAAAACCTCACAGCATCTCTTTCATTGCAAAAGCTCCCGTAATCACGGGGAACCGACAGCGGAGCCGGTAAGCGATATGACCACCTTTAGTAGCCGGAATCAGACGCTGAGATGCCGACAGATTAAACTCGAGACTTAAGTGCTAAAGTCAACGCGTTAAATCGGCATTTGTTGCCGGAAAACCGAAATAAATCACGTCCAATACGTTTAAATGGAAAGAGAGAGTTGTTGACTCATGCAGGGGGAAAACAATTCATAGAAGTGAATTCGTTTTTGTTGTTTCATTTTCCCCATTTGCTCTATGATGGCAGAAGCTGGCGGTCGTTTCCAAACAAGCTTTTCAACGGACAAATCCAACTAGACTTCATTTACGTAGACGTTCTGTTGATCGAGCGGCGCGCGTAAAAGATTTCTCACTTTTAAGATCGTTTCACCTGAATCTGTTTTATCTGGGTGTTGTCGGGAGAAACCGTGAAACATTTCCTGCTGTTCTCGGGCAGGAATCTTTTGGCTTATTCCGAGCTCAGGATGATGGAATTGCGCTGAGCAGCGACTGAGAAAACGAGGAAATACCCACACATCTCCTATATAGCCTACAGACCTCGGATTTCTGACTGCGGCTCATTCCCAGGTAACGGCACTTCTATGGAAAATATATGATAAATTCAACTCTTTCTGCTCTCACTATTTGTTAGGCTATTGTATATTAAGCAGGGTTTTCAGTTGGAAAGTACATACAATGTTGTTGGCATGAGGGGGAGAGGGCCACTTTCTGCTGTTTAAACTGCGTGATGCTGCAACCTGTTCTAAAGCATTTTCCGAAATGCAGGGCGACAGGCGCATCATCCGTGCGCGTTTCAATTGGGGCACAACGGGCACGCGGTATCTGTATCGTTCATGATTGTGTGTGTTTGTGTGTCGGGATATTAAACGTGTATATTGACCCATTTTAATACTAAGCATTGAAATGCTTTAAATGTGTATACATTTTGCATTATATCTCAAGCTTTGATATAATATTCGCAATTAATTTGCTATAACTTAAATAAGTTTAGAAATCGGCAGGGCAAACGGTAAATGTCATGTGCAGAGAGTAGGCTAGCTATCAACCTCACTGCATTGAAATACCAATCGAAAACATGGACTTGTAAATTCTTTGCAGGAATTTATTGGTCAATTATAATTTCTATGCCATCCCACATCACTATTACCCACCTCTGCAATGTATTCAAATTCAAAACAGCAAATAAAATTGGATTCAAATATAGAAATGCATTAGCTGATCAATCTAAAACACACACACACACACACACACACACACACACACACACACACACATATATATATATATATATATATATATATATATATATATATATATTGTAATGATTTCACCCCATGTACAGTAGACCATGTACAATTTGTTAAATTGAATTGGTGTTAGAACACTGCTCGGTCTTCCCCCTTTTTTTCTTAGAATATTTGAAAATGCTTTGACGTCATAGAGTGCAAAAATTAGATTATCAAAGAATCATTCCGGCCCCCAGCATCCTTCTCTGACCTGCTGCAACACACACACTTACACACACACAGTGGAACATAAACCTATCATCGTATATAAAATACAAGTAATCGCTGGTTCACTGATGTGCCGAACATCTGATGGGAGGAGAGGTCAAAGCAAGAGCAGCAGTTACCCCCCACACACACAGTCTGAAAGAATGGGCCACATTTATATGCTATCCTAGTATGGCCATTCCAAACCTAGTGGAGAGCAGGATTGGGAAGAGACAGAAGCTCTCTGTTCTGTCGGCAGGGAATGCTGAGTTCTCTCTTTCTCTCTGGCCCAAATAGCAGATATGGAGCTCACGGTGTCATTTGGGAGCAATTTAATGGATGGAAGCAACTGTGTGACTGTCCTTGTGTTGGACTGATTTGTTACAGTAGATGGTCATTTTTTCACTCGCTGCAAATTGCATCCAGTTACTAATGTAACCTTGGTTCCCTAAGAAAACAGGAGCAGGGAATGAGAGTTGCATGAAATGGTTTGGGGAAACTCCTGTTTTACTCTGAATACTGAAGCCTTATTTGTTTACGTTATAGCTACACGAACAACGGGCTTTTCAGCCCGCCACTATGGGTGGAGCCGACTGCCTATATAAGTCATTTAAACAAAGTGCTTATTTTTTAACAAATTATTTTTATGACAGAATTTGGATTGTCTCCTGGTGGAAAACAATGACTTAAGATGAAAATGACATGAAATTACCATTATAAACAGTAGATACAGTATACTTCATAGTCATTTTAAAAGCAAGACGTAAAAAAAAACCTCCGGGTAGTTGAAATGGCAACAGAGCTAATGAGTGATCCTCTGCTGCCATTTCAACTTTGACTTTTTTTCATGTCTTTATTTGGATTTATTTTGCTTTTATAAAAATCATTATTTTGTGTATTTGGTGTAAAAGAATATGTTGACATGCTTTAATGTTAAAAAAAACACATTATTTTTCAAACACTGTACATTATTGTAGGTCCTCTATGCCCCGCCTCTCACAAATGCGTATTTTTCTACAAAGTCCCTCCTTCCGACAAGTGCAGTGTGCTCTGATTGGACAACTGACCCATTGAATGGTGATTGGACAAACACCGCAAGCACTCATTAGAAATGTAACGGCCCTTTCTGTAATTGCGAGCTTCATCTTTTAAAATAAATGTAAAGACAGTTAATAATGTCCATAATTTTACTATCAGTGGTGTGACAGAAACAGTTATGAAGCTTGTACTTCCAGTAGCTGATTTAGAAGCACCAGATTGTCATAGCAAAGTCAGAATTACCTCCTCTCCTAGGTTCATGAAATGGTCATCCATAAAATGTGTTGTTGTTCTGTCGTAAGTAATCTTAAAGAATTCTAAATGCATCTACTTTCAGATGGCCAAATAAAGTGCTTTTGTTTTCTCCTAGATACACACAGCATCTCCCTGTCATGGCTGCTTCAACACTAATTGCGGTTACTGAAATCACGCCTTCTTTCTTTGCGTGAACATTTTGGCGGCATTATGCAAATATTTCCACATAATGATGTAGACATGTGGGGGCGTGTTTGAATGAGCCATTTTAGGGGGCATGGCAAAGTCTTAACTTTGATAAAGAATATCTCTTTGGATTTGAGACTTTAGTCTTTGCAACTTTACAGATCTTCTTCATGCACCAAGAGCTTGTAACACTCCAAAAAAGAAAGACAATTTTTTAATTGCATTACAGTGTATGACCCCTTTAAAGCACAGCTCTGTTGGTTTGACATGTGCTTGTCAGATAGTTAGTTCCGTCCACTGCTACAGTTATCTTATCACCGTCAATAGCGGATACATTTGGCAGATTCACACGCATAATTTTTTACACTCTCTTTCATTCCTGAAAAAGTATATATAATAAACATGGATGGTCCTCTTAAATTTTTATTCAAACTATGAATGTAGTATGTAAGAAACACAGAGCAATGGGCGCTTCCATTATAGCATAACTGACCAAGCTTACTCACGCAAAAACTCCTGATATAATCAATTACTAACTATACAATGAATATCTTATTCACATCGTGTGTGCTTTCTTTTTGTCTTGTTATAATAGGGAGATAATTGACGATGTAGAACTAGGGCTGGGTAAAAAAAATATTGATATCTCGATATTAATCAGTAGTGATTATTCTACTGCTTCTGTCATGATGATTTATGACTTTGACCTTTGACCTTTTGACAGGTTGAACTTCCGGTGACCTTATGATGGATGGGTTGAACTTCCGGAATGAGTTCAAGGGTTAACCTATGACCGTTTCCCATGCATCGATCATGTGGTTTTGACAGAAAGTTTTACCCTATTGACCTAGTTAGTACTAAATTATAGTTTTTGACGGGTAGTTTAAACGGTAAAGGAAACACTCCCCACGCATCGATCATGTGGTTTTGACAGAAAGTTTTACCCTATTGCCCTAGTTAGTTCTAAATCATGGTTTTAGGAAACCCTCCCGATGCATCGATCATGTGGTTTTGACAGAAGCTGTTTGAACTTTGTGTCAGTTAGCTTGTTTGAAGTTTGTGCCAGCTAACTTGTTTGAACTTTATCCCAGTTATTATGGCTTCTCCCCCCTCCCATTACATTCCTGAGCCGTGTATAAATGGGATCGGTGTGTTCTACAAGCACTACCGGAAAGGGAAACATGAGCTACATGAGCATGGATGGTTTATCCTCCCCTCAATCGACAGATGCGGGGCCGAGCAACAGGATGACGGATAGTCTGACTATGGCACCGAGAAAACCTTTCGGACACATCCGTTTGACAAGTTTTCTCCATGAAATTTCGGAATGGACTAAAGGTGAATTTATGATGCGCAGTAACCGCGTATTCGGATACAAATTTCACAAACCAACTCGAGTTGTTACGCTCTACACCACCGACGGTCTCGGTGAGTTTCAGGTTGGGGAAGACGAGTGTCTGGTATTTCCTGAAAAAGACTGGTCTCTATTTTACAAACATGTCTGGAAGGATCTGAATGATGGTGGCGAGGAGCCTTTGTACGTGGCGGAGTGGGACGGGGCGAGTCCGAATGTCCGGTACCGTGTGGTGGGAGACCATACTCAAAAGAGGTCGAATGATTCTGTTTACATATTCAAGTGTAAAGACAAGACAAAGCTCAACAACACTCGGTTTGGGCGCATCCTGCCTAACGAGCATCACGATCTGTATGAAATGCAATTTTTGTTCAAGTGGTGCGATCTGGATCTACTGAATAGGGTTTTTTCAATCATCAACAAAATGTTCAAATGGTGTGACATGCATGACGGATACAACAAAATTAAAGTGCAACTCTTCCACCCCGAGAGATGTGCGCGGAGCAGCACATACTCTCTGCCGTCCCCGCCCATTCACTACACCCATCCTAAAGCTCCGCGGTCGGACCTCGCCAAGCGTCGCGTATAAATCAAGGCTGAAGTGCTCCAACGCCCCCTCCCCTTTTCCACAGCGATCATAAAATACCTCGAACCAACCCTCCCAAGCTTCATTTATAAACCATGGCTGAAGGCCACGTATGTAGCTGCGGTATCTCTTTCGACAGCATTCTCGACCCTCCCGACGACGACGCAACCCTACATACTTCGACTGACGCCGGCGGTCCATCGGCCCTCCACAACGACTGGGTCTTGGCTAAAACGGTCAGACGGCGCATAGAGTTGCAATCGTGCTTTGAAAACGATTGGGCTCCCGGCAACATCGTCACCCCTGAAACCTGGGACCTCGACTCTGGTCCGGCTATCAAACGTAGCTTAGACTCGGATCCGGTGATCGGGAGCGCCTGCCCCCACGGAGGGGATAAAAGTTTTGGGGTCCAATCGCACGACTCATCTACATCCGACCGGACCCTTCCTCATTCTAATCCTGGCTTCGACGCCACAGATGGATGTTTCACCGATGTTGGATTCAAAATCGTAAAAGCCGCGACCGTGGCCGCTCATCAACAATATGCAGAAGGATGAGTGCGAGGGCTGTGAGATTGACCATCCTAGCCAGCTGCAACATTCCTGTCTGTTTGACCCTCCCAACTACTACTTCGACACACACTTTGAAGAACTTTCGGGCAAGCTGTTTAAACCCTCTTTTCATTCCATCATCACTACCCTCCTGGAGCGGTGCGGGTTATAATCTCAACCCCATCGTATTCAAGGAACGGTCGGGACTATTCTGCGCGAATTAAAAGACGAACCATTCATCGTCCCCAAGGTGGAAGAAATCAGGGCGAGACTTCTGGACAAACCCTGCAAGGAAATAGTCGGCGACGTCGTTGATCTCTGGGAAAATCTCCCCAACGCGAATGGCCTGTGACCAAACCACCACCAACATGGGTGCAGCCTGTAGCCTAAAGTGCTGTATGGAATTATTGTTTAAAGCGCATTACAGAGAGCAGATGACCGATCTCGTGAGCAAGATTATTATGGACGCATCCCACCCCGATACTCCGTGTCACGATACCGTGCGCGGGGCAAATCTCAAGAAAAATATGGTGTATATAAGAGGACTGGTTAGCTCATGGGACTACATGACGGATAAATGTGTTGATGGCAACGATCCACCCATTGTAATGATAAAACAGGTTCTAGATATGCTGTGTGAATCACAATCCCTGCTCGGGATCACCGATCTGCTGTGTACTTGTACGTACGTGGCGGATGTCTGTACCGAGCTAATGAAGAAATCAAAAGAATATGACTCCGATGATCAGGACGACGCTGTCAAAATCGTCAAAGTGATTAAAAACGTAGACAAAATTGTCGTAATGTACGTCGATTACATCCTAGACAAAAACATGATGGCCTGCCGCGATTTTCTTTTCTGGTTAGATTACCACTGACGGTATTATTAATCCATTTTGTATCCTGTAACACCCCTGTTATAACTATTTTACTTTTTAGTCTGTGTATGTAACGTCATTATATCCAATTTGCATGTTCAATCATATTAATCCCATTTTTTACTTAGAGTGTGTATTTTTACATGATGTATTAATACCATTTTACTTAGTCTCTGTATGTATTTTTTATTATAGTATGTATGTTTTGTATTTTATCCATTTTACTTGTAGTATGTATGTTTTCTATCCTCTATTATATCCATTTTACTTATAGTATTTCTATCTTCTATTACATCCATGTTTACTATCTTTTATTATATCCATTTTACTCGTATTATATCCTGTAATGTTTTTTTAATAAAAGATTGATTCAAACCGCTTGTACGCGTCATTCTTTTCCAACGGTTGCGACGGCACCATGGTGGAGCTCATGAAAGAGGCTTATTATACGCCCTCCAACCCGGGCTCTTTAGGGGGTAAAAAACGATTAAAAGACACCGTCTTGAAAGACAGCGGGGTCCATCTAAGCGATAAACAGGTTTCAGAATGGCTGGCTGGTGAGGACGCTTACACATTACACAAACCAGCGCCTATAAAATACAAACGAAACAGAGTGGTCGTGTACGGGGTCGATACTCAGTTCCAGGCCGATCTCGTCGACATGATAGCCTACGCTAAGGATAACGACGGTCATAAATATCTGCTGACGTGCATTGACGTATTTAGCAAGTACGCCTGGGTTCACGTGTTGAAGAATAAGAGAGGTCTCGAGGTCACTAGAGCGTTCGAGTCTATCCTCGAAGAGGGCCGCGTGCCTCAGAAATTGCAGACGGATCAGGGAAAGGAATTTTTTAACAAACAATTTCAAGATGTGATGAAAAAGCACGACATCAATCATTTCGCTACCGCTACCGATTTGAAAGCCAGCGTCGTGGAACGATTTAACAGAACCTTAAAAAGTCGTATGTGGAGACTTTTAACGGCCACAAATTCCCGTCGATACATAGATGTTTTACAAGACATCATGCAGGGGTACAACACTAGTTATCATCGAAGTATCAGAATGAGACCCGTGGACGTTGGCAAAGTAAACGAGGATCAAGTGTTTCAAAACTTGTACGGCGATATAAAGAAGAGCGAGAGACCCGTATTTAATTCCAAAGTCGGCGACGTCATCAGGATTTCTAAAGTGAGAGGTCCGACCGCGGAGCTTTAGGATGGGTGTAGTGAATGGACGGGGACGGCAGAGAGTAAGTGCTGCTCTGCGCACATCTCTCGGGGTGGAACAGTTGCACTTTAATTTTGTTGTATCCGTCATGCATGTCACACCATTTGAACATTTTGTTGATGATTGAAAAAACCCTATTCAGTAGATCCAGATCGCACCACTTGAACAAAAATTGCATTTCATACAGATCGTGATGCTCGTTAGGCAGGATGCGCCCAAACTGAGTGTTGTTGAGCTTTGTCTTGTCTTTACACTTGATTATGTAAACAGAATCATTCGACCTCTTTTGAGTATGGTCTCCCACCACACGGTACCGGACATTCGGACTCGCCCCATCCCACTCCGCCACGTACAAAGGCTCCTCGCCGCCATCATTCAGATCCTTCCAGACATGTTTGTAAAATAGAGACCAGTCTTTTTCAGGAAATACCAGACACTCAGGAAATACCAGAGACCGTCGGTGGTGTAGAGCGTAACAACTCGAGTTGGTTTGTGAAATTTGTATCCGAATACGCGGTTACTGCGCATCATAAATTCACCTTTAGTCCATTCCGAAATTTCATGGAGAAAACTTGTCAAACGGATGTGTCCGAAAGGTTTTCTCGGTGCCATAGTCAGACTATCCGTCATCCTGTTGCTCGGCCCCGCATCTGTCGATTGAGGGGAGGATAAACCATCCATGCTCATGTAGCTCATGTTTCCCTTTCCGGTAGTGCTTGTAGAACACACCGATCCCATTTATACACGGCTCAGGAATGTAATGGGAGGGGGGAGAAGCCATAATAACTGGGATAAAGTTCAAACAAGTTAGCTGGCACAAACTTCAAACAAGCTAACTGACACAAAGTTCAAACAGCTTCTGTCAAAACCACATGATCGATGCATCGGGAGGGTTTCCTAAAACCATGATTTAGAACTAACTAGGGCAATAGGGTAAAACTTTCTGTCAAAACCACATGATCGATGCGTGGGGAGTGTTTCCTTTACCGTTTAAACTACCCGTCAAAAACTATAATTTAGTACTAACTAGGTCAATAGGGTAAAACTTTCTGTCAAAACCACATGATCGATGCGTGGGAAACGGTCATAGGTTAACCCCTGAACTCATTCTGGAAGTTCCATCCATCCATCATAAGGTCACCGGAAGTTCAACCTGTCAAAAGGTCAAAGGTCAAAGTCATAAATCATCATGACAGAAGCAGTAGAATAATCACTACTTTAATCAATTCTCTTTTTACGGAACTATATTCTTAAATCCCAAGAATCGATTAGTGTAGCTAAGTGAAGTGTAGTGTAGTTTTCAGTTAATGGAAAGAACATTGAAGGGCACTTCCCATCCAATAAATCACAATAAGCATTGTGCTTTGGTGCTTTTAATATGAAACAAAGTCTCAGGTTTCAATTTATGTCCATTGTATTGCAGTATTCAAACAATAAATGCCGTTTTGGTGCTGTTTAATCTGGAGTGACAGATCGATGTAGCGCCTCAAACCCATAAGACCTCACAATGCTGCTGGCGTATGACGCTGCTGACGTGTGTTCTGGTGCGCCCAATAACAAAGATAACACGTCAGCAGCGTCATACAGTATGTCGACTGTCACAGCAGTCACACTCACAACAGACCCGAAAGAGAAGACAATGCTGAATAAAGTTGTAATTTTTTTTATTTTTGGACCAAAATGTATTTTCGATGCTTCAACAAATTCTGACTGAGCCTCTGATGTCACATGGACTACTTTGAAGATGTTTTTATTACCTTTCTGTACATGGATAGTATACCTTACATACATTTTCAATGGAGGGACAGGAAGCTCTCAGACTAAATCTAAAATATCTTAAACTGTGTTTCCGAAGATGAACAGAGGTCTTACGGTTTTGGGACGACATGAGGGTGAGTCATTAATGACATAATTTTCATTTTTGGCTGAACTAACCGTTTAATACCTGCTTAACACTTCATAATATGCTGCTGCTAAGTGCACCCCTAGCTAACCTGTTTCCCAGTAACCCTATTAGTAATTGGACTATTACCAGTAATTCATTAAATGAAAATAAGCTGGAATTAACAAAGCAAGCATGTTTGTCATATAATTATCCTTAAGTCAATCTTATCTCCATCATTTACCACTGTCATGTTTCCTCTGTTCCTCCTTCTCTTACTTTTTTTCTGCTTCTGGCTGCCAGACTGTTAAGTCCTCTTTATGTTTAAATTTGCAAACGCAGACTGTGCCAATTTGAAAACGGCAGCCAGCTCATCACAAGGCAAAAGTAAGCACATCCAGTGAAACACGATGCAGATATATTGCTCCATGTTATATTAAAGGGGTTCTATTATGCTCTTTTACGAAGTCTTGATTTTGTTTTGTGGTTGTACTTGAACAAGTTCTCATACTAGGTTGTTTGAAAAACACATTATTTTTCACATATTTTACATTATTACAACACCTCTCTCCCCAGTCTTGCATGAACGGCTTGAACATTTCCTGTATCAAATGAAGGACTGCTTTCTGAAATACTAAATGTGCTGTTATTGGTTAGCTGGGCCAGTGTGTTTTGTGATTGGCAGCACTCAGCACCTGGTCGGGAAATGTCATGCCCTTACCATAGCCACCTGCTTTGAGCTTCAGTGTAAATATTGTGTCCAAATTAAATCAATTTGAGCGTGATTTAAACCCGGATGATTGTAACCACTCTAAGTTCATCTGCCTTGGGAAAGCTAGCATGTCTTACATAGTGATAACATGCACTGCCTTCTCTGGTACAGCTCAACCAGGTCTTGTCCCATTTGTCGATATTTGTTATATCACAAATCCCAGAAAATATGCGTTGTAATCCAAACAAGTCGTTTGTTGTAGTTTTTGAAAAGTAATAAAATATATTCTTTTGAATTTTACTTTGAACTCAGTAACTCTGCAGATCTTTTTTATGCTCATACAGCAACATTACAGACTAACTAAAGTTGAAAAAGTGAAAAAGCATAATAGCACCCCTTTAATAATTACATTTTCAATTGTTCAAATGGTCAGCTGTCAATTGCCTGACTAATTGCTATGCCTCTGTCTGCATACATTATCAGTTGCTTTTTACACTGATTGCAATTATTCTCACTTGTACATGGACATTTACATGCGACTGTGAGTGTGCGCGTGGCTGCGATGTCATTGCCGGCGCCATTGGCAATAAAATGATTGGCTCGGAATTGACAAGGCGTGAGAATGACCGGCCGGTCACTGATCCGGGCCAATGATGTGAAAAATTATCTGATTCCAATCACTGGCTGGTCAATCGGTGCCTCTCTACTCACATTCTGACATACATGTAATGTACTATATCTGGGTAAAAGTGCATTTGTTCTTTTGTGTCATTTTGTGGAGATACAAGTTATAATATTACATTTATGTTGTGTATATTTCTGATTAATGTCATATGTGTAAGATGTGTTTTGGTTAATTAACCTGCAAAGCACATTCAGTTTACAGGTGATAATTCACTGCTCACAATGATTGCCAATGATATAATTATTTAGAAAAATGCTTTATATATATTTTAAGGATTTATTTATTTAAATATTTATTTTACTAAAGTCATTAAATTACTATAATTATTATTATTATTATTAGTAGTAGTAGTAGTAGTAAATCTTCACAATATGGATTATGTAATCAGATTCCAAAAATGTAATACTTGTAATTAGATTAAATTACATTTTAAAATACTTGTAGTCAGACTACTGTAACTTTTTATTGATTACATGATTACATATTATTCACAAAATAACGATAAATTATTAATAATTTATTGATTCTCCCAAAATTCTTTCTTTTCATCTTTGAAATTTTCCTTTCAAAATAGCCTGCCGCTCATATACACTCAGAAAGTCTTCCAGTTTCATCTCAACTAAAATAGTGAAACCATTTGATAAGGCGGGATTCTTTTGGCCATCTTCAATAGTATATTTGTGTACAGTAGTGCAATATGTAGATGTGTCATTTCAGCTTTTTGCTGTGTGTGTGTGTGTGTGTGTGTGTTAGCACCAGCACCAGACAGCATGTCTTGTTTATTCATGCAGAAGCATTGGATCAATGTTCTAATTGATTTCACTGAACTGATTAAAGACAGGGAGGCAGGAGGCCACATGGTCGGAGGATATATGAGCATGTGTGCATGTGTTTAATGTGTTTGATGCCTTGCTGGAGTATAGACTCTGTGATCTCACAAGATGAAGAGCCCAAACATATGGGTATAGATGTGTGTGTGCTGGTCTCGTACCCTGTAACAGATGGGCTGAACTGAGCCAGATAGGGAGTTGGACACCAGGCTCCTGAATCTCCATGTGTTCATCTGATAGTTACTGACTTCTCTGTAGTCTAATACTAGGACTGTGTAAACGATATTTACCTCACTGTTTGTGCGTCTGTTCATTCAGAACAGCTCGTTGGATTCGTTTATGGTTGGTTGGAACTGTGAGGTTAGTGTGTGTGTTGTATTGACAGGAATGAATTAAGCTGGCGATAAAAGGTGGTGCTGTCAAAAGGTCAGATTTGATGGTTTCTCCTTGTTTATGTAATTTCTATCCACTTTTGTTGTATGCGTGGGGGCTTTCATCTACAGAACCTATCCAGGTGTTTAGTGGTCTTGGTCCAGAGCCTGTGTGATGCTCAGATGTAAGGGATAGATTAAGGGGGAAAGTAAACAAGATAAAAGCAGGATTCTCTCACAAATGCACACACACACACACACACACACACACACACACACACCCTAGATTGTCTCTTGTCATGCATCTCATTTAAGTCTACGCTGGCCATCATGTCACCACTCGGCAGCCATTTTAATGAGATCTGTGTCCTCACTAGGGTGTGATGCTCCTCCTGTCTCCTCTGATTTGCGTCCCCCCCCCCCTTGATAGATTGTTCTATTCTTATCTCTTTCTCATAGGCTCTCATTTTAAGGTTAGATGAAGGTCAAATGCTCAAAAGAATCACATTCACACACACAGCTACCATGGAGTGTGAAGTATACTCACACATCGGTGTTATAAAACAGACCAGTGAAGAGGGCCAAGCGGATTAAGGACATGAATGAAACCATTGGACACACAGACACACTTGCATTCACATCCCTCTGTGTGTGAGGCAACTGTTGGGTTGTAAGACTTAAAGGTAATGTGTGAAGTATAGCAGCTCTGCAGAAATTTGTTGTCCCTAAAAAGGTTTCCAGTGCTTCTAACAGAATTCTGATTTATATATATATATATATATATATACAGGTCCTTCTCAAAAAATTAGCATATTGTGATAAAGTTCATTATTTTCCATAATGTAATAATAAAAATTAAACTTTCATATATTTTAGATTCATTGCACATCAACTGAAATATTTCAGGTCTTTTATTGTTTTAATACTGATGATTTTGGCATACAGCTCATGAAAACCAATCAGCCTGTGGCACTGCTGAGGTGTTATGGAGGCCCAGGATACTTCGATAGCGGCCTTAAGCTCATCCAGAGTGTTGGGTCTTGCGTCTCTCAACTTTCTCTTCACAATATCCCACAGATTCTCTATGGGGTTCAGGTCAGGAGAGTTGGCAGGCCAATTGAGCACAGTAATACCATGGTCAGTAAACCATTTACCAGTGGTTTTGGCACTGTGAGCAGGTGCCAGGTCGTGCTGAAAAACGAAATCTTCATCTCCATAAAGCTTTTCAGCAGATGGAAGCATAAAGTGCTCCAAAATCTCCTGATAGCTAGCTGCATTGACCCTGCCCTTGATAAAACACAGTGGACCAACACCAGCAGCTGACATTGCACCCCAAACCATCACTGACTGTGGGTACTTGACACTGGACTTCAGGCATTTTGGCATTTCCTTCTCCCCAGTCTTCCTCCAGACTCTGGCACCTTGATTTCCGAATGACATGCAAAATTTGCTTGCATCCGAAAAAAGTACTTGGGACCACTGAGCAACAGTCCAGTGCCGCTGTTTCTGGTTCAAAAGTGGCTTGACCTGGGGAATGCGGCACCTGTAGCCCATTTCCTGCACATGCCTGTGCACGGTGGCTCTGGATGTTTCTACTCCAGACTCAGTCCACTGCTTCCGCAGGTCCCCCAAGGTCTGGAATCGGTCCTTCTCCACAATCTTCCTCAGGGTCTGGTCACCTCCACTCGTTGTGCAGCATTTTTTGCCACACTTTTTCCTTCCCACAGACTTCCCACTGAGGTGCTTTGATACAGCACTCTGGGAACAGCCTGTTCGTTCAGAAATTTCTTTCTGTGTCTTACCCTCTCGCAGGTCGGCAGTCTTACCCATGATTGGGGTTTTGAGTAATGAACCAGGCCGGGAGTTTTTAAAAGCCTCAGGAATCTTTTGCAGGTGTTTAGAGTTAATTAGTTGATTCAGATGATTAGGTTAATAGCTCGTTTGGAGAACCTTTTCATGATATGCTAATTTTTTGAGATAGGAATTTTGGGTTTTCATGAGCTGTATGCCAAAATCATCAGTATTAAAACAATAAAAGACCTGAAATATTTCAGTTGGTGTGCAATGAATCTAAAATATATGAAAGTTTAATTTTTATCATTACATTATGGAAAATAATGAACTTTATCACAATATGCTAATTTTTTGAGAAGGACCTGTATATATATATATATATATATATATATATATATGCTACAAAGTTTTGGGTTGGTAGGATTTTTTTCTTCTTATGCTCGCCAAGGCTGCATTTGTTTGATAAAAGTTAAAGACAGTAATATTGTGAAATATTATTACTGTAAAACAGTTATATTATGAAATATTATGAATAATTAATTTAAAATATCTGTTTTCTATTTTAATGCATTTTAAAATGTAATTTATTCCTGAGATGGCAAAGCTGAATATTCAGAAGCCATTACTCCAGTCTTAAGTGTCACACGATCCTTCAGAAATCATTCTGATATGCTAAGTGGTGCTAAAGATTTTTTATTTATTTACTTTTGTTAAATATTCTTTGATGAATAGGCATTAAAATAAACAGCAAGTAAATCTTTTGTGTAAATATCTTTACTGTTTTCATCAGTTCACGTTTAAAACTTACTGACCCAAAAGTTTTGCATGGTTATTTGTGTATATAGAAAAGATTGTATGCGTGTGTGTGTGTGTGACTGTTTATCTGTATATGATACGATATTAATATTTAAAAAATGCTAATAATATAAACACTATGTGTGTGTGTGTGTGTGTGTGTATATATATATATATGTTAAAATATTTAAATAAACATGGGTTTCCCAGACAGTTCTACTGCCCACATTGTCTCCAGAAATTACTTACTCTTAGCTGTCTCTGCAATGAGATAATATTGAGATGCACTGAGTAATATTTTAACATTTAAAAAAAATCAACTTTTAACTGAAAGTTTATTATGGCAAATTTGTCAGCTCCCAGAGTGTGTTTGACAGGACAGATAAACCCAAATACGAGCAACCGGAATGGATTGCAGGTTTCCATGGCATGACGCTGTGAAATTCTTTCTGTGTCAGGCTCTTCAAATATGCTTTTTCAAAGATCCGTTTTCGCTAATCGTGGATTCTGAATTCATTGCCACATATTTTGCGTATGCTTCGCAGTTTTTCGTTTGGTGTTTTGACACAAACCTCTTGTGGGGGCGGGCTTAACAGGGATCTACTCTGATTGGATAGTGAGCTTTTGATGGACAGGTGCTCTCTGACCGGGAAGTACAGACTTCACTCAGTGCAAACACGAGCATTATTGACGAACGTCCAGTCCGCTCGTTTTATCCATAAACTGTATAAAAACATGGACATAGTGTCCTTGACATCACCCGTAGACTCCTGAAGAGCATATTTGAAACTCAAAGTGTGCAGAGCGGGCCATCGCCATCTTAGCAGCGCTTCACCACGCGACTCTCCCGGTATATAAAATGGACAAACAGGCGGGAGATGGTTTCTGAAGCCATGCCCACCTAGCGTGACAGCGGTGACAGCAGCGACAATCTACCTGTCACTCCAGTGACCACGCCCTTAATTATGCAGCACTTTAAGGCTGAATATAATTTAAACGGATGCGTTATAAAAAACTTCTCCCCCCTCACAATTGTCATGAAGGGCAAAATTATCTATATAGACAAAAGTCTATTATTTGAACCAGACTGTAAACATGTTTTTTTTTCTTCTGTAAAGTTGGGCATTTTAACATGGGGAGTCGATGGGATTGACTCCCTTTAGCAGCCAGCCTCCAGCGGCCAGTCGATGAACTACAGTTTTAGTCACTACCTTGTTGGCTTCACGAGAGAGAGCGGGAGGTTGCTGCTCGGTTTATCACGTTTAACCATAGCTGTCATTGGTTTGTTTGTCTGGCAGTGGCAGCAGATATGCGATCAAAATGCGATCAAATGTCTAATTCAGAATCAGAATCAGAATCAGAATGAGCTTTATTGCCAGGTATGTTCACACATACGAGGAATTTGTTTTCGTGACAGAGCTCCGCAGTGCAACATAACAATAACACAATAACAAAAAACACAATAAGGAATAAAAAATACAAAAAAATACAAATAGGTGGGTAAGGATTGACAATATACAAATTGACAATGTATGGCAGGTATATTAAAATGAGCATTTATGTATGTACATGTATATTATGTGGAAAAGTTTTAACTGTACGCTAAGTATGTGTGTTGGATAAATAAGTGTATGTGTATATAAATATAAATATAAATATAAGTAGTGTATTGTGTTCCATGTATGTACATGTATATTATGTGCAAAAGATTTAAGTGTACGCTAAGTATGTGTGTTGGATAAAAAGTGTAGTGTATATAAATATAAATAGTGTGTCCCACAGTTATTATCAGCTGCTCATAAGATGGATTGCCTGAGGGAAGAAACTGTTCCTGTGTCTGGTCGTTCTGGTGCTCAGTGCTCTGTAGCGTCGACCAGATGGCAACAGTTCAAAGAGGGAGTGTGCTGGATGTGAGGGGTCCAGAGTGATTTTAACAGCCCTTTTGCTCACTCTGGATAAGTACAGTTCTTGAATAGATGGGAGGGTTGTACCGATAATTCGCTCAGCAGTCCGGACTACCCTCTGTAGTCTTCTGAGGTCAGATTTAGAAGCTGAGCTGAACCAGACAGTTACTGAAGTGCAGAGGATGGATTCGATGATGGTGGAGTAGAACTGTTTCAGTTCTACTCCTAATTTGAGGCTGTATTACATCGATTCTGGCACTCAACATCACAACAAGATGATATTTTAAGCTCCTTACGTAGCCGAATCTGCGCTGGTTTGAGTGGGCCGCCTCCAGTTTCCCATTTGTTTTGCTGTCTCCAGCTAGGGCTGTGACGTCGGCTGACCCTAGTTATCTGTGGTTGGCCTGGTCGTGCATCACTCGGAAAACAACAGTCCAATCAGAAGAAGGACTCATGAATAGTAATTAGACAGGCTAAAATCGACCTGTTCTTAGCAATCCTCCTGAGAAAGGAGCTGTAAAAATATGAGATGGTTTTTGGTAATTATATCACAAATATATATTCTTAAGGACATCAAAACCTAAAATAAAACTCCAGAAAAGTGTACAATATGGGACCTTAAATAAGAGACGTCTAAAAATATAAACACTTAGGTGATTTTGTTGTGTTTATGTATAGGAAATCTGTTTAAGATCCCATGTTTAATTCATCATCTGCTGCTGGTTTATTCTGTCCATCCATCTAATGAAATCATTGCAGGTTGAACACACAGGTGTTGCTAAAGCATCAATAGAAATATCTCTGAATTGCATTGATCCGCATTGATATTCAGTTCAGTCATTGCCACGCATCACGTGACCGGCACAGCAAGGTCACTGCCTGTCTATGGCCTGATTTCCTCTTCCTGCTGTTGAGGGGATTTGAGTAAATCCGCATTGCACGATGACGCTCAGCTAGATTAGTATATTTATTATGTGAGACACACGCATACACACACAGACACTTGCACTTATATCTGTAATCATATTCTGTCAAATTTTAGAGATAAAAATAGAATAATTGGTTGCTAGTCTGTCCTCAAATGGAATTCAAGCAATGCATTCACCATCAGATCAGCGGTTAAAATGCATTGAGTGGGCTATTACACCATTTCCTTCCTTTTCTGTTAACATATGCACACACACAGAATGAGACTATTAAGCCAAATGGTTGCTCTTATGGCAAGTGGGTCCTGGCTACTCCTGGTAATACTGGGAATTCTGGGAAACAGATATTGTTTCAGTATCGATGGTAATCTGGTTTGATGGTCACAATAAGATCAAGATCTAGCCATTTAATTGGTACATCAACCCCTTTTCTTGGTATTTCTTTCTCTTTTCTGTCCAATCAGGGTGTTTAGATGTGTGTGTGTGTGTGTGTGTGTGTGTGTGTGTGTGTGTGTGTGTGTGTGTGTTTCGACTCTCTGTAGTGGATGCCTGGGTCTGTCTGTGCCCTTGTCTGAATGTTAATGTATAATAGGCATTAGACAACACACAATAAGTGCTACCATCATAACGGCCAGAGATATGACAATCGACTGTCACAGGCAGGATGCCAGGGACAATAACGAACCACTGAACATTCTGCCTGTATTCTCTATTGCCTTTATGCCCAGCTCTGTCTCTCTCTTCCTAAAGTCAACATTTACTACTATAATGTGGTATATTTATGAGTCAAACAGGATTTTCCACACACACACAAAAAAAAGATAAAAGAAAATGACAAAAATATATCCAATCAAGGACCTGATTGGATTTTGAAAACAATCCCTAGAGCAAGGATTGAAAAATAAGGTGACATTAATTGAAAAGAAAAGTTATTTCAAAAATTCAGATTATTTAGTTTGATGGGGAAAAAAAGACAAATTCTTCATAATTTTTTTCATACCACCTATTAGTAATATTTGAATTTGTTTTACTTTTTATGTGGTGTAATTTTCAATAGGGTGGTCAACTGTTATTGGCTGATACTTGCCATTTTTTAATCAGCATCGTCCAATGAATTTTCTGTTTGGCTTATATGTCAGAAGCTGGACTTTGATTCTGACAGTGCTAAAAACACCAGCACCTGCGTGCACAGAGCTTCTGTCTAATAAAGTTATGTCTAATGAAGTACCACAACAAGTCTTTTAATTTCTAATAAACAATTTATTAATTTGTGAGAAATAAGAGCTACATTGTGTTTGTTTATTTATTTAAAAAAAAAGAAGGATTCCCATTGCACACATACTTACCAGGTTACTGAGTGCACTGTTGGTTATAGTATTTATTTCTATTTTAGTCAGATTTTAAACAGTTTGTTTACTTTGTGAAAATCAAGAAGTTGGCAACCTTTTTTATGCAGTTTTAAATTATTTCAATGAATTTATTTCTCATTTAGTAAATATATCAAATAAATTTCATTTCAGCAGTTGTTATCCATGTGTTTACTATTTTAAATTATTGTGATATCATATATATATATATATATATATATATATATATATATATATATATATATATATATATATATATATATAGCTTTTGAATATATCAACTTTAGCATTAGCCATCAAATAAAACAAAAAAATCTATATTCACAACCACTGATTTTCAGCAGTTTTGTTATTAAAGAGCAATTTGTCTAAATACTGTATGTTGTGTAGTTATATTATTATTATGTGTACTGTATCTTGAGGTAGTTGGCAAATACATAAACATATACGTATACTTTCTCAGACTCTTTTCCACATTATGTTGCTTCACCTGCTCTTTTTGCCCCCTCTCTTCCTCTGTGTCTAGAGGCATTTTCATGCTGAGGACATGGCTGTGTGTCTCTGGCTGGCTGGTTATGTAGGTTAAGGCAGGCGACAGAGGCATTGAGGACTGAGCGCTGCAGTGCTGCACTATGGGAGGATGATGTGATGACTAAAGCCTCCCTGTCTTATTCTTTGTCTCTCCCTCTCTCTCTCATACTTTATTTTTTCTTCTTTTAGAGCCCTGCTGATCCAAATACTACTCTGCAGTGCAGGGCTGGCCACTTGACCTGTGTCAATATTAGAGCACTGCAGCTGGTCCTAGATCAGTGCAGCAGGTGTATTGGTTGAACCTGAAGTGAAAGAAGAGAGGACAGAGAATAGAACAGTAAATCAAGGGTCTGCACTCACTCTCTGATGCACTATGTACATTTTTAACCCCCCATTTATCTCTCTTTCTCTGTCTCTTTCACTCTAGAGCTCTGTTTCAGACTCTAGTACTGTATGTCGCTATTCTTTAAAGATGAAAGTCTTGTCTCAAGTCTTCTGAAGAACATTGTTATATTTCAAGTTCAAAAGAGAACTGTGGCATTAAGAGTTAATGCAAATGCCTAAACAATGTTTAAAATGATAACTTTTTAAAGGTAGTAATATGTACATTACAGTAATAAAAACACAAAGCATTTAAAAAACATGATTTGAAATGCTTATCTGAATACTTATAACAATACTGTGAATCATTTGTAACATTTATAATATAAATATTAATCATATATTCAATTCAATTCAAGTTTATTTGAATATGCTTTTTACGATACAGATCATTGCAAAGCAATTTTACAGAAAATTAAGTTTCTACAATATTTAATATCAGTGGTGACTGTCAGTTTATGTGCATATGACAGAAATGTTCGGAAAAATCAATTAAAGACGTAATCAAACAGATGATGAACACTATTAACAGCAATTATTAACAGTTGTCTATTATATACAATATAAAATATTCTAAAGTGATATTAAAACACAATAATTAAATATAAATACAAATAATACAATAATAATAACAAATCCACAATAATAATAATGTGCATATATTTTAAATTAAATATATATTTTAATTTTTTTCTATTGATTTGAGGTTGAGATATTACCTAGACCTAGGCATGAGAGCAAATAATTGTGAAGGACTGCCATTGTGTTTGTCTTTTTGTTCATCTTTGTTACTGTCACAATCAGGGATGTAAAAAAAAACATTCCACACTGAGCCAAGACTGAGCAAAAGAGACTGAGGGAAGGATTCAGAGAGAAAATGGGAGGGAGGGAATTAAGTGAGCTCAAGTCTCCAATAAAAAAAAAAGCATGACACGGTTTTCTTGGCCGATTCAGCTTGTTGAGTTTTTTCATCTCTTCCTTCTCTTTAAGCGCTGGGCGTTGTGCTTGGTGCGTTGCCATTTTTCAAGTGAAACAGTGGCTTTTTCAAGATTCATTAATCAGAAGACTCGTCTTTCCCTCAAGGCCAAATCAATTCAGTAAAAGAAAAGAAAGCAGGAAAAGATAGGTGGATACAGTAAGTGCT
This sequence comes from Carassius carassius, assembly GCF_963082965.1. Classification (NCBI taxonomy): domain Eukaryota; kingdom Metazoa; phylum Chordata; class Actinopteri; order Cypriniformes; family Cyprinidae; genus Carassius; species Carassius carassius. The sequence goes on along the minus strand of NC_081756.1, from coordinate 13,157,996 downwards.
TGTATAGATGAGTTGGCATCATGTTTACCTTTAGGTTTCCAAAGTAACTTCACTTAGTAGAGTTCAGTTGTAAGTACATTGAGTTAACTGCACTGTTGCGTAGGTGGATAATGCAAGTTTGAATCTAGTATGCAGTGATGTCTATAAAAATTCTACTGGATGTTTTTTTCAACCGTGTTATTGTCTGCCAGGTGAGTGTGATTGCTTTCAAATGTGTGATTGCTTATCATTAGCAAGCACTGTTATTAAGAAGGGCAAAAAAGCCTTTTCCCCACAAAAAGCCATTAACTTCACTAAAAAGAATGGGCACCTGGCAGTTGGTTGTGGTGCATCTGATATTGCAGCTTGTTCTGCCAGCTCCAGCAATTTCAGAGTGACAGTCATTTGGGACAAAGTGTGCTGCATCAGAGACATGGACACGTTAACACCCTGTTGGACAGCAGAGGATGTTAATATCACTCATGGACCAGCTCATGGGAATGGCACATATTATGTTGCAGTTTTTTGTTCACAGAACATAGGATGGCATAATCCATGAAGTGGGATGTCACTTATGCAATCCCACATCTGGCTATAACACCAGGGGATGATATGAAAAGTGCGAAGAGTTTTTGGAAGTGGGAAGGAAAATTTAGTTTGAGCCAGTGAGGGTGAAAATAAATACAAGTCAGCAGAATTCTCCTGCTTTCCCTACTCCACCCCCTTTCTTTGAGGGAACTAAACATGTTTTCAAGGATCAGGCTGATTCTTTGCAAATCATGACTCTCATCTGTGAAAAGAGGAATAATAAGATCTTGATAGTCTCTCTCTTGCTGTAAAAAGTCAGCCCATTTTAATTGCTTCCTTAAATTATTTTAAATCATAATGGTGCCAAAGTTACAACCTGCAGAGATAAGTACATTGTACGGTTTCGACCTCATTTAATGTAACTACTTACAGTATGAAAAAAAAAATCAATTTGAAACTCTTTTAAATGAGAAGAAGTGTCAGAGTCAGTAATTGTGACAAGTTAGAAAGGTTTATAACATCATGATGTAAAGATCTTTGTATTGATCTTGTGTTCAGAGAGAAGATTTTTCTTTCTCTCTCACATACCTTTATGTCTATTTGAATTCTCAAAATCTTGCCTTATAAAGTCCTAGTTAGTTAATCACACAGAGTAAATCCATGCATCAACGAGGCACACAGGCAGCAATCTCAGAGCTTTCAGACATAATGAATCATTTATAAGCCTTTCTTGAAGCCCCTCAGTTGAAATGTCAGCCGTATTAATTTCAAAGCCAATACAGCCAATGTAAACAATGTTGTTATTATAGAAAACTACATTTCCCATAACCACCTCTCATTCCTTGCAGCTTTTCTTTACTCTTTCACCCCTCTTCCTTCATTCACGCTGCTCAGTCTCTCGGCTTAATTAACCATTGATCAGCATGCTCATAAATTAGGCCTCCAGAGAAAGGCTTTCTAAGCCTCCTCCTTCATCCATTCTTACCTGAAATTCAGTAGACTGGGCTCGAACTGGTGCATTTAACCAAAGATGTGTCATTTATAATGGACCGCAGGACATTTTTCACTACCTTAACCTTTTCTCGTTGTCTTAAAACCTTGTTTGTTATTTGTGGATGTATGCACTGTCCTCCAGGGCCATAAAAAGTTAATAATCAGTGTTTTCATTCATTTCTTCCAGTGGGATGGAGGTTGAGGTTTGAGCTTCAGGCTAATTAGGAAAGACTGGTATCCTCCTCACCCAAACCAGCACGCTTCCCACTTAACCATTAGCATATTCTTCACACACACACACACACACACACACACACACACATACATGCTGTGTCAGAACCTAATGAGCCAAGCTGGCTGCTAAATGGATCAGGACCAAGAACATGTGTCTGTGGGGGCAATCAGGAGACATGATTTAGTGGGGCGAGGCCTCCCTGAGCCGCCGAACTACAGTTTTAATGCTCAGATGTCCTCGGAGGGGAGTACAGCACTGTGAAGCACATTAGCATGTCCATTTCACCATATCTCCAATAAGCTAAATGCATGACAGTGTTGCTGTGATGTATGGAGGAGTTATTTTGTTCAATTCGTGAGGGAAATATTCTAATAACCGTCCGTTGTCGTTGTTCAGTAAGGAAAATATAATGAGTCAGGCATCCAGATCATTTGTATTACCTTGCAGTAGTGCACATGCTGGAATTTTTATTTCCATTTGTTCCTTCCTTTCTCCCGCAGAAGGATGTTATCTGGTGTACAAATGAGGGCGGTTCAATAAAAGCGTATTGAGTTGCTTCACTCATTGATAATTTTGTAGCTCCTCAGAGCAATTGTTTAGTTCTTGAGCGTGTAACGCCACGCTTCAGTTATAGAGTAGTGATGTTCCTTCACACAAACAATAGACTTGTTTTTCCTGTATTATTAAAATTATTGAGGAAACATTTTTTTTTTTTTAAGTTGTTCTATTATTCTGTTTGTTTGTTTTTCCCATTTAATGAAAATGTGAAGTGTGCAGTTGGGCAATGGTTCTGATTTAGCTTCAGGACTCATATTATCTTAGTAATAATATAAATAAATATTATATTAGTCATAAAATGGCGATCCAAAATTACACAGTACCAAAGTTGTTTGTTATACAAAAAAATGTATAACAGAATGTTGAAACGTATTACTTCGTTTCTTAATATCATTATTATTGATAATTCTTCAACAAAACACATTGTTGTTGTCACAAACATAATTTATTCTTGTAAGTTTAAATATATTTGTTGTAGTCATTTGTAGACTGGAAAATTTGAAGTTACACCATCGTTCAAAAGTTTGGGATCAGTAAAATGTATTTTTATAAAGAAATGTGAAAATAGGTGCATTAAATTATATTTCAAATTAATGCAGTTCTTTTGAACGTTCTATTCAGCAAAGAATAAAAAACAAACAAATACAATTTCCACAAAAATATAGCAGCACGACAGCTGATAATAACAAGATAAGATTCTTGAGCAAATCATTCATTGATTTTATCACATTCAAATGATTATTGAAGGATCATGTGACACTGACAGCTGGCTGCTGAAAATTCAGCTTTGCCTCACAGGAATAAAAAAAAGTTTTATATTGTAATCATATTTCAAAATATTACTGTTTTTCTTCTTCTCTTTTTTATCAAATAAATGTATCCTTGGTTAGCATAAAAAAATTATTTCAAAAATATTAAAAATATTACCCCAAACTTTTGAAAGGTAGTGTATGTGAAGCATTTTGTTTAAATGTTAATATTGTTTATTTTTCATATTGCATGAAAAGGTCAGGAGTTTGATTCTCTGAGAATGAACGTGTAAGATGTATGTCTTTAATGCAATGAAAGCCAATATTCAAGGGTCTATCAAATACATATATAAATAATTTAATATCCATAACTATGGACGATTATTTGATCAGCTACATTTACTTATATGCATTCAGCAATGTTTTTCCCCTTCTGTCCTTGACCCCATCAGAACAGACCTCTGCTGTAGTGTATAAATATTTTGTCTTTGCAGTGGCTGGGTTCTGGCAGGTACAATGAAAAGCAAATCAACACCATACACTGGGTGTACATGCACATTTCCACCTACTGTATATGATTGATGGCGGGGCCAAAGAAGCTAAATGAAATCTGTCATGTGAACTCAGCATCACAGTTTTGAGTTGTTCAGTCTCTCGCTTTCCTGGAGTCACAGAGTAGAAGCCTCATGATGTTATAGTACATCATGCAACCAGATGCAGCACAATAAAATTGCTGGCCATAAAAACGGTATTTTCCATGAAAATCATAGTTTATTTCCTAACCAGCAATGACTGTGACAAGTGACAGAACACTTTGTTGGTTATTTGGCTTCTATATTTATGACATTGCACTAGATAGCCACACCCACTTGTAAAAACCCATTGGATGAAATCCCTCTCTAACTTAAATCAAACATCAACTATGTTCTGATTTCCTATGATCATATTCCATCATGCTGCACTTTTGCTTCAAATGAAAACAGACAAACGACTTGTTCCTTGAACTTGTCACTTCACATCTGGTTAGGACATGATGTGACAATCCACCTTAGATGCTGTGAATGAGGCTGTCAGGATGTTGAGGATTGCTTTAGTAAAGGCTATTTCTGCTTCTCTGTCTGTCAGTTCACCTGATTCTCATTTTCTCTATCTTCCTCATCCCCTCTCTCTTCATCTCTCTCCCTTTCATGTACCCTTCCGAAGCCTGTGTTAACTGCCTGGAGAGTTGCCCATGTCTCTGGGGAGTACTGTTCACTCTTTCATTCTTGTTTACTGCCGAGGCTATGGCAGGGCCACTCATCCTCCATTACTAGATTGCTGACTGCCGTCAAAAAGGCTGAAAGGTTGAGATCTTTCCCACAGATCTGCAGAGATATTTCTGTAAGCACGTGCTATGGCTGGTGTGACAAAACACCATTCTGAATTGAATTCAGTTCTTGAATAGCATGATGCATAATTGCAATTTAAGTGCAATGCAAGGAAGTACATTTAAAATGAACTGAAATCAGTTAAACTGTATTCTTTAAAACTATAACTAGGAAAGCAAAGTTTGTCAAGGTCAAAAGCAGGTGGTGAGAAAGTCACATGATGAACCAAAGCTAATAACAAGCAGCTTTTCCACAAGCTGAGAAGAAAACTACTTATATATCTATATTCTTGAAAGTACTCTGTGTCATTCACACAAACACCATCATGGTAAAACACGACACTAATGTAATGCAAATAAACATTATTTTAATGACATTAGATTTAACATGCAACCATAATGAACATAAACGATAAGAAAAAAAACTAAGGAGCATCATTATATCAAAATGAAAAAACATCAAATGTGAAATCTAACGCAGAGAATTCTGGGAATGTCAGCATGAATGAAATATCCAATACAATTTTTCACTGTATATAGTAGGAGAAACTTTAACCAATTAATAGTTTTTTACAGTAGCATTTTTACAGCCTTTTACCATTAAAATCAGGATAATTTTTTTTTACTGTGTGGTTTACTGTTTGGCAGTGGAAGGCCTGTTTTTGAGGATCAGGTATGAGGTAAATATCAACAGATGGCAGACAGCCTTTTAATCACAGGACAATGATACATTTGTAGACCGTCTGCACCAAAGAGGTTTAATGGCAACCAACACAACACTGTCACCTACAACATAAATGTACGATGGGACTGGAAATGTGAGGCTCTACTCATCTCTTGAGACCTTAACTTTACTAGAAAAGCTCTGTTCTGCTGTGTCTACACATTCTGCTTTCTGTCTTTATTTCTTCACAAGCAGCAGTCACTGAAATGATGTATGAATGTGACGTTGTATTGTACTGCAGGGCTTTGGACAGTGAAGTTTCATTTAATCACATGAATCTATATTACAGACCACCAACCTGGGACAGAATTATAGCAAATGCTGTCAAATGAAAAACACATTGGAATAAGATTAAACGTCACTGTGCAAAATAATATTTTGAAGGTAAAGTGGATTGTTATAAAAGACTGATCATAGTATTGAGGAGGAGAAAGTGTTATTTAACTGTTGTATCAAATCTTCAAGAAAGCACAATTGCGCTTTAAGGCTTTGTCAGTATGCAATCAAAATGGAAGATATGTACTTTCTTATCACAAATTTTTAAGTCTTATTGGGAATGATTTCACTGTTGCATGTTATTCCAAAGGAGTTTTTTTTTTTGTCTGTGTAGAATTTCAACAAAATGTAATACTTTATTTTTCCACTATCATCACTTATATTAAAGGGTTAGTTCATCCAAAAATTAAAATTATGTCATTAATGACTCACCCTCATGTCGTCCCAAACCCGCAAGACCTCCGTTCATCTTCGGAAACACAGTTTAAGATATTTTAGATTTAGTCCGAGAGCTCTCAGTCCCTCCATTGAAAATGTATGTAGGGTATACTATCCATGTCTAGAAAGGTTGTGGATTTCTTTCCCAAATTGCACTGACTATTATGAGACATACCGCCCTAATAATTTCCGGGATGCGGAAATACAGTCTGGTTCGTAGAATCCAGTCATAAAAACGAAATGCCTAACGCGGACGGAATGTGCCACATTTTGGATGACTATATCAAAAGTAGGTCAGTACACTTGAATCAAAACATGACATGGACTAGTGTCTGTGAATATTAAGCTCCAAAAATGCAATATATGACTCGGATATGGAAATCAGGCGCGGACTGGACACCGGGAGAACAATTCCCGGTGGCCTGGCAGCCGATTTGGTCCTCTATTTTAATATTATTATTGTATAATTGCCTGCCGATTGTACTAAAGCGATCATTTGCGAATCCGCCATTTAATAATAAAATCTCTAAAAAGTCATGAAGTGTTAGTCATGACTCGCGCGCTCTCCGCGCCTCCGCCAAACGGTTTGGATTAGACTCAGAGTAATCAATGCGAGAGAGAGAAAATAGAGTGGACTGTGGAAGCGCACAGCTGGAGCAGAGAAGCAGAACTACTGTTCAGGGTTTCAGGTCAGTTTCATCTGTAAAGATGCTTTTTTGTCTTTGTTTTTTTATTTATTTGATCAAGCAGCAGCACGTTGCTGATCAGTCATCACTCAAAATACTATTTAAAGGACATCATTATTATAAACGTTATTATTAACCTTTTATTATTTTACTATAAACCCAGAGAAAATGTTTAGCTACTATTGTTTAACTGTGGTAACCAAAAATGTAAAATTATTTTACAAATTTATTTATTTAAAAATAAATACAAATCCATTTGCAAAATAAAAAACAAAACAAGGTTATTGTATTTTTATATAGGCTAATAAAAGCATGGTCAATTTTTGTAAGGGAAAAACATGACTCGTGTACAGTATTAGGATTTTTCTATAAACATATTGTAGTATTGTAGAGAATTGTATTGTAAAGTATAGTTTTGTTCAATCTTGAGTATTAAAGTCATGAGAGAGATGGATAACAGGGCAAAATAAAGAGACTGAAGAGAAAAATGGAAGTGAAGCTGCAGTTCAGGAGATAACTTTTAATTATTTTGCATGTCCCCAAATTAAAGATTTAAACCTTTTTTATCTCAGGTCCATAAAAAAAAATAGTTTTGTCCATGAATTTGTTTGTATGAGTTTGAATTTTCCAGTCTAAATTGTTTTCCCAGTCCGCCCCTCCTGTAAATTAATGGCAAAGACATGATTTCATTTACTACACATAGGCCTACTGAAGCTCGCAGACCTCTGCTGCCTCAATATAGGAGTTCACGAGCACATAAACATAATTTCTAGAACTGTTCTGTGTCACTTCATGCATTTTACTTATTTTGAGAAAACTATCATCATATCATATACAAAGAGACAGCAGTTTAAAAAAAACACCAATGTTTCAGGAGTTTATTATACAGAATATGACACATGCTTATTAGATAACTGTATTTGAATTGATATATATGCTTTTATTTATTATTATTTAATTTTCACAAATTTAGAAAAGTAATCAAAAAGTTCTCAAAAGTAATTAGTTACATTACTTTAATAAAGTAATTGAAAAAGTTACACTACTATTACATTTTAAACAGGGTAACTAATCTGTAACCTATTACATTTCCAAAGTAACCTTCCCAACACTGTTTAATTGTCAGACTCTATTCCATGTTTTGTGTGTGTTCAGTTCTCCCTCGTGTTTCCTTATGCCCTTATTTGGTTCTGTTTACTCTACTCATTGTCTTATTATTGGTTGATCTGTCTGTCCCTCCTTAAATTCAATATAAATGTGTAGTATGCCTCATGTTTCCTTGTCGAGTCTTAAATGTCATACCTTGTTTTTTCTCCCGCGATCCTTGTATTAATGTGCGTTCCCTTTTGTTTCTTTATTAAAATCTATTTAACCCATGCCATTAGTATTATTCTTAAAAGCTTGTTTTTTTGTTTTTGGTAGAGAAAGAGAAAAAAGATTCTGTAAAAAGAATTTTTCTGAACACATGAAAAAAATTGTATAAACCCAATTATACTCATAAAAATAATTTCAAATTAATATGTTGCAATATGACAACACTGTGCTGTTGTGTTATAACAAAAATATGATGATAAAGAATGTTTATATTGTATTTAAAACTGCATAAAATACTTCTGATGTCTTTCATTAGCTTTATACAGCTACCATATTTTAGACTGCAGTTCTCCCTTTCTATTTTTACCCCAGCCTGTTGTTCCCTCACTGCTCCATATTCACAATCACACACCGACTTAACATTACTGACCCGGCAGGGACACACAAACAACGTTGGAGCTACCTAAGAGCACTCTGGCCTTTTTCCACCAGCTGATATGGACACTCAGAGCGTGGCTGGCCAGAGGGATTGTGGGTAAAGGAGCACTCCCGGGTGGGCATCTCATCTGTCATCCAGTGCGTGTCAGTGATGGAGTGAGTGTGTATTGCCATATAATCGTACAAGACGCATGTCCCATTATACTCAACATCAGCGCACCCTACACAGAATGAACAGCCCGGCACTTTGATGATGAAAAACGACGGACACCCTGGAGTGAGAGCCTTACAAAATGAATGAAAATAGGAGGAAAAAGAGGAGATGGTGGAAAGGGGAAAAAGTGCTCAGCACCAGGGGTTTTCATTGTAAGTTGTTTTGGTATGCAAGCGCTTTCTAGGAATATAAATGTAAATGTAAACAAAATCCTTAAGGCAGAAGTACACACACACAATGCATGTCAAACGTATTTTGTGGCAACAGATTAATGCACACTTACATGCAAGCTGTATGAAATTGGACATTAGCACATATAAGCTCTTAGATAACGCTTACACAGGCTTCATAAAACCCGGCCTTCACATATAAACGCACTCTCTCGCACAGCCTCGAGGGTGTTTTAAACATCTGCGGTTGACTGTGCCATAATTGTTCAGTGATACAGGTGTTATTTGCATTGCTGTGCAAGCTAGGGCGTCTCATAGAAAATGAACAGTTTGACAAGAACATGATGATTCGCCTGCAGTTGATTGGCACTAATTATCCACGTCTCTCTTATGTTTTATTTATTTATTTTTTCAAGCTACTCGGGCTAAATGCACCTGCCAATCAAAGCAATATAACACCATTAAGGCAATTTCAGCTGAAGCATGTAGGTCAAGAAGACCATGTGCTTTTAGAGCGTTTTCATTTAAAGGTGCCATATGTCATGTCTGGCAAAAAAATCAAGTCATACTCCACATTCCATACCAGATGGGGGCAGTATGCCTCAATAAAGTGAATTGGTCTACTCTAGAGTAACAAACGAGAAACGGCATAGTCTCTATGCTCCGCCCCTACCTTCACAACAACCCTAGAGCCATAGCCGAAGCCTATAAGAACACGTTTTGCCTCCAGAGGAACGTTGGGTGATGTCAAGTGATTTTGAAACATGACATCTTCAAGCTACTCCCCTTCACCTTTACCAGTGAATATGTTCATATTCGTTTTGTTCATATTACATTGAGTTGTATATACGCATTATTTGAATTAAATTAATTTGACAGACAGCATTCTGTCAACATCATTGGTCAACATCAGACAGCTGATGTTGACCAAGCTAGCGCCAACCAGCGTAACCAGAGCTGCCAACTCTCAAGCATTCACTGTGAGACACACGCAATTGACTCTTTTCACACGCTTTCATCTCTACTATAGTAACAAACGCAGCTACGGTTAGCCATCGCTAACATTAGCACGTTTATCGAACAGCCTTCGATACATTTCTATGTTATAACTTCCCGAAAAAAATACGCAAACATATAAAACAAACTTCTAGTGAAATACTAACAGCATCTTAACAATCCAAAAGAAATGTTGCAAGTTCGGAGTCGAACCTCATTTCTTTCAAGTCCATCAGTTGTCTCCAGCGATGGAAAACAGTGCCGATGTTTACTCTGGTTCGGCTCCTTTTCTTATCGGATTTGATTTGTGAATCCGAGCGTGGTTGTTTCCCTGTACCGGGTGGTGGTGGTAGGGGTCTCTTGCCAAGGACTTCAGCCATCCTTCCGCTCTCTTCCCTGAACTGAAATGAAGTAGTGGGCTGTACTTTCCACACGATTGACATCAGGTTCAAGTACGCCCTCAAGCCGTGCGAGTTATTCGTGTATTGCAGGTTGGCTGGTGGTTATGTTGCCCGCATACCACCTCCCATGGCCGAAACTGGTATTACGACACCTGTCGGGCCGTGGCTAGTAATGCTAATGCTAATTAAGGTTGATATCTCTGCAGCACTATAACTTGACATTTTTTAATGACATCATCGCCCTTATTTCTTCTCATTCTTTTGATGCATGTAGGTCATTTTTTGGATATTTTTACCTCAATTTTTACACATGGCACCTTCAAACAAACGCTCACAGTCACAGTCAAACACCTGTAGTGTGGAAAGAGGGCAAGTGGGAGACAGTGACTTTTGGAAACTACTTTTGGGTACACGTGCTGACAAAACATACATATTATTATTTTTTGGAAAGTTCCTGCCCCAGTGACAGTTTTGAAAAAAGAAATCTGAGAGTGTATGTTGCCTTTAAAAGTCCATACATTCAGATGATATGTGCACCATCTTTTATTTCTGTTACAAATTTGTACAGTATATTAATGGAATTTGTTTTTTTATTATCTATTTATTTATTTTATGTCGTTTTTTCAGTCTGAGATTGCTTTCAAATACAATCATCAAATCAAAGATGTGTCATAAAAGTGGACTGATTTTCTTGCACGATCATCAAGACAAGGCGACTAATGTCACGCATGATTAAAGGAACTTGTGTTGTGTAGGGGAAGGTGGCTGCTGCTGTTTGTGGTGGTATGATTTGTGTAAATATGGAATAAAAGTTTGCCACCATAATGTCACATTTCATTGCATTTTGCTGATGAATTATATTTTACATTCACACAGCAGATTCAGTGTTAAAATAGACTGTATGTTTGCCTCTATGGCACTGTCTCTCAGCCCACAAGATTGAATTTTTTATTAGTTTAAATCTTTAAATCTGGCCTTTAAATTCAACATGTTGGTTTGACTTTTCTTGTTAATAAATAGAAAAAAAGTAAGAAAACTAAATAAAATATATATTAAAAAAACATTAATATTGTGAATATTATTACAATTGACATATATAACAACTTACAACATACTGTACTCCTGTGATGGCAAAGCTGTTTTTTTTTATTTCTTTAAATTCATTAGTCTTTTGTGTCACATGATCCTTCATTCTAATATGCAAATTTTGTGCTCAAGTAACTTACAGTATATTAATATTATTTTCTTAATGTTAAAAACAGTCACTGATTAATATTATATACATCAGGGGCATTTACTCCAAGAAGGGAGGCAGTGCCTCGTCAAACTATTGGATGTTGTTGTGCGAAAATAAAACAATGCCCGTTATTACAAAATATAAGATACTAAGTGTAAAAATTACTATATATATATATATATTTTTTTAAGAAACATTGTCAAACAGCAACACCATTAAAAAAAAACCCTCCCTTCCATAAGCCTACTCTGCTCTCAGATTGGGTTTGAATAGCTCATGTGATAAATCCTGCCTCTGAATCAGTCTGAATGGACAATTTAATGGCACTAATTGGAATGACTAATTTAATACTTTAGGTAAACATCTCACACACTTAGATATAACCACTTTGTTAAGTCAAAAGAAGGCTTAAAATGGCATGAAAACTTGATCTGTGGGAGTTTATAGTGAGCAATCATCTTAATGAAGAAAATCTCTGTCTGTGATCAATATTTATTGAGCTTTGATGACTGATGACCCGAAAAATAAAAATAAATATATATATATAATTATTTGATTACCATAACACTCCCTCAATTCACAAATTCATTATTTTCTACATAGTGAATGCCACTAAACAATTAGAGGGAGCAATTTCAGACACACTGGATGCAAGCAGTGCAAAGACTAAATTAGTTGTCTAGGAATGCAATTTCAGATGTCATTAGTCCTGTATACAGTTAAAGTTAATAGTTGTAAAAACACTTACATCTGTTGTAACTGTTTAACAGATTCTCGATGGAGACATTCATCTGGCTAGAGGCTTCCAGGGAATGTGCTAGTGTGTGACCCTTGTTTTAAAAGCTCTTAAGAGTTTCCTGGTATTTAATTTGATGTTTATCTTTGCCCTCACTCACTATATTGAAAGATCAGTCGAGCAGCAGTGTAGTCCTCGAGTGTAGTGTCCTGGAGTGAACAGGAGAAGACATTTAGCATAGAGAAACTGTTACTGCATAATAGAATTGACACAAAATGGCAATTCACTTCACAGATCAATTGTTGAATCATATTAAAGTAAATGCCACCCCGTGAGGTTGTTTTTGTTTTTCCAAGAGCTATTCAGGATTGGAACTTGCTAATAGCTTGAGCGTATCAGGCCTCCAGTGGTAACGCACCATGGAGAGGCCCACCAATAAATGAATCTCGTACACTAAATTAGCATCAAAATTCTCCTACTCACTGCGATAAACTGTTTAAATTTCATCACTCTGAATACACCAAAGGCTTCATGTTATTTGTGCCTAATTTTTAAAAAATTATGTTGGTCAAATGTGATTTAAGGAGGCTGGATTCCCAGGGTGGTAGAGTGGATTGCATATGAATTTAAATAGGGTTTGCGCATAGAGGATTGGTTTCAGCTATTAGAAAATGGAAGTAAATGTGGAGGTGGAATGGGAAAGGATTATACCCCCTTACTATGACCTGTAGAGAGAGAGAGAGAGAGAGAGAGAGAGAGGGATTCAAATGGGGGTAAAGAAATATGCAGAAAGCAAATATAACATGGATGAAGTGAGAAAAGAAAGAGAGAGGAAGATATGAAGCTGAAGGTTACAAGTGGGATGTTATACGGTAATGGAAAAGGGTTTGTAGGGAGAGCTGAAAGGGGAAAAAGAGAAAAATGTCGAATGAGAGAACAGTATCAATGGATGATTTCATGCAAGAACCTACAAATGAAAGACAGAGAAAGAGATTATAAAAGAGACGGGTACATAACAAAAAGGATTATGGCGAAATGAAGAGTAAAAGGAGAGGAGATGGAGAGAGGCAGAAAGACAGTGGACCGATTCAATCTGAGATACCTGCAATCAGGTCTGTGGCACTGGGGTTATTCATGAGTGATTGGAAGAAATGAGACGAGAGAAGTTTGAATCGCCGTCGATTGTTACGTAAAAAACCTCTGCTAAAGTGCCCCTCCCTTACAAGTCCATTTTATGCTCATTCCTGTGGTTTATAGCCTCCTCAGATTTGACCTTGGCCACAAGAGAGAGCCTACAGTCATGATGATAAATTTTATATAGAAAGAATATAGACTGTCCAGTGCTAAGCCTAAAAAAATGGCTATTTTGTCAGCTGGAATGTTATTTTAAGTTTTGGAGGTCAGTCTTTGGTTAATGCTGGCTTTGTGTTGAACAGTGCTTTGAAGTTTATTTTCGTGCTGCAAGACATTCACACAATAAGGTACAACGAAATCACTCAGTATAATAAGAGAATCTGTTTTGCCTAATCCAAACGAATAATAGTGCGTGTGATTATTAACTTTGTTTGAATTCATTGTAGAGGATCTGTTTTTAATGTACTGTATATCATTTCTCTCCGAATCTCATAGCTGTCAGGCACCTCATAAGCCACAGCTCATCTTTTAAAAATACGCCTTTTGTTTAAAGAAATTATATGAATTTGAACAGTCCTGCATAACATGAATGGTAATTATAGTTTGATGTGTAGGGCTTCATCCTGATCTGAACCTCCACCCCTGCTTATTTTGAAATTGGCTCTTTTAATCTGTTGTTACTTGACCAAGGCAGTGCGCTTAGAACTGGGCAAACGAGACAACCATTATTTTTTCTAAATGTGATGAACTGTAATTATTATTTCAGTTATGGTGTTTTTCATTTATTTTAATGACAAGTGGACATTTTATGCTGACATCAGCTATACAAGACTCTCCAAAGCATTAGACCCTAAACATTATTTACTGTTCAAAAGTTGTAAAAGAAATTAATACTTAAAATTTTTTGTAAGAACAGTATTTATTTGAAAATGTTTAAAGGTCCCGTTTTTCGTGCTTTTTTGATGCTTTGATTGTGTTTACAGTGTGCAATATAATGTGTTCATGTTTCGCGTGTAAAAAAACACAGTATTTTTCACACAATTCACCTATCTGTATACCGCTGTTTTCACTGTCATAAAAACGGGCTGATGACTTCCTTGTTCTATAAAGTCCCTCCTTCAGAAATACGTAATGCATTCTGATTGTGCCAGCGGTTACTGTGTTGTGATTCGACACCAGCTGAGCGCACGCGGCCCTCCTGGAAACGAGATTGGGCTAGTTTTGAGAAGCAAGTGGGCAGGAGCATAGACATCTATGGGCAGGAGCATGTGCTGGAGATGTACTTCTAATCACAGGAGCGTTTTTACTGACGAGATGCGCATGAAAATCGCTTTCGATTTTTTTGCACAGCCCTAACATCTAGTTAACAAAGCTAAACAGCGTTGACCTTTGTGTAATAAGTTACAGAAACTGTTAAACGCACCAACTTAACACTAGAAGTCCCAGAGATTTGTAACCCTCCTTTAGCCAAGTGGATGCTAACTGGCTAGTCTTTTGGCTATCATTAGCATCAATTCATGTGTAAATGTGGTCATTACCTGAGCAATCTGCAGGGGGGTTGGGGGAGCTGCTTGCTCTCAAATGAGAGGTAATTCCTTTTGTGCTGAGGTGGATAAAATCTCACTGCACATAGCCTACTACTTCAGTGCCCTTAAGAATTCTGTGGTGTACGAACCTCCTCTCCAAGAAAAGAAAATGCAGAGAAGACTCACCACTCGGCAGGCCTTGGAAATGATCCTGAGTGAAGTAAACCCTTGTGACTGATGGAGAAGAGATAGAACTTCAGCCGGATTCGGACTCAGAGCTGTCTGATCTGTCTTCAGGTTAAGTTTCATTTCATATTATAATAAAATACACTTACACTTATTGTTTATGGTCCATAAACAATGCCTTCTCCAAACAAAGAGGGAACTGCTCCATCTTTCAGGAATAATCTTTGTGCAAATCCGGCATTAAACTGATTGAGATTGAGAAAGCTGTCCTCAGCAAGCTGTCCTCAGCAAAATGTGCTGCACATAGTTTACATGTGGATTATAATTTTCGGGAACCGAGTTAAACATAAATTGTAACCATTGATCTCCAAGTACAGCGTCCCTGGGAAGGCCAAACAAAGATGATTGGACTCTGAGATGAAAATAACAGCGTTTCGACGACATTGCGACAAACGCAACTCTTCCTCTTCTCCGTTGGAGCCCAACAAGACTACGCCCCGCTTTTTGTGTATTCATGTGGGCGGAGGTTAGTCAAAAAACTGTTTTAGTGACGTCATTACTGCAGGAAGTAGAGGGATGTAGTCCAAACGGGTCGTTTTTTGTAGGCGAATTCTGTTAAATAAAATATCTCGCTTGGCATTGAACTTTGAGCTTTAGAATTTTACAGATATTATTTATACTCTAACAACAACATTACACACTAACTAAAGTTTAAAACATGGGATCACGAAGAATGGGACCTTTAAATTTATTCATCCATCCATCCATACATACATACATACATACATATATATGTATATATATGCAGTTGTCATACTCACAAAAATAGTTCTGGTTTAGTACCTGAAATGTGACAACATAATCTTTGACAATCGTTGATGATTGATCCTCCATTAAAAGCTAACCAATTAATCTCTTCTTCATCAGTTCATCAATTAAAGAGAGCAATTGAGCAGTCAACAAAGTCATGGTGTCTCTAGTGAAGAGGTGGAAAGCTGCAATATGACTGCTGTGTCTTGAGCATTATTGGTCGAGGAATAGGTGCTAATTCATTTACAGAACATATCAGATTGTGTTTGTGATTATTACACAAGAAATGATGATGACTTATGGTATTTGATTGAAATAACATTAAGTATATTGCTCTTTTGTTCCTGAGACAGTTAAATGATTACTTTATTAGACATATAAACTTTTACTAGCTTTTTGTGCATTGGGGGTATTTCAAGTGATGCAAGTAAAGCAATTAAATTAATTAGCGGTTCCATGTAATGCTTTATGAGCTTGCACATTCTTTTGATCCATCCCTTCATTTTGTATTGAGAAATTTTGCTATGTGGGAACAACAGAGACTGCAGCAACGAGGTCACAGCCCGCAGTTATCCACAGGTAGACCAGAAGCCATGGAAACCAGGCCAGTACAATCACAACTCAGTTAAATGTGAAGCATAGCTCTGTGTCTGCCTAAATAGTCATGCTATGCATTTAGTTCTTTTTTTGTAAAGGGGTCAAAACTATCGTTGCCACTTTTTAAAAGTGATGTCAGCAGGCGTGTGATGTTCATATCAGTGGAGTTAATATACAGAATAAGGGAAAGGCAAAAAAATGTCAGCAAACCTGACTCAGTACTAAATGAAGAAAATTTTATTGCTCAGTGTTGTCTCTTTCATAGCTCAAGAGAGGTAACTTAAGGTTTCAGATGTATTTCATATCAATTTAACCTCAGATGTTTCCTCTAATATTCATATACCTTTTAAACTACTTCCATGATTCTTGTCTTAAGCAGTAGTCTCCATTTGGTCTCCTTTTTGTCTGATTGCTGACTAGAAAAGTTTTTATTAACCCCCCATGTGGTACTATAGCTACTTGAATGACATATGCAAGTTCACTTATTAAATAAAATGTAATTTGATTAAATGTATTCCAATTTGCTGGTAACTGCAGCCGCTTGACCCAGCAGTCAGTTTCCTCCTCAGCGTATGGTGCTATTTATTTCCTTTCACGAACATCTCTCTCGCCCCTGTTTTAAATACCTCATGATCAGAGCTCTCCACTCTGTCCTGAAGGGTTTCTCAGTGGTCTCTTCAAAGCGCTCTCGCTTCCTCCGAGTGTGAGATTTCAAATTGTCGGTTGAGGTGGGGGGGTTTGAAACAGGTTAAGATGACAGGTGGGTGAAATGTTGAGAAGTGGGTATTTATCCTCTTCAGCGGTGATGATAATTATGACCAATTGACATCTTCTGTTCCTCTGGAAACCATCCTCTCCAAACTCTCACGGAGGATAATGCTTAAAATGTCTCATTGACGGGCTTCTTCCAAAAGAAGACAGATTGGATTACATCAACCATTTACAGCTTTATTATTTTAAAATCTTCAGATGGGATATAGTCCTTTTGCTCTTTATCTGAGATAACTATAACATTTAATTATTTATTTATTTATTGTCAATGAGAAAGGATTTCAAGGTTCTTGCTGAATCTGAAGAGGAGAATCATTGACTATGTGAATGCAGCCACTGTCTATGCTTTGGAGATTCAGCAAGACGCAGTATGTGTGCGTAGATATTTATAGGTTGGTTCCCCCATTCAACTGCGCCAAGCACATAGTCCATCATCTTTAACGGTCAACTTGACGTCATTCAACATAATAATCAATGAATATTCGAAGATGCCAAAATCCTGCACAGCCAATGGTGGTAAAAACCGCATGGATTTTTAAACATATTAACTCAGTATTACACGTTTTGAAACATTGGTAACTTGTTAGATCTTAAACAACAACACGTTGAGCTCTCTCGGCCAACGTACTCGAGGGTTCACAGACCATCGGCTGATATGGTGAATGACGTCAAGTTGACCCTTCGAATATGGCGGATGGCTTACATAAAGCGCCCCAAATCTACGTATACATATCTATGATATGTGTGTATTGACAGTATATACAGTATATAAGATAAAAAGCACAGAAAAAAATGCTGACACAGAAATATGCAAATAAGAATGTCAATTACTAACCCAGGATCATATAACCCATATAATTTAAGGACCAAGGTGCTTGACCACAAGTTATTTTGAGTTTTGTATCTCTCCTCATATTTTTTATTTCTCATCCATTACTGCTGTCTGTCAGTCAGCACCTGTCACTGGA
Source organism: Carassius carassius (assembly GCF_963082965.1). Lineage (NCBI taxonomy): Eukaryota > Metazoa > Chordata > Actinopteri > Cypriniformes > Cyprinidae > Carassius > Carassius carassius. Next base: position 13,139,966 of record NC_081756.1, on the reverse strand, counting down.
TTCCTCCCTCGCTGTATACATCTGTCTCTCTTCCTCATATATCTTCCTCATGCACTGTTGATTTAGCCAGTAATTTTTCCTCAGTAATGCAATAGAGAACATGGACTGGTGATTATTCTGCCAGCCATATTGACTCAGCAGCTAGCGCTCAGAAGTGTGGTTTAAATCGAAACAGTCTGTTACTATGGAGGCATTACTCGCATCACTGCAGGGCTCCACCTTTTCATTAAGTCCTCATTTTATGCCTTATTTTCTTCAGAATTTTGTCTTTTGCTGTAGACAAAGACTATTTCTGTGCCTGGCATCCATGTATATTTACTTTTTTGAAAGTCTCTGCTCACTCTCAACTATAAATAAATTAAATTAAATCACAACAATTCCATGTAGCTCAAATATTAGTTAAGCATTTCTCAATTAAGTAAATACTGCAGTAAATGGTTTTCTCTGTCTTTTTAATGTTGTTATTTGATTAAATTGGAAGACAGCAGTATGTCTCTTAGGCTACAAATCTGATATTTTGATATTTTTGTACATTCAGTTTTGCATTTCACTGCCCTTGTATTTCTAGGTTTAAAAAAAAAACTGGAATTGTAACTTTTTTTGGTATCCCTACTTTATTCTTTTCAACCTTCTCTGTCCACTATAATTTCTTTTTTTCTGTCACAAAATAAGTACATGTATTTCCCTTTTTTTTCTCCTCTTTAATGTGCAAAGGGGTCAGTGCCAAGACATCTGTGAGAAAAGGGATTGAGGAAAAAAGAAAAACTAGATATAAAGAAGGAAAAAGTTAAATCATAGAAAGCATGGTATTTCAAACAGGTGCAGAGAGATAAAGAGATGGAATTTAAATTAGCTGCCGTTATAACAGATGCTAACACATATGCCACTCTATATTGTTTACCATTGGCTATTTTACTGTGTCATCTTAGAAACACCATTTAAGTGGTGAAATGGATATTTCATCATTTGGGATATGGCCTGTTTTCTCCTTAGATTAGCTCACACCCATCTGCTTGCATCTGCCTAAATGATGCTATGTGGTAATATAAGATAAATTCTCATGTGGATTTATGGTAAAACGGTAGATGTAAGTCTGAGAAATATGTGGCGGAAAGAGGAGCTTCTAGGGCAAAAACTAACTGTGCTGCATCTCAAAAGGTGGAATCTCAAACAAACAATAGTCGCAGTGCATTTTGGTATTGCAATCTTTTTGTTTGACCAAGCTTAGAGGATAATTTGATGTTGGAGTTGAGATTGACTGACATGTAACTCAAGTCAGTTTACCTGTGACTATTATTTGTTTTCGCATATTGTTCACCGACTGCCTGCACATTTATTAAAAGTTACAATGTTGCAAATGTTTTCTATTTTATTTTCTATTCAAATAAATTGTCTTTTTTAGAGACAATTCACTAAATTAATATGCATATATTCATATATTCATAACCACTCCCATTCCAGATTAACCAGAATTAAATGTGCTGAAATATTGCTGTGGCTTAATTTTTTTTATTAAATCTCTGTCATATATTTTAAGTGTAAACACGCCTCTTTACTTAGAAGGTTAGTCCAATTATAGATTGCTAGTTAAAAAAAATAAAAAATTATATATACATCTTTTTTTTATTATATTATATTTTTCTTCTGCAGTTTCTGCCTGTGGATGAATGCGAGTACCGGTAGATAAAATATCATTTAAATTGTGTTTGTGTACATTTTTTGTTTTATTTACACAGATTTTTGTGGGCGCTGTTACTTGATTTGAATAATTTCTTTTGCGAATTGGCCAGTAAAATGGCATGTACAATTTATGCAAAAGAAAAAACAAACAAACAAACAAACAAAAAATTATTGTTAGTGAATTCTCTAATAACTGATTAACGGATTGATTTACAATCAAATATCCTGATATTTGAAATGAGAAATGGGTGTGGTGACAGAGATTTGAATCAACAGGAAATTTGAATTTGGCTTGATTATTTCTGACACATAAAACCAATTATTTGGCATGAGCCCTTATACTTGAGTTTGACTTGCAGTCTGGAAAGCCACGACTTGGTTACGCCTCTGCATTATTGTAAGTGTGCCCCTCGCAGCTAAGCAGATGCGTTATAATTAGAATCAAGCCTAAATTGGCTTTCATTCCCCCTATACTCAGAGCCACATGGTGCAAAACAAGCCCAAAATGTCACGACTCATGAATGTGAGAACATTTACATAAATCTGCATACATTTGAACATCACCACACTATCACACATTCCTTCCTGTGGCACTACAGTAAACATCACTGTGTGTTAATCTCAGTGCCACTGCATGGGTTTTCCCAATGATGATGTGAAATCTTAAAGTTGTGTTATTTTTTATTGTGTTACATTTCTTTTTATGTTGTTGGATGTCCCTGGGAGTTCACTTATAACGTAAGTCATGGGTTTGTGCACCAAAATCAGTCATACTCAGACTACATCACAGTCTGCAGGCTTGCAGTCAAGCCCAATATATTTGGCTCCCACTTGTTCTGTTGTAAAGCTGGATTTATATTGGGGCGGGTTCAAAAAACAATCCATGCAGAATTGTGCTATTCAAATTGTTAATGTCAGGCTTGTTTAGGCTGTTCATTTCTAATGTTGTGATCTTGAGGCCACAGGTTTTTGCAGGCTAGGAGAATCTCAAGATTAGGCAAAATGAAGAATATTTGGAGATGGGGAAGGGTGAGGGTTTCTGAAGAATGCTGCAGCTGGTACAGCAGACACTAGCTGAGCATTTGACTGTTAAGCAGCAAACTCATTGGCTGCTAATGTGAAAAGAAACCAATCAGCTGCACCATGTGAATGATGTAATTATATCAGATTAATTTAGAACCTATCAGACTACGCCATTTACAGTTTCATGACAGAACTTTGTATTTGAATAGCAGTTTTCTTATTTCTCAAATGTTTGTATATTATATTATCGTATGTATAGACGTACATACAGTGTGTTTAACAGACTGTACTTTTGTTGAACAACATACGGATTGTTCATCTGATGATACATCTTTTCAGAACACTTCTATGAACCATTATACAATTATAAATTGGATGCCATTCCTCACAGCCTTGTATTCATCTGTGTAAATTTCAATATGACACCTACCCTGCTAAGATCTTTTAGTTTACCATGACTGGAAATACTATATTGCTCAATACTGAACAGGACTTGTTGATATTTACAGTAAATGTGGGCAATCAGGTGTTAATGTTTGCAGCTTTCTGGCATCTAAATATCAGGTCACAGAACAATCAGTTTTTTTTTTTGCAGTCTAGATTCACAAATTTTCAATAAAAGTGTAATAGTTGAGTACTGAGTTTTATAGTATGTTTTCATAGCGCATTTTGAATTTTGTTTAATCAAAAGTCTTTTATTTGGATATCATCTGTGGACTCCGCGTGACAATATTTCTTATGATTCTTCATGACTTAAATTATTTTAAATCACACTGGCCATCCAGTTAGTTTTACTTTACAGAGCCAGACTCGCTTGCAGAGATTGTAGGTGAATCCTTGGCTCCAGGATTGCATCTGAAGGATAACATAGAAACTGTCTTAATGTAGCCCTTCCATTCTGTTTCCATTTTCCTTTTACTGAAGACCTTCTCAATAACTATTACCTATCTTTTTCCGCTCCACTCTTCCTTTAATCTCGACTCTCCTCAGCCTGGCTCCTAAAAAGTTTAGATGAGATCTTGAGAGGTGCCTTCCTGTCCTTCAGCTCTTCAAGTGGTGTGTGAGTCTTCTAATACCCGTGTGCAGAGGGGTGTTTCATCGACCACAGCCGTGGCTCAACAGAAACGTCTGACAGAATAATGTAGGGAGAGAGTTGAACGGAGTGGAGGAGGGGGGCATGATGGCCTAAAAATAGATAGGAGGGCCAGTCATTCAGAAATGGAGTTAAGTAAAGATGCATTTGCTGCAGCAGGTGAGAGGGACACGTAGGAGAGAGGGTGAAAAAGGGTGAAAAGGGGTGATGGCAACAGAAAGAAAGAGCAGGACAAATAGTCAGAGGAAGGGTGAGTGCTGGGACAGCTTTTTTCTCTCACGTTATACTTGGAATGGAAAAGGTGCTAAATAATTCAGGAATCGAAATATAAGATGGTGCGTCTGTGTGTGTGTGTGTGTGTGTGTGTGTGGTGGGTGGTGTTCATATATGAGAGATTGTGTGCAGTGTGTACATTTGTAGAACTAGGCATGATTCCATCTTATATTAGGTTTTGCTTTATCATTGCAAAAGGGTTTCTGACCAGTTTTGTTTTAGAATTAGTATACTACTATAGTATTAATATTTTGAGTTAGCTTTATTTTATTTTCGGTTTTTGTTTTTTATTTTACTTTTTTTATCTTGCGTTTAATTTCATGTGCTTTAGGTTCAGCTTCCGTTTCTGTGTGGGGATGGTTGTGTATCTGCATGTTAAGATGGGATGGGAAAATAAACACACACACACACACACACACACACACACACAAATAGGCAGTTTGAAATGTGACAATTTCATGAAACATTATGAAGACATTTCCAATTTAAAATAATGTGCACTAATGAATCATACAAAACAAGATGTGTATGAAAGCAAAATAATGTCATGTTGACTTTAATGATGGATCTCTTTGGCTGATTTGTTTAACTTTTTATAGCAAATGCAGATTTAATTGATTTAAATAGTCACTCGCTGTTGTAGTTCTCTCTTGTGATTCCCAAATTGAAAGACTATTGTACATGTGAGGACCATTACTTCTGACAAATATGTTCCCCTAATTTTAAAATGGCTGCTACGCTGGTGTGTATGTGAAGTGTGTGTGTGTTCTATTGCTCAGTATTAAAAAAAAACATTTTCTTTTTTTTTTTTGGTAGCTACTCTCTAGAAGCTGACTTTCTCATAAATTCTTATTTTGTTCTGTCACATTCTCAAGCACATAAGCATGCACACTGCTGTCCCCATCCTGCTGAAATGAAAAAGGAGGCTTTCTGGTGTATTAGTGCTGCAGAGACAGTGACGGGTTTATTAAGAACACTTGAGTGATCAGAAGCTGCCCTGCGCTTTTCACCCCCTCACACACTCCCAGTTACTCTCCCTTAAACTAAAGTATGCTTAAATATGCTCCCTTGAGTATGCACTACACAATGACAGCTGCTTCAAAGATTCAAGGGTCCTCACTGTGTCCTGGAGCCACTGTCGACAGGCTCAGATATTCAAACAGTTAAAAATTCACATCTTTCTTTTTTCTTTTTTTTTTTATGTGGCCTGATGTTATTCTCTCCACGTCTTTTTGTTCCTACTTTTCCTTCGAGACAATTATATCGACTCAATTTTCGGAGCGCTATTGCATTTGTGACCTTTAAACAAACAATAAAAAGGAAAAGAAAAAAGTAATACAGTTATTATTTATTTGTTTATCCAACATGTATAGAGCTCAACGCAGAGCTGTACTTCATATAAAAAGATGAAACAGAAATAGGTGAGTGTGTGTGGTGTGGTGTGTGTGTGTGTGTGTGTGTTTGTTCGAGAAAGGCAGAAACTTTGTTTACTTAGTTTCTTTACATAAAGATATGCATCCTTCACCCATAGACCTGCATCTATAAAGAGCACATATATGCATACAGTGGGGTTCAACAATCTACATAGAAAATCTGGGATTCAGTGTGTTATTTAACCACATCAACTCTGGGGACCCACCGGTGGGTCCAATATTGCATATGCCTAATTCTCAAAAAAATCAAAATAACAGCTGAAGTGGTTAAACCTGGAAATTAACAGTTTAATGATTTTGAAATAAAGAAGTTAGAGAAATTATTGTAACAATAAGCTTTCATTTGTTAATAGTAGTTAAATACATTAGTTAACATGAATTATCAATGTGTTAATCTCAACATTTACTAATCCACTTTCAAGATTAATAGCGTTAGTTAATGCACTTTGAACTTACATGAATATGTATTTTTATTAAGTTTTATTAACATTTTTATTAAGTAACATTAATGAGAGTTAATAAATAATTTAAAGAATTTAACTGTATTGTTAAAAATACATAATTTATTGTAAAGTGTTACCAAAATTACATTTACAGAATGACAATGTTGTAGTTAAAATAATAATAAATAATTACAGATTTCAAGAACAAATTGGAGCAAAGGAATATGTAAACTTTAATGTCATAATACAAACTTTTAATCATAATTACAACTACTGAAAATATTCCAGAAATATTTTTGATTAAATGTGGTAATGTTGCCACATTTTTCTTAATCTTTTTCATTCTAAATTTGCAGTAGAATGGCATGTTATGACACAAAATAAATCACATACATTTAAGATTGTACAATATTTTGTACAATTACATGTACATTTACGACATTTATCATGTGACTCTTTTGTACAGATGGCCAGATGTTCCTGCTTACACTGAAGCACTGAAGAAGCTCTTTGGATCATTCTCAAATCATACTAGAGAGCATGCATATCAGGTTTTACACAAACTTGAAGAATTAAGGCAGCTTCAGTGCTACTGCATGAAAGCAAATTGCTATGATGTGTACCAAAAAAAAAAAGTATTAAATTTAGAAAAATGCAAATTAGAAGCACTTCACTAGTTGTGTCGGATATAAACCTCATTGTATCCACACACATGTAGATGAGCCTGCTCTATGTCATCTTTTATTAAAGGGACTGTAAGTAGGAATTACTCCCATCTAGTGGTGAAATTGTATTTTGCATTCAAACTAATTTTGCTCTCCAGCGCCTCGCTTTTTCAAATGCGCGTTGCATCTACAGTAGGCGATATGTACCAAAATGCTTTGACAGGATGTCTTCTAATAGCACTTCGTTTTGGCGACGATGTTTTCTTCTCCTGTGGCGCGGCATATGTATGGTCCATAATAAGAATGCAATCCAGACTTTTAAACTTGCCGGTGCAGTTTCAAGCGCCTCTCACTGCTCTGCACCTGCGTTTCTGGCTCTGACCGAAAACGCGTTGTGGAAACGCGTTGACTTAGCACTTTTTGTCCCTCTCTGCTATTATAGTTTTGCAAGATGGCGGAACTACATGGAAGCCTCCGTCGACCTACCCGTCCCATGTATATAAAGATAATAAATTCTTCATTTACGAGGATTAGTTTAAACATTGTCATAGGTATTTGTACACCATTGAGGGCATATTTATGAATAAAAATATTGATTTTAGATAATAAAATACCTAAAAAGTTACTTATTGTCCCTTTAAAGACCACTCTTTAAATGCACACACACACTTTTTATCACTCACTCACTCACGCTAGCTATCAAATAGGGATGCAAACCTGTTGAGTGTTTGTGTGTGTGTGTGTGTGTGTGTGTGTGTCTGATTTTCAAGCTGTATTTTATGCTTTTAAAGCTTTTGTTTATGTGTGAACTACGTACACAGAAGCTTTTGAAGTGTATTATTTCCTCTAAATGCTCGGGTAACTACCGTGTCTATGTGTGTTTATGTGTTTTCTTGTACTTAGTGGCATTTTCTTCAATGGGTCTTTAATGGCTGTGTTGCTATGACCACCCCCTGTCTGCACACTCAGAGCTATAGATCTTTTGTGCGACCGCTGAGAAAACAAGCCCTTCAGAAGTCATTTGCACACACACACACATGCAGTCTGAAGACTAAATAAGGACTCTCCATTATTCTTCAGCTCAATGATTATGCATTTTACTATTATAATTGCATAACTCTGAAGCATCAGAACATCAGCAACATCTAAGTGGATTATAGTTACAATTCATCAAAGTGCGCCTTAAATTTTCTGCGATTTCTATTTCCCGATCAATTCCGGAATCCTGTCAAAATATAAAATCCATCGCCATCATAAAGAACAGCCAAATGGGTTTGTAAATCACACCTGTACCCTGCGACGCTCAAATTGCGGACATGTTGCCATCTTGAGTGCTTTGTGCAGCCCTCTGGCATTTTTTAGATAGTTATTCCCTTTTTTTCCTTGCAAGTTTATGGAGAGACTTTATAGTGGCTCATTATTTCAGAGGAAGTTGCCTGCTATAAATGACTTAAGTTTTTGTCTTTGTATACTATGGCATGAATCAGGAAGAAATCCTGAGAGAGGGAGAGATATTTTAATGCTGTGTAGACAGAGTTTTTGTAATGACATTCACAAGTTGTGTTCAGACAGGATCTTGAGGGAAAAGAAAATATTTAAAGAGTAGCGTCTTGTGCTTCTCTTGAAATAGGCCATCTTCAGAAACCGATTTAGAAAAACACATACGATTTGCAACAATACGCTAGCTTACGAACGAATGCCAAAAAACATTTAAGCTGATACACAGACTGGCATTTTATTACACATGGGCTTACTTGTGCGTATTCCTTTGATTTACTTTAATGTAATAACACACTAGATAAAACAGCAACAAGCATTGTGATCTATGGCTGCCTGTATCTGAACGACAGCATGCATTTGTCTCAGTGATGCCTCCTCTTATTTAAAGTGGAACTCCAGTGGGCATTTTCCCAGCTGTATGGAATGAATGGACCACAACGCCATCGCTATGATACATGCCAGGCCGGTGCCAGAAGTTGCCTTCTGCGAATGTAATGCTTGCTTTTAACTTTTTTTTTTACATCTTACAGATAGCTTTAGGTCTAGTCCCAGACTTTTGGTACCGTGAATAAAGTTCTCTTTTCTGTGCCACAGCTGCTGAAAGCCAAAATATCAAACTCTGCTGTAGAAAGGGAATTTAATAGATGCTGTCTTAGAATTTCTGCTTGTGGTCTAAAAACCATGCACACTAATTATTTGTGACGCTGAGTTTAGAAAAGCTAGTTTTTGAAAATAGTTTACAGAAACTTGTTTGAAAAGGTTTTTAATCAATCTGCTCTTCATCTTATTTAGGGACAGAATAAGCTATCACTGAATGGCTTGATATAATGAATAGAAAAACGTTTTATTTGATAGAAATTCATACTTTTATTCAGCAAAGACACATTAAATTGATCAAAAGTTACAGTAAAGACATTTACAATATTACAAAACATTTGTATTACAAATTAATGCTGTTTTTTAACTTCTGTTCATCAAAGAATCTGCTTATACAACCCCAAATCAGAAAACGTTGGGACAGTATGGAAAACGCAAATAAAAAAAGAAAGTAGTGATTTATAAATTTACTTTGACTTGTATTTCATTGCAGACAATATGAACACAAAATATTTCATGTTTTGTCTGGTCAACTTCATGTCATTTGTAAATAGGCATCCTTTCCTGTCATTCAGACCTGCAACACATTTCAAAAAAAGTTGGGACAGGAGCAATTTAGGGCTAGTAATGAGGTAAAATGGTTAAATAATGATGTGATTTGAAACAGGTGATGTCAACAGGTGATTGTAATTAAGATTTGGTACAAAAGCAGCATCCAAGAAAGGTCTAATCCTTTAGGAGCAAAGATGGGCCGAGGATTGCCAGTTTGCCAACAAATACGTGATAAAATTATTGAAATGTTTAAAAACAATGTTCCTCAAAGAAAGATAGGAAGAGATTTGGATATTTCACATTCAACAATGCATAACATAATTAAAAGATTCAAGGAATCTGGAGGAATTTCACTGTGTAAAGGACAAGGGCGCAAGCCTAAGCTGAACAACCATGATCTCCGATCCTTTAGGCGGCACTGCATCAAGAATCGTCATTCATCTATAAGCGATATCACCACATGGGCTCAGGACTAGTTTGGCAAACCTTTGTCAAGTACCACAATACGTAGTTACATCCACAATTGCCAGTTAAAACTGTACTGTGCCAAAAGGAAGCCCTATGTTAACAGTGTCCAGAAGCGCCGTTGACTTCTCTGGGCTCGGAGGCATCTGGGATGGACCATCACACAGTGGAAACGTGTACTGTGGTCAGATGAATCAGTATTTCAGGTATTTTTTGGGAGGAATGGACGCCGTGTGCTCCGGACCAAAGAAGAAAAGGATCATCCAGACTGTTACAAGCAACAAGTCCAAAAGCCAGGGTCTGTCATGGTATGGGGTTGTGTCAGTGCCCTTGGCAAAGGTAACTTGCACTTCTGTGAAGGCACCATTAATGCTGAAAAGTACATAGAGATTTTGGAGCATAATATGCTGCCTTCAAGAAGACATCTTTTCCAGGGACGTCCATGCATATTTCAACAAGACAATGCAAAACCACATTCTGCACACATTACAAAGTCCTAGCTGCGTAGGAAGAGGGTACGGGTAGTTGACTGGCCTGCCTGCAGTCCCGACCTGTCTCCAATAGAGAATGTGTGGCGCATTTTAAAGCGCAAAATGCGACAACGAAGACCCCGTACTGTTGCCCACCTTAAGACTTGTTTGCAGGAAGAATGGGACAAAATTACACCTGAAACACTTCATCACTTGGTGTCTACAGTCCCTTTTAAGGGCACTGGCCCAAGTGCCCTTATGGATAATCCGGCTCTGCCTGCACATAGTTTTACATGTGGATTATAATTTTCGGGAACCGAGTTAAACATAAATTGTAACCATCGATCTCTAAGTACAGCGTCCCTGGGAAGGCCAAACAAAGGTGATTGGACTCCGAGATGAAAATAACAGCGTTTCGGCGACATGGCGACAAACACACTCTTCAAACGCAACTCTTCCTCCTTCTCCGTGCGACCACACCCCCTTATTTGTGTTTTCCTGTGGGCGGAGGTTAGTCAAACAAAAAAACGGTTTTAGTGACGTCATTACTGCAGGAAGTAGAGGGATGAAGTCCAAACGGATCATTCGATGTAGGCTTTAGAGTTTTACTGATATTATTTATACTCTAACAACAATTACACACTAACTAAAGTTTGAAACATGGGATCACGAAGAACGGGACCTTTAAGTCTTTGGTTCTTTTAACTGTGATGATTTTGGCTCACAGTTAACAAAAACCCAATAAAAACTATCTCAACAAATTAGAATACTTCATAAGACCAATAAAATAAAATGTTTTAGTGAATTTATGGCCTTTTGGAAAGTATGTTCTTTTACTGTACATGTACTCAATACTTGGTAGGGGCTCCTTTTGCTTTAATTACTGCCTCAATTCGGCGTGGCATGGAGGTGATCAGTTTGTGGCACTGATGAGGTGGTATGGAAGCCCAGGTTTCTTTGACAGTGGCCTTCAGCTCATCTGCATTTTTTGGTCTCTTGTTTCTCATCTTCCTCTTGACAATACCCCATAGATTCCTCTATGGAATTCAGGTCTGGTGAGTTCCCCTTCAGGAACTCGAGCTGCGTCGAGAACGTTTGGGGAACGCGTCCAGCGTGATGTCTCTGAATGTGTATAATCAGTCAAAAGGAAGGGCGAGACGTCATAGGCGGGTGACGTCAGAGACCAGGAAGCATAAAGCATGAGCGGCGAAGCCGGAAACCAGCCTTGTGTCTTCAGCAAGCGCTCTGTGTGTGTGTGTGTCAGTCGCTATCTGTTTGTGAGTCTTATTTAGTGTCGTTTGTCCACTGATAAACTCCATTGTCAAAGCTTCAATCAAGAGAAGTTTTGGGCGAGAGCAGGCAGTGTTCAGGCTGTGTGTTTTCCCTGCAAAAAAAAAAAAAAAAAAAGGTACAGGCAGGCAGCTCGTGTGTTGTCTGCTTGAGAGTGAAGTGCGCAGTGTCAGCTCTCGAGGGAGTTGACGGCTGCGATGAGAGCCTTTGCTTCACTCTCAGAAGGCTCTCTTTGAGGAGAGAGCTTTCACTGGCATTTCTCGCGGTGCCAGCCCCGCTTTTGTTGATGAAAAAATTGACCTTTGTTTTTTCGCTGGATAGCCTTCATCATAACGTCCTGACGTGTAAGGCCTAGGACGTTTTGAGGGCCAGCTCCCTCTGGGGAAGAGTGGTTTACACCGCATTACACGGTGCCCGTCTCTCCTCAGTGCCCTCAGGAGATCGATCTGCCAACCCTGCCAGTGTTCCAGGGCACAGCGGTCTCCAGCGAGCGCTTCTCTCAGTTACCGCCCGGAAACGTAGCGGTGCTGAGAGGCTCGCGACCTCCTGGGAGGTTTCCAGAGCAACTAGTTTGGCTGTCTCAGTGGGTCCTGCACACTGTAGTGAGAGGGCACAGAATCCAGTTCTGGTGGGCCCCAAGCAGGCTCTGGTAATGGAACAGAAGTAGACTCTCTCTGAGGATGGAAACCATCAATGTGGTCCCTCCTTGGGTTGCAGAGTCCGGGTCCTACAGCCGGTACTTCACTGTTCCAAGGAAGGATGAGGTGTTGTGTCCTTTTCTAGATCTGTGCTTTTTGAACCTCTCAGTCAGGGGACTGAAGTTTAGCACGCCTGCACAGGCCAAGTCCGAGGACTGGTGTGTCACGATCGAGCGGCAACCTCGCGCTCTCTCTCGTGAAGCCAATAAGGAAGTGACAAAAACTGCAATTCATCGACTGGCCGCTTGAGGCTGGCTGCAAAAGGGAGTCAATCCCATAGACTCCCCATGTTAAAATGCCCAGCTTTAAAGCAGAAAAAAACTTGTTTACAGTCTGGTTCAAAAAATGAGTTTGGTCTATATTGCTAATTTTGCCCTTCATGACAACTGTGAGGGGGTGAATTTTTTTAAAACTCATCCGTTTAAATTATATTAAGACTTAAAATTCTGCATAATTAAGGGCGTGGCCACTTGTGTGACAGGTGGATTGCCGCTGCTGACAATGCCATCGCGCTAGGTGGGCGTGGCTTCAGCAATCAGCTCCCGCCTTTTTGCCAATTTTCGATTATCCGGGAGAGTCGCGCGGTGACGCGCTGCCAAGATGGTGACGGCCCGCTCTGCACACTTTGCGCTTCAGAACCGCTATTGAGGAGTCTATGGGTGACGTCACAGACACTACGTCCATATTTTTTTACAGTCTATGGTCACGATCTATCAAAAGATGCACTTATCTCCATCCTTCTTCATCGGAAGTTCCTGAGGTTTGCTTTTGGGGGCAAAAACCTACCAATACAGATCTTCCACTGGCCTTGCACTCTCACCCCACACTTTCACGACTCAACCACATTGCCGATTGGTTGATATCAGCTCAATCTGAGCAGATGACGGTTCTGCACCGAGATGCCATTCTCGCTCACAGATGAGCTGGGGTTAAGACTTAACGCCAAGAAAAGTGTGCTTTCTCCAGTTCAGAGAACCACTTATCTGGGCATGGTGTGGGATTCGACCACGATGCAGGCACGTATGTCACCTGCTCGGATCGAGTCGATCCTCACTGCAGTCGCGAGAGTGAGAGAAGGCCGGTCACTCACTGTCAAGCAGTCACGGAGATTGCTGGGTCTGATGGCAGCTGCGTCCAACGTGAATACTATTGGCCTGCTGTACATGAGACCCCTACAGTGGTGGCTCAAGACCAAGGGGTTCTCCCTGATGGGAAACCCACTTTGCATGCTAAAGGTCACGCGGCGCTGCCTACGTGCCTTGGATATGTGGAGGAAGCCTTGGTTCTTGTCTCAGGGCCCGGTGCTGGGAGCTCCTTGTCGCCGCGGGATGCTAGCGACAGACGCGTCCCTCACCGGCTGGGGTGCGGTCATGAGTGACCACCCTGCCCGCGGTCTGTGGAGTGGTCGCCATCTGACATGGCACATCAACTGCCTAGAGATGCTGGCCGTGCTTCGTGCACTTCGTTATTTTCTCCCAGACCTAAAAGGTCGCCATGTGTTGGTGCGCACCGACAACACAGCGGTGGTCTCTTACATCAACCACCAAGGAGGTCTGCACTCACGCCGTTTATACAAATAGCGTACCAGATCCTTGTGTGGGCCCAGGACAAATTCCTCTCGCTCAGAGCAGTTCATATTCCTGGGCATCTTAATATGGGAGCAGACATCCGGTTGAAGCAGGGGCCAAGGCCCGGGGAATGGCGGCTTCACACCAAGGTGATGAAGCAGAGTTGGAGAGTTGGGCCAGACTCGGGTGGATCTGTTTGCGACTCGAGACACATCGCACTGTCCTCTCTGGCTTCCTCTGACTCATCCATCTCCACTGGGGCTGGACGCCATGGTACAGACGTGGCCGAGGCTTCATCTGTACATTTTTTCCCCCGATTGCTCTGCTCTCTAAAGTTCTGGAGAGAGTGCGCCGGGACGGAGCCGGCTGCTGTTAGTAGCCCCGTTCTGGCCGGGCCGGGAATGGTTCCTGGGCCTGATTTCTCTTTTTGACGGCACTCCATGGGAGGTTCCCGTCAGGAGAGATCTCCTCTCGCAGGCAGAGGGTGCACCCCCGCATGGAGCTTAGAGACTGTAGGTGTGGTCTCTGAAGAGGCACAACTCTTAGCTTCCCGTCTCTCAACCGAGGTTGTAAGACCGTTCTCCAATCCAGAGCTCCCTCAATGAGGAAACTGTATGCCTTGAAGTGGAAGCTTTTCACTTCTTGGTGCGGAGACCGCCAGCTCGACCCAGTTAACTGCCCGTATGGTACAGTGCTGGAGTTCCTGCAGGCTCTCCACAGGGTTGACCCACTCCACCCTGAAGGTCTACGTGGCGGCCAACCTCTCGGTTGCCAGTCAGTGGGCAGAAACCCTCTGGTTACATGTTTCCTCCATGGTGCGCTGAGGCTGAGGCCTCCGGCCAGAAGAAGCTTATGCTAAGCGGTGATCAGGATGTTTTCCTAAGCCTCGAGTCCTCTGATCTCCCCTCTCCTGGGGGTCAAGACTCACTCCTTCTGAAGTTTGGCCATTGGACGGGTTGTCCCCGAATTCTGTCAGGCTCCTTCTCTTGTTTTAGCTGTGCTCTTCCAAACTATGCAGAGATTTGAAAGTCTGGCAGCGTGGGCATTCTCATTCCCCAAACGTTCTCGACGCAGCTCGAGTTCCTGAAGAGGAACGTCTGGGGTTACGTATGTAACCCTGATTCCTCGAAGGAACGAGACGCTGCGTCGCAGTGCCACACTTCCGGCATCTCTGGCTGGCGCTTGCTTCATCCTTTGAGGCTGGTTTCCGGCTTCGCGGCTCATGCTTTATGCTTCTTGGTCTCTGACGTCACCCGCCTATGACGTCTCGCCCTTCCTTTTGACTGATTATACACATTATTCAGAGACGTCACGCTGGACGCATTCCCCAAACGTTCTCGACGCAGCGTCTCATTCCTTTAAGGAACCAGGGTTACATACGTAACCCCAGACGTTTGCTGGCCAGTCAAGCACACCAACACCATGGTCATTTAACCAACGTTTGGTTCTTTTGGCAGTGTGTGCAGGTGCCAAATCCTGCTGGAAATTAAAATCAGCATCTTCAAAAAGCTGGTCAGCAGAAGGAAGCATGAAGTGCTCCAAAATTCTTTGGTATACGGGTGCAGTGACTTGGTTTTCAAAAAACACAATGGACCAACACCAGCAGATGACATTGCACTCAAAATCATCATAGACTGTTGTAACTTAACACTGGACTTCAAGCAACTTGGGCTATGAGCTTCTCCACCCTTCCTCCAGACTCAAGGACCTTGGTTTCTAAATTAAATACAAAACTTGCTCTCAAATGAAAAGAGGACTTTGGATCACTGGGCAACAGTCCAGTTCCTCTTCTCAGCCCAGGTAAGACGCCTCTGATGTTGTCTGTGGTTCAGAAAATTCTTGACACGCCTGTGTGTGGTGGCTCTTGATTCTTTGACCCCAGCCTCAGTCCATTCCTTGTGAAGTTCACTCAAATTCTTGAATCAATTTAGCTTGACAATCCTCATAAGGCTACGGTTCTCTCGGCTGGTTGTGCAGCTTTTTCTTTCACATTTTTCCTTCCAACTTTCTGTTAACATGCTTGGATACAGCACTCTGTGAACAGCCAGCTTCTTTGGCAATTAATGTTTATGGCTTACCCTCCTTGTGAAGGGTGTCAATCATTGTCTCGTGGACAACTGTCAGTGATTGTGTAGCCTTGTGAACCAAACTGAGAGACCATTTTGAAGGCTCAGGAAACCTTTGAAGGTGTTTTGAGTTGATTAGCTGATTGGCATGTCACCATATTCTAATTTGTTGAGATAGTGAATTGGTGGGTTTTTGTTAAATGTAAGCCAAAATCACCAAAATATAAAAAAACCAAAGACTTAAACTACTTCAGTCTGTGTGCACTGTATTTATTTAATACACGAGTTTCACAATTTGAGTTGAATTACTGAAATAAATAAACTTTTCCATGACTTTCTTATTTATTGAGATGCACCTGTAATATCCTAATGATTAAAAAGAAAATCTATAATTCTGACCCATACAATGTATTTTTGGCTACTGCTACAAATATACCCCAGCAACTTTAGTTTGGTTTTGTGGTCCAGGGTCACATATATAGAGTATATAATACATACATTTATATTTATATGAAATATTCAGAATCCAATAAATAAAAATTCTAATGTCAGCAGATAACCAACAAGATGATTTATCATTCATCCTTAAAATGAATAAAATCTTGAGAAGTCATGATTTTTTTTTTTCTAGTTATGGTCAGCACTTAATTTTTAATTGGCTTGAATTTGCTCTGTGAATGCAAACTCTATAAAAAGATTTAAAACAATCCTTATCCAGTAACCACAAATGACTAGAAAATTTCATGGAAATGTCATGAAAATACACTGGTCAAAAGCCCTGTTTTCAGCACAAATTTTGGACTCTTATCGATGGCTGAAATAATTCCTAACTAATAAAAATGATTAATAAGCAATCAAGATATGCAGATGTATACAGTAGAATTGTATTTTGTGTGTGTTGAGCAAACTCTAGCAAGCCCGCATATAAAAGTTTACTGTAGTTTTGCTAAGACCCAATATGTTCTTTTTCTCAGCCTCATCCAATTTCCCTTTCTTTGTCCCTCCATCACACACCTTTCTCCTTGCCTGTTCTCTTATGCCGCGTTTCCACCACAGGAACTTTACCCAGGAACTAGGGACTTTGGGCTGGTACTCAGTGTGTTTCCACTGCAGGAACCAGGAACTAAATAAAGTTCCGGGTAAAAAAATCCCCCTCAGAAAGTCCCTGCTGGCGAGGTAGTACTTTTTCAAAGTTCCGGAACTTTCGGGGGCGGGACTTGGGCGCTAAACATCCTGATTGGTTGAGTTCACGCAGCATTGGTTGGGTTCAACCACCATTTATTCGGATCATTTTCAAAATATTACTGTTATTGTGTCATGAAATGTAATTTTAAAAGTATTTCAGGAGAGAATGTAGTTGTTTAAAACTCAAATCTGTGGTTTATTTATAAAGACAGAGCCTATTTAAATATGTGTTTCGCCGATCTCGGAGACGGTGATCTCCACGCGATCAGCGGGAGCTCAGTGCTTATGTATCCGCCAAGAAGCAGCCTCACCTCGGCTAGACCTTCTGATATGTGCCGCTGGCTTTGATGTCTCTTTAGGGGTTAAACATAAAATATAATTCTGTCTAAGTCTGTATTCAATTTATCTATATGTTAAAATGAAAATAAAAAAGGCAAATTTATATAATATTTTGTTTCATTGTAATGGCTGTATATATACACATATCCCTGAACTAAGTACACTTCTGCCGCTGTTATTATGCTTAAATGAAAACGAAAGGAGGCAGTGGTATTTGATATCCCATTTCGTTTTATTGTAAATATACAGAGAGGAAAATCACACATCACACTCCCGAGTCGAATGAGCAAAGTCTGAACTACCGAGGATGCACGTCCAAAATCAGCGTACTTTGTATTGAGAAACGCATGCAGGCCTACAGTACGTCACCAGTCTATTTGCCTAATCTTCCCGGTACTTTACACCGTGGTGGAAATGCAGAAAGCAACAGGTCTGGGGGGAAAAAAGTTCCTGGTACAAATGTTCCGGGTAATTTCAGTGGAAACGCGGCATTAGTGAATAAATTTGCAATGCTCATATAACTTCAGGCCACCGTGTGTCTTGTCAGCTCTCAGCAGGGAAACATCGATAAGATTACACCCCAGCGCTGCACTCCCCAGCTAAACCATGTCACAGCACTGCTCTATCTAATAAACAGATGTCTTTATTGATCTGAAGTGCCATATCCCTTTCTTTCCCCATGCTGAAAAAAACTTTGTTAGGAGGCAGCGATAAGTGTCATGCAGGCTTGGGTTTTTATATCTCAGTTACCACTGGAGACTAGAAGGTGTCCCACCGTGATACATTGAAAGGTTTTATCAGGGTCAGAAGAGATGATGAGCTAAGAACTTAATAACTCTGAGTGCGTTTATAACTGGGAGCCGGGTGTATTCTTGAGCAGGTGTGTTTGTGTGTGTGAGAGAGGTAATTGTTTAGACAGGTGTTATTAGAACAGCAGGCTAGTGATGTTAAAGGGATACTCCACCCCAAAATAAAAATTTTGTCATTATTCCCTTACCCCAATGTCGTTCCAAACCCATAAAAGCTTTGTTCGTCTTCGGAACAGAATTTAAGATATTTTGAAAAAAAAACTGGGAGGCTTGATACTGTCCCATTGACTTAAAAAATAAATAACACCTGCCACAAGGATGCGCTGTTTCTACGTGTATTTAGCTTTTATTTAAATGAAAACAGTGCATCCTTGTGGCGCGGCTGAAACAGAAGAGCATTCGCAGCATACATTGATATGGAGAGACACAGAGGAGACTGTTGACAAAGGAATTGTTGAATAAAGCCGATATTTTTGTTTTCTTCAATTGCAAAAAGTATTCCCGTTGCTTCATAACGTTACAATTGAACCACTGATGGCAGGGGGACTATTCTGACGATGTCTTTCATACTTTCTGGACCTTGTCAGTGTAATTTAATTGGCAGTCTATGGGACAGTCTCAAGCCTCCCAGTTTTCACTCAAAATACCTTAAATAGGGCTCCGAAGACGAACAAAGCTTTTATGGGTTTGGAACGACATGGGGGTACGTGATTAATGATACAATTTTAATTTGGTGGTGGAGTAACCCTTTAAATTATGTTTCATGAACTACTAATCTGAATTCACAATTCTATAGACATTAACAGTCTATATATTATCTGTAATGGACACTTGTACAATAAAATGCTTGAGTAACTCTGCAATGGTTAGTTTAAAGGTTTTGACCCAGGCCTGCTTTGACATGAAACATCTGTTCTGATGCATCGTGATCTGTTGCTGCGGGCAGTTGCCATAGTTTTGCGACATGTGGGCCATGCAGTCATGTACGCGTGTGTGTGTGTGTGTGTGTGTGTGTGTGTGTGTGTGTGTGTATGTGTGTGTGTCAGGCTTAAAAGAATTCAAGGACATGAATTGAGGTAAAACTGGATGCAGAATTGCAGAATTACTATTCAATTTATTTTAATTTAATTGAAATTCAGAGAAATTCATAAAACTGTCATTTTTAAACTAGAAAAGCATATGTTGACAAGACAAACTTTGAATGTAGACTTGACAAATCTTTGATTTGAAAGTTTTGTTTAAAAAAAGTTAAAGAACTTGAAGATTAGATAGATAGATAGATAGATAGATAGATAGATAGATAGATAGATAGATAGATAGATAGATAGATAGATAGATAGATAGATAGATATCCCTTACGAAAGGAAAATATATTTACCAATATATTTCTTAAAATATATTGTGATATATTGTAATATATTATTTTTACCTTTTTATTTTCTAATATATTATATATTTGAATACATTTAATAATATATTAATGATACATATATTATATAATATATTGCAAAATATACAAATGATTGCCGCTTTCAATATATTGCAATATATTGGAAAAAATAAATATATATAAGAATATATGCCTAATATATTACATGATATTTTCTAATATACTGCAATATATTTTTGTTTCATAAGGGTAGATAAACAAAACTATTCATCAAAGAGCCAACAATATTCATACTACACTCACAAATTGAAACCCAGTTTTTCAGTTCTGAATGTGAATGTATTTAGTATGGCTGGTGGATCTGCAGTCTGCAGGAGAGCCGAACGGTTCATCTGTGTCCATCGTGAGCATTTTAGAACCCTCAAGCTCCCCTAACAAATTTAAATCTGACATTGGACAGCACATTGTATCACCAGTTTAATGTTCTACCATGTAGACTCATGATTGAATGGGGAACATGATTCCATGTCATTATGTTTAAATACTCGGACTCTTTAATGGCGCAGACTTATTACTGATTTGGGAACTGTGTGAGGTCATTATTCAAGACATTAGTGAAAGCTTGTCTTTAACACATCAGCGACTGAGCAGGGACTGGTCATACTGTTTTGAACTCCATTAATTTAACAAGTTGCTATCAAATAGCAGGAAGATCTACTGCACATGGTGTTGATGAAGTGGAACACACATTTATCTAAAAAGAAAAAGCAGCTTTTGGCAGTTTTAGAAGATCTGTATTTCAATCTCTTATGAAACTGAGCTTGCTAGGCTTTTTTTTGCTCAGGAGAAATGTCTGAGCAGCAGCAAAAGTCTTCATTTGTTCTCATCGATTTCTGTGAAAAGTAATTCATAGAAAAAGAGACATTAAAGAGTTTTTTATTCCTATAGGAATGACATGAGAGAACTCATCCAAAAACATCTGAAAGGTAGTGATGTGATTTACACAGTTTAAAAAGACCTGGTTTATGTCGAGTATTAAACCAGGCTGGTCTGTGCTGGTCTATCATATTCTGTGGTAAAGCCGGTTGGCCAGCTATTTCTGATGAAGCCTGAGGACCAAATGAAAATGGCAACTTTTATAGCACATTTTATGCACACCGGGAATTAAAAAAAAAAAAAAGAAATGGAGCCTCATCACCGCCGCTGTTTAAAAGCCCAACGCGCCTCTCCTCAGGAGACCGGTCTTTTTCCCGTGCATGCACACTGATGTCCTCGTGGGTCCAGGAAGGGTGCGTTGAGGGATTCCCGCGCCACCACAGACGTGATCCAGACGAGAACCGCATCCATTTACAAGGACGACGGGCCAGGATGCCGGGCCATCTATCCCCTGCAAGCACCGCGGCCAACAAGCAGGATGCGGCCGCTAGAGGAAGCCGCCGCCCCTCGCGCCCCAGACCGAAAAGGGGAGCTCGTGCGGCCGCCAGACTCCGCCCCTTACCTGGACCCTTCCTTCATGATCACTGCCCGACCCACACGAACCCCGCAGCACGACGAGGACACCAGATGCCCCGTTTATTTTGGACACTCTCCCCCTTTGGCCACGTTTATCCCGTTTTACTTTATTTTCTGTTAATAAAAGTCTCTATCTATCTATCTATCTATCTATTTTACTAAATTCTGAGGATAATTATAGCGAGAAGTGTAGCAATGTGAGAAACCCACACAAAGAGACAAACACTTTAATTCTAGAACAATTAGTGTATGTTCTTATTACTGATCTGTGACAAAGATATCACACACAAATACAGCACAATTTATAACAATTAGACTCTGCTCTTATTACTGATCCGTGACCAAGGTGACACACGCAAAGGCATCAGCTGATTTCTCCGGTTCATTTCAGTATCATTATAAAGGCAGAGGTCATTACAAAGTGTAATTTGACATGATGATGTTTTGGTCAGCAGCAGAAAGAACATTACCAAGAACAGAATGTGTTTATTTGGATTTTGTAGGTTTATCTAAAACTCTTTGCTTGCTTTGTATTTACATCATGTGCATATGTGTGTGTGTGTGTGTGTGTGTGTGTGTGTGTGTGTGTGTGTGTGCATGTATCATACTCACCATGTGTTAACACTCCTCAGGCATGTATGGGTGCCTAAGAGGCATCCATTCTATTTTGGAAAGATAGCTTTTAAAGAAACATTTTAAAATTCTTATTGTCATCCATCCATCCATTAATGCTTTCATTTAGACAATTTCTAGAAATTGTATGAATTTTTAAATGAAAGTTATGACATTTGCCAAGTTTGGTTACCCATACTTGGAATTGGTGCTCTGCATTTAACCCATCCAGGTGCACACACATAGAGCAGTGAGAAGTGCACACACACCTGGAGCAGTGGGCAGCTATATATCCAGCACCCAGGGAGAAACTGGGGGTTCAGTGCCTTGCTCAAGGGCACTTCAGCCATGGGTATTGAGGGTGGAAGAGAGCACTGTTCATTCACTCCCTCCCACCTACAACTCCTGCCAGCACCAAGACTCGAACCTTCAGGTAACTAGTCCAAGTCTCTAACCATTAGGCCACAGCTGCCCCCTTGTAATTATTTTCAACACTATTGTAATTATTTTTTTTCTATTTAAAATATATTTATTTATTTATTTGAATTTTTAAGTTATTGTTCTGCAGATTTCTGTGTTTAAGGCACTTCATCAATGGGAACTTCTTTCATGAAATGTAGTGTCTGTGTTTTGTTGTTATAACATTTCCTTGCCAGTGAACATGTTGAATCACAAACAGATAAACACACAAACATGCCTACCGACCTTCCACTCAGAAAGTAATTAATTTATCAGAAGCGTCACAAGCACTAATAAAAAGTCTGCTCTTTGTCACACTGTGTGTGTGTGTGTGTGTGTATGCATGTGAGAGAGTGAGATGACAGTGGCATGCTTCTCTCTGCATACATTTCCATAATCAAAGCTAATATGGCTTCAAACATTGTGTGTTTATATGGATGTGTGTGTATGTGTGCACAGGGGTGGGGTGTGAGACTGCCTGGGCACCTGAATATTAATCAGATGATGAATTGAAAGCGTGTGTACAGAGTATACGTGTTTTGGTGGGGATGAAGGATATAAGATATGAGAGAGCGTGTGTGTTTGTGTGTCAGCCCATCCTGTGTTGGTTAATAGACCGTTTACTGTGAGCGTTTGATCCCAGCAGAAACTGAAGGGCCACAGCAGCAGCCAGGTCACAAGAATAATGAGACACCGTCACATCATGCAACAGTAAATCCTCCTCACTCCACACTTCGTGAGTTTAGTATCACAGGCCCTTTTAAGTGAAAATTACCTTACTGATATTAAAATCTAATCAAGATGACACCCTACACAGGACAAACACTCAGAGAATCTTAATGGCTGTACAGAAACTGTTCCGCACTATTCAGACAGGAACATTTGAGTTACAGTTATTAACACATGACGTACTGCTTTGGACGTAATTGGAATCTCTAGGGGTTTTTACACTGTGCTTAAAAACAGATTATTATCATTATAACTCCATTTTAACCCCAGGTAAAGGTATGTTTTACACTTGTAATTTAAAAGTGGGTTAAGCACTGCTTTTCATCCAGGGTTATGAAACCCTTGTCCAGATCTGGATTAGCATTGCTTTTGCACGTGCTTTGGACAGTCATGTTGTTTCAGGGTTCGAGGGGGAAAATGTCAAATGGTGATGGAAAACATGTAAATTCAAGTGAAAAAGATTTTATTTTTACCTTTTTACCTTTAGCTGTAGCCATGGTGTGGACTTTGTCATTCTTTAATATTGAGACTGATTTTGGAACTATATGTTTAAGGTTGTTTTTACAGTTATTGTCCTTGAACAGGCCTTTACAGCCTTTTCAATGGGATGTGCTGCATAATGGTCTTAGATCTCATAATGTTTTGCCAATTCTTTTATGTAGTCTTTTTCTACTGAAAGTTTTTCTCAGAAAGATGTTTAGTCAGCTAAACAATCGGTATGTTGTTAAAGAACAGATGCGCTGAACTTACATCTCTCATAACCTTGTTATCATTCCAGTCAAAAATTAAATATGGCACTACCCTGACTAAGGTCTGTGAATATGTGTAATGCTAGAGCTGTTATTTAAACATTTGTCCAATCAATGACACTGACACCACAAATATGAAAAAAAAGGTTTTAGAAACGGACAGTATGAAATGTCAATTTATGAATTAAATGATAAGCCCTGGTAAATTCTGGATGTGTGCATCATGAAACTAATTGAAAAAAGTTAATTCATGTGATAGATTTATAACATAATGCATATAAGTAAGGGAAGGAATTCATTTGAATGCTTAAAAGTTGGCCAAAAGGCCTTTGTCCATAAGGTTTATGAAGGAGCAAAATGCTAAATGTTGCTTTAGTTATTGTATGTAGGTCAAAATAGAAAAATGAATTTATTGCAATCACAGACATTCCTATACAATTAGGGTAAGATTCCTCAGGGGACCCCTGATGAATAACAGTAGGTCATTTGCTGTGTAATTTGTAAGTAAATCACATTATTAAAATCACAAATTACATCTGTAAAACAAAAATTAACCTGACTTAATCAGGGAAAACTAGTAGCATCTGAAAAAGACTTATAAAGTCTTTTACTTAGAAGGAAAAGCTTGTTATTATTTCTGTGATAGAATTAAAATAAATATTTGTGACTTAAATGTTATTCTTTCATACTGTACAGTAGTTCAGGAGACCTAATAGAGGTTTCTGATATTTGTCATTTAAAGGCTTGAAGTACTTTAATGTTAAAATACATTTTCACTACTGTAAGTTAGTTGGCGTGTTTGTTAAAAAACACTCAGTATTTTTACAATTCCCACTGGTGCCACTAGTAGCGCCAAAATTACACACTTTCAATAGCAGCTTTTGAAATAAAATAAAAACGAAATTAAACATTTGTTGATATACAGAAATAGTGTAGTGCAATAAACGTAATCTTGGGACAATTAGCTGACAACTGAAAAACATATAAAATATCAGACTTTTGATTGCAGAATTAGAGTCTTGTGAAATCTGAATATAGTGAGTGATGTTGATTAGATTTAAAAGTCTGCATTTGGTCTCCATTTAAACTCATTACTATAATCTGGGAGAAATAGTGAAATTTAAAGAAATGTTTTGTTTGGATTGCATGAGATCCAGCAACCAAAATCTTCTGAAGTTCGCACAGTGACATTCATTGCAATCAAGGTTCATATTTTATCACTTCTTGCCTTCCCTGGAAACCGAACCCATGACCCTGATGTTGCTAATGTCATGCTATATTGATTGAGCTACAGTAAGGCTTGAATCCTTGAATACTGAAAGATATGAGTCCTGTTTTATATGATTTTGCATGCCACAATGATCTGTCTGGCAGTAGATAATGATATATCTAATGCTTGGCCCAAATAATTCATTATTTTCATGTCTTACATTAATTACCACACAGTTACATGTGTTAAATATTATCAAGCGGAATTTTTTTTTTATATATTACGAGACTCAGAAGGGTGACCTCTGTTATAGTCATTAGATGACTAACACAGTGCTTCCCATAATGCGGTAGGGACTGTGTTGTGTGTTTGTGTGCATGTGTGTTGATTACTTTGGGATTGTGTTGCTTCTCAGCTCTCAGTCAATAGCACAAACTAAGACTCCCTGGTGGCGGAAAGACTGAGAGAATATCTAAAAACATGTCAAAAAGATGAGCAACACCACGAGCCATCGCTTCCCCTCCTTTTCTCTCACATTCACATGCAGACACGCGCTGGCATGAATATCATTCATTGTCAGATTAAGTGAAAAAATTACGTGATGTCTAGATGATGGCATCTTTGGTGCCACACATAGACACACACATTTTGCTTGTTTACTTCCAGGCTTCTGGCAGGCATGTTCAGGGGCAAAGGTCATGGCCATGTGGACAGTTGCTAAGGTGGTTAGCAACCACTGCCATGGCATTGGGACTGATTTTTCCAAGCCTAGACTGGCGTAATTAATATTGGCTTGAACCCCTTGATGATGATGCAGTCCAACCCTGTCTGGCCCAAGGCAGCCTAGTGGCCCTTGTAATGTGAAACACAGCCTCTGCTATTAGCAAACTGGCTACACTCACTCTTTCTGTTTAGTTTATTTATGGAATCCTTTTGTTTTAATTAGGGCTGTCAATCGATTAACGATTTCAATTCAGCATATCATTAACCAGCATACCATTAACATGATATGCTGATTAATCAAATGAATTGTAATCACATACATAAATAGTTGATGAGAACAGCTTGAATGAAGCGAATTCACACTCAGGGGTTTTTGAAGTCGATATATTGTTTGTTTTATTTCTGTATTTTTGAACATAAGCCTGTCCTTTAGTCCATAACAATCCTGGAAAGCGATGGTAGATGATGGATAGTCGTGTTTTTTTATATATACTATGTTCAAAAGTTTGGGGTCAGTACATTTTTTTAAAGAAATGTAAACTTTTATTCAGCAAGGATGCATTCAGTTGATTAAAAGTAACAGTAAATTTATATTTCAAATAAATGCTGTTCTTTTTAACTTTCTGTTTATCAGAGAATCCTGAAAAACATCCTGCCATGATTTCTAGAAAAATATTAAGAAGCACAACTGGTATCAACTTTGATAATAATAAATGTTATTTGATCACCAAGTCAGCATAATAGAATGATTTCTGGAGGATCATGTGACACTGAAGACTAATGGCTGCTGAAAATTCAGCTTTGCTATCACAGGAATATTAATAAAATAGTTACTAATTAAGGTTTATGTATAATTGATCATACTACTGTAAATTTACGAGTTTAATTGACATTTAGTTTTACTGCATCCCAAATCATTTTTAATGCACTGCAGGATTTGAGCTAAATATCTGTGCACTGTCAGTTAAGAGGGGTCGTTGTTTTGAGAGCGAGCACCCTGTGATCATTCCGTTCGTAGATGTATGTAACTAGGACAAGTGCTGGTGGGGTGGCTGCTTGATTCTCTCAGGCTCTGTAGCAGAAGCTGTGATGGAGCGATAGAGGGATAGACGTGATGAAGACATAAATGGACTGATGAAGAGTACTGTTCTTTTGTCAGCTCAGTCAGACACTTGCTCATGTCACCTGTGCGCTGTGATTTCTCACTGCACATGAAAATGTTTAGCTTTGTGCATTCAGGCATGGTTCCATGGAAGAGTTCACATTCAAGATGTTGATATTTATGATACTGGCTGTATTTATTCAGGTGTGTGTGTGTATAATTTACAGTCACATATGTGGAAATATTATCTGATGGTTGGGATTGGGGTTTCTTTCTACCTGCTGGAAGTACAGGGCTGAACAGAATAATAGGTTGATTTATCTGAAGTCCTTTTTTAGAGCAAGTCACTTCACTCAACAGCCATCTTGGCAACTATTTAATTGCTACCCATGGATGGTTTCTTCCTAATGGGAAAACGACCAAAACCACCAAAACAAATGCAAATCCAGTCCAGTTAATGCTAAATGTGCTCTAGAGCAAACAGACCGATGCCTGAATTCTAAATTGACTTTTCAAATTTAAAGGCTGGACTTCATTTCGTACAGATCCCACACTGAGTATTGTGATTCATTTTTCTGCTAGTGGCCCATTTTCTCTAACATACTGTCTCTTTTCTCTGAACACACTGACTGGACTTCATTACTTTAGAACAAATTTCTGCATTTTGTGGAAAATCAACTAATTGTAAATTATGTTTCTTCCATCTTTTACCTCTCCTCCTCCTCCTCCCTCTCCTTCTTCTCCCTCCCTCCTTCTCTTTCTTGTTCTTCTTTGTTGAAACAGACTTGGAATATATATATGTTTTCTTAGTATAGATTTATTTTCCCAGGCCCAGACTTTCCATTTGCATTTGAAAGCTCATAGTAGTCATACAAAATTGGCTGATTACATTTAAATCTGATCACCTAAACAAAGAGACATAAATTATTAATTTTTTATACATAACATCATTGATTTATATTTATGATATATATTTATATATATATATATATATTAAATAAAGATAAGTTGTTGTTTTTTTATAATTCCAGAAATGATTCAAATGTATTTTTCACTACATCATTTCCGATACAGAACACTGTTTTGTGTAGAGGTGTTATGGTTTGTTGTTCTTGTGTTTCATGAGTGATGCCCATGATTTGCATGTATGCATGTGTATATGTATAAGTATATAGTACATGGAACTGTACAAACCTTCACAGAGTAGTTTGCTTATCTAGCATTCTTGTGAAAGCTGTTTGCTAAGGAAAACCTTGACATGAAAACCAATGCTGAACTCAATTTTTGAGGTATTTAGACTGAGATTTATCTGATGCTTTTTAAATGGTGTACCCCAAACACTGTTTCAGCCTCATTCCTCTCATGTGAAGTGCTCAGCAGAATACGGTGATCATCATTTGGCGTCATAAATAGGATCTCTTAATGTGCTGTTGGTGCCACTGTTGTGCTTTGCCTTTGCCACAGGCACACACAAACACTGGCATACACATGTGCGTGAACACACACAACTCCAGTCTTATGTTCTCTGCCCAATCCCATGTCCTGCCTCAGCTTTAGGTCCGTCCAGTAATCGTTATTGGCCATGGTAATTAATTTGTGTAGTGGCAGCTGTTATTGTGTGGAAACAGAGGCTGAATCAGAGGGAGCATATTGATCATGCTGGAAAATGCATTGTTCTTCACCAAACTGTTGTCAGATTGTTGGAAGAAGTTGCTGTTGGAGGGTGTTTTGGTACCATTCTTTATTCATGGCTGTGTTTTTGGGCAGAATTGTGAGTGAGCCCACTCCCTTGGATGAGAAGCAACCCCACACACATGAATGGTGTCAGGATGCTTTACTGTTGGCATGACACAGGACTGATGGTAGCGCTCACCTTTTCTTCTCCGGACAAGCCTTTTTCCAGATGCCCCAAACAATCGGAAAGGGGCTTCATCTGAGAATATGACTTTGCCCCAGTCCTCAGCAGTCCATTCACTATACTTTCTGCAGCAGATCAATCTGTCCCTGATGTGTTTTTTGGAGAGAAGTGGCTTCTTTGCTGCCCTTCTTGACACCAGGCCATCTTCCAAAAGTCTTCGCCTCACTGTGCGTGCAGATGCGCTCACACCTGCCTGCTGCCATTCCTGAGCAAGCTCTGCACTGGTGGCACTTCGATCCCGCAGCTGAATCCTCTTTAGGAGACGATCCTGGCGCTTGCTGGACTTTCTTGGACACCCTGAAGCCTTCTTTACAAGAATTGAACCTCTTTCCTTGAAGTTCTTGATGATCCTATAAATTGTTGATTTAGGTGCAATCTTAGTAGCCACAATATCCTTGCCTGTGAAGCCATTTTTAAGCAACACAATGATGGCTGCACGCGTTTCTTTGCAGGTCACCATGGTTAACAATGGAAGAACAATGATTTCAAGCATCACCCTCCTTTTAACATGTCAAGTCTGCCATTCTAACCCAATCAGCCTGACATAATGATCTCCAGCCTTGTGCTCGTCAACATTCTCACCTGAGTTAACAAGACGATTACGGAAATGATCTCAGCAGGTCCTTTAATGACAGCAATGAAATGCAGTGGAAAGGTTTTTTGGGGATTAAGTTAATTTTCATGGCAAAGAAGGACTATGCAATTCATCTGATCACTCTTCATAACATTCTGAGTATCGATGTGTATATTGGATCACATCTTCAAACTACAACAGTATTAATATAAACAATAATGCTTGGAGGTACATTTTCTGCACTATGGGTCTAAATGCTGTGCTTCCAAAGGACTTTCAATCGCCCACAACTGAGCATTTTAAAAAGTGCATGCCGTTTTCAGCTGGCTAAAAATGCTTTGGTGGGCACGTTGTCTCTCCAGGCTTCAGTTACGTAATCCTTCAGAAATCATACTATAATTCTGATTTGGTGCTCAAGAAATATAATTTTTATTATTCTTATTTTCAACTTTAAAATAAAATTATTATTATTGATTGTTTATTTGTTAAGAAAAAAAATCTGACACCCAACATTTTAATGCAGTGTACTATATCTTCTAAATGGCTGATTTTTGCATGCCCAGAATTTTACTTTAAGAGTAGATAGACAAATTACTTTTCACTAGAAGCCTGTTAGCACTTAGTTAGGACACAGATGAGGCCGAGACTGTACAGCAGTGTCTGCAACATCAGTTGCAGCAGCAGCAGCAGCACTGCTTGATACATGAGCAACCTCATTTGCATCAATTTCTATTCACTTTTCATACCCTCTGACAGATAGAAAGGGAGAGAACCAGATAAAGAAAAGAAAAAGATGGTATCAGCTAGGGCTGCACGATGTGTCGTTTAAGCATCGATATCGCGATGTACGAATCCACGATAGTCACATCGCAGGATGTGCGATGTAGGCTGTCGTAGTTGATCCGTTATTCATTAACTGTACGGGCCAGCTACTCCCCTGCCCTTGACGAATGTGATTCGCGGATTAATTGCACAGCTTAACCATCATAGAGTGAAAGTTTATAATTGACAGGACTGAAAACCACATGCAAGTTTAACAGGGCAGAGAGAGAGGGAGCGCAAGAGAGACAGAGAGAGCGCGCGAGAGAGACAGAGAGAGAGAGAGCGCGCGAGAGAGACGGAGAGAGAGAGCGCGCGCGAGAGAGAGAGAGAGAGAGAGAGAGAGAGAGAGAGCGAGAGAGCGCGCGCGCGAGAGAGACAGAGAGAGAGAGAGAGAGAGAGAGCGCGCGAGAGACAGAGAGAGAGAGAGAGAGAGAGACAGAGAGAGAGAGAGAGAGAGAGAGAGCGCGCGCGAGAGACAGAGAGAGAGAGAGCGCACGCGAGAGACAGGGAGAGAGAGTGCGCGCAAGAGAGACAGAGAGAGAGAGAGCGCACGCGAGAGACAGGGAGAGAGAGCGCGCGCAAGAGAGACAGAGAGAGAGCGCGCGCGCGAGAGAGACAGACAGAGAGTACATTAGAAGTACCATCAATGTTTATAGAAATGTATATGGATTTATTTTGCATGAATTTTTTTTTCTTATGAATGTATATGTATTTTTGTTTTGTTTGTTTCTATTCTGCTATGTACAATGCTTTGGCAATATGTACCTTTGTATGTCATGCCAATAAAGCAATATGAATTGAATTGAGAGAGAGAGAGACCGAGAGAGAGCGAGCCGTTTTCAAACAACATGAGCGCTGTCTTGCTCTCTCCCTCCCTCAGATGAATCAATTGACACGATGGTGTCGATGTTTAAATCATTTAAAACGAGAATGTAAGTGTGCTCACCCCATTTTTGTTTGTAAGAAAAAATATTGCAATATATATCGCAGAAAAATAAAATATCGCAATGTCATTTTTTCCCAATATCGTGCAGTTTTGCATATATGTTCACTCAAAAATGCACAGACACACTCACACGGTTATACACAAACTTGGTCATTCATCATTGATAAAGGACTCAGGCTGTGAGCTACCCTGAGGCCTAAACAGTGGCTTACTCTCACAGAGAAGTAGAGAAAAAATCTCTCTTTTGCTCGTGGTCTATGTCTCTGACACACAAAAACCCATTTATCATTGATTTTATATAAGAGTGATTGGGATGAGATTCTCTTTTGGCTATTCTTGATGTCTCTTCTAGTCTTCTTTCTGTTAGTTTTCCTTTTCTCCGTTCTTTTCTCTGTTCTTGCTTGGAGTTTCTCTGTACAGGAGAATACATTCTAATTGGCTAGAGGGTGTTGGCTCTGTGGTTAGCACATGTGTTGAATATGCAATGGTTACAGTCTCACTTGGTTTTGAATATTAATGAAGGAGAAATTGTGGTCACTGCTTTGCATGCCATTTTTAGGAACCACTCTGGTGGTTTTTGTTATTCAGTAAATTGACTACAAATGTATTGCCAGTTTAACACAGGCACACCCACACTTCATCAGGCAGTGATTAAGCATATATGAGTGGTGTGTGAGTAATGGTTCTATCTAATTAGCACAGTGCTGACTGTCGCTGACCCTTCACAGAGTGGCCGTGTCCCAGCACACATTAAACCCCTGTAAATATTTGCTTGTAACTCTTACTCTTCTGTTGTTTCCAATTTTGTGCTCTGGTGGGCTGCGACCACTCATTTATACCAATGTGTTTGTGTGTGTGTGTCCTATGTCCGGACAAAGGTTCAACTCCTCCTCTATTTTTCTTTAAACTGGTTGTGGGGAATATATATATATATATATTTTATGAGAGAATATGACTGTACTTGTATAGACTTAAAACTTGTATAGACTGGGCAGTTGTGGCCTAATGGTTAGAGAGCCAGACTAGTTACCAGAAGGTCGCTGGTTTGAGTCTCGGTGCTGGCAGTTGTAGGTGGAAGGATTGAATGAACAGTGCTCTCTTCCACCCTCAATACCCATGGCTGAAGTGACATTGAGCAAGGCACTGAACCCCCAGTTGCTCCTCGGGTGCTCTGGGTATGTGTTCATGGTGTGTTCACTTCTCACTGCTGTGTGTGTGCACTTGGATGGGTTAAATGCAGAGCACAAATTCAGAGCATGGGCAACCATACTTGGCAAAATGTCACAACTTTCAAAATATGTGGTTTGCTAAAGATAACATCTATTTGAAAATTTACTTCTGTGTTTTCGGAGATGTGAGTGCCAGGGCATCAGCGGCCGTTCAGTGATCATGAACCCACCGAGAGAAGCCGTACCTCAGCCAGATCTTCTAGAATTTGCTGCTGGCTCGGATATAGTGGTTGACCTGAGAAATAACTGTTTTGGGTAAATCTAACTGGCAGTCTTTGGTCTCATTAATCTATTATTTGTTCCAAATAGTTTGGCTGAGAGCAACATCTCATCACGTTATATTTTATGTAACTTCAATGATCTAAATCATAGCACTTTAGACTTAATTGCCCAGCAACTTTTATGATGGCTGTTGTTGTTTATTAAATATTAGTATTCACATTCATATAAATAATATTTTATACAAATAGTAGTATTGGGATACATTGATGGTGATTTTAGTTACATCCGCTATTAGATGGCGACAAGAGATTGTTTTTATGAGTCAGCAATAAAGACTTTTATATTGAAAGAGACTGAAACACTTTTGTAAACAAGGAAGACATTTTTATTTTCTATAACACATTGTAAGACGCACTCAACAAATGCACTGAGCAGCGCTGTCATCAGGAATCACTCTAAACAGATAAAAGGATAGTATGACAAAGATATTGCTTTCCTTAGCAGACATTTAATCTTTATTTATTTTATTTAAAAAAAAAAGCAAAAATCTATTTATTGTGAATATGAGATTGAACTGAAGAATGAATGCTGTATCAGAGGCAGGCAATAATCACACTGGCTTAGTCCATCTCTCTCTCATAATACTCTACTCTACATAATACAATGAGCTTTTAATGCAATAGAATAATTTTTTAATGAAGTAACTCAACATTCTTTAGTTTCTAATTAGTAGTGGAGGCTTGGGCCCAGCTGTTAAACTTTCAAACTGAGATTTGAATCAATGGAGGAAGGAAGTAGTTCTGCACAAAAGAGGGTTTTTAAAGACACTTCATTGTTGTTTTTTATATGTTTACACACTTGTGCTGTTGAGCTGTTGTATAAACGCAATATCACACTCATAGCCATGAGATACGGCTGTATATCGGCACGGCTGTGATTCGGCCTCGTGCCATAGGTAATTACAGCGTGCCAATATACAGTCATATCTCACGGTTGCTAGTAAATCTCAACTCTCACACGGATTCAAACATCACTCGTGTGATATTGCTCATATATATATATATATATATATATATATTAGGGCTGCACGATAAATCAAAATGAAATTGAAATCTCGATTAGGCAGAAACTGTCTAATTTTTAGCTTGGCATAAAAAGTAGGGGCAATATTTATTTATAAGTAATTATATGTATTCTTACATAATGAAAAGTGTTTTAGTTTACATAAATTATTTATTTATTTATGTCTAAAACATATTCCTCTCTTGTATGAACAGTTCTTCTCAAATGAGCACATTTTAAAAAATCCCTTTAGTTCATAGAATATTTAAGTTATGCAATTAATAAGTTAAAACATTTTTAGAAAAAAAAATATATAGTAAAATATAACTATAACTTTAAGATTTTTTGTTTGTTTTTGAAATAAGCTGAAATAAGTTTTAAGAACTATTTGAGGACTATTATACTTCCCAAAGCTGCATTTATTTTATAAAAATGCAATAAAATTGTTGTGAATTATTATTTATTATTGCAAATTCAAATTACATTCTAAAATATAATAATTGGAAAACAGTTGTGATGCAAAGCTTAATTTTCAGAAGTCATTACTCAAGTCTTCAGTGTCACACAATCCTTCAGAAATTATAATATGCTAAATTGGTTCGCATGAAAAATTTCTTATCATTATCAATGTTGAAAACAATTGTACTGCTTAATATTTTTGTGGAAACCATGATGCATTTTTTTTGATGAATAAAAGTTCAAAAGAACAGCATTTATTATAGTATCATATAATGTTTTTTGTAAAGATTTTTAAAGCTGCACATACATATACAATTACTTTTTAGATTCAATATATTCAGTCAATCTGTTTTAGTTGGCTACGTGCACTGAAGATGGCACAGAACAAAATACAGTACATCAATTAAAAGTAACAAACTCTATATGAAATAGCTGAAATACAAATGATAGTTTAAAAATAAAAATAACCCATAGAATGACTATTAGTGATAATTATAGTTCTTTCTTGATCTCTTTTCCTCACTTTCTCACTGCTTTCAGCCATCATCCTTCTGTCTTTTATTCACAGATCAATGGAAGTATAAGGGGGACAGAGAAATAAGATAAAGTGGGGGGAGGAGGTACCGACAGGTTGTGAACGTCTTTTGACCTGACCGTCAGCAGCTCTGCTATCAGTTGTCTGTCTGACACACACACACAGCACACACACACACACACACACACACACACACACTCACACACATCATAACCACTGTCATCTCCCAGGGCTCTGAGAAGCAGAGAAACCTTGAGGGTCTGAATGAGGGCGATTCTCAGAACCGGTCATGCACACATCTGTCCTCCTTTATGACACATTTGCTGCAGGTATCTGTTGTCTCAGACACAGACAGGCCTGTTGCCAATTTCTCCAATTCACACCTCACAGTTCCCCATTCAAATAACTTGCTGTATACATGAGTGTGAGAGTGCGAGTGTGTGTACATCAATCTCTCTCACCCATTTTCTCTCTCGTAGTCTTTCTGTCTCTCTCTTTCTGCTTATTTCTTCAATTCATCATTTTCGATCACACCCGGAGGGCACACAGCACAGCCACAATTGGCCAATTTAAGCCTTGTAACGATGCCAATTGAGCAATTAAGACCCAAACAACCTGTGTGCCCCCTCCAGCCACTCTGCTAATGCCAACTTTGTGCTCAATCCGGTCCTGTCGCTCTTCTTACTCTCTTGCCCTGGCTGCAAGGGCATCAGCTGCTGCTGGACCCATCCAGTCCTCTGATTAAACACAGCACACACTGGCTCACGATCAGGGAGGTGACAAGCTCATTAGTCTGACATAAGCCTTAATTACTGTGGCGGCTGATTCTAGATCAGCATGGAACGGAATAGCAGATGGATAGTGCGAAAGTTTCATTATATTAAATTAAAAAATTATATTCATTAAAAAAAAAGCTCTTCTTTTGTGGTCTGCAGAATGGTTTGTCACCTCATAATGGTTTGGAACAACACAAGGATGAATAAATGATGACAATTATTTTTTTTTTGAGTGAACTATTCCTCAACTTTAGCCTCATTTAGAGAGGTGCAGATATTTTGTGTAATTGTATGTAACCAGTGTTGTTACTGTTAACTAAAACTAAAGATATAACTATTAAAAAGGTTTCAATTAAGCTGTAGTAAAATTATGTTATTTGAAATAAAGGTGAAATAAACCAATGATAAAAAATGTAACCATAGTCTAAACATTTTGGCAACTAATTTAAGTTAAAGTACTAAACTAAAATTACTCAAAATAATAAAAATGACACAAAACTTAAATAAAAAAGAAAACAGAGCATAAATTAAAAAATAATAATAATTTACTTTAGAAGGTAGGTATATTTATGGATTTAGCTGTTGCAAACGATTTATAGAAATGCATCATTATGATTCTAAATTATGTTTTAGAGGAGCTGCATGTTTCTTAAGTTGTTGCTTGGTAACCATACAGTAGGTCAGCCTCTTATTACTTGGCAGAGCACATAGTTAACTCCTATTATTAATATCAGTTGCATCTATTTATTATTTATATCTCATCAAATTGCTGTTCATTGCAAGAAATAAATTCTGCTTTGTAATATACTGTTGTTATTAGTAGTAATTGTGAATGATGACTGTGCAATTCATTTGTCAAGAACTAAAAAATAACTTGTAAACTGATAAAAAAAATAACACATAATGGTAAAAAATAAAAATAAAAATGTATAGCCTGAATGCACTAAGTCGCTTTTGATAAAAGTGTCTGCTAAATGCAAAAAACTTGGATTGAAATAAAAAACAAATAGGAAAATGTGTTCATTTTCCAACCACAAGTGCTACAAAACAAGTATCCCACACATAAATGTATGCAAAATATTGCATAATATTTATGTTAAACAGAAGTATCTAAATATTTAGTTTAATACATAAATTAAGACATCAAATTCAGTGCAAGAAAAGTGATTAGAACCATCCAAACGAAATGGTACACCTAAAAGAATAAGACATCCCAGCACTACATGAGAGACGGAATAGATTTTTATTGCCTTAGCTTGCTCAGTTGTAAGGCAGTTTGCCCAGTACAGCATGACATAAAAACATGCATGTCATGTAACACTGCTGGCAAAAATAGCTTGTTATTTGTAATGCTACACAATTTTGAAAACAGCCAAACTTCGGTCACGCTACTGAGAATGCAGTTTAGTTATTGAGTTATTAGAGTGTGGCTACTTCGTTACGAAACACTGACCAGAAGTTAGCCATGCTCTTGCCACTCATTTCCATCTCTAATCTCTGTCATGCTTTTTCCCCTATTTTTTCTTGTGCTTTCTAGTGTTTTTCACTCAGTCCTGCTTTTCTCCTTATCAGTTCAGGTGTATTATTAAGAAGAGTGTGTTTAGTGTGTGATTGGGTGGGTGGTCGGGTGGGTGTTGTGAAGTATGTTTAGTCTCTAAGGTTTAATTAAAGAGCAGCCAGAGAATCTTGTCAATGGTCCCAAGACTGTCCTCAGAACCCCAGAGTCATCCTCTCCTATTTTACACTTCACAGATCACACATAGAGAGAAAGAGAGATAGACGGGCGATGAAGAATTATAGGAGGAATAGTATAGAGAAAGAGGGTTTTCAGTTTTATTGGCAGGGACATTCCTGTTTGAACTCTGCAACTTGAAAAATAATATGCTTATATTGTAAATTGAAGATGTATAAGGTACAACAGACAAACATTTTATATATAATAAAAATATGGTATAAATTTGCAATATCAATAAATAAACATAAGTTAATTGTTTTACATTCAATCCATTTTTTATAGGCGTGTTACAGATCACTCGGGAGGCTGAGAAGTAACAGACAGAATGGTTTATTGAACAGACACAAGCAGAGGAACAGGTAGTGTAGGGTGGAGTGAGGTATGGATCTGTGCAGGCTGGGTGAAGACGTCAGAGGAGGAAGGTGAACCACACACACGCACACTGGGGATCTGGATCTTCTGAGAATCGCTGGAGAGAGGTAAGTAGAAGAAGAGTTAGTCCTTAGAGTTAGCATACAGGTAAAACCTTGTTGCGAACGAGACCGGACATCTATTGAGTGCGTGTGTGTGGTTTTTATGGTGCTGAGGTGATTGGATGGTGATGAGGATCAGGTGGATGTGCTTAGTATTCCGGTGAGGGCGTGCGTAGTGATTGCGTGGAGGTGGAACCTGGCGTGTTTGTAACAGTACCCCCTCCCCACGGCCCGCTCCTGAGGGACGAGGACCCCGACGACGTCCCAGACCTTCTCGCTCTCCCGGAACCAGTAGTCGATGGCGGGGACATCCGAGGGTTCACCTGACCAGGGGAATAGAGGTGGTTGGTAGCCGAGTACGCACTGGAATGGAGTGAGTCCGGTGGTAGGTTGACGAAGGGAGTTTTGTGCGTACTTGGCCCACCCAAGGAACTGGTTCCAGGAGTTCTGGTGGCCGTGACAGAAGGTACAGAGGAAGCGTCCAATCTCCTGAACCTTCCTCTCCATCTGCCCGTTTGACTGGGGATGGTACCCGGAGGACAGGCTGATGGCCACACCTAGGAGTGAGTGGAAATCCTTCCATACCCGGGAGATAAACTGGGGGCCTCGGTCCGAGACGATATCCTCTGGGATACAAAGTACCTGAAGACATGATTAAATAACAGTTCAGCCGTTTCCATGGCCGTGGGCAGACCCTTCAAAGGAAGAAGACGACAGGATTTAGAAAATCTATCTACTATGACAAGAATGCAGGTATTGTTATCTGAAGGAGGAAGATCGGTTATGAAGTCCACCCCTAGGTGTGACCACGGGCGATTGGGAACGGGCAGAGGATGGAGCTTGCTGATGGAAGATGGCGAGGGATTTTGGATATGGCGCAGCTTGTACATCCATTCACGTACCTCCTGACATCCGAGGCCATGTTGGGCCACCAGAAGTGTTCCTTCAGCAACGAGAGGGTTTCATTGACCCCCGGGTGACCAGTGCCAAGCAATGTGTGAGCGGAGTGTATGAGTGGAGTGCACTGTGTCCTGGGAATATACTGAAGTTCCAGTGGGCAACCCGGCGGGGTGTTGGTGGTAGGCTCGGTAGGAGGAAGGGTCTCAGCGGACCAGACTTTCTGGAAGAATGGTTTCCGGAGTTTCGGATTCTCTTCGGGGGTGTAACACCTGGAGAGGGCGTCAGCCTTCACATTTTTCACCCCTGGGCGGTATGAGATGTTGAAATGGAAGCGGGTGAAGAATACGCCCAGCGGGCTTGTCTTGGATTTAATCTTTTGGCCACTCGAAGATACTCTAAGTTCTTATGATCTGTTAGGACCAGAAAGGGGTGTTTGGCTCCCTCCAACCAATGCCTCCATTCTTCCAAGGCCACTTTGATGGCCAACAGTTCCCTGTTGCCGATATCATAGTTGACCTCCGCCGGGTTGAGTTTCCGGGAGAAGAAGGCGGTGGGTGGAGGCGACTGGGATTCCCCTGCTGCTGAGAAAGGACCGCTCCCACTCCGGTGGTCGAGGCGTCGACTTCCACGACGAAGGGTCGGTCGGGATCGGGATGGACCAGGAGTGGGGCGGTCGTAAAGGCCTGCTTAAGGATGTGGAAGGCCTCTGTGGCGGCAGGAGTCCAGGAGAGAGATTTGGGTTTGTTACGGCGGAGACTGGTGAGAGGGCTGGTGATGGTACTGAAGTTTTGTATAGCAAAGCCAAGGAACTGCTGTAACTCCTTGATGGTGGTTGGAGTGGGCCAATCTCTGACGGCGTTTACCTTCCCCTCGTCCATCCGGATACCACTGCTGCTGATGTTGTATCCAAGGAACTGCACTGAGGGCTGATGGAAATAGAACTTTTCGGCCTTGAGATACAGTTGGTAGGCCCTCAGGCATTGCAGGACCTCCTCAATGTGGCGATGATGTTCTGCCAGGCTCCGGGAGTAGATGAAGATATCATCAATGTAGACTAGGACAAACTTGTGGAGGAACTCTCGGAGCACCTCATGGATGAAGTCCTGGAATACGGAGGGGGCCTTAACAAGTCGATACGGCATCACGCAGTATTCATAGTGGCCTGTAGGGGTTATGAAGGCGGTCTTCCACTCGTCCCCCTCTCGTATCCGGATGAGGTTGTAGGCGCTGCGGAGGTCCAACTTGGTGAACACAGTGGCACCACGGAGATGTTCCAAGGCAGCTGGGAAGTGGGTACCTGAACTTCACTGTTATATTGTTGAGAGCCCGATAATCAATGCATGGTCTTAAACCTCCATCCTTTTTCTCCACAAAGAAGAAACTCGAAGCAGCAGGGGAGGTCGATGGACGAAAATATACCCTGAGCCAGCGCCTCCTTGATGTACTCCTCCATGGCCTTCTCCTCAGGAATGGATAGGGGGTATATCCTTCCTTTAGGCACTGGTTCACCCGGCAGCAGATCGATTGCACAGTCCCACGGCCGGTGTGGAGGCAGGGCCAGCTTGGAGGCCCGTTTGGGGCAGAAGACGTCACTGAAGGTGGCGTAACAGTGAGGGATGACGATGGATTAGTTTTCCACTGGGCTCTCTATTGATGTGGAACAGACTGGAAGAGATTCAGGGGAAGGTGTGGCTATAACTGGACAACCTGAGATGCAGCTCTTGAAACAGGCATCACCCCACTTCAGGACTTCGCCCGTCTTCCAGGAGATTACGGGGTTGTGCTGCTCTAACCACGGGCGCCGTAGAATCACGTCAGCGGTGGATTCCTCCAGAACCAGCAGATGGATTTTCTCGTGATGGAGTAGTCCGGTTTGGAGGGATATAGGACCCACACTATGACGCACGCATCTCCTGCTTAACAGCTTGCTGGTGATAGTGTGGACTTGATTGGCTGACGGCGTTGCCGTGGTAGCGAGCTTGAACTGACGGCAGAGGGCGCCAGAGATGAAGTTGCCGGCTGACCCAGAATCGAGGAGGGCGGAAACTGGAAGAGATATGTCAGCGGCAGTAAGTGTCACAACAGTGGTGAGTGATTTCATTTGGTATCTTGAAGGGAGAATGGCACTCACCATGGGACGAGGAGGACGGACGGGGCATACAGCGATGGCATGCTCCGGGGCTGCACAGTAGAGGCACAGATTCTGGGCCAGCAGTCTTTGTCGTTCAGCCATAGAGAGACGATAGGAGTCTAGTAGCATGGGTTCACTGGCTGGTAAAGCCTGTTCGTTCCATCCACTAGAGTCCTAAACTGAAGGGCATATTCATTGACAGACATTTTCCCCTGTTTTAGATTATACAGCTTCTCACCAATGGAAGAGTCCCAAGCTGGTCTGCCGAAAACTTCACTGAAATTAGTTGATGAAGCTGGAATAAGACTGGATAACTGGGTTATTTTGAGTCCATATTGAATCTGCCCACAGTAGTGCTTTACCTTGCAGTTGAGAAATTACAAAGGCTACCTTAGATCTCTCAGTGGGGTACAAGTGCGGTTGCATCTCCAGGACCAGCGAGCATTGTAGGAGGAAACCGCTGCATTCCTCGCCATACCAGAGTAGGGAGCTGGCCGGGCCATGGGACTGGCGTGAACGGAAGGTGAGGAAGTGCTGGCATCGTTGACGGAAGTGCTCGCTGGTGTTGGGGATGCAGTTGTAGCCGTGAGTGTCCTTTGGAGTGCATTAACCAGATATTGAAAGGGGTCCGTGAGGCTCATGCTTGTGCCTGGCGGTGTTGGTCCGGTCTTCTGTTACGGATCACTCGGGAGGCTGAGGAGTAACAGACAGAATGGTTTATTGAACAGACACAAGCAGAGGAGCAGGTTGTGTAGGGTGGAGTGAGGGATGGATCCGTGCAGGCTGGGTGAAGTGTGTGGTTTTTATGGTGCTGAGGTGATTGGGTGGTGATGAGGATCAGGTGGATGTGCTTAGTATTCCGTGCGTAGTGATTGCGTGGAGGTGGAACCTGGTGTTTGTAACAAGGCAAGTGTGTATATCATATTTTAAATTAATTTAATTGTATTATTCTTTTATTGAAGGTAATTTAGTCAACATTTAATGCATACACATATTGTATGTTAATGTATATTACATGATATATTGTACATTGAAATATTAATTAATAAACATAAGTAAATGACAGTTTTAAAATATATAATTGCATCAGATAATCATTATTTTTTATAATATTTTGTGTAGGTGTATGTATACTGTATATAGAAATTATAGGGAATGAACATATACTGCAAAACATGAGTGAGCCACTCATTATGGCATACAAGGCTAAATGTCAATACTTTTTATGCAATATTTTTACTTTTCTTGGATGGATGGATATTTAAATGTATGCAAACTAAGCACAGCATTGTGTCTTACATTATTATGAACGAAAGTAGGAAGAATTATAGTGCAGTAATAAGAGGAATAGGCAGCTCAACTGTTTTATTCATTTCCCATTTCTGCATGACCTCCTTAAATACCACATTAACTATAGACTACTTGGGGAGTTAAACCAGGGTTGCGATTGGATTTTTACAGCATTTATCCGTATTTAAAGCGCAAGTGCCTGTACAGGCCCCTGAGCCAAATAACTTCTTTATCCTCATACCTCGGGTTTTCTCTCTCTCATATTCCTTAATCTTTCCCTCATTCTTTTTTTCTCTCTCTCTCCAATCCATAGTTCTGAAATTCAAACAGCTTTAATGATATAACAAAAAGACAGACACACATGCTGTGACAGTGCTGCACTAGAAATGCTAATGGTAACATTAAATGAGACTATTATAGGATGGCAATAAAGTAATATCACTGGAGGAGTTCATTCTGCATGATGATTGTTGCCACATTAACGATTATGGTGATGATGATGAGGAAGCATTGTTTTGCTTTTTAAATAGCTTGCCATCTACATTTACTGCACCAAGGATGTCTAATACTTGCAGGCAGCTCTCTGTTAGCATTCCCATTCCCATTTTGAAATCTGCCATCGTTGCCTATTTTTATTTTTATTTTTTTAGATCCAATCACCTCAGCTGTGGAGCCACAGGAAATTATGTCATGACAATGCTGAATCCATCTGTACAGTACGAGCAGCAACCTTCCGGTTTCTCTCGTGAAGCCAACACGTAAACTGCAATTCATTGACTGGCCGCTAGAGGCTGGCTCCAAAAGGGAGTCAGTCCCAAAAAAAGAAAGTGAAAGTTGTGACATTTGCCAAGTATGGTTGCCCATACTCAGAATTGGTGCTCTGCATTTAACCCATCCAAGTGCACACACACAGCAGTGAGAAGTGAACACACACCCAGAGCAGTGGGCAGCTATATATCCAGCACCCGGGAAGCAACTGGGGGTTCAGTGCCTTGCTCAAGGGCACTTCAGCCATGGGTATTGAGGGTGGAAGAGAGCACTGTTCATTGACTCCCTCCCACCTACAACTCCTGCCAGCACCAAGACTCGAACCTTCAGGTAACTAGTCCAAGTCT
This sequence comes from Carassius carassius, assembly GCF_963082965.1. NCBI lineage: Eukaryota > Metazoa > Chordata > Actinopteri > Cypriniformes > Cyprinidae > Carassius > Carassius carassius. The sequence continues at coordinate 13,097,144 of NC_081756.1, read as the reverse complement.
CTAACCATTAGGCCACAGCTGCCCAAAAGACTCCGCATGTTAGAATGGCCATTCTAGAGTGAATTCTTTTATAACATTTCCGTTTAAAATTATATTAATCCTTAAAGTTCTGCATAATTAAGTGCGTGGCCACTTGAGTGACATTTTCAAGATAGCGACGGCCGCCTTTGAGCTTCAAAAACGATCTTAGGAAATCTATGGGTGATGTCACGGACACTTCGTCCATGTTTTTATATGATGTTTTATTAACAAGATTCGGGCGGAGCGCATCAGATACTTAGCCTAATCAACACAGGTGGACCACAGTCAACTACACTGTTAAAAATCGCTGTAAAAAAACAGCCAAATTTAGACAGTAACATACTGTTTTTCATTAAAACAGTGCATTCTGGGTAATATTCATTTACCCATTCATCATTAATATTCCTATATTCATCTGCTGCTATATATCGTAAATTAACAACGTCCAAAGTCGACACTCAGCGGCTGTGTTTCAAATCACACCCTACACCCTCATTCACTATTCCCTACATGAGTTTACTAACATAGTCCACCTGACAGAGAGAATGAAAACTAATGAGTGAATTCAGACACTGATCAACAGCTGCTGTTAACAAGCAGAATCACTGAAGAAAAGAGAAACAAGACAAACACAAGAATTACAACTGACTTCAGCCACAGCCTTAGATGAAATCAACTGAAGATTTAAACAATCAACAAACAGCTTTACCAACTTCACTCATTACTAACCAGACTGACTTTATTTCTGTCAGATCAGAGATCAGAGATCAAAAGATCTTATTGAGAATTACAGAGATTTAGATGATAATGTTACTGTTTCTTTTGACGTCACCATTGTGGAGATCAGTGTTTGCTTTAGTTGGGCTCCTGACCCTTGACTTTTGTACTTTAAATTTTGTTTCATTGCTGTATTTGTATCTTTATGGTACATCTGTTATAGCAATATTAATATTGATAGTCAAGTGATTATGGCTGTTTCTGTCAGGCATTATCTACTAGACTGACTTAAAGTGTTGCTATAGTAATCAAATATTAATTTGGTGTTGAAATATGTGAGTGAATTACACAATTTTTTGTTTCTTCAATTTTATAAGATTGAACAGTAATGTGATAACCAAAACATATGGATTTAATGACAGTTTAAGTTTTAAATATTTTGGGCAGCGGTGTCCAGAACCCTCAAAGAGTGACATCAACAATCAGCATATGAATCTCAACAATGGTGACAATCAAAAGGTTCATGATGCAATGCATGCTGGGTACCAGCACAGGATAAAACTCATCCATGACTCCCAGCATGCATTGCGGCATGAATAAATTATGCCCCTGAATTGTTCCCTTATTTTCTTGAATTCTTACGTGCTTATAATTTTGCTTTTGTTTTAAGTTTTAGTAGCATGTTTTGTAAAGTTCAGAACTTATCTGTTTATTTATTTTGTGGATTGTCACCATTGTTGTATTTCATATGCTGATTCTTGATGTTTCTGTCTAAATTTCAGCAAAGGTTTTTTTTAATGAGTAAAATTTTCTTAACAGTCTTTCATAACTTAAGGCTCAGCAGTGTTTCTTATTTTGCTGTAGTATCAATATTCAATAAGAGAAGGGACACAGGATTGAATCAGAAATAATAGTGTTTGTTCTTGTTTTTTTTGCTATAACAAGTTCCAAAGATGCATTGTTACAGCATATTAAAAAAAAAAAACCTTAGTTGTTGAAACGTCACATTCAAGAGCCCAACTAAAGTAAACAATGATCTCCATCATGGTAGTGAAAAAAACACCTAAACATATTTAACTCTCAATAAGATCTTCTGTAGACATCTGACATAAATAAAGTCAGTCTGGTTAGTAATGTGAATCTGGTGAAGCTGTTTAGGGGTTGTTTAATCAGATCTTGAGAGATTTGATAAATTCAAGGCTGTGGCTGAAGTCATTTGTAGTTCTTGTGTTTTTCTTTCCTTTAGTGATTCTGTATTTAAATAGCAGGTGTTCAACACTGCTCAGGTGTTCAACATGCTCAATTATCAATTAATCACAGAATTATCTCATTAACTCCACTAATTCAGTGTTACTCAAACACTCTGTAGTGTGTACACATTATACATGTTCATTTAAAACTGAGGATTTTGTTGTGGGGTTTAAAGGGTTAAAGATTTAAGATGAAGAAAAAACAGCATGAAACATAATTTAACAGTAATAAACTGTAATTAATTTACAGGAAACAAACTGTAGAAAAACAGTTATTTACTGGCACCCCTGCTGCCAGTAAATAACAGTTTTTCTACAGTTTGTTGCCGTAAATTTATGGTTGCCAGCAAAAAAAGTGTTTTTCTACAGTTTGTTGCCGTTAAGTCAAGGAAAAACAGTAATATACTGTAAAATGTAAATGTCAGATTTACCAAATGAAAAAAAAAGTTAATTTAACTAAAATATTTGTGAACATCCTTAAAAAAAATATGCAAAGTCATACACTGATAATGAGAGTAAATACTGAACTCAACTGTATTAATGTGTGTTTGCACAAGAGAGATCTGTTAGTTTAATGTAGTTTTGTTGTTCACCATTGTGCTGGAGAGTAGAGCCTGTGCTTCAGTCAATGATGAGCCACGAATTCTGATTTTTTGCTGTTTTATATAAAGACAGTAAATTTGGATTCTCTTGATACAGTGGTGATCTCTGTGTTAAGTATTTCAGCACATACGTGTGAGCTGCAGTGATTTGAGTAAAAGTCATGCATTTAGTTACTTTACTATTACACATTAAGTGTTTGCAGTTTTATATTAAGAAATATTCCTTCTCAGTGGACTCAAATGAAAGAAGTTCATAGTACTAACATCGTAGGAATGCTAGTTTTTAAACTCGAACTGTTTGAAGCAGTAGGAGTGGAGTTAATTTCCATGGTAGAATTTACGGTAAAATACTGTGAAAAAACTTAAGAGTGGTAAATTAATGGTTGAGAGCTGTAAATTAACAGTACTTTACTGGCAGCAGGGGTGAATTACTGTTATTTAACGGCACAATTTTTTACAGTGTAATTAATACCATAGTATAAATATCACTGACTTACCTCTATCCATTGACGGTTTATCAGCATCCCTCCTCCACCCCATCTTCTCACTTCGAGTTCACTTTGTAAATAGACAGGGAATGGGGGGTACTCTAGGTTCAGGCCATTCCCTAGCTCGGAGGCCTTCCCCGGACAGCACGCCAAATATGCATACCATACCTCAGCTAATTATATGTAAGCATGAACTCTATAATGAAGTCTATAGTACAGCAGCCATATTGAGTGTTATGATTTTTCTGTTTCTCCTCCTACCTTTTATAATGTCTCTGGTCTGCACCTATTTGTGTCCTTCAGTGTTGTTATATATGTGACATTCCTGTCATCTCAGGAGTTGACATGTAATGCTTCTTTCTCCATTTGTTTTAAAGTTCATTGCTTATGCTTGACCTTTTGGCCTCCATCTTGCCCGGACTTCAAATCTAAATCCACGTTAGAACCATTCACATCACATAAATCTCTCTCTTCTCTGTTTTAGCTAACCATTAAAATGCTTAAGTGTCTGAGCTAAGCGCTCTTGGCTAAATGCTAACACTATGTGAAACGAACATTAAAGTTTTAAAGCATCAATCAGCTCTCTCAGGCGATTAGAGGCTTTAAAATACAAAAGATGCATTCACGGCGAAATGTGCCGTTTCTTAATTAGACTTCATATCCGCACAGATGATTTCATTCAGGATGTGAGAGCTAAAACATCTATTTTTAGTTTGTTAGTCACAACTGACTGATAGAGGCTCTTTGTGTGGGTGTTTCAAGATGTTTCCCTTTTTGCATCGCTGCTCCCTGTCTCTATCTTATTGTGTTTATGCTCCTCATAATGCCCTGAACGAGTTGTCTGAGCTGTCATTTGCCTGCAGTATTGCTTTTCTCCAATGTTTAGACATAGAACACTACAGGAGGTACTATAAATGCTGAGTCATTGAATTATTAAGCTACATATAAAACCACACTGAAAACCATTAATGTTTGATGGGAAATGTTATAGGAGTTTCACTTCTTTCTTTCTCAAATGCTGTCTAGCCTTGTCATTAAAGATCTGGGCTAAAAACTAAAAGATTGTAATTTAAAACCTCCTGGAAATCCTTATCACCAGTGTGAGCAAGATGCCTAGGATAGGATAGTTTGCCTAAAAATGAGTAGAAAGGAAAAGACAAAAGCAGGTATTTTGAAGAACGTTGCAACTGCTTTTGGACTTCATGTGTGGTCACATTAGCAAACTTCAGAGGCAAATGAAGCTTCATTGCCTATTGTTAATAGTATAGTGATGTATGAATTATTGCTCACATAGCAGTCACTTTCAAACCAAGCAGCTAGCAAGCAAAATCTGCTTGGAGAACTTTTCGCTCACACACAAAGCTCGCAATTACACTAATTTCTGTTGAAATTACTTAATTTCATGAGATGTTGTTGAACAATGGTACTGTAAATATGACCACACCTGAACTATGTAAAACAGTGGGGTCCAAGATAACCATTAACTTTCATTGGATAGACACAAAAACACTGAGACAATCTTCAAAATATCTTCTATTGTGTTCTGCGGAGGAAAATAGGTTTGGAATGACATCAGGGTTCGTAAATGATTTTCAAATCTTTATGTGGACTACCCCTTTAATCCAGGTTGCATCATTCAACTTGGTAGAAATCCATGTGGTTGATACAGTATGTGCGTGCAAAGGGTAGCAACTCATAAATTAACTTTTAGTCACTAACCCTTACCCTTTTTGCTGTTCTTGACAGGATCTGCAATCATCTGCGTGACCTCTTTAACTGACCCCATGAGGACGGCTGAGGGAGATGGAACGTAACAGATTTTCTTCTTTACTTACTTCGGCATTACCACGATAACCCACCAAGGCTGAGCACAACCTCTGCCCCTCATCCACCCCAACCCTTCCACAGTCCCCCCACTCCTGTCCTCCCTCTTGCTCCAAAACAAAGACCAAAACAAACCAGCAGGATCACTTTTTCCTATTTTGTTATAATAGTTTTAATTTCCTTTGTCCTTCACCAATGAAAAAGCAAAGCATAGGTCAATAAACCAGCGAAGTGAACAAGGAGAAAACAAGATGTATCTGCCCCATGCCTGTAAACGTGACTTGGGCCATGCCCGCAATTCGGAGGCCATCCATGCAAGTACAGTCCTCTGGTTGGCACTGTGGATCACCTTGACATCATGTCAACGCATTGATCCGGGCGCTAAATATCCCACCGTCACCACAAACTACGGCAAGTTGCGCGGGATTAAAAAAGAGCTTAACAACGAGATTTTGGGTCCTGTGGAACAGTACCTTGGCGTCCCCTATGCCACGGTGCCGATCGGAGACCGTCGTTTTCAGCCACCTGAAGCTCCTGGGTCCTGGCAGGAAGTGCGGAACGCTACACAGTTCGCCCCTGTTTGCCCACAGAATGTGCATGGTGTTTTGCCCGAGATCATGCTGCCTGTGTGGTTTACCGATAACTTAGACGTGGCCGCCACCTACATTCAGAATCAGAGCGAAGACTGTCTCTACCTCAACATCTATGTGCCCACAGAGGATGGTGAGTGTCTAAGACAACAAGGCAAAGCGTTATGGTTATATCTAATACGGGGAGTAGAGTGCAACAGTGCCCATCCACTTTTTCAGCAGCCTTGGTTCAGGAAGTATTTTCTAATAAGGATTTTGAAGAAGTTTAAGAGTTATAAGTCATGAGCTAAAACAACCACCTATGAGGTAAATCAAAACATTACAATCTTTGATGTAAAGCAAAAAGTATTTGAAAATCAGACAAAAAGACAAGTCTTTAATAAGGGAAGGAAGTATAGCACCAATAGGCATTGTGAAATAAATTAGCTTTTTATGTTTTTGCAAAATATGCACTATATACAAATATTACGAATATATACAAATAGGGAGACTCACCCTACACCATTCGCATGCCTCATGGGAGTGGGCAGGTGCTAATCAGTTATTTTGGTGAAATCTGTTTGTTTAGATTCTCTGATAGGTAGGGATTGTTTTGCAGAATCAGGTAATTAATTCATTTAGCAACCTCATAGATCACAGTAGGTCTGTCTTTAAAGGTTTATAAGTTATCGTTAAAAATCAATTCCCCTATGGAGAAAATGAATGGTGATTTTATTCTGAAACCCAAGTGCTGAAATCTATAGAGTAATGGAACCTATACACATGCGTTTTTACATGCCTACAGCGCTGCATAGTAGTAGAAACTTGGAGACAGTTCTCCCAAAAATTCAAATTGTTGTCATTTACTCATTATTTTACTGTTGTTCCAAACCTGTATGACTGACTTTCTTCTGTGGAACACAAAATATATTTTAAACACTGTTTTGTTTTGTGCATATAATGCAAGTCAGTGGGGTCAATTGTTGTTCTGGACCCCACTGACTTTCACTGTATGGACAGGAACAGTTGAAATATTATTCAGACTATCATTTTTGTGTGTGTTCTGCAGAAGAAAGAAAGCCATACAAGTATGGAATGACATGAAGGTTAGTAAACCATGATATCATTTTCATTTCATCGACTGGACTACCACTGTAACACTACAGAGCACCATACAAGTGAAAATGATATGCCTTTGAACTTCAGTGCAGCTTTACCAGACCTTGACTAAGGACATGTCCTTGCCTTCTCCTAGTTATGATCAGTCCACTGCATTCAGGATCAGGACTTGTCAGGAATAGTTTACCCTATGATTCACTTAAAATGTGAGGCCAGCTGGAAAGACTGAAGTGTTCTGGGAAATTACTTACCATTACCAGTATAAGACGTTAATTTACGACAAATTGCAGTAAATTTACGGAGAGTTAACAAACCAAATAAGTGACTGGCTTTTTATACTGAGGTAAAATCCCTCAACATTTGTCTTTTTCTTTGTCTTTTTATTTTCTTTTGAGAGAGCAAAGTGGACAGATCTCAGAGGATGGAAAGAACTGATTTGCGAAGAGGTGTTTTTCTCTCGCAATTAAGGTTCCAGCCGCTAAGTTGCCCAGAGAAACAAATTATTGACATCAGCAGTAATTAGCAATCTCAGAGCCCTTTACTCTCAGCTTTTACCTCTTTTTGGCAGCCAGTGTAGGTGATTTGTGTATACAATGGTAATTGTCTTGTTTAAGCAATTCTTTTTATAATGAAAGAGTGCTTTGTAATTTGCAACCTGTGTTAATGAGAAAAAAAGTTATCAAACTCATTACCTCAGTATTTGCACTATACATGCCAATGTGTGCTGTATGATGCCTCATAGCACATCAGCATAAGCACATGGCACTCAGACTGAACATCTGCATAGTCGTGTGAGTGTTTGTTCACAGCAAAGATGCCAGTCTTGTTTTTTTGTTTTTTGACACCATCAGCAATGTGTCTCTTTTCCTTCCTTCCCTTTCTACTTCTCACTCTCGTTTTGTCTTCCAACACTCATTTTCATAGCACATTATCTCTTTCTCTTCGCCATTTTTCTTTCACAAAGCCCTCTGCAAATCTGCCAATTCCTAGATTCCTACATGTGCCAGTTACCATTTTCCCAAATCCCCAAATTCCCTTTAATACACTCAGTCTCTCCGGAGCCAGCTTGCAGTCCTTTGCATCAGCGTCACTATTAAGAACAAAATACATTATTCAATGCATCCTTATCTGCTCCAAATGGTGGAGTCATTCATGAATTTAGAGTATGATTAAGCTTTACATGACTACTCTATATACGTTCAGATCATGCTGTGCTGCGTTTGATCCATGTGAGAGTTGGAAGAGTGGGTGGACAGGAGATGAAAGTTACTGCATCAGTTACTATACTGTTTTTGGGGATCATCTTGGCCCCAAACTGCCCCAGGCAACTTATACAGCAGTATAGCCTCATTATTTGTCTCCCTTTGTTCTTGTTCTTCTGACATCTGTTATAGCATTTTTTAAGTTCACCAATGCATTTATTTTGATGAGAAACACAGCAAAAATATGATGAATTATTAGGCTTATAGCGGTTTAAAATAACGATTTGAAATGTTCTTATTTTAAAATGCTAGTTATTCCTGTGATTGCACAGTTGAATTTTCAGCAGTCATTAGTCCAGTCTTCAGTGTCAGCATGATCCTTCATAAATCATTTTAATAGGCTGATTTGCTGCTCAAGAAATTAAATAGTTATGATGCTTAATATGTGTTTTGAAACAGTGATGTATTTTGAAGGATTATTTGATTGATAAAATGTTTAAAAGAGCAGAATTTATTTGAAACAAATGCTTTGCAGCAGTGTAAAAACTATTTACGGTCTTTTTTGATCAATTGAATGTGTCCTTGCTTAATAAAAGTATTAATTTGATTTAAAAATAAAAATAATAATAATAATCCCAAACTTTTAAATATGCCATTTAACTTCTTAAGTTTTTCTACTTCTCTCTTTTTTTTGAGCCTATTATTACTATTATTGTTATTATTATTTTTATTTTTATTTTTTTAAAGCCTGTTTCTTGTTTTTGGATGCCCAAATTGCTTTTCTGTTTCTCTTGTCCGGTGGTCTGGGAGAAAGTAGCAGGACCCTGTGGGAGTTGATTGAAGGCTGGAGGCGGATGGAAAATCAGATGCATGTGTGAGCAGGACTGATGGGTTGGTTTTAGTATGACTGTGCACTCTGCAGCACACCTGATAGTGTCACAGGCATGTCCACTCCCTCTTCTCTGTCAGACCGATTTGACCAAGAGAGAAAACAGAGCCTACAGAATTTCATACAGAATCGCATTGTTTTAATTTAAAATATATACATTTTGTCAATAAATCAACAAGCAGGTAAAATCTGAATAGATTGGTTTTACACAAAGCTAAGCAGTGAAGACATAATATGATTCTGCCTCGAGGAGCTACAATAACATACCATATATTGAAGTACCCCAAAGGCCAAGGAGGTACAAATGAGAAATGGAGGAAAGAAATGAGGGAACACTTGAACAAAAGATGACATTTGAACAGCACTATTGTTTTCTATGGGAGGGAAATCAAAACTGCTTCAGAGAGCACCTGAGTGTTGGTGTAGAGGGCGTTTTTTAATTAGCTCCTTGGAGCTCTGAGGTATTCTGAATATAGATGGACCATTGTGGGCCCTTTGAAGTATTAGAATTCAAGAATCACGCAAACAAATCTCAGATGTACGACAACAAAACAGGTATTCTTTAACTTTACAGGCTACTGCTGGAGTGTTTGAGATTTTTGAATTGAAAAAGGATTAGTAGAGTCAGTGGGCTTTTAGCACGAAGACAACATTGTTATATTATGACCAAATGAATGATTAGAAGGAAAAGAATAATTTCGCCTTCTCTCCCATGCTGTAGCATGTTCTTTTCTACAGTGCTTTTTTCTTTCACTAAATGAAAACCAAAGGAAGGCTTCAGTTTTGCAGCAAGGTCAAACCAATGGAATAAGCTAAGGTCAGTTTCTCAGCTTAGAGTTTTTAGTGGAAGGTAATGAGAACAAATTGGTGACTTTCCAGCTGAGAATTGTGTGCAGGCTTACTTGAAATTTTGTGTGTGTGTGTGTGTGTGTGTGTGTGTGTGTGTGTGTGTGTGTGTGTGTGTGTGTGTGTGCGTGCGTGCGTGTGCGTGTGTGTTTGTGTGTGTGAGAGAGTGTTTAAATCCCAGAGCAGAACTGTTATATTGTTAGATTGCTGTGTCATGAGATTTTGGGAAGGAAGTGTGTGTTAATGAATGTGTCTACACGGCTGTCAGCTCAAGAGAATAAAAAATACTCATAATTAAAAGAATGAGATAACAGCTGATGGACACAAGAATGAGAATAAGACGAGTCGTGAGTAATAAAGATGTAAAGTGCAAGAGTGAATATACAGCAAAGTGAGACTGAATAAGCAAGAGTATTAAAATAAAATAAACATTATAACAAGAACGATGCAGAGAAAGAGAAGGAAAATGGTGGGGGAACGAGATGAGAGCCGATATGTATGGATAAATAACGCTGACACAGAATGAAGATTTGGCAGGGGAAGGGGTCGCCTTGGCAACCCCTCAGCTCTTCCTGCGTGTAGCTGTCAGGCAGCACGTCAGAGCCGTGTGAGCGTGTGTGTGTGTTTCCTTGTGCGGTACCACTAGACTCTCAATGAAGGAATTAGCAACAGCTCTGCCACACACACTATTTATAGACACAGAAGAGAGAACTACTTGAGAGAAAGTTATTAGGTGTGTGTATATATGTGTACATATGTGTGTGTGTGTGTGTGTGTGTGTGTGTGTGTGTGTGTGTGTGTGTGTGTGTGTGTGTGTGTGTGTGTGTGTGTGTGTGTGTGAATGTGTGTGAATTATTGATGTAGTGTGTCGATGTGCAGATGGCTTATTGTGCTGGTTCGTACCATTCTTTCTTTCTCCTCCTCTTTGCCCCACACAGAAACTCTCTTCACAAGCCAACAAGCTAATTGGTTTGACACCAGTTGTCATTGGAGGTGTTTGTACAGTTGCAGGCAATTGATGGAAATGAGCTTCCTATAGATTCCACTCACTTCTGGGACTTTTACAGAAAGTACTCCATTAATAAACACGTATAGATCGGGTCTCTAAAGAAGCTGTTTTTCAGGATCTTCTAATTGCTACAGATGTCAAAGGGAGGACAGTATTTACACTAATGGCTAAACAAATAAAATTAATAAAATGAACTTTTATTCAAAAATCTAAAAAATAATCATTTATACTTTAGATAGCAGCTTCTTGACTCTTTAGTCCTATTATGATAGTCATGGACATGTGTACATGTGTTTTTATACAGGAAATAATGTGCACCTAAGAGCTGCATTTGCTGAAGTTTGCAAGGTTTGTGGAATTAAATGTTTAATAGGTATTCAAAGGCTTGTTTACATGATTCTGATTAACCACCAGGAACACATTTATCGGGTTCACTTTGTAGTTTATTCTTTTACTATTTTCAAGAGTGATGATGATTCTTTCTAAACTGTTTTCTCAAAAACGTGGAGTTCCTGCTCACAGCTTTCACAAAAAAAAGGACTGTAAAAGATGAAGAAATAAAACAGATTTTAAATAAATAAATAAATAAATACTAACTAGTAGCCAGTGATACAATTAAATCTCTAAGGTCATTATTCAGTATATAATTATCTCTCTGATGCACTACATGCTTGCATGTATAAAAATATAGCTGTCAAAAAATACAAAAGGAAAATAATGACACAAATAAACAAATAAATAAATTCTGCAATGCAACACTTTGCTGTAATAAAATACTCAAAAAGTACTACACAACCAATACGACAAAATATGGTACAACATGGCAGTGGGAATAATATACAAAGGAAACAATGCATCATAAGTACTTTATTATATTACCCACGTACACATCACTTGTAAAATATAAAAGGAACTAACACTCACATAACGATAAGCTCCTACATTATGCTGTACACTGTTTAGATAATCACAAAGTATAAATCGCTTGAAAACACATGAAACATTTTCAATATGGAGTGTACAATGTTTTGTAAAACTACCATGGAACACTTCATGGTGTGACATCATACCATCAAACATTATACACTAAATAACTTAGAAATAACACACACACACACAAATATATAACATTAAAGTAATTAAATTAAATATAAAAGCAATTTGTCACTGCCAGGACATTAATGTTTTTATAGAAAATATTTTATAGTTTGCTATAGGAAAACAAGCTATGCTCAGAGCGCTAATTGCGCCGGGGTGCAGATCTACTTATACATGCTGCATGATCTGTAAAACAATATATTGTGAGAGGAACGTGTGTTACCAACCTTGTCTGCCAACATTACAGCAAGTGTGTGATGTGGCAGGCTCCCAACACACATTCATCAGAATCAGAATCAGAATGAGCTTTATTGCCAGGTATGTTCACACTTACGAGGAATTTGTTTTCATGACAGAAGCTCCGCAGTGCAACATAATGACAGTGACAGAACAAAAAACACAAAATGGAATAAAAAATGTAAAAAAAAATAAGCATTATGTATGTACAGGTATATTATGTGCAAAAAATTTAAGTGTACGCTAAGTATGTGTGTTAGATAAATAAGTGTATGTATATATAAATATAAATAGTGTAGTGTGTTCCACAGTTTTTATCAATTGTTCATTAGATGGATTGCCTGAGGGAAGAAACTTTTCCTGTGTCTGGTCGTTCTGGTGCTCAGTGCTCTGTAGCGTCAACCAGATGGCAACTGTTCAAAGAGGGAGTGTGCTGGATGTGAGGGGTCCAGAGTGATTTTGCCAGCCCTTTTGCTCACTCTGGATAAGTACAGTTCTTGAATAGATGGGAGGGTTAAACCGATGATTCGCTCAGCAGTCCGGACTACCCTCTGTAGTCTTCTGAGGTCAGATTTTGAAGCTGAGCTGAACCAGACAGTTACTGAAGTGCAGAGGATGGATTTGATGACGGTGGAAAAGAACTGTTTCAGCAGCTCCTGTGGCAGGTTAAACTTCCTCAGCTGGCGAAGGAAGTACAACCTCTGCTGGGCCTTTTTCACAATGGAGTCAATGTGAATGTCCCACTTCAGGTCCTGAGAGATAGTGGTGCCCAGGAACCTGAATGACTCCACTGCAGTCACAGTGCTGTTCATGATGGTGAGTGGGGGGAGTGCAGGGGGGTTTCTCCTGAAGTCCACGATCATCTCCACTGTTTTGAGAAAGAAAAAAAAGTGACGTGACATTCAGCCAAGTATGGTGACCCATACTCAGAATTTGTGCTCTGCATTTAACCCATCCGAAGTGCACACACACAGAGCAGTGAACACACACACAGAGCAGTGAACACACACCCGGAGCAGTGGGCAGCCATTTATGCTGCGGCGCCCGGGGAGCAGTTGGGGGTTCGATGCTTTGCTCAAGGGCACCTAAGTCATGGTATTGAAGGTGGAGAGAGAACTGTACATGCACTCCCCCCACCTACAATTCCTGCCGGCCCGGGACTCGAACTCACAACCTTTCGATTGAGAGTCCGACTCTCTAACCATTAGGCCACGACTTCCCAACTTCCCAGCGTTTTAAGCTCCAGGTTGTTGAGAGTGCACCAGACAGCCAGCTCTTTAACCTCCTGTCTGTAAGCAGACTCGTCACCATCCAGAATAAGGCCGATGAGTGTGGTGTCGTCTGCAAACTTCAGGAGCTTGACAGAGTGGTCCTTAGATGTGCAATCGTTGGTGTACAGGGAGAAGAGCAGTGGGGAGAGTACACAGCCCTGGTGAGCTCCGGTGCTGATTGCACGGGTGCTGGATGTGTATTATCCCAGCCTCACTAGCTGCTGTCTGTCTGTCAGGAAGCTGTTGATCCACTGACAGACGAAGGTGGGCACGGAGAGCTGAGTTAGTTTGGGCAGGAGGAGGTTTGGGATGATCGTGTTAAAGGCCGAGCTGAAGTCCACAAACAAGATCCTCACATAAGTCCCCGGTCTGTCTAGGTGTTGCAGAACATAATGCAGTCCAATGTTTACTGCATCGTCCACAGACCTGTTTGCTCTGTAGGCAAACTGAAGAGGATCCATCAAGGGTCCAGTGATGTCCTTCAGGTGGGCCAGCACCAGTTTTTCAAATGACTTCATGACCACAGACATTAGAGCCACAGGCCTGTAGTCATTTAGTCCTGTAATTTTGGATTTCTTTGGGATGGGGATGATGGTGGAGTGTTTGAAGCATGAAGGGACTTCTCACAGCTCCAGCTATCTGTTGAAGATCTTTGTGAAGATGGGGGCCAGCTGGTCAGCACAGGATTTCAGACAGGCTGGTGTAACACAATCTGGGCCTGGTGCTTTTTTCCTTTTCTGCTTCCGGAAGACCTGGTGCACCAAATCCTCGCTGATCTGAATTGCAGGTGTGGGGGAGAGGGGGGATGCAGGAGGGGTGAATGGTGAGAGCGCTTGATTGGAGATGTGTTCAGGGTGGGTTGCAGGAGTTGTTAATGGTGTGAACGGTTGTTTGGAGAGGTGTACAGGATGGGTTGCAGGAGTTGTGAATGGTGTGAATGGTTGTGTGGGGAGGCGTTCAGGGCAGGTGATGGGTGTTCTTTCAAACCTGCAGTAAAACTCGTTCAGATCGTATGCCAGTCGTTGATTCTCCACAGTGCTGGGGGGTGGTGTCTTGTAATTGGTGATCTTCTTTAGACTTTTCCACACTGATGCGGAGTCGTTCGAAGTAAACTGAGTCCTTATTTTTCCCGAATAATTCCTCTTTGCCCCTTTGATCTTCTTTTCCAGTGTGTATTTAGCCTGTTTATACAAGACATTGGCCCTCTTCATGTAAGCATCTTCTTTGGCCTGATGGAGCTGTCTGAGTTTTGCAGTGAACCACGGTTTGTCATTGTTGTAATTTAGTTGAGTCTTGGTAGGAATACACATATCCTCACAGAAACTGATATATGATGTTACGGTCTCTGTGAGTTCATCCCGATCGGTGGCAGCAGCTTCAAAAATACTCCAGTCAGTGAGGTCAAAACAAGATTGTAAATCCTGTTCTGCTTCATTAGTCCATCTTTTTACAATCCTTAATACAGGTTTAGCTGATTTTAGTTTCTGCCTGTAGGTCGGTATACGATGAACCAGAAGGTGATCAGAACGTCCCAAAGCTGCTCGTGGAACAGAGTGATATGCATCCTTTATTGTGGTGTAACAGTGATCCAATATATTACTGTCTCTTGTGGAACATGTAACATGCTGTCTGTATTTTGGCAGTTCAGGGGGAGAGATTGGCTTTATTAAAGTCCCCAAGAATGATTAAAATGGAGTCCGGGTGTTGTTGTTCTGTCTCTGTGATCTGATCAGCGAGTTTCTGTAAAGCTGAGCTCATGTGCGCTTGCGGAGGTATGTAAACACTCACCAGAATGAACGAGTGAAACTCCTGCGGCGAATAGAATGGCTTGCAGTTAATGAAGAGTGTTTCGAGATTTGATCAGCACATCTTCTTTAACACAGTTACATCTGTACACCACCGTTCATTGATGTAAAAGCATGTCCCGCCGCCTCGCAATTTCCCTGTTGATTCTGCTTCGCGGTCCGCTCTGAATAGCTGAAAGTCCGGCAGATGGTGCACGCTGTCCGGTAAGGCGTCATTCAGCCAAGTTTCCGTGAAACACAGAGCAGCAGAGTGTGAGAAATCCTTATTTGTCCGAGAGAGCAGAAGCAGTTCGTCCGTTTTGTTGGGTAGAGAGCGGAGATTTGCCAGATGGATGCTAGGCAACGGCGTTCGAAATCCGCGTTTTCTGAGTCTCACAAGCGCGCAAGCTCTTTTTGCCCGTCTGCGCGTCCTCTTGAAGCGTGTGATCAGCGCAGCCGCTCCGCCGACAAGAATTTCCAGCAAAACATCAGAATAGTCGAAAACCGGTGATATATCGGGAGATGTGTGTTGCCGAATGTCCAGCAATTTGTCCCTGGTGAAACTGATTGCAGGAGTATAACTAAAGACAGGACAAACTAACAAAAACACAAAAGCAACTGCAGAGCACGTCATGGAGGCAGCCATCCTGTATGGCTTCATGCTGCTTCATACTCACATGTCCTTGAATTGACATCCCAGAGTCATGTCTGAGACCTTTTTAATGTTTGTGCACACACAAACTTGTGGAGTCCAGACACTTCCGGTGTGGTGGCATTGGTCTTCTTGTTCCTGTAGAGCTATGAGTGCAGCATTGAGAGTAGTTTTTGAAAGGGAACGTCTCTGGTAACTTGACTGTAATCCTGTTCCCTGAAAAAGCGGGAGTAAGATGCAGCACTTCATTGCTGCATCGTAAGTGTGCCTGGATGTCTCTTCAGACAAAGTTATAACCTGAAGGTTGTGTCCATTTCACGTCTATTTATAACCCCACATCCTCTCATTCATAGAAACACATGGAAACATACATATTTGCTTGCATGCAGAATCATTGTCCTCTCATTCCCTTTCTGTTTCTCTGTCCCCTCTCTCTTTCCTCCTGCTGCTTTCTTTCACACTTGTTTCTTTTCTCTCTCTTTCTCTCAGTGTAGCTCAAAGGGCCATCTCTTCAGTGCCTGCTGCAGCTTAGGCGGCAAGTGGCTGTGAATGCAAATTAGATTCAAAAACAGACACACAAATGCACACTCGTACACAGGGCTTGTACCTCTCCTAGTGCTTCGGAGAAGGATGAATATGGAAGTAGAAACTGTGGAAGAAAAAAGAAGGAAAGAGCAATGGGGAGAAAGATGGAATATGGTGAAAATAAAAAGGATAAGAGTTTGAGAATGGGTGAAGAGCAAACTAGTCTGACCTTACATTAGTTTTTACTGTGGGAAAAAAAAGATTTTATACACGTCCAATAGACAGGCCCAGGCGAGACTCTGCAGACCTTTGTGCCATTTTCCATGATGGTTTTGTGAGAAAATCTGCAGATTTATGTGGAATGGAGGTATTTAAACTCTTATTGAGGATGAAGAGAGGAGAGGAGAGGAGAGGAGAGGAGAGGAGAGGAGAGGAGAGGAGAGGAGAGGAGAGGAGAGGAGAGGAAAGAACGAACACAATCAGTGACAGTGACGTTTTATTTTGATCCATGTGATTAGCGGCTGCTTTTGTGTGTTTTAACAGAATTACAGCAATGTCAACGGGAAAGGAAGGAAAACAATAGTCACTTAAAATGAGCTAGATTATATTAAATCAGATTAGCCTGCATCTGTCATTTATGCTCTCATACACACAATCTCGCGCATTCACACACATAAAAGTCATTAATAGGCCTCATAAGTCACCATGGAGTATTTGAGTAAGCTGACACACACCATTATTGTAGAGTTATTTTTTTTTTTGCTCTCCAAGGCACTATATGATTACAACCGACAGCATTATGCAATTATTATGTATGCAGATATTAGAATCTCATATTAATTTTGGTATATCAATAATTAGTTCATTGAGATTAATTATATCATTAGATTTGTACACCAATAAATGTATTTCTCAGATGGTAGTACTATTTAGAATGCTTTATTATTATTATTATTATTATTATTTATTAAAAGTGAACAGTTGCCAGCACCTAAAATATAGTTTTCTCTGCATCTTTGTGACAATGCAGTGCAAAAACATAAAGACCCATACGTACCTCATATTCAATGGCGTAAAGCAAGCAGTGTGCCATGTGACGCCAACACAACACAAAAGTTGTTTGTTAGTCCCGACAGGTGTTTTCTTTAGATTTGACTTAAATCAGGGATGTCCAGTCCTGCTTCTGTAGGTCCTTCATAATTAAACACATCCGAACCAGCTAATCAAGGCTTTGAAGATTACAAGATTCTTCAAGGCAGGAGTATTGGAGTGGTTTAAAGCTAAATACTGCAGGAAGGTGGCCCTCCAGGAGCAGATTGGGCAACCCTGTCTTAAATCATGCATTACTGTATATTGCAGTTCTTAATAACTTTACTGGCCTTGAGTTCTCTCACCCAAAGTACATTTTTACTTGGTAAGTGTACATTTTGGGCCCTGTACTCATGTATTGCATGTATTGACTGCTAGGGACTAAGAATTACTGTAGACAATTCTAATTACACTACATTTCAAAAGGTTGAGATTCATATGTGTGTCATACCATATATGATCATAATAAGGCTGTGATTATTTGATCAGATATACTGTAAAATAAGTATATATGCTAAATGTAATTTTATCCCTGTGATGGTGAAGCTGAATTTTCAGTAGCCAGTTCACCAGTTAAAAATTATTAACAATGTTAAAAATCTATATTTAATGTTTATAGTTAATATTATGCTTAATAGTCTTCCTGAAACTGTGATACATTTGTCGATTGTTTTTTAAATGATGTTGTTTTTTTTCTGTCACTTTTGATCAATATAATGCATCCTTGCTGTAAACAGTTATTTCCTTTAAAAAAAAAAAAAAAAAAAAAAAAAATATATATATATATATATATATATCCTACTGACAAATTTTAAGTAGTAGTGTATATATCATACACTGGAATTAAACATAAATCTAATGAGATTTTTGCTATTAAAAAAAAATTAATTATCAAGCAAGACAAATACAATGCACATTCTCTGAATTCATAGAACACAATATATTATGCAGTTTTGCTTTCCAGATATTTTGATCTTGTTCTAAGACTTGTAAGATTTTTTACGTAAAAAAAAAATTAAAAAAATAAAATACTGATTGAGTTTTTTCAGTGTAGTTTGGATTATCCCTGTAGTAGTGGACCATTTAAGTGCATTAGTTCTTAGATTATGATATTACAAATGTCATTATAATAAGCTCTTGGCTCATGTCAATTGTTTGCAGGACTTGTAGAGCCTAATGTCAGTCTTATGACAGCTCTCTGCAGTCTTTATGACTGAGCAGGCAGATATTGCTGGGCACCATTTTTCTCTGGAGACCCAGTTTTAATTCCATGTGGCGGGGGTTACCGGGGAAACAGTTTTAACCTTCATGCAGTCTGCATTTCCCACCGCACCTAAATGTCATCCCATCCAGCTCTACTCTGTTCAAATACCTCTCTTTTCACACATTCACTCCATCCCAGTCAACTCATCTCTGTGTACCTCCCTCACTTTCTCTCCATCTACACCAAACACTTTCATTCACCCTCCTCCTTTTCTCCATTTATTATTCGTGCTCTCATTCCTTTTTTATTAATATTCCTTTCTCTCTATTTTTTGTACATGGCACCATGGCAATACTGTGACACTACTTTGATGGTAATATAATAGGGTTATATAAAATAATTTGCATAAGTGGTTCTCCATCTTTCTGACTCAAAGTCCAACACATATTTTTGTATTTCTGCTGTTCATTCTCAAAGTTTTTTTATTGACATATTGAATTTACATGGTTAATTTTCTATTAAATTCAAATATTTGTAAGCCACACTTGGTAGTTTGTTGAGGCCCCCTAGTGGTTCCTGGCCCACTAGTTGAGAAAGACTGCTTTGGAGCTCCATGTAAATATAATGGCATATGAATATGATAATCAGTGTTGGGAAGGTTACTTTGGAAATGTAATAGGTTACAGATTACAAGTTACCCTGTTTAAAATGTAATAGTAGTGTAACTTTTTCAATTACTTTATTAAAGTAATGTAACTAATTACTTTTGAGTACTTTTTGATTACTTTTCTAAATTTGTGAAAATTAAAGAATAATAAATAAAAGCATATACATCAACTTAAATACAGTTATCTAATAAGCATGTGCCGTATTCTGTGTAATAAACTCCTGAAACATTGGTGTTTTTTGTACAACTGCTGTCTCTTTGTATATGATATGATGATAGTTTTCTCAAAATAAGTAAAATGCACATGAAGTGACACAGAACAGTTCTAGAAATTATGTTTATGTGCTCGTGTACTCCTATATTGAGATGGCAGAGGTTGAAAACACTGCGAGCTTCAGTAGGCCTATGTGTAGTAAATGAAACCATGTCTTTGCCATTAATTTACAGGAGGGGCGGACTGGGAAAACAATTCAGACTGGAAAATTCAAACTCATACAAACAAATTCATGGAAAAAACTATTTTTGGTATGGACCTGAGATAAAAAAAAGGTTTAAATCTTTAATTTGGGGACATGCTAAATAATTAAAAGTTCTCTCCTGAACTGCACCTTCACTTCCATTTTTCTCTTTATTTTGCCCTGTTATCCATCTCTCTCATGACTTTAATACTCAAGATTGAACAAAACTATACTTTAAAATACAATACTCTACAATACTACAATATCTTTATAGAAAAATCCTAATACTGTAGGCCTACACGAGTCATGTTTTTCCCTTACAAAAATTGACCATGCTTTTTTTTAGCCTATATACAATAACCTTGTTTTGTTTTGTTTTTTGCAAATGGATTTGTATTTATTTTTAAATAACTCAATTTGTAAAATCATTTTAATTTTTTGGTTACCACAGTTAAACAGTAGTAACTATTTTTTCTGGATTTATAGTAATATATTAAAACGTTAATTTTCGTAAGGGTTGTGTTGTTGTCTGTCCGTAGTTCCCCCTAAAACTATAAAAAAAAAAATAGGATTGTTTTTCAGCTAAATTACTACTGTAACATTACAACAGATAATAATGATGTCCTTTATATAGTATTTTGAGTGATGACTGATGAGCAACGTGCTGCTGCTTGATTAAATAAATAAAAAAACAAAGACAAAAAAGCATCTTTACAGATGAAACTGACCTGAAACCCTGAACAGTAGTTCTGCTTCTCTGCTCCAGCTGTGCGCTTCCACAGTCCTCTCTCTCTCTCTCTCTCTCTCTCTCTCTCTCTCTCTCTCTCTCTCGTTTGGTGGAGGCGCGGAGAGCGCGAGTTATGACTAACAATTCATGATTTATTAGAGATTTAATTATCAAATGGCGGATTCGCAAATGATCGCTTTACATTTGGCAGGCAATTATACAATAATGATATTAAAATAGTGGGCAAAATCGGCTGCCAGGCCACCGGGAATTGTCCCGGTTCTCCCGGTGTCCAGTCCGCGCCTGATTTCCACAGACACGCAGAACGTGCAGGAGTCATATTGCATTTTTGGGGCTTAATATTCACAGACACTAGTCCATGTCATGTTTTGATTCAAGTGTACTGACCTAATTTTGATTTAGTCATCCAAAAGGTGGCATATTCCGTCCGCGTTAGGCATTTCGTTTTTATGACTGGATTCTATACCCAGACTGTACTTCCGCATCCCGGAAATTATTAGGGGGGTATGTCTCAGAATAGTCAGTGCAATTTGGGAAAGATATCAGTTAAATCTGTATGTGGATGTGTGTAAATATTCAAATGTAATCCACTTTGAATCGTTAAAAATTTCATAAGTAACTGTAATTTAATTACTCATTTTTTCTTAGTAACTGTAACTAATTACAGTTACATTAATTTTGTAATTAAATTACGTAACGCCGTTACATGTAACTAGTTACTCCCCAACACTGATGATAATCATACAGGACCATAAAGATTTTTTTTTCACACATGCTATGTCCGAAAACTTGTTGCCTTGCTGCCCTATCAGGCAGTAACTCCACAGCCAGTGTTTGCACACAAAGGTACATCCTGAAACTGATTTAAAGGGTTAATTCACCCAAGAATATAAATTTGTCCATGTTCTACTCACCCTCAAAGCATACTAGGTGTATGTGACTTTCTTCTTTCAGATGATCCAGTTGAATTGTCCTTGCTCTACCAAGCCTTTCAATCGGGGTAAGCGGGTGTTTGTTGTCAACAGTTCAGAAGACGTGAAATAAAGTGCGCGCATCTGTAATAAAACCTCCCTCACATGGTTTTTCTTTACAAATCCTCATTTTGTGCTTCTAATTCATGACCAGCATTTTGTAACCACGCGCCGCTGACATACTATGACATCCGCCTGCATGTCTTCCGGTTCCCAACAGTCAGCAGAAGTGAGAAAAAAAAAGTTTATTACATTTGAAATCTGGATATTAATCTTACAAAAATGCATGGATTCACTACAGGGGGCCTTTATTCACCCCCGGAGCTGTGTGAGGGACATTTTATTACAGATGTGCGCACTTTATTTAACGTCTTCTGAACTGTTGACAACAAACACCCACTTACCCCCATTGAAAGGCTTGGAAGAGCAGGGACAATTTTTTATAAAACTCTCATTGGATTACTCTGAAAGAAGAAAGTCACACACACCTAAGATGCTTTGAGGGTGATTAGAAGATGGACGAATTTTCATTCTCGGGTGAACTTACCCTTCAAGAAAAGGCTTTGAGACAGCATAATAGTATAATTATCTACTACAAAATAAAGGGAGCTGCAGTACTAATTTCTTGGCTTTTCATCCCTTCTGTCACAGCATTGAATGCACGGCATAGTGGGATATTATTTGCAGTGAAGGATACATGAATGCTGCCTTTAGAAATTGATCACATGAAGGTGAAGAAAGGATTTGACACAATCATAGGATTCAGACGTGCCTTGTTCCCTTTTGTTGCCTGAGGAGGCAGCATTTTTCAGCTTTCGGACACAGCTTGGCTGCATCCGAAAACTCTAAAATGCTGCCTTCGGAGGCAGCATTCCAAGGCAGGAAGGCATCGAGGCACATTCGGATGCAAATTCTGCTTTACTTCCTGTCTCCAGAGGTACCTTCTTCTGATGG
Organism: Carassius carassius; assembly: GCF_963082965.1. Classification (NCBI taxonomy): domain Eukaryota; kingdom Metazoa; phylum Chordata; class Actinopteri; order Cypriniformes; family Cyprinidae; genus Carassius; species Carassius carassius. The sequence goes on along the minus strand of NC_081756.1, from coordinate 13,074,950 downwards.
AATTTTGAAGGCAGCATAGATGTATCCTTCACTGCCTATAATATACCACAATCCTGTGCGTTCCATTCCGTGATGGTTGAGCTAAAAAAAAAAAAAGATGGCATCTGAAAGTTGCGTATGGTGGTCAGTTTTTGTGTAAACGTATATTTTTGACCAACTTTTTGTACTTTTGATGTTAGTTCTAGCTAGAAATCAGTATTATAGTAATTAAATATTCATTTAGTTATCACAAAAACTCTTTCTATTTTGTTGTAGATCATTAAACCATTATGGTACCTCAGAAGTCTGTCCGAAATCAGTTTCATGAGATGCCTTCGTGCAAAAATGCTGCCTGCAAAGTCATTGCCTCAACCGGCAGTGAGGCAGCAAGTCAGCTGCCTATGTTTTTGGATGCAGCCCTAGAGTTTAGTTACAATCATGTTCCAAGACACCAGAATGTAATTTTAATTAAGTAAAACCAACGACCTTGATTAGTTTATTCAAGGGCTTTAATTAAACTTGAAACTAAACTCAGCAGGAAAGTGGCTCTTCGGGACCAGGAATGAGAAACCCTGGATTAGGCTGCGCGTGTTATTGGACAATGTTAAATAATAACCAAATGCTGTAGCAGCTAGTTAGGGATTGCTGTTGATCAAATTAACAGTTACTTTGCCACCTTTCAGATATGTATAGCCAGCCATTCCATCAATTTCTGATTGTACATCAATCAAGTTCCATCTTTTTCCTTATTGAATATCCACTTTCCCTCAGAGAAATTTTACATTAAGATTTTAATATTATTTAATAATCATATTTTCATAATTACCTAACCCTAACACCCTAAAACTCTATGGTATGACCAACTGATACTATTACTGTACCATCATAAGACGTTCTGTCTCTCTTTTAATCCATCTCTTTTTATAGTGCATCTACTGTATCAGAGTTTTTATAGTTAGCTGAAACTAAAACCATAAAAAAATAGTTTTGTTACTTGAATTGAAATAAAAGATAACTGAAATAAAGAATAAACATCTTAAACTTATTATGCTTTTTTTCTCCATCTTAATGCCAGGGCAACATTTCTCATTTTCATTTAGTTTAACTTGATGTGCTAAAAAAAAAAAAAAAAAAAAAAAAAAAAAAGTAAATGAGTAATGACTATATGTGCATATTTTCAAAAAAAAAAAAAAAACCGGGAACAAAAAGAAAAATGGCAAAAATACACAACTAAATTATTAAAACTTGAAAAAAAAAGGAGCATATAAATTAATTCAAATATTAAATAAAACTATAATTGTATCTCAGTGACACTAAACACTGGTACATCTTTTCTTTCTCAGTACCAAGAATATACCTCACCATTTTATCAAAATGAAAAAAGAAAGAAAAAAAAAACACTCAACTCATTATAGATCAATGCTGGACTGTTGCAATACTCTGTTAATAGAAATGCCTTTAATGCTAAATCTAATTCTAATTTACATCTCCCCATGTCGTATAATAGAAACCCACTTCACACCAGGTCAGCCAGGCATCTTTAATGCTGTTAAATAGAGCTCAATTATATCTAGTCTATCAAAGTCACTTGGGTGCTCTCTTTCCATCTCCACTCTAATTTATACCCATTTCCACTCAGGAGAAGCTAAGAGGCATGAAAACATCAGGTGAAAGCCATCTGGCTATCTCATTCCTCTTCCAAGCTGATTTTCTGAATCAAATTTCAGAATCCCCAATCCCCCCCCCCCCCCCCCCCCGTTTGCGATATTAGTAGTCTCACATAGCTAGATCTTCAGACTGATGGCTGAAGGTCTGGAATCCATGACAGCTTTCATTGGCCAGTGCCCGTCCATGAGGCCATTTGACTAGGGTGACCACCCGTACTGCGTAGCGCGTGTGCGCACAGCGTTTGAAGCCCAATTCATGCGTCCCACAAATTGAGACTGTGTCACGCATAATCAATGCTTGCTCAAAAAAAGTTGGTCGCTCTATATCCTCGAGCCCCAGGCAGCCAAACGAACATTACTTGACAGCTCAGCACGCTACTGTTGCCACACCCACCCCTCAGTTGAACTGCTGACTAGGTCAGTGCTTAATTTGTAAATTGCGAGGTCCCGGAACAAAGCGGGGTAACAGATCCGGCATGTGATTACAGGAGGGAGAGGTAACGGAACATTCGCGCAATCACATTGCTGGACCAGTTTAAGTGATTTGCATTTAGGGTCTGTAAGGGCATGAAAATGCCATGCGATTTTAAAACAACAATTTCCAGGCCTAAAAACGTTTTGAAAAAGTTGTGGAATTTTATTTTTCAAATCTCTGTGTTATAGTTATATTTAATCAGGTCCTACATTTCTGTAGTTTTAATAGTTCTCGCAGCTCTCAAGTTTATAATGAGGTAAATCCCTGCATTTATTCAACATAGCTTGTAGGTTTAAATAATAAAATAAATCCACACAAACAAGATTCAATCAGTCATTCGAAACCATAAACTCTCTCGGAGCGCGCTTCACATCAGCGCATCTGTCTGCACTTCAGCGACCTGCTGCAAGCTGCAATACAAGACTCACTCGCATTTCGATCGGGACAGCTGACATCGGGTAAATTGTTTGCATTGTCACGAAAATGTATAATTTGCACACCTTTTAAGTATTTTAAGCCATTTGGTACTCTCGCGCTCCACATGCTGTATAGGCTATGTGCCCTCAGTCACATCCAAAGCTCGCGAGTAAAAGCGGACTCGCGAGTATTATTTAAGAGTTAAATACAGGGGGGGGGTTCTATAATTAAACAACACTGCATCGTCAGTGTTTGTGTTGTATCGGACACGTGCAATTAACATCAGGCTATATAAAAAAACAAGCTCAAATGGAGTTAACAAGGTTTTGCCGGCGAATGAGGAGATCTGTGTTTTGTCTGCATCTGAGGCAAGTGCAGCGCATTATATGCTATCATCACCTTTTACAGGCTATATAACGTTTATTGTTGCTATATGGGCGCTTAGTTTTTCTTGTTGTTTAGTAAACTTGTCCAATGTCTCATGATATAAACGATAAAGTGCTTATGCACAGGATATTCAAAACATACAAAAGTATATTGGCTAGATGGCAAAAAACTTACTTCTCCAGTCTTCAAATACACAAAGACATTAGCCTTTACAGACATCGTGTTTGAATAAAGAAAATGCTGTAGCTACTATTCAAACAGTTATTTGTTTACCCTTGCTTTTTGAATAAGCGGAGATCTGTCTCCTCCAGGCTGTGCGCCCGCATCAGTCTGAGTGGAGGCGCGTGAAGTGATGAGGTTTCGCGAGAGCTTGAGGATCCAATGGCGTAATGAAGTTTTACTGACAAGCTCTTTTAAATACTTATCATTGGTTAAATATTTGTAAAACTCTCTGATTTAAAATAATAATAACGAATTATAATAGAGATATGAATTTTGGTAAATTATTCACGGCACATATCTGTCTGCCATACGGAAACTCCACCCCTGGAGGAGGGGGATCCGCCAAAATGAGGTGCCGGATCCGGATCTGGCTTGTTCCGGCACAAATTAAGCCCTGGACTAGGTTGTTGTCAACTTTTTGTTGTCATGACAGGGCACGCACGTGCATAACAGACACACTGGGAAGGAACTTTTAGATGCACGCTTTCCAATACGAAAAATGGAGAAAGAGACTCTGAGGAACCGCCATCATACATTAAAAAAGAGAAGGTGTTTCCTGTTTCAAACTGTTTTTTTTCTTCATGCGCCTGCCTTTACTAACATGCAATGCACATACCATGTAAGGTGGTATGTGCTAGAAATGGGTAAACCTCTATCAGTGAGTCTGCCCACGGGGTGGGGGTACCACCGCGCAAGGTGTCCGACTCCCACATTGTCCCTCAGAAACATACCCCTTGTCCCCCCATGGGCTTATTAGCAGGTGGTCACCCTACATTTGACCCGACATGTCAAACAACCAGTCATAGTTTGTTTCATTTCAGCATGATATTTCAGGGTGTGGAAATGTCGCCACAATAACCTCTCGGACATATTTGAAAGATTCTATACTTTTGAGAATCCAGCATTTAGTTGATCCTGATAAAAACTCGTTGTGACAGTTGTAAACATAACGGTTTTCTTCTTTCGTGAGGGGGTTTGGTGCCACTGTATCTTAGTTTCCAGGCGGAATGTTCAAAAATGCTACACACACATCTCCCGAAAATCCTGTATAATTCAACCAATCCGATGACGACTTAGAAAATCCTGAAGTGTTTCCACGTCTGTGTGCAATATGCATCAGACGCTCAGCCAATGGTCCGTGGGCTTGACGTCTGAGCCTGAGACTAGGATATCAAAGCAGAGGGTTGATTCCTGCTTGAACGTTCCTGTCCACAGACACCTGTTGTCTGCCTGATTACGAGCCCTGACATCTAACACTGATAGAGTGTGTAATTCAACTGGCATCTGCTGATGAGGCTCGCTGTGTGTGTGTGAATACCTCATCCATGCAAAACAGCAACCTCGTGTAACTCCAGCCTAGTGTTCATCTGCTTTTGGTCACATATACAGTACACACATACACAAACTCAGATGCACATGCAATCACATGCAAGCATGAGTTTACATGTTTATACCATATAGACACACAAGCAAAATGACAAGCGAATTGCCTTAAACAAACCTTCATACCACGAACATCTAAACAAGAACAGATCAAGTGATATCCACATTCACACATGCACAAATTATGTGCAAATGTGCAAAATCAGAAGAGCATCATGTGCACACATGGCATTGGACATTTGGTGGTGCAGCTGCCCTGTTAAGGCCAGAGGGCAGAGCAAGGTCAGCCTTAGGAACTGGGGCTGAAATAATAGATAACATAAGCACTTCACTAAAGAGAATAGAGAGAGGACAGGCTTGGAAAAAGAGGTTATGAGGAGAGAAAAAATTGGATGGGAGGGGTGCAGCAGAGAAGAGAGAAGAAATTAATATTAGAGAGGCAAGGGACGGTCAAATGGATTGGAGGAGGAGGAATTTGGGCAAAATATCTCCATCCAGGTAAAAATCAGGAAAGTTGGAAAGTTGAAATGAGCCTCTTGGAATGGATGAAATTGATTTTGGAAAGTTGAAGGGCCATCCTGAGACAATAAGTCTATTTATGGAGAAATTATAATAATGAAGAAATTAGGAAAATGGCTCATAGTGTGTGTGTACACTATCATTCAAATATTTGGGGTCTTAATATAAGAAATTAATACTCATGTCATATAGCACCTGTTCCCTAAACGGGATCTGTTCACCTCTAGTTGGTGTTCTAGGTTCTGTTGTTGTGTGTTTTTTTCTTTTGTCTGTTTGTAGGGTGGACACAAGCGGGAGGTGTGGTGGATTACCTATGATGAGTTGACTGATTAAAGGATCTCTGTCCTCCGGTGTGGTTTGCCCTGTTTGAGCTTGCTTTCTCTCCATCAGCACACTTTGGGCCCTATCATATTTTTGGCGCAATGCGGCACAAATGTTTTTGCTAGTTTCAACCCGAGCAGTTCTCATTTTCCCATTTTGCGCTACATTGTTTAAATAGCAAATGCACTTTTGCCCATTTGTGCGCCCATGGGCGTGCTGGTTTAAAAAAGAGGTGTGTTTAGACGCATTAAAGGCACATTGTTATTTTGAGGAACTGAAAATAGACCATAGACCAACTCAAACCTAAAGTCTGGCACTATATTTTTTATTTGTTATTTAAAGAGTGCGTTAGTAATATGTGCCTATAGGCAGGTATACAATGTGTGTACACTTTGCTTATTACACACAAAAGGACGCGCAGCAGCACACAAACATTTTTAAAAATGAAAAATTACATTCCGCCATGTAGATAGCAAACCCGAGGGGATGAGAGATGAGACTCTTGTTGGTTTATTGCACATTACGCCCAAGAAACACCCATTACTCATTAAGAGAATACGGACAATCCATTTAGACTATGTGCCCCGGCGCACCAACCGTTTTCCCGTCATTAAACTAGCAAAAGTGCACTTTAGACCATGTGCTTAGATCGTTAAAATAGGGCCCTTTGAGCTTTCTTTAATATTTGATCTTTTTTTGTTTTCTTTTCTCTTCCCTTTTTGGGTTTAACTTTAGTATAAATTACATTTATAAATGTTTATTTTGCATTTACTTTGAGCGTGGCCTCCTCATTTATGTCACGCTGCCCTGAGCCTGGCAGTTTGTAACATTTGGTAGTTACACTGGTACAGTAGTTTGTAACATATATTTTTAATGCAAATTTTTTTTATTGACCTTCATTCATATAAGGGTGGGAAATGGATGCAAACTAAGCACAGCATTGAGTCTTCAATGATTGTGTACAAAAGTGGGAACCATTATAGTGCAAGAAATAAGAAAAATATCTGAAATTATAATTTTATATAACACTCCCTCCTCTTTTTTAATGCTCACATACAATAACCTTTATTGAATCTCATTAAATGTGGCTTCCACATCCTGTCATTTTGTTTTCCACCCAATCAGATTCCCTTCTGACACCAAGTGGTTCATAGAGTATTTCCATCATCACAGGTAAGGGGAGACAATAGTGGACTCAGATGTGCCTGTAAACTCTGTAGCAGATGGCACTTCCTGTTTGGCCAGACTGCCTTTCTTGTGTGTGTCTTTGATTGACATGATATTACTCTCAGTCAGCAAATACACATATTGTCCCCTGATTTTACTCTCCATCTCTACCAGAGCGAGAGTGATTTGACCTCTTTCTCTCACACATACATCCACTCTTACCTTTTTCCTCTTTAATGTCTGGGAAGGAAAGCCATGTCCAGTAAAGGGAGCTCTTCATTATTTTTCTATATGTATCTCTCTTTTTCAAACTCTTTCTCTCTCTCTTTCTCTCTCTCTCTCTCGCTCTCTGACAGGCATTTTTCAGGTCAACTCACACAGAAAGAAGTCTAAAAGGGGTCTAAAAATATCTTAATGCATTCGCAGACAAAAATGATTTGTTTCGTGAAGTTACACTCCTTTCTACTTTTCCACTTCTATCTGCAACTGTTTAGTTTACAGTGAAAATTAGAAACCCAAGAAGCTATTTTGATTCAGCAAGGTTGTGTTAAATTGATCAAACGTGACAGTAAAGATATTTAGAATGTTACAAAAGATTTCTGTTTCAAATAAATGCTGTTTATCAAAGAAAAAAGTATCAAGGTTTCAACAAAAATAGTTTTTAAACATTGATAAAAACGAGAATTGTTATTTTTGAGCACCAAAAATGACGGTACACTCATTTTTACTCTTCCTCATGAATCTGCACTTGTTTAGTTTACACTGGAAATCAGAAACCTGAGACCAATAGTGAAATTTTAATTAGCATAAACCAACAATAAAATGTACTGGAAAAAATACATTGAAAAATAACATAGTTTTTTTACCAGTTTAATGTAGATGATGAATCCCAGATTTTCATTGTCGTCTCAGTCTTTTGCAACAAGACTTTCAAAGGTTAAATGAAATGAGTATATTTTTGATGCATTCAAAACACTTTCAGGGTTTATTAATGAGAGATGGTGTTAAACTTTAATTTTTGTGCCGTGTATGTATAGAAAGGCTAAACTTTACAGTTTGCACACAAAGACAATAGTCAACACTGTGTGTGTATGTGTAAACACAGCACCCTGTTCCTGTTTCCCTAAAGGTTGTTTGTGTGAGAACACGAACACGTGCCTGGTGTGTTATGCCCTCCTTCCCTCAGGTCCTCTTTTCTATCACCTCTCACATTTTTTTAAAGCGAGGCGGTTGATAGCTTGACCACAGCACAAGGGACGTCAGAGGAGGGAGGGGGGACTGAGGTGGGAATGGGCAGAGGTGGAAAGAGTACAAAAATATTCTACTCAAGTAAAAGTACCATTACATTAATGAAATTTTACTTAAGTACAAGTAAAAGTACCAGTCTAAAAATCTACTCAAGTAAAAGTAAAAAGTAGCTCATTTAAAATTTACTCAGAGTAAAAATTACTTAGTTACATTTTAACAGTGGGAGGGAGTCAAAAATGGGACAGGCCAAGGTTGTCAAACTCAGTTCCTGGAGGGCCACAGTCCTGCACAGTTTAGATATAACCCTAATTAAACACACCTGATCCAGCTAATCTAATCATTTAGGTTTATTTGAAAACTACATGATATGTGTGCTGGTGCAGGGTTAGAACTAAACTCTGCAGGGCTACGGCACTCCAGGAACTGAGTTTGACACCCCTGGGATAGGTCTATTAATCTCAAACTACAACCCGAATTCCGGAAAAGTTGGGACGTTTTTTAAATTTTAATAAAATGAAAACTAAAGGAATTTCAAATCACATGAGCCAATATTTTATTCACAATAGAACATAGATAACGTAGCAAATGTTTAAACTGAGAAATTTTATTTTCACTTTTATCCACTTAATTAGCTCATTTAAAATTTAATGCCTGCTACAGGTCTCAAAAAAGTTGGCACGGGGGCAACAAATGGCTAAAAAAGCAAGCAGTTTTGAAAAGATTCAGCTGGGAGAACATCTAGTGATTAATTAAGTTAATTGATATCAGGTCTGTAACATGATTAGCTATAAAAGCTTTGTCTTAGAGAAGCAGAGTCTCTCAGAAGTAAAGATGGGCAGAGGCTCTCCAATCTGTGAAAGACTGCGTAAAAAAATTGTGGAAAACTTTAAAAACAATGTTCCTCAACGTCAAATTGCAAAGGCTTTGCAAATCTCATCATCTACAGTGCATAACATCATCAAAAGATTGAGAGAAACTGGAGAAATCTCTGTGCGTAAGGGACAAGGCCGGAGACCTTTATTGGATGCCCGTGGTCTTCGGGCTCTCAGACGACACTGCATCACTCATCGGCATGATTGTGTCAATGACATTACTAAATGGGCCCAGGAATACTTTCAGAAACCACTGTCGGTAAACACAATCCGCCGTGCCATCAGCAGATGCCAACTAAAGCTCTATCATGCAAAAAGGAAGCCATATGTGAACATGGTCCAGAAGCGCCGTCGTGTCCTGTGGGCCAAGGCTCATTTAAAATTGACTATTTCAAAGTGGAATAGTGTTTTATGGTCAGACGAGTCCAAATTTGACATTCTTGTTGGAAATCACGGACGCCGTGTCCTCCGGGCTAAAGAGGAGGGAGACCTTCCAGCATGTTATCAGCGTTCAGTTCAAAAGCCAGCATCTCTGATGGTATGGGGGTGCATAAGTGCATACGGTATGGGCAGCTTGCATGTTTTGGAAGGCTCTGTAAATGCTGAAAGGTATATAAAGGTTTTAGAGCAACATATGCTTCCCTCCAAACAACGTCTATTTCAGGGAAGGCCTTGTTTATTTCAGCAGGACAATGCAAAACCACATACTGCAGCTATAACAACAGCATGGCTTCGTCGTAGAAGAGTCCGGGTGCTAACCTGGCCTGCCTGCAGTCCAGATCTTTCACCTATAGAGAACATTTGGCGCATCATTAAACGAAAAATACGTCAAAGACGACCACGAACTCTTCAGCAGCTGGAAATCTATATAAGGCAAGAATGGGACCAAATTCCAACAGCAAAACTCCAGCAACTCATAGCCTCAATGCCCAGACATCTTCAAACTGTTTTGAAAAGAAAAGGAGATGCTACACCATGGTAAACATGCCCCGTCCCAACTATTTTGAGACCTGTAGCAGAAATCAAAATTGAAATGAGCTCATTTTGTGCATAAAATTGTAAACTTTCTCAGTTTAAACATTTGCTATGTTATCTATGTTCTATTGTGAATAAAATATTGGCTCATGTGATTTGAAAGTCTTTTCGTTTTCATTTTATTAAAATTTAAAAAACGTCCCAACTTTTCCGGAATTCGGGTTGTAGTTGTTTTTAATTAAAGGAATCAGTTATTTAGAATAATAATACATTTGGGCTGTTGCCAGGGAAATCAGTATCAACAAACTCATCTTTTAATGCAGAGGAAATGCAGAAGATTCATTGGAAGTGGCATTTAGATGTATCACACTGTGTAGTGCTGGACAAGAATGCATTTAACCTGCAGTTACAAATGCATGAATAATGTTTTGATATACAAGACATAAAATGTTGAATACTCATTTGAAATGATAAGAAATTAATTATTTAAAAAAATCAAAAGATAGCCTACTTTAAATGTGAAATTAAAATGGCCAGTATGTGTCAGCAAGTCACTGTTAATAAGTGAGTCATTGCGATTGAACCGAATCATTTAAACGGTTGATTCATTCAGGAACGAAACACTGTCACGTTGCTCAGAGACGCAAAACTGTGCTTTGGTGGCTGTGTTTGGAATTATTTTCTGTTGTAGAAATAGAGCTAAAAAAAGGCAATATGGTGTCTAAAACGCAAGTCTCTTAATTAACTTGTTTACTGAACTGTTATATATATGTATGTATATATTCATGATGATTTTTGGAGGAAAAGTTGGCATTCTTTGTGTGATTTTGATTTAATATATGAAATTATATAAATATGTGAATTTTCTGCCCCTATATCTTCAATTTTGTGATCATTCTAAATGCATTTTAGGAGACTGAATCACACAGTGAAAGAACGCACTATAAATGCGCGCGCACATCATTAAAACAAAAATAGCACACTCCTCACCACTGTCTTTTTGGCTATTTTGTGCAAAACCTCTTGCTAAAATGTCAAAGCTTCATTTTAACCACCAATGCAACGATGCAATTATTTAGCTTACCTCTTCTTGCGAAGGGTTGATGTCTTGTCGAGATTTTATAAGCTGCTAGTTTGGTCTTCCTAGGCAAGTACAGCTTACACTGCATAATAGAGCATACATATGGCCAGGGGTTCACTTCATTTCCTTCGAGTTCAACTTCAGAATATGACGGGGTTTCGTTTTCAGCGGTGTCTGCACCACTAACGCCTGTTTCGACCGTCTGCATCTTTCTTGTGATTTTAGCGCCAGTTTGCCCTCCTGCCCTTTATTTACTGACGTAGATTCCAGGGAGCGATTTTTTTTTTTTTTTTACTCAGTAATTAATGTGTTTTAAAATGTAGCGAAGTACAATACTTCAATCAAAATATACTTAAGTAAAAGTAAAATTACAAATTTAAAAAATTACTTTAAAAAGTATTAGTACACAAAAAAGCTACTCAATTACAGTAACGCGAGTAAATGTAATTCGTTACTTTCCACCTCTGGGAATGGGAATGGAAAATCTTGTTTTTCATACTTCAGAGGTTACTTCCTGATTCCTCCACAATGATTTTTCCTTCATCCCCTGTCGTAATGGTATCAAGTCAACCTGGTGTTAAAGAAAGGCCTTCGAGCTGCAGCAGAACAATGGCAAGAGAGAATATTCACAGAGCTAACATCAAACATCTTTGATCTTGTATCCGATTTGTGTCTTTCTTGATATTCTGTGTTCATGATGCTTTTTGTTGTTTGCCATTGCTTTTCTTTTTTGTCACCTTTTGAACAGAATGAGAACAATAACCTCTTGCTGATTTCTTGTTTTTTGCTCTTTCTTGTTTTCTTTTTTTGATTTTTCTCTTGCTACAGTAATCTTTTTTTGAATTTTCTCTTTTCTCTTTTTCCCTCCTTTTTTTCTTAACCCTAGGTCCACTCACAAAAAAACATGATGAATCAACACTGAACCGGCCACGAGATGAAGGTATTTTTGTTGCATGTTTTTCCTTTTTTCTTGTCTTTTTTAGAAAAGTCTTTTTTTGGAAAATTACAAAAGCAAACAGCCTTTCCTTGGTAGTAATGAAGAGTATATGAACCACGTATGCATATATGTCTGTGTATGTCTGTGTGCAATGAGCTGAAACTGTCTCATTTAACTTTGAAGAGAGACATGCAACTTCTGAAAGTGGCAGAAAAAACACTATTTTCATTAAATGAGAGAAGAACTGTGGTTTTGAAATGTTATACTTCGATAGTGCTGTCTGAAGCACAATTTTACAGCAGTTGCTTTATGATGCGTTTCAAGACTCAGAACGATTATTAGGCTTTAAACTTATCTCCAACTCTCACAAAGACAAAAAGGTGTTTTGTCAGTGTGAATAGTTCTCTGGATGCGGTAGGAAAGACCGAACCATAAATCTAAGAAATAAAATGCTACCATGGGGAGAAAAGCCAGAAAAACACAGATAAACACACACATGGATCAGCACATGTTGTCATCTTTTATCTTTGATATTGCTATTAAAGTTCTTTTTTTAGCTCTTTTCTTGAGAGCAGTGTGTGGTTTTTTTGCCCTGATGTTCTTTCTTGTTTACAAAAGTTTTTTTCTTCTTATTCTCCTCTATCATTCTTGCTGGGTTTTTTATAGTTCTTTGAGAATGTGAAAAAATGGGATTGAAAAAGCTCTGAAAATAACTTTCATACAAATTGACACTCATTGGTTTTATTGTATTGATAAACTGTTGGTTGGATCCTTAAAAGCTTGTGGCCTCTCTAGAACTGAATTATTGGCCCATTTGATTGTAATTAGTACTGAATATCTGGACTATAAACCAGTCATGACTAGTCTTCATTACCACTTCATTAATAGATTCTGAAGATAAGTGTGGAAAAAAAAAATCTGGGATGAAGGACATCTGTCTGTCCATTTGTCAAATCATAAATAAAATATATAATTATATACAGTTTAATTTTTTTTGTACGTTAACATATTAGTATGTACTTTATGTAATTATATGCTTTATTCATGAATTGGTTTACCAAATAAGGAAGAATATTTTGCCAGATTAGGTCTGTGGACATTTTTATTTATCTTTTTTAAATACAGATGGGGCAAAAATGACAAAATGAGGTTGTCCTCAGTTGGAAACACAAACTTTATGAATCATTAAAATGTTGAGATTTGTGAACATGGCAGTGTTAAGCTGCTGAGAACAGGATCGATTTATTGCTGAGGGAGAAAGAGTGACATCTGAGCACGAGTTTGAGCATGTGTCCGAGTGAGTGAGCACATAATTAGTGTAGGCTTCAGCCGAAGGCCGAGTGTCGAGACAAAGGTGTGTGTCCACCTGAGCCCAGCTCATTATTCAGGCTGTGTGTCACATCATTATCAACATGAACACACACTCACACACTTGAAATATACAGCTTCATGCTGGATTTCTCCGCCGTCTCTTGCGCTGTCTGTGTCACGCAGACTTTATAAATTGTTCAGCCAGACAGCATCGAGCACAACCTCACACTCAACACCAGTCTATCAACACCTCAGTCCAGGTCAGGTGGATTGAAAAGCAAAGACTTTAGCACCCTGAATCCATGCATCCCTGTCCACAACAGACCTAACTGCTATGACACAAGCCATCTGTTAAGGGGTTATGCTGTTCCTGGCTCATCTCACTCAGGGTCTTTCCTTTTAGTATATATGAGACTTATTGTCACGATCATTAGATGGAGTGCCCATGAGCTTCAGTAGAGGGCACTCCAGTCAGGACCATTCCACCCATTCACCACCAGTTGTCACTTGGACACTAGCACCTCTCAAACTGTTGCACCACACCCGAACTACATTACCCATGAGTCACTGCATCACAATCACCCTGCCACACCTGCACCTCATTCATCAGCCAATTTCCTTGCCACACCTGCACCTCATTTACACACACACATAAAAGCAGCACACTCACTCTCACTCACTGCGAAGTCTTGTTTAGCCAGTCAGACATTTCCGAGCGTTTTCCCTGTGTTTATTATTCCTGTGTTTATTATTCCTTTGTTTTGACCTTTGGACTGTTTATTCCGACTCTGATTCTCCGCTGCCTGTCCCGATCCCTGCTTGTTTCTGATTACGATTCTGGTTATCCCTGACACACCTGACGCCATTCCTGATCTCTGCCTGTATGACCATTCTGTTTAATAAATGCTGCATATGGATCCGAATGCCTCCGACTCCTTGTTACAGAAGACTTCGCCAAACCAGGATCCAGCAGCTTTAAGGAGTAAATCCAGGTCAGCCATGAATCCAGTAAGCCAACTTATGCGTTTACGTCAGGGAATTAGGCCCATCGAGGACTATGTGAAGAACTTTATTGAGTTTGCCCATTTATCTATCATGGACGAGATGTGCCTGATGATATTTTTTCGTGGTGGCCTATCTGAGCCGCTTGGCTCACTCATGCCTTTGCATGATCCTCACTGGACTCTGCAGTATTATATTGATCTGGCACTCCAACTGAGCAGCTCTGCATATACTGTGGGTGTTGTGGAGGAGGAACACAGCACTTTTGCAGTATCCACCACTCCTGAGCCTTGTCCTGTTATGGCCGCCAGCCCAGCGCCTCTGCACAAGATGGCCGCCAGCCCAGAGCCTCTGCACAAGATGGCCGCCAGCCCAGCGACACTGCACAAGACGGCCGCCAGCCCAGCGACACTGCACAAGATGGCCGCCAGCCCAGCGACACTGCACAAGATGGCCGCCAGCCCAGCGACACTGCACAAGATGGCCGCCAGCCCAGCGACACTGCACAAGATGGCCGCCAGCCCAGCGACACTGCACAAGATGGCCGCCAGCCCAACGACACTGCACAAGATGGCCACCAACCCAGCAACACTGCACAAGATAGCAGCCAGCCCCGTCAACTTTCCAGAGTCAAGTCAGGTCCCCGTCGACTTTCCAGAGTCAGGTCAAGTCACTACTAACACCCAAAAGTCAAGTAAAACAACAGTTAAATTTCATGAGTCGAGTCAGGTTCCAGTGAACTCGCCAGAGTCAAGTCAGGTTCCAGTGAACTCTCCAGAGTCGAGTCAGGTTCCAGTGAACTCTCCGGTGCTCATGAACCCTCCAAAGTCAGGGTTAGTCACAGTTGATCCTCAGGAACCAAGTCAAGTCACCAACGATCTTCATGAGCAAAGTCAAGTCACCAACGATCTTCATGAGCAAAGTCAAGTCACCATTAACCTCCGTGAACTAAGTCAAGTCACAGTTGATCCTCAGGAACCAAGTCAAGTCACCAACGATCTTCATGAGCAAAGTCAAGTCATCAACGATCTTCATGAGCAAAGTCAAGTCACCATTAGCCTCCATGAACTAAGTCAAGTCACAGTTGATCCTCAGGAACCAAGTCAAGTCACCAACGATCTTCATGAGCAAAGTCAAGTCATCAATGATCTTCATAAGCAAAGTCAAGTCACAGTTGATCCTCAGGAACCAAGTCAAGTCACAGTTGATCCTCAGGAACCAAGTCAAGTCACCAACGATCTTCATGAGCAAAGTCAAGTCATCAATGATCTTCATGAGCAAAGTCAAGTCATCAACGATCTTCATGAGCAAAGTCAAGTCACCATTAACCTCCGTGAACTAAGTCAAGTCACAGTTGATCCTCAGGAACCAAGTCAAGTCACCAACGATCTTCATGAGCAAAGTCAAGTCACCAACGATTTTCATGAGCAAAGTCAAGTCACAGCTGATCTTCATGAACCCAATCAAATCACCACAGATCTACCAGAGCCTCGTCACATCTCAGCCGAACTCCCAGAGCCTCGTCACATCTCAGAGCTTGTTTCTGATTACGATTCAAGTCTTTCACAGATGGTTACCCTGATTTACAAAACACATTACCACAAACAAAACTACTGTGGCAACTTTAATCAGCAGCTGATTGGTTAAGGGAATTAACATGCTTCACCCATAGTGCAACAGCACAACTTTGTATAGTTCAGCATAACAAAACTAGATTAGGTGGTGCATTTGGCAGCAATTGTATCTTAACTTTTTCCACAATTTGCTGGCCTTTTTTTGTTTGTTTGTTTGTTTGTGTATTTATCCATAAGACAGAATACATTTTGTAGTGCAGCTCATTGTCACTCACAGCCTCATATAAATATATGAAAAGGCAAAGTGACCAAAAACAAGTCAATGTAGTATAATCAGAAATTATGGAAAATTATGTATCACATGCTCAAAAGTCCATTCTACACACAAGAGAGGGAGAGAGAGAGAGATGAATGGTTGCTTAAGATGCTTATAGTGAGAAGCAGTGCTGGTTTAGTTTAATTTATACATTTAAGTAGACAGCAATCCTTCAGATAAAGACAAATTGACAGCAAATCTGTCAAAAAAGTGGGAAGATCCCACAGCTAAAAGGCATATCTGTCAGAGTTTGCCTACAGATTTAGGCCTAATTGATAATATTCTGAATATTTATATTTGACATCTAAGCCTCATTTTGTCGACTCAATACTTTAATAATATATAAGAAGTAGCATAATTTAAGTTTGCAAAGAGACCCATGAAAACTAACTTTGCTTTTGTTGCTCATGTTGTGATGAGATGTTCTGTAACCACTACAGTGTTCAGGACTGCACATACATTCAATATTAGAACTCTAGTGCCACAGAAGTGCCGATTTGCTGTCGACCTGAACGCACAAACAAACCTACTTAACCATATTTCAGGAACAAATTTGTACACAAAAGTGAGCAAAACCTGACAAAATCGCCAAAAACCTCCATTTGGGGACGTTTTTTTGAAATTGTAAAAATGCACAAAGTTTTCTGTGAGGGATAGGGGTGGGTTTAGGTTAAAAAGTGTACAACTAAGTGTAAAATATAATATTATTATACATAATATACAGTACAGACCAAAAGTTTGGACACACCTTCTCATTCAAAGAGTTTTCTTTATTTTCATGACTATGAAAATTGTAGAGTCACACTGAAGGCATCAAGGGCTATTTGACCAAGAAGGAGAGTGAAGGGGTGCTGCGCCAGATGACCTGGCCTCCACAGTCACCGGACCTGAACCCAGTTGAGATGGTTTAGGGGTGAGCTGGACCGCAGACTGAAGGCAAAAGGGCCAACAAGTGCTAAGGAACTCCTTCAAGACTGTTGGAAGACCATTTCAGGTGACTACCTCTTGAAGCTCATCAAGAGAATGCCAAGAGTGTGCAAAGCAGTAATCAAAGCAAAAGGTGGATACTTTGAAGAACCTAGAATATGACATATTTTCAGTTTTTTCACACTTTTTTGTTATGTATATAATTCCATATATAATTCCACATGTGTTAATTCATAGTTTTGATGCCTTCAGTGTGAATCTACAATTTTCATAGTCATGAAAATAAAGAAAACTCTTTGAATGAGAAGGTGTGAAGGTGGTCTGTACTATATATTAATATATATATTATAAGTGTATAATGTATAACTGTATATAAAACTGTACATAAAGCAATAGAGGTCTATGTAATATCCCCATTTAGCTAAGTGTGTGTGTGTGTGTGTGTGTGTGTGTGTGTGTGTGTGTGTGTGTGTGTGTGTGTGTGTGCACGCCTGCTTGTGGTCGTTCACTCATGCTATGTCTGATTAAGGTGATGATCTGGAAATACATGTATTTGAAACAACATCATGAGATATCCACAACACTGGACAAAGATCATCACATGGCATATAGTTTGAAAGGCTGTGCGTTCTACTGTAGGCTATATACGCTGAGCCACTTCATACAAACGTCAGTAGCTCTTCAACCGACAATAACACACAGTTTTGTCAAAGCTATAAAATACAATTGATGTACAAACTGTAATGTTGAATGGTTATAATTAATGGCTAAAATTAAAATGCATTTAATAGAGACATCATATTACGATCGGAGACCCAGTGAAACACAGGAGACGAGAGATCCAATCGCAGTATGGGTTTTAATGGGTAATCTAAAGAGAAATCAACAAGCAGGGGTCAAAACCATAAATCCATCCAACAAATAAACAGGGAAGGAACAGGAACTCGGAAGACGAGGAACTCGGAAGGCGAGGAAACTGGGTGACGGAAAGAAAGGACTCCATGAAGACAAACAGAAAAGACCAGTTAACATAGGCTGGGTAATGACTATCAAGTGAAGACACCTGAGTGCAATTAACAGGAGTTCAATTACTGTGATGAAGGGACAAGGCATTGTGGGAATTGTAGTGCCTACGGTGAGGTGCCTATGGGGAAGTTAGACCACTAGTGGACACCCAGGGAAACAGAGACCAGACAGCGTGACACATCAATAGCAGTATTGGTATCAAAAATACTGCCCCTTTTTTTTAAATAATAGGCTACTTAGTAAAGAGATGCCATTAAACACATTTAAAATATACCACCTTTATGTTATTTCTACATTAATTTGGAGGTAATATATTAGTATGCAATTAATTACTATTAATTACAGAAAAATATGCAATTATTTAGTTAATTTATTTTTTAATCGACTGACAGACAGCATTAATATTAGCCTTTTATAGATGTCGATGTTGGTAATGTTAGTTCATTTTACTGCTGAATATGCATTTAAATAAAATTTCTAATATTATAGGCCCCACAGAAAGAAATCGGCACGCCCCCCACCCCCTCGGCCCCCTTCAAATTTCCATTTAATAATACGGCCCTCAAATGATAAACTAATTGAATAGCCCTGCCCTAGGGGCAAACACCACCAACCCTCATATTACCTATACATTACACCACTGAAAAATATCAATGCTTATTCATTTTATAAGTTAGAGGATTTAAAGTGAGGCAGGAGGAAAGCTATCGAGAGAGAATAAAAGTGTTGAACTGGAAAAGTGGCCCGACAGGAACATTAAAGGTAGAAATAATAGAATAAAAGGAGAGATTCACTTACCTATACAACCATTACAGTAGAGAAAGACAAGTATGTCCTACTTATGTCAGATCTCTGTCTAAGAGAGCAGGTTAGATGAGCTGGCAGGGAAAGACATAGTGAGAGAGAGAGAGAGAGAGAGAGAGAGAGCAAGTGTTGATCAAATCACAGTGACATTGTAATAGAATAATTCATGTTTGAGTTTCACCAGCAAGCTTTTCAACAGACATTTTCAAAGAGGGAAACATCAGTGTACTTGCAACATCTCCAACATTCAAATGTTTTGATTAGTAATAAATATGCTGGGGCACAACCAGAGACTCTTGGTGTCACTGACTCCTGGCTTTCTTTTATGATTCTGAATAGACACCTTCTAAACTGTTTCATCTCTTTCTGAAAGACATATAGGTGCATCTCAAAAAATTTGAATATAATGGAAAATGTCTTTATTTTTTGTAATTTAATTTTAAAAAGCAAACTTTCTTATATGATTTTTTTATTTATTTATTTTTTATTCTGAGCTTAAAGGTAAAGGTTGTAGGACCTGCCACTAGAGGGCGCACTACCAAAACAATAACAATCGTGTGGTTTGATGACGCTAAGAAGGAGCTTGGAATGATGGGATTTGTTGTCTTCTACCCAACTGCTGACGGCCATTCAAACACAATAATTGGGCATATATAGCAAACGGGGGTTCAACGATTTGCACGAGTATATTACATACAAAGTCAATGCAAAGACGCGATCAGACTATGGATCAGAAGTGTCCTCGCGCGGGTCTAGAGACACGATGCCCCGCGTTTGGCGTGTATGCCCCATAATACTAATCTTGTTGATCGTTATAATAGCATACATTTTCTGTAAAGAATTTACAAGAAGTTGAAAACATTAGAGATATTGTTAGTAATCAGCTGGACAAAATATATAACACTAGCCTAGTGGTTTTTGGATATATTAATGCAAATATCTTACAAATTGTACCTTTAACTAGTTTGATTAATTTTGAGTATAAATACTGGGTACCTCTTGGGCTAGTTTAGAACATGCAACCACAATTATGGGAAAGACTACTGACTTGACAGTTGTCCAGAAGACGATAATCAACACCCTCCACAAGGATGGTAAGCCACAGAAGGTCATTGCTGAAAGGGGTGGCTGTTCACAGAGTGCTGTATCAAAATATATATTTATAGAAAGTTGACTGGAAGGTGTACAAGCAACAGGGATGACCACAGTCTTGGTAAGATTGTCTGGAAAAGCAGATTCAAGAACATGGGAGCGCTTCACAAGTAGTGCACTGAAGCCGGAGTCAGCGTATCAAGAGTCGCCACACTAAGACATCTTCAGGTAAAGGGCTACAGCTGTTACATTCATAGAACCAACCAAACTACTCCTGAACCACAAAAACTTCAGAAGAATTTCATCCACAGTCCTCTTTTCAGATGAAAGTAAATTTAGCATTTCATTTGGAAATCAAGGTCTGGAGCCTCACAGAGAATCTATGGGATATTGTGAAGAGGAAGATAAGTAAATGGACTGCATTTATATAGCGCTTTCAACAGACCCATGGCCATCCAAAGCGCTTTACAAGTTGCCTCACATTCACCCATTCACACACTCATTTATACACCGACTGCGGTGTCCGCCATTCAAGGCGCCATCCAGCTCGTCGGGAGCAGCTGGGTTAGGTGTCTTGCTCAAGGACACCTCGACACTTGGTAAGGTGGAGCCAGGGATTGAACCACCAACCTTCCGGTTTGTAGACAACCTACATGAACCACTGAGCCAATGCCATCCACGTAACATCAAGTAACATCTGAAAAAAAACAATACAGAGGAGCTGAAGGCCGTTATCAAAGAAACCTGGGCTCCGATAAGGCCTCAGCAGTGCCACAGGCTGATCGCCTCCATGCCACGCTGCATTGAAGCAGTAATTCGTGCAAAAGGAGCCCCAACCGAGTATTGAGTGCATAATTAAACCTGCTTTGGAGATCTTGAAAATTTCTCAAATTTTTATTTTGATTGATCTTTGAGAAAATATTGAGATTATGATTTTTTTTTATTTCCTAGGCTGTAAGTCATAACCATAAGAATTAAAACTATTTGAATATTTCAGTTTGTGTGCAATGAATGTAGAATATAAGAAAGTTAGCTTTTTTGAATTAAATTACAAAAAATAAAGCACTTTTCCACGACATTCAAATTTTTTTAGATGCACCTGCATCTTAATTTTTATAGTCCATAATTGAAAGTGATATGTAAATGAGTTTCACTTACAGTATGTTTGGACACAATTTATTATTATAAATAGCAAATTCTATATTATTCTTTTAATTTAAATTTACATTATTTGAGTTTTATTACTAAACTAATATTTTTAAAAGTCACTTATTTTATTAAAAAAATATTTACTATGGACTATTTAACACAATTAAATAACATAAATGATTGATTTAAATTCATAGGCATTTTTACTTGTCTGTAAAACGAATTTCAAACATTTAAACATAAGCTTTTAGATCAAAAAGGTCTATAAGAATATATGAAACATTATGTATTCTGTATATCAATGTATGAACCTGTGAATTTGTCAGAGGTCACTTTTACTCTTCTTTTACAATATCATCTGCAAAAATTGTATATATATTGCGAATAACATTTAGAATAACAGACACTGAAACTATAAGGAAAGTCTGTTTGTGTGTACATACATTTTGAAATTTACCAAATGTATTGGCCCTATAAAGTAAAGCTGAAAATATTTTAATCATGATCAATATATGTCAATTTCTCCATTGAGAACTGCAGTGTTCAGTAAATGACATTAAATTGCCAGTCATTGCATGAAATAAAGCTGATTCAACCAACATCACATAAGTTTTCTCTGAAACCTTTTGCTCATTTCTCATTCAATTCATTTGGGTTCCAATCAAGGCTTGAACAGGATGCTGTGTTTTTTTCCTGTTTCACCAGTCAGTGATGCTTATCTCTTGTCAACAGGCCAGACAGCGGTACACTTCACAGCGCTTCTCTGTAATCTAAATGAGAGGTGGATGTAGATACTGTAGGTTTAATGAACCTAGTCCAGTCAAGATTCCCTCAGAATTCACTGGTAATTAAATGGGGCTTGCTTGATGAGGGAACGTTTATGGAGAAAAGGGAGACAGGGACTAAACAAGGTAAAATTAGGACACCCTTTCCAGGCAAACACACATTCCCACAATGACTGCCAGGAGAGTCCAGTCTATTATTGTTGGTCTCACCATTATCCTGAAACAAACAAGAGTGAGCACGCAAGGGAGAAAGAGAATAGAGAAAGTGGGATAAGAAGAATGAGGGTGAAAAATAATGAGCAAGAAAGGAATTGAAAAATGAATCCTTCATATATGCTTTTTGTGATAGTTCATGTGTGGTTTGATTCGGGTGTGTGTTAAAGTGCATGGTTGTTATTCACGGTTGAACAACTTCTGCGTGACTAGATCTCAGTAATTGATCCTCTTTAAATGAAAACAAATCAAGTCAGCTCAGTTTAAGCATGCTATTTTGGAAGCCCTTTAAGAAGTCAAGGAGAGAAGTGCTGACACAAGTGCCAAGTAATAGCAGGAGAAAAATTTAAAAGGTTTAGTATACCCTAGTTGTTTTTAATATGAAAATTTTTATGAAGAATTAGTATGCAGCTCATAGTAATTTCAAAGTAACCACGGGAACCAAGCTCCAAAAATGACCAAAAACACAGTAAAAGTAACATAAATGTGGTCCGTATGATTTGTGTGCCACATTTCAAGTCTTCTGAAGCCGAAGTATATTATATATGTATATATATATATATATACAGTATTTTTTTTTTTTTAAATGAAAGTGACATGATATACAGCCAAGTATTGCGACCCATACTCAGAATTCATGTTCTGCATTTAACCCATCCAAAGTGCACACACACAGCAGTGAAAACACCCGGAGCAGTGGGCAGCCATTTATGCAGCAGCGCCTGGGGAGCATTTGGGGATTCAGTGCCTTGCTCAAGGGCACCTCAGTCGTGGAATTGAAGGTGGAGAGAGCACTCTCTCTATTCACTCCCCCCATCTACAATTCCTGCCAGCCTGAGACTCAAACTCACAATCTTTGGACCATTAGGCCACAATTTTTATTTTTATTTCTAAGTCATTATTCATCATTAATCTTCCTTTTAAGTGATCACTTAACTCAGTAACTATTGCTAGAGGTAAAAGATTCTCAAATGAACACCTCAGTGGTTACTAATGCTGGGTACCCACCACAAGATAAATGGGCTGATTTTGGGATGATTTTTCCCCTTCCAACAATCCTACTGTAGGTAATGTCCCGATTATCTTGCTGGTTCTAGAGATTATTTTATCAGATTTTCCTGTAATGTGAAGTGTGTTAAGAGTTACTGAATCTGCTCAGAAGAATGTTGGAAGCACCCATGATCGTGGATCAGAAATCCTGATGTGTGGGAGGAACACCGAGGACAAACGATCTGGAGATTTATCACGTGAAACGAAACAATATCCAATCAGAGAGATAGCTGACAGAGGAAGCATAACCATAATCTGTGACTCTAGAATTATTATATAGATTACAAGTCATATAGACAAATTTTGTGAAGCATTTTTGTCCTTTTAGAGCTTAATAAACATGAAGCTTGAAAAAAAACTGTATGGTGAAAAAAGAACTGTGAAAATTCTCCTTATATGCTCAACAATAAATATTTTATATGCATATGAGTGAATAAATAATTACAGTATTTTAATACTGGAGGGATGTGTATTTTTAAATAAAGTGAAGAAGTGGGAGGATGTGGTGAATGCTGAAAAATAAAAAATGAGTTAAAATGTGGGGAAAACAAAAGTGAAAACAAGTGTACAGAAAGAAGTGATGGAGTTCATGAGTCCTATAGTAGGAGATCATAAATAAGATGAATAGATCTCTTGTTTCAGTGGATGTATGAGGGTAGCGTGGGGATGCAAACATAGCGAGGTCTTTGTTTCAGAGAAAAATGCTTCTCTCTCTTTTTCACTATATTTGACCCCCTCCCTCTCTCTTCAGTATCAGGGATGTTATTGGGTATTTTTCTGTCTTGAATTCAGACCAACTGAGATCACATGTAAACAGTGCTGCTGTGCTTAACTGTGTGTATGCGAATAGTTCACCCCAAAATGAAAATTCCATCCTTTTCTCTAGCTTGACATTCATTAGTCAATGTCCAGTTTAGTTGTATAGAAAAGAGCAGCTTGTATGTGTGGCATAATGGTAAAGAAATGATGCTAGAATTTTCTTTTGGGCTTTTGCACATGTGAAATAAAACGGTGTATGAGTGTTGTCTGCATATGTGCATTTAAAGACAGCATACAGCATGAAGTATTCATAACCCCAATTGCAGAGTAGATGTACATAAGAGCAATATTTTTCTCTGTCTCTGTCTTATCCTACTGAGAGCTCTTTACGATATTGATCCATGTGTAAGAGAGACAGTCTGACTGCAGCCTGTAGTTTAAGTGTTGATTGTCGGTTTCTCAAATGCCCTGTTTTCTGCTCCTTCAACCCCACCAAAGGCTCCCTCCTGCAATCTCTCTCTTCTCTTGTGCTCGTCTCCATTCTTTCAATCATGTGGTGTATCTTCTTTCATTCAGTATAACGATGAGACGGAAGAAAATGTTGTAATAGTGCAATAGCATTGCGGTTTTTATAACCAGGAAAAGTAACTCTTGCTTTACCATCTGCAAAAATAGCAGCAATAGCAGGTAGTCCTCTAAAAAGCTATGACAGAAAAACAGGGTTTTTCCATTTGTGGTACCATATCTTATTTTATATATATATAAAATATTTTATATATTTAAAAAATATGTCTGTCTCTCTGTCTGTCTATTTATCTATCGATCGTTTGTCTGTGTATTCTTTATGTCCATATATCATTCTGTCATTCTATCTATCGGTCCATCTATCATTCTATTTGTCATTCAAGCCAACGTAAATACTAATGGAATCTTTTGGACTGTCAGTCAAGGACTGTTAATCAAATTTGTATACAAAACCAAATTTACCCACAAAAAAGGCTACATTGCAGATTTCTATATGCAAAATCACAAGTTTTTGGAATTTGCTCTAGTAAACACAAAATTTACAAGCGCTAGCTATGATGGAATTTGGTAGCCAGTCTATCGGGCCACGTTGTCTCAAGTGAGAAATATGCCATTGTGTTTTAGCACCAGTTTAATTGGATGCGGGTGACAGGAGAATAGAGGAAGGAATTGTCTATGTGGCTGTGTCTAATGGATTCAGAGCTAATTAAGTTCACACAAGAGATAGAGGCTCGCCACCATCAGAGGGACATAATGGCAGAATGTGTACGTGTTTGTGGGTTGACCCACACACACTGAGCAGTAAACACAAGTTTGTTTCTAATCACACCATTGTCTCCGTTCTCTGTATGAGAGGATCAGAGGTGAGCAGCAAGCTCTTGTGGTCCTCTCTCTCTGAGTATGCATGTTCCTTTTTTAATTTATTTTTTGTTTTTAGATCATTCCTTTTCACACCCTCTCCTACTTTTCCTCAATACCGGCCTCTGTTTCCTCCCTTCTAATCTCCATGTTTTTCTTTCTCTCCCTCCATCTCTCAGTGTGCTTGCAATACTCGTCCTGCCTTTATACACCAATTTTATGGTATATTTCAGTGTGAGGACGCAGGACACCAGGGGGCAAAATAAAAGAACAGGATGTTTTGGTGATTATTAGACAGAACACATTGAGACTCGAAATGAATCTATCAAAAGGGATAGAGGCAGTGAGGAAAAACAGGTTGAAAATGAATCACGATGAACACAGATGTACGGTACTGATTGAGTGTTTGAATGCTGCCTTTGGGGACATGTGATGATGTGCATGCACAGGGTCCAAAATTAACACCCGTCAAACAATTCATGCAGGTACAAATGGCTTTGCAGGTTAAATAATATATTTAAAAAAGGTACTACTGAGGGTAGGGACTTTTAGGAACTGCAACATAAAACGTATTACTTATTTTGCAACACAAAATAAGTTTATGATGGCTATATAACTTTTTCCTCCAAACACCAAAACATAGACAGACAGACAGACTGACTGATCGACCGATCAATCGATAGATCTCTATCCATTGTTTTATCCTTCTGTCGTTTGATCCATCATACCTATCATTCGGTCTATTTATCATTTGTTTTATCTATTGTTCGACTTGTTGTTCGTTCTATCTATTGTTTGGTCCGTCTATGTTCTATCTATCATTCATTGCATCTATCGATCATTCACTTGTTCTATTGTTTGTTTTATCATTCTATCATTCTGTCTTTAGTTCAATCTATAATTTTTTCTATCACTGTATTTATCAGTCTGATTAACGTTTTTCCAACCACCAATATTATATGAGCAACAAAATCAAAATGTCTTCAATTAATTGAATTTAAAATGTAATTGATTCAGTATGATTATTCCTTGGTCTTAAAGCGATAGTTCACCTAGAAATATTCACCCAAGAATATTCTCTCGTCATTGGTAATCAAACAGTTGACGGTAGTCATTGACTTACATTGTATTTTTTCCCACTATGGAGTAAATTCTGTAGTATGGAGTAAATGATAACAGAATTTTCATTTTTGTGTGAACTATAACTATGACAATACAGTTTCAGGAAGTATTTTCCATTGGCAGGTTTGATGACAGAGTTCATTTTGGAGCCTGTGCACTTTGGAAAAGTGTTCTGGTTTGACCATGATTGAAACAAATGTGTGGCTCATGTGACATTTGGAATCACACAGTTTGAAAATGTGTGTTCATGTCACAGCATCTTTGTGTCTGTCTAGTCAGGTATGACAGTATTTGTCTGTATGTGTTTTATGGACGAATAAGTTAGTGATCCTTCTTGACTGTCTGTCTGTTTGATGCTCTAATCTACAGTAGTAACGCTTTGGATACATTTATGTTTTTGTGTGTGTTGGCTCCTGCTGCATCTTGGAGCGCTGGACTTCATCAGTTATCTGCTTTAATGAAATCGACTGAGATTCAGATGGTGATTGAAGGTGCCAAGGGGTTAGAAAAGTGAAAGTATGTGTGTCCATATAATAGATCTCCATGGCAACAGTCAATGGGAGCAAGTCACTTTGATGGAATGGCCTCTGCTGGGTAGATGGGGAAATCAAATTGAGGCAGTTGCTATAGCGACGCTTCATTGCAGCTGCCTCTGCATCTGTTTCGGTGTGTGAGTGTGTGTGTGTGTGTGTTGTTATATCTTGAAGAGTAAGAACTTATATGTGTCTAAAGTGACCTAACATCTAGCTATTTACTCTCAAACTAAGGATCCAACCATCACCCTCAGATAAAAAAATAAAATAAAATGTGTAGTTTCACAAAGTGACTCATTTCTGTAGCTCTCACTTACTCAACACTCTCTTTCCCCTCATTTTGACTTTTTTAGACATCCGTGACCGCAGGAAGAAACCAGTCATGCTGTTCATTCACGGCGGCTCTTATATGGAAGGAACCGGAAACATGTTTGACGCCAGTGTTCTTGCGGCATATGGGAACGTCATTGTAGTCACCATGAACTATAGGCTGGGAGTTCTGGGTAAGTGTACTTCATTTATTTTCCCCATTAACTCCTCATGCATGTCTGAAATTGCAGGAGGCACAGAAGCTGCTCCATATGGCAGATCAATTAGCAGTGAGTTTTTTTTTTTCCGTAGGCCTTTATGCTCCTTTTTATATCATGTTTATGCACTCAGCTTTGGTATTCATTTATTTTATTCATTTGTTCATTTTAACTGTTCATGTAAATCAAGTGCTACATGTTTTGTTCATGTAGTTAATGTACATCAAGCTAAGGTTTTTATCTGAATGAAACAGGCAACATTCCAATCACGCAACTCTAATGTGGGGTTACTTTTATCAGGTCTGGTAAAGATAGTTAACTTTTAGTTAATGGTTAAATCTGGCTAAATAAAGACATTAATTTTCTACAGAAAAGAGCATCAGCAGATCCCACAGTGCTCCAATTACAGTCTATAGGTCCATTTCTGCTTAATTGTTCTTATTATATAAAAGTCACACAAAGTGAATCCTGAATCAGAATAACTCCTCAGGGTAAATACCTGCTATTGTATTTAGAGTTTTTCATTAGTTTTGACTGCAAAGCTGAATATGCATACTAGTTCCGAAGTGTGCGAGTTTCTTAGGGGTAATATGAGGTCCTATGAAAGAGTTTTTGAATTAAAGTGCTAAATCGTTTCTTATTTCCTCTCTCTTTCTCTCTTTTATTATTTTACAAGTCTGAAATATTGAAGAGTGATATATTCATGCAGATTAGCTTTGGCTCTGACGGGTTTATTTGGCCACAGCAGTTAGAAATATATTTTTCCATTTCTTACTTTAACTGCGGCACTGCCCAGAGCGGGGATAAGGCGCCCTTTAGATTTGCACTTAATAAAAAAAATATATATATGACAAGGAAATAAAAAAGAAAGGCGCTTGAGATGTTCAAAGCTTTAATGCTAACTGCAGAAAAGTTGGTGCCAGTTTGAATTCGTAATACTTGTAATATATAACATACGCACAAATACAGCTGAAGGGCTGAGGCTGAGTCAGATGGTTCTAAGGCCCTGGGTGTGGTGCTTTAGCATTTTGACTTTCTCTGGCATATTAGCGCGTTATGTACTTGGCTCTGGAGCTTAGAGCAGATAGTGAAGCTTAGAAATGTCAGCCTCTCAGCTCAGCTCTTCCTGCCATGCAAAAGAGAGTGCTTATGTTTGTTTGTGAATGCCTTTCTCTCACTACCTGTTTGTCTTCTCATAGACTCAAGACTTTCCCCTCTAGATATAATGCAAAGCACAATGAATTTAAATTGATGCAGAGAGAGAGAGAGAGAGTGTGTGTGTGTGTGTGTGTGTGTGTGTGCGTGTGTGTGTGTGTGTGTGTGTGTGTGTGTGTAAAATATTGATGAAAAATGTCTGTCTGGTGCGACAAGCAGTGAAGCCGCATTGGGATTAGTGGTGAACTAAAAGTAGAGATGCTAACTGATAGCTTGATAGTAGCTAAGCTGTTTTCAAACCAGTGTATATTTTTCATTAAAGGGGTCATAGTAGAAATCTAAATTCCCTTGATCTTTTGACATATAAGAGGTCATTGTACTATAAAAATGTCCTGTAAGTTCCAGAACTCAAAACTTTCTTGTTAGTCTAAAAACAGCTTATATTGAAGCCAATCTGCCAAATTGACAGGTTGTGGAATGTGCCACTTTATGACATAATAGAGGGCTAAACCCCGCCTCTGCAGAAGACGTCTGCTTCTACATCGGTGCCTGTTTAGCCCCGCCCACTAGTTTGTTCACTTCATTTTTTTCTCTTCATTTTTTCCACTCATTTATTTACAAACAAGGCACAATTCATCGCAGGATTTTCAGAGAAATTGAAGCTAAAAGACAATGCTGTGTGACTGTATTGGGTCCAACAGTAATGTCACACCACAAAACCACAAAAGTTTTTATTACGTGGTCACTACTGTTTTGTCTTTTATTACAGATCGTTTGATATGTATTGAGTATTTATGCGTTTTTAAACTAAATCAAAGCAGCGACCATCTATGAAGGAAGTAGGCTGTCAAACATATACAACTGTTAGCCAATCATAGCAGTGGGTGTTTACTTCAGAGTCTACAATCTGCCACACCCATTTAAACAGAGCATTCTGATTGGGGGGTCAAAGCAGGACAGAAAATATCCTATTACGTCTATGATGATGTTTTTGATGTCAAAATATTGATAACATTTTAAGTGGACCATAGAGATCAGTACAAAATAAAAAACAGGCAGTTCATGACCCATTTAAAGCTATTTGTGACATTGCTACATTGCATATCTACATACATTTTGTCATCACAATGTTTGCACATTAATCCTTTTTATGTGCTCTCTTAAATCGTTCTTTCTCTAATACAATTTGAA
This sequence comes from Carassius carassius, assembly GCF_963082965.1. Classification (NCBI taxonomy): domain Eukaryota; kingdom Metazoa; phylum Chordata; class Actinopteri; order Cypriniformes; family Cyprinidae; genus Carassius; species Carassius carassius. The sequence goes on along the minus strand of NC_081756.1, from coordinate 13,045,381 downwards.
CTGCACATTTAAGTTTTAACTGCAAACTGATTAATTTGGTTAATTAGAAACAAGTGGTTCACTTTTTGTGAACCATTTTGTATAAATTAGGTGGTTAATTTTTATGGTAACATTTTATGTTAACAAACAGTATCACTAAAATAAATCACTGATTTATTTGAGGCTCTGTATTGAAGTTCTTATGAGATTTCTTTTTTAAACAATATTTAGGTAAACCATGTTCTTCATCATTGTTTAACCCTTATAGAATTGGGTGTGTTTTCTAGTTTTAATGGTTATATTTAATTAGAAATTATCTTTTAATTTTGGTTTAATGGTGTCATCTATATTGAGATAACTGTTGTTTAAACGTTTGGGGACAGTGAGATGTATTTAAAAGAAATAAATACTCTCATATGGCAAGGCTGCATTAAATTAACTTCTTTTAAAAACATTAAAAACACCTTCGACCCCAAACTTGTGAACGATAATATATATAAAAATATTGTTCCCCATCATAGCTTCTTTAGTAGCCTGTAGTTTAGTACTTTTTCAAAAGGCAAGCTTTACTTTAAGTCATTATGTTGAGTCGTGCCAAATCTGGACCTCAAGGACACCTGGTGCATGCAAGTGTCCACAAAGGAAAGATATGATGCAGGATTTATAGCAGCAGTGACAGGACGCAATTAACATCAGCACATCTCATCATGCACTGGCAGCAGTGTTCCGTCGTCATGCCCCTCCTCTCCACTATCAGCTTCTATCATGATTCTGGATGGGGGCCAGCAATATGAGCACTGAGGCGACAGTGATTCAAGGAATTGCAGATCCTCTATCATCGTGGGCCGTCTTTTGAAATGAGAATGAGTGACGTGAATCAAACTATAATTTAGATAAAACCATTGGCCTGCACACAGTCTGTCACTTGTTCAGTCACAGATGCTTTGCTCATTAGAAATATGGATTCAATTTATATTCAAACCACATCCAACTGAAAGAATTTGATGTCATTTTTAGATTTTAGGAAGATTGCATAATTCATTCATTTAAAGGTTGTATAGTTGCACAGGTGATTTGAAGACTGTGTTGGTCGTTTGAAGATTATGTAAGCCATTGAAAGGTTTTTTTAATACTTCATAGCTGCCAGATATCTTATGCTATAGACATTGTGTTGTGCTTACTGTCATTTGACTGGCTTGCTAAGTGTCTGAAGGGCAAACTGGGACTCAAAAGCAGCTGCTGACCTATCATAACCATTGAATCAATACATTTTCACTGTGTTCTGATAAATCTTAAATAGCCATATTCACATTGAAAAATCATAATTTTTAAATTAGTCAAAAAAAAAAAACATTGTTTATATGAAGTAATCAGTAAAACTGACTGACTCACTGCTGCGTGATGGGGATTGTTGATCCCGCTCTCACTAAATTTCTGACCGTTACCGCATTCTTCCATCTGCTCCTGCGATTTTTGTTCACTTCCGCAAACAATATTCTAATATTGTATATAATTTTTACTTTGTAAAGGGAGCATCTTACGTTAAAAGACATTTGTCAATGAGCTCGGGATCTTTTGAGGAGCAAATCCTCCAATATCTTGCCATTTTTCTTTCCTTACTTTTGACCTGTGATCAGTCAAATCTGACTTCTGCTGCTTGTGTTGGATGCAGGGTTGTTGTTGTTTCCCCTTGAAATTGGGCTGCTTTTAAACTGTTGCCATGGGTTGATTTTCCCGAGTGGGTTAAAGGTTTGAAATATTGTATAAATTACATTTGGTTGAAATGTTTGTACTGAAACATTTTGCATTCTACATGTAATAAAACTGTGATAAATGTGTTGAGCCACACTAGTAGAAAGCATTTGAGCTGTGTTTATAATAAATGTGCATAACAGTGACAAAAAATATGTATTTTAGGAATGGAAATTACAATTGGTATATTTGGGGCATGGTAGTTGCACGGTAATTGTTTGTTTGTTTGTTTGTTTTTTAATGGCATGGGCTTGAGATGCACAATTAAAATGATGAAATAGTTGTGATCATTATTTTACCTTCCATGATCATTCAGACTTGATCAGCTGCAGTATTATTGACACTCTGTCAAGTCTGCATCAAAATCAAGGTAATCACAGGTAAACTGTCTGACCAGTCAGGTGTTTTTCATGGGAAGAGTTCCACAAAACAGCTATGGTTTGCAGACAGTTACAAGAGTTGATGTTACAAATACATCTTTTGAATATACTGTGTGAACTCATTGCCCCGTTAGCTCAGAAAGTTTTATTTTCCCTACTCAATATACTTTGTTAGTTGTTTTGTTTAATGGTCTAATTCTTGTTTCTTGGTTTGCATTGGTTAGTCACTCAATTAATTCTCTTGTGCTTCATTACCCCCTTTTTGAATGATGTTGTATTGACAGTGTTTGGAATAACGACGTTTAAAAGAACGGCGTTAGGTAACGACGTTATTTTTTCAGTAACGGGGTAATCTAACTAATTACTTTTCCCGTCGTTACAAAGCCGTTAACGTTACTGAACGTTAAATGGGGTGCATTACTATGCATTGATTTAATATGCAATCCGAACGAGTGAGCAGCGAGTGAGCAGGTGGGTTAATAACGAGATAAGCGATTATGATTGGCTAAGGCAGAGTCATGTGTTTCATGGTAGCCAATCAGAGCCAGTGTTTTTACACACACGCGCCAGCGGCGCCAAACACACACAGTCACACACACGCAACAGCTACACAGATTCGCAGCAGCAGCAGAAATGGCGAGTCAGGAGCAATCCGATGAAAAGTTGGCATTTTCAAGGTGGAGATATAAGCACTACTTCAAATTCATTGTAGTCCAAGGCAAGAACGTGCATGTAATGTGTACATGTAATGTGTGACACGCATCTACAAAGCTAGTGGCCAAAAACACTTTTCTTACAAAGAGTGCAGGATAAAACTCTTGTTGTCTGTTGACGTGCAATAAATCTCGAAAGTTATGTACACCTGTCTGTTCTACTTATTTCAACTGACTTGTGAAAACTGCTAAAAAAAAAAATTCTTTGACATTTAGCAACTTCTTCTTTTTTTTTTTACAGTAACGCAAATAGTTACTTTCCCTGGTAACGAGTTACTTTTATTATAGAGTAATTCAGTTACTAACTCAGTTACTTTTTGGAACAAGTAGTGAGTAACTATAACTAATTACTTTTTTAAAGTAACGTTCCCAACAGTGTGTATTGATTTATTGCATTTCTATCTGATTTACTGGTGTTACGTTTCTATGTGATTTTGCTGGTATTAAGTTATGCTTCTTAATGCATTAACTAGTGGTTACCAAACTGAAACCTATCATACAGTGTTAGAGAGTGAAACTTCAGTTTGATATGGCGGTCTAGATTAAATTTCAATCCAGATTAAATTTATTTCCATTTTTATTGAGTATGTAACATTTGATCACATTTTTTATGTGATTCTACTGACTTTCTTCATTTGCCTGTATTGTGTGATAGTGTTGGGTGAGAGTCAGACATGGGGACTTGTGACTTGGTGACTTGGACTCGAGTCGACTCGAGTCGCTATTTTTATGACTTGTGACTTGACTTGACAAAAAAATAAAATACTTGAGACTTGACTCGGACTTTGAAGTTAAAGACTCGGGACTTGACTTGACTTGAGACACGATGACTTGAATGACTTGAGTGTTAATCACATCATGTTTTCAGTTTGAATATAAAATATATAAATTATTTGTAAAAATAAAGTTGATTACTCAGCTGGAGTGCAGGCTGAAAATAGCGCATAGGAATAGCGCTGTCATGACTGGATCAGGACACTATCATCAGTCATGCCCTCTCTACCTTACGCACACCACGCCCACTTAGATCAGATATCACATCACATCAACATCAGCCTGAGGGGTACCGAGGGTCATCGCTTTTGTCTGCAATAGTTCGCGCCTAAAAATGCGTGGAAAACGCCAAAGCACTCGGGCAGTTGCGCCCCTGGGGCGTCTGCCGTTGCTAAGCAACCATGACGCGCTCTCTCTCCATGGAGACGCGGAAATTTCAGCAAAGGATAAATGGATTTGCAGCACAAAAAATCGTTTGCAGTAGCTCTGCTAATAAATTTATTTCAAAATGGCAATCCATATACAGCTATGATCAGCTGTTCCTTCATCTTGGCTGAGCTTTCAACATTGTTATGGGAAAGGATGAAGCTGAATGTTTAGTTATTGTCACATGACCCTCACGACAGCGTTGCTTCCATTATGAGCGTGCATACCGCGCGCCTACATTGGAAATAACGAACTTGCGCGCGCAAAAGACGAGATATGTGAACGGCCCCTAATGATCCGCTAGCAGGCCGTCAAAAAAACGCATTCCAGGGGCGGCGCTAGGGCTGGGCTAAGGGGGCTTAAGCCCGAATATTTTGTTACCTTGTCTTTCTCATAGAGCAAAACAATTAATCAGAAAAACAAATGTGAATAAGACTACAGCTGCCGCGATTACCTAATCATGAGAAATGCATATTACAGTTATATATATATATATATATATATATATATATATATACAGTACAGACCAAAAGTTTGGACACACCTTCTCATTCAAAGAGTTTTCTTTATTTTCATGACTATGAAAATTGTAGAGTCACACTGAAGGCATCAAGGACTATTTGACCAAGAAGGAGAGTGATGGGGTGCTGCGCCAGATGACCTGGCCTCCACAGTCACCGGACCTGAACCCAATCGAGATGGTTTTGGGGTGAGCTGGACCGCAGACAGAAGGCAAAAGGGCCAACAAGTGCTAAGCATCTCTTGGGGAACTCCTTCAAGACTGTTGGAAGACCATTTCAGGTGACTACCTCTTGAAGCTCATCAAGAGAGTGCCAAGAGTGTGCAAAGCAGTAATCAAAGCAAAAGGTGGCTACTTTGAAGAACCTAGAATATGACATTTTTTTTTTTAGTTGTTTCACACTTTTTTGTTATGTATATAATTCCATATATAATTCCACATGTGTTAATTCATAGTTTTGATGCCTTCAGTGTGAATCTACAATTTTCATAGTCATGAAAATAAAGAAAACTCTTTGAATGAGAAGGTGTGTCCAAACTTTCGGTCTGTACTGTACATAACAAAAAAGTGTGAAACAACTGAAAAAAACGTCATATTTATATTCTATACTTTGAGAGAGTGTGTGTGTGTGTGTGTGTGTGTGTGTGAGAGAGAGAGAGAGAGAGAGAGAGAGAGAGAGAGAGAGAGAGAGAGAGAGGAGAAATGTAACAAAGTTTAATGTTGTATTTAAACTGTTTGAGAGAGAGAGAGAGGTGTTCAGAGAGGAGTCTGTTGGATGTTTAGCTGTTATTTGTTTTATGGACTCAATGTTGAAAATGTAAAACCTTTCAAACACTGTTGGCAGAAGTGAAAAATAAATAATTTTATGAAGTTACAATTTTGTTTGATTCCATGATGTATTTTACTGAACATGAGTATTTACAATGCAAATCCAAATTATTTTAATTTACTGACAGTTACTTATATCTTGTCTTTTAACTTTATTAAGATCAGATTCTGCAGGTAAAATAACAATATTAAGGTGACTTGACTTGGACTTGACTTGACTTACTACAGGACTTGACTTGACTTGACTTGACATAGCTTGTAACTTGACTTGGCTTGACTTGCCCAAGAAAAAAATACTTGGGACTTACTTGAGACTCGAAGGTTAAGACTTGAGACTTGCACATGTGTGACTTGGTCCCATCTCTGGTGAGAGTCCACCTTGTTGAATCAAAGTCCAGTCCTAGTCTTTAACCAATTGAGTCTGAGTGAGAGGTGTTTATTAATGTCTTTTTATCTTGTCTGCCTGCATTTATTTGATCAAAAATACAGAAAAAACAGTAATATTGTGAAATATTATTACAACTTAAAATAATAGTTTTCTATTTGAATATACTTAAAAAAAATAATTTATTCCTGTGATGCAAAGCTGAATTTTCAGCATCATTACTCCAGCCTTCAGTGTCACATGTAACATCCAGTCTATCACATGATCATTTAGAAATCATTCTAATATTCTGATTTATTATGAGTGTTGGAAACAGTTCTGCTGTCTAATATATTTGATGAATAAAAGGTTAAAAAGAACTGCATTTATTCAAAATAAAAAAAAAAATTCAAATAATATATATTCTAATAATATATTTTCTTTACTATCACTTTTTATCAATTTAACACATCCTTGCTGAATAAAAGTATTGATTTTATTTAAAAAAAAAAAGATAGAAAAAAATTACTGACCCCAAATTACTGCCCAGTAGTGTATATTGTTATTACAAAATATATATATTTTAAAAACATAGCTTCTTTTTTTTTTTTTTTTTACTTTTTATTCATCAAAGTATCCTAAAAAAGTATCACATGTTCTGAAAAAATATTAAGCAGCAGAACTGTTTCCAACTTTGATAATGAATCATCATATTAGAATGATTTCTGAAGGATCATGTGATAATGATCCTAAAAATTCAGCTCTGCATCACAGAAATAAATGATAATTTAAAGTATAATATATTTTAAAACAATTATTTTAAATTGTAATAATATATCACAATATTAAATTTTTTTCTGTATTTTTGATCAAATAAATGCAGGCTTGATGAGCAGAAGAAACTTCTTTCAAAACCATTAAAAATAGTAATGTTTCCAAACTTTTGGTCTGTACTATATATATATATATATATATATATATATATGTATATATATCATCTTTCATGATATGATGTTGATTCATCTTTACTCTGAACAATTTTGAGTTCAAAACGTCTGAGTCCATGTCAAGTCTGATTATAAGTCTACCCGTGTCTGTCCGAGTTCATTCATAGTTACAGTCCAAGTCACAAGTCCAAGTACCCCAGCTCTGCTGTTTGGTGCTATTAACATTAATATCCAGTGAAACTGATGTGGATCCTCAAAATTAGTAGTTGAGTTGCACAACTAAAATCTAAAAGAGCCAGACTGAGGATGACAGAACTTTAAATATCCTTTTGAATCTTTGTACAGTATGTGATTTATTAAATTGGTTTTGACAACTGACCCACAAGTCTGTTAGCTCAGCTATATAGCTCAGTTTAGCTCATATTTATGTCTGAATGCCTGCTATAGTTAGAATTGAATGTCTATGTTTGTCTGAGCAGTGGAAACTCTCTTGGATCCAATTTAGCTAAACTACAGTTCATTATTTTTATATCATCTGTCACATGATATATCTCATGCACAAACACACATAGTGAAAGGTCTTGGGGGTAAAGGAGTGATAGTTATAAATTCCTTATTTACACACACGTCTTTCTCTATCTTTAGCCTTTAAGGTAGTTCTGTCTGTCTTTTCTTACCCTGCTGCTGGTTTTTCTGCAGACTATACCAGCATTCATCATTGTTTTGACACCATCACTTGTTCTTACATCTTTTTCTCCTCCTGCTATACTCTGTTTTTGCTCTGGTGAGTGGTGAGCTGCAGGTAGAAGTGTCATTTTCATATTCCCCAACACAGCCATGTGGCTGTTTTTTTTTCTTTCACAGCATCCCCTGTTACTGTGACAGTGGTTGACGTGGAGGTAATGATTTAGAATTTCCACTTGCACTGCGTCTCTCTGTGGCTGAAGGTGGAAATGGTGTCTCGACCCCAACCATCACATGCTGGATATCATATCAGTACTGTCACGATCATTAGATGGAGTGCCCATGAACTTCAGTAGAGGGCACTCCACTTAGGACCATTCCACCCATCAACCACCAGATGTCACTTGGACACTAGCAACTCTCATACTGTTGCACCACACCTGAACTACATTCCCCATGAGTCACTGTATCACAATCACCTTGCCACACCTGCACCTCATTCATCAGCCAATTTCCTTGCCACACCTGCACCTTATTTACACACACATAAAAGCAGCACAATCACTCTCACTCACTGCAAAGTCTTGTTTAGCCTGTCTAGCATTTCCGAACATTTTCCCTTGTGTTTGTTTTTCCTGTGTCTGATCTTGGATTGTGTATTTCGACTCTGATTCTTTGCTGCCTGCCCCGATCTCTGCTTGGTTCTGTTTTTGATTCTGGTAACCCCAAACATACCTGACGCCATTCCTGATTTCTGCCTGTCTGACCATTCTTTGAATGTTCTGCACATGGATCCGAACGCCTCTGACTCCTCATTACAAGTACCTGTACAAAAAAGCACATCCCTGAAATCCAGCTGAAACTTTACCCGCCTTTTGTTTGTCTGTTCTTTTTTTTTTTTAGTAGGACCCTTCTCTGTTTGTCTCTTGCTTTCTCTCAGTTTAGAGTGCGTTCTGAAGGGAATTAATCTCCCTTTGTTAAATATGTAATGGATAAATCAGCTGCTCGTAAACTCATTAAGAATTTGACCTTGGCTTTGCTGAGAGAGACAGAGATAGAAAAGTATATAATATTAAAAACTTTTAATTAGAATTTTTAATTAAAAATTTTTGGAGGAGGAGAGTGGGAACGATGAGTGAAAACACATGAAAGAGAGATTTAAAAGATATTTGTAAAAATATATTTTATAGAGTGTTTAATCAGACCCATACATAAACTTAAAAACTACCTTACTAATAAGCGGCAAATTATAAGTTTATTGAGGCAAGAGTCATAGTTTGTAGTTACTTAACAGTAAGAATTGGTCCACAAATTTAAGTGTGACCAAAATGAACACTTAAAAATATAAAAAGCATTTAGTATTCTTGATGTTAATTTCAACATTTACTGATACATTTTTAAATCAGAAGTTGTATCTGTTAGTATTATTTAATGAACTGAGCTAACGTGAATAACAATGAACAGTTGTTTTGCTCATTGTTAGTTAATAGTAGTTGATGCACTAACACGTGGGATCTTTTCCTTTTTTTCTTTTAATTTTGGGGTAAAAAACATTCATGGGGAAGGTGGAATCTCTTATAGTTTGTGGGGGGTCTTTTTTTACGTGTGAATGTGTGTCCTGACAAGGTTGAGGGAGATATCAAGATGTGAACGAAGAGCCAAACTCTGAATCCTGACCATCCAGGCAGTTTCCATAGCAACCTGAGGCAGAACAGATAAGCAGAGGCCTCTTGACTCCAAGAGTGTAAGTGAGGGAGAGAGGAAGAGATAGGGGAAAAATCAAAAGAGAGACTGAAAGATCAGGCAGGAAAAATAATGAAGGAGACAGAGATGGAAGGATGACATAAAAGTGGTGTGAACGTGAAGCAGAGTTGCACTACTGCACACACACACACACACACAAACACATTACTGATTATGCAAGAAACACATTTCTCATCATGTGTTTCATCCATTTATTTGGGCTCCTTTTTATTTGCTCTTTTGCCCTCATCACAAATTTCTGTGCAGTCTCAGTTGTTTGACAGCACTAAAAGTTCCTATACTTTTTCTTCCTCTTTCCCTTCATTATCTATTCCATCGTTTTCCAACTTCCTCAGCAAGATTTAAGTTGGGTTGGAGATAAGTTTCCTCAAGCTTCTGACAGACAGGAGAGAATTCAGTCGGATTTGAGCAACTTTGCTTCAAACAGCTGACACAACTTTTGTGCTTATAGAGCGAGTCTGTGTTCGGATGTTGGAGTTTTCCACCTGACGAGTGCTTTAACCTGTGGGAATTACAGCCTTGGATTTTAAGTGAGTACAGAAGGAGACACAGGCCCATATGTATCAGCCATCTCTGACTTTGACTGCCGTTTGAATTCAGCTTATCCTCATATTGGGATTTTGTATTAGGGTATAGAATAAACAAAGATCCTAAAACAATACTTTGGTTCTACTTTTATACATGTAATTTTATAGGTCCAAGTTCGATTTTTATTATTGTTTCTGTGACTCATCAGAAATTCTCAGGGTTATTCAGTTTTAGCCTTTTTTGACATGTCTAATCATATAGTACAGAGTGATTATGAGCCAGAATGTTAAGCAGATGAGCACTAAAGCTGGACATGCTAAAGCATGTTTTCTAGCTGCTCGGCATGGCTATTTATTCTAGAAAATAATTTGGTCATCACAATAATAAAAAGCTATACTACCTTAACGAAATCTCTTAATATCAATTATGTGATTATTTGAGAAGGACATGCTATTTTTGTTTGAAAAAAAAAAGAACCTTTACGTTTGTCTAAGAATTAAGAATTACATATCTTATTTTACATGAATTTCAAGAAAATAAATTAATATTCAAGTAGCATTATAATTTTATAGCTGTATCGGTAACACTTTATTTTAAGGACCAATTCTCATTCTTAACTAACTGATTATTAGCATTTATATAAATAGCATATTGGATGTTTATTAGTACTTATTAGTCACATATTAATGCTTATTCTGCATGGCCATATTCTAGATCCCTTAACCCTACCTCATACTGTACCTAAACTTAACAACTACCTTATTAACTATTAATAAGTAGCAATTTAGCAGTTTATTGCGGGAAAACTAGGTAATAGTGAATATGTGTTCCCTAATCTAAAGTGTTACCGATGTATTTAATATTTTGTTCAATTTCAGTTATATATATCCAGAGGTGGGTAGAGTACCCAAAAACTGTACTCAAGTAAAAGTAAAAGTACTTCTAGAAATATTTACTCAAGTAAAAGTAAAAGTACTAGTCTTGAATAGTTACTTGAGTAAGAGTAAAAGAGTATCGGATAAAAAATCTACTCAAGTAGTTAGTTACTAGTTACTTTGGGTCATATATACTGTACTGAGCCTATTTTTATTTAGATATATAGATAAAATGTATGTAATGTATGTGTGCGTGTATAAATGTATATATTTCATCAGCCTTTACAATTTATTATAAAACCCTGTCTGTTTACTTAAGTAACAGATATAGGTGTCATGCCATAACATATTTTTAATACGACTGACTTTATATTAAATGTGAATTTAACATTGAAAGTTAATGTGATATAAATATTGCTACTAATCTTTCATTGTTCAGAAAGAGAGCAAATAACATTTACATTATTAAAGATCATTTTCACTATATCATTTCATCTACATTTCAATCACTCTCAGAAACTCCCATTAAAATCACTGAAACTGTTAACACTGTGAAATCAATATCTTAATTAAAGATTCGTACACACATCTGCACTTTGTTGTTCCTGCGAGAGAATTCGCCAGAAAGAGGTCTCCAGTCAGCGAGCGAGTGAAGGAAGCACCGGCATTTCAGCGATGACTCATCTGAACGCCTCTGATTGGCCAATGCTTTAATAAGCTCAAAAGAATCATGTGTGATTTGTTATAATGCGCAGCGCTGTATAAACGCATCTATCTCTGGCTAAGCGCCAGCAAGCAATCACAGATCTGAATTTAGCAGCTGATAATATGATTCGCTGAACGTACTTGCACCAGTGTGATTGTATTAAAATTAATAAAATCTTAATCGGCTTTTTTTTGTCTTTTGGAAGCTGCATTCAACTTGACTCCCCTCTGTTATAAGCCACACACGTACAACAAACTAATGTCACAGTGGTATCGTGTACTGTAATCGAATGTAGCCCAAGTTATTACCTGTTAAACAGTAGACGGCACACGCGGTGTTCATCTAATAAGGATCTCCATCGCTAGCAAATAATAGCCTTTGCAAATTTCAATTCAGTGCAGTTCCAGCCAAGTTTTCAACGCTCTTTCTGTTCTTAAACGTTACAACTCCGAGTGGACCACTTCAGACGCTCAGCGCGTGCGGCAGGGAACTGAACGACTCATTCAAACTGATTCATGAACCAATTCACTCGTTTGCCAATTGGTTTGATCAAGCCTTTGAACAGAATTGACTCAAAAGAATGAATCATTCGCGAATGTGCATCGCTCATTGCCCAGAGAAAAGTAGACGGCGCGTTTGGAATAAACTGAAGCATTATAACATTTATTGCATTAAGATAAAGTAACGAGAGGAGCGTCGCCCACAGTAACGAAGTAAAAGTACAGATTTTTCCCCAAAGATTTACTCAAGTAAGAGTATAAAGTACCCATCTTTAAATATACTCCGAAAAGTATTCGTTTCCCCCAAAAAATTACTCAAGTAAATGTAACGAAGTAAATGTAACTCGTTACTACCCACCTCTGTATATATCTCATGCAAAGAGAGGAAAACTTGCAATTCCAAGAATGCTTTTTTTATAAAAGTATACAAGGAGAGTAAATGTTGAAATTAAGTGCAGTTTGTGTGTGTGTGTTGTCCTGGTATTACCTTCGTTATGTACCCACCAGTATATTAAAGTACATAAGTTAGTTTTGTGTGTGTGTGTGTGTGTGTGTGTGTGTTTCTTTTCTTTTTTCAGTTGGTCCCCATGAGGAAACAAGCTTATAAATTATATTTAAATAATAAGTGTTTTGAAAATCTATAATAGATATAATAGTTTTGTGTGAGGGGTATTGTTTAGAGGTAGGGTTTGTAGAGTTTGTACAGTATAAAAACTATTCCCCTATGGAATGTCTCCATAAAATGTGTGTGTTCTTGTTTTTTATTGTCCATAAGCTGCATGTAGTTTTTTTTATGTTCTATCTTTTCATTGGATTCAAATAAAAAAACCTTTTCAAAAAAACTTTTGTGAAGGTAATACACAATAGTACAGCCTTTGAACAGACTGTACATCTATTCCCTACAGCATCTTTTTCATTTGCATTCAAATAAATATGGTTTCTTCCCATACTAAGGTAGCCGTACAGTAGCTGCTGGAATTACTTATCTAAATGCAGTATCAGAATCCAGATTATGAACGGCTGTAATGGTCTTTGGCCGGATGTCCTGTAGAAGATGAGAAGTCTTAATTTGTCTCCATTCCCAATCTAGTGCACATTGACTGGACTGTAGGCAGCTATGACCCCTGGACACATTCTCTCTGGACAGCACAACTGTTTTTTTTTTTGTTGTTGTTGTTTTTTATCCTGCTTCTCTCTTCTCATCTTGTCTCTTCTCTTCTATTTTGAATATGTCTGTAGCATTTTAACTACACAAACACACAGGGCACAGTGACACTGATAATGACTGTCAGGCTCATCTGCATAAGCTGAAGGACAGGTGGAGGATGTGACCGGAGACTAGTGTGACTGGATTGACTGAAAGCTGAGGGCTGGCCCCTGCCTGACAAAACACACAGGAATGCAGGGGTAAAATTGACATGAAAAAAGCATTTGAATAAAATATAAGTGTATTTGTAGAAATTATAAAATGATTCATATTTTTCAATTTAAAGTCATAATTTTCTCACCCTCATGTTGTTCCAAACCTGTATTTGACTTTCTCTTTTTCACAGAACAAAAAAGGTTAATTTTTAAAGGACAGTGGGTATAAAAACCTTTTGCAGCCAGAAATGAAGACGGACATAGTTTTTGTCTTATCCAGCTGTATTTACTCAGTGCAGCTTATAGCATCCAAGTGAAAGACATAACAGCAACATACAATCACCTGTCACATATATATAAACAGAATTACTGAGCTGGAAAAAGGATCACCCCCCTCCCCATTTGACTTTCAACTGTCATGGTGATTATGATTAGCTCAGCTCAGCATGAAAAGAGCTTTCCTGGAGCATTTCAGTGCTGGTAGTGCAACTGAAACAAACAACCAACTATGGGTTGCAATGCACTGTTGAAAGATCTCTGGAATAAAGTTGACAGGCACAAGTCAGAAGATTTTTCATAGACTTTATCAATGCCTAGAAGCACCGTGAAGTCTGTTATTAAGAAGTGGAAGGTATTTGATACAACACAAACCCTCCCTGGATCAGGATGTCACTCCAAACTGGATGAAAGGGCCAGGAGGAAACTGGTGAGAGAGGTAACCAAGAGGCCTACAGCAACTCTGAAGCAGCTGCAAGAAGTTATGACAAAGGGTGGTCATTGTGTGCATGTGACAACAAAATTACAAGTTCTCCACAAATAAATTAAAAAGCCACTCCTCAAGAAAAGCCACATGCAGTCAGGACTGAGCTTTGCCAAAACACACCTTGAAGATTCTGAGGCAGGTGAGACTAAGGCCTTAAGTGTTTTAAAATGAAAATAATCCTCATCTAAACTGGTGTTTTTATTGCGTTTCAGAAACAATCTCAGTCCACACTACACAACTGAAAATGCATGTCACATGACCATTCATCCACACTGGGCATGCGCGTAAAAGTATAAACAGGGAGTTGGTTTCTTGTCACTGGCAGGTTCAACAATGAGCATGATGGTGAGGAAAAGCAAGTATGTCACAGCTTGCCTCTTGCACATGTATAAAATACTAAATTTAGCTGCACAATGGCTGCTAAAATGGCAACAAAGCCAGGAAAGTTTACAGTTCAGTCTCCATGTTATTGTTTACACGGTTGTCAAGGATACACAGAGCGAATGTGGGCAGCCACGCCATTGTTTTCAAAAGTCTCCATTTTGGTCAGTTTACATTGAAATGCAATCCCGGAGTTTTCAAATTAAAATGCGGTCTGCAGCATTTTCGAAACTCTCAGTTTCGAGGGTTGAAAATACTAGAGAAGTGTAAACAACAGGCGTAACCATAGCAAAAGTTATGGATTTTAAACACATTAGTGTAAACGTAGCCTACAATTGAATTATTTTACCTCAACACTAAATGATATGTATGGCAGAAATCCAATACAGCTTACCATGCAAATAATAGCATTCTTACAGTAAAGCATGAAGGTGATAATATCCTGTTATTGGGGAGTCTCTCTGCATCAGGGACTGGAGCACTTGTCAGGATAGAAGGAAAAATGGCAAGTAAGATATGTTCCTGGATCAACATCTTATGATGATCCTCGATCAACATTATTGTCCAAAAATATTAACTTAACCCAATCCCTACACCTAAACCTAACCTTACCCATAATTTATTCCTAAAATCCGTAGGAAATAATAGCTGATTAACAAGGGTGTAGAAGCACAGAAGTTTGTGATCTCGCTAGTTCTACCAGAAAGACTCGGGAGATAAAATGTATGAAGCATACATTTATTGACAACTAAGCAAGCATTATTATAAATTTCTTTGGCGGAAGGCCCCGTCCATAGTTAATAATCCGAGGGTAGCGGACCAGCATTTCCTGCCTGAAGACGAAGGCAGGGGCGCAGCCGACCCCCCTGGAAGGTAAGGACAGGACCATCCTGGTGGTGGTGGGGAGGGTGGAGGTTGTTATCGAGTCGGCATCTGCGAACTCAAACATGTGTAAGTACCGATCTTTTATACCAAAGTATAAATACGTGATTGGATAATGATGAAGGTAATTAGTGACGAAGTAATTGAGTCTTCCTGGCAGAACGTAGGCTAAAGCTTTCATTTCTACCAGAAAGACTCGGGAGATAAAATGTACGAAGCATACATTTATAGACAACTCAGCAAGCATTATTATAAATTTCTTAGGCGGAAGGCCACGTCCATAGTTCATAATCCGAGGGTAGCAGACCAGTATTTCCTGCCTGAAGACGAAGGCAGGGGCGCAGCCGACCCCCAAAAATAGGTGGATTGTGAAACCACCAGACGGGGCCAGCCTTCCCCCCAAAATAAGTAGATGAAGGTATACACACCGGTTGTGAATCCTAAGGTTCCTGGAAGATATAAAGTGAGTTAACATAATCCGTATGATAAACGTTAGATTAAACCTCATATGCCTTCTTTTTTTTCTTTTTTTTTTAAATATACCGCCAGTAACACCACCACCAGTAATTGCATGAAAATTTACCTGATTTGTTACTGGAGAGCTTGCTGAGCTTCAAGAATGGTTTTTTAATCAGGTCTGATGTAGGATTCAAATACTGAGGAAGACCATCTGCCTATGATCCTAATAGCTGACGTAGAGATTCCTCGTTCAGCTGCTGTAGTAGCTGCCCCAATTCTGAATGAGAGAGGGGGATAGACTGCAGCTTTTGATAACAGTGGTTAAGTGTGTTCTAAAACAAGCCTTGGAAAGGGGTGCTCCGTTAGGTGAAATAAAGAGTGGCTCATTTTTATATTGGATTATATCTTATGATGAGATGGGGGCCACGATAGGCCGGAGCAGTGATGGGGGCCACGATAGGCCAGAGCAGTGATGGGGGCCACGATAGGCCAGAGCAGTGATGGGGGCCACGATAGGCCAGAGCAGTGATGGGGGCCACGATAGGCCAGAGCAGTGATGGGGCCACGATAGGCCAGAGCAGTGATAGGGGCCACGATAGGCAAGAGTAGTGATAGGGGCCACGATAGGCCAGAGCAGTGATAGGGGCCACGATAGGCCAGAGCAGTGATAGGGGCCACGATAGGCCAGAGCAGTGATAGGGGCCACGATATGCCCCCACAGTAGGAACGGCCCCGGCAGGCCACAGCGGTAACAGCCCCGGCGGGCCAGAACAGTAATATGGGCCACGAGAGGAAGCAGTGGGAACGACCCCTGCGGGCCACAGAAGATGGAACGGCCCCAATAGGCTTTAGGAAAAGCCTAGCTAGGCCGAGAAAACCATCACTGGCCAATTATGCGAAAGACATTAATAGACAGTTGTAAACAATTCCCTTACCTGAAGGTTTCAATAGGTCAAATGAGCAAAAGCTGCTTTAGGGTGAGTAATGCAATGCCTCGTTAGGCCATGTAAAGTGAGGCCCGACGGACTGTGATGTGAAAGCCTCGTGTGTAGATGACCACGATAGGCCATTGTATGTGAAGACCGTGATTGACTTAACATGAGGAGCATGTGAAAAATACCACCACCATTAGTTTGCAAAGAGTATTAAACTGTACCTTGAGTTTTATGTGAAATAGTTTAGAGACTAATCTTGACAGAAATATGGTGGGGACGATCATGTACATAGCAATTGATGCGGATTATGATAATTCGAAACCACCGCACTGAGTGAGAGAGGCCATTAGTTTAGTTTAAATGATAGAGGTAGAATTAGGGTCCTAGCAGTGACTTAAGATCATATACAGATACATATCATTCCTTAGGCTAGACTCCTGTGCACGCTTGATAGAACTCCATCTAACTGAGAGAATCCGCAGAAGAAACAGATTCCCTCCCAAAAATAGAAAATGAGCCAGATCAGCAAGACCATTCGGATTAAACTGGAGATATGTCACTACTCTGAAATAAAGTCAGCAGCAACTTTCGTGTCACGTGGACTTTAAGATGCCTGCTGAGCACTGAGCCGAATCTTACCTACAACTCAAATGAAAGGGTCCATATATACATCAGCTTGATAGATCGAGTGTTCATAATAGCGCCAGTCCAAGAGTAAGCAGTGTAAAGATGAGGTGAGAGCAACGGTTCTCTGCATCTGCAGCCATAGAATCCCATTTCAGTACGAAGCATTCAGGAATAGACGCAAATGAAACAATGACTGAATAAACAAAGATTAAAGCATAGGATTAAGACAACAAATATCTTAAGTGTGCTAGACAAAGCATATTTTTACAGAAATTAATAATGCGAACAACAATCTTTATCAGTATAAAAGATTGTAGCTTTTATTACAAGCCTTAAAATGCCTCATTACGAAAGAGTTATTCAAAACATTGCATGCAATATGATCAACATCTTAATTATGCAGTGCGAGTCTTCTAGATAAACAAGCACGAAACGCCCAGTGCTTTATTTTGAACGTGTGAGTATAAAACCTTGCAGAGAATAAAATTAATGCCCAAGCACCACAAGTGCACAGAACAAAATGATACTTATAATGCTGTAGACTGATGAAGTGATGGAGGCGAGATGCCAAAAGAGACCGGCAGCCTTGATTCTGTCTGCTGGTCCGGAGAGACTTCATTCGTGCAGGTTCACGTGAGCGTACAGATGAAATATTTGTTGATTGAGACCCAAGCAGCGCTGAGTTAAAGCGCATCTCGGAAAGCACCGGCGTTGCCAAGACCAGGATTTTTTATTTTTGGTTGTTGCTGCGGGTTGCTTTTCCTGTCCGGGGTTTGAGGTGATCCCAATAATGTCATATTTAGCCCCTAGAATGTGAATTCTACCGGGAAACCACTTTTGAAACGCGATTGGGCTAGTTTTTAGTAGTATTTGGGCAGTTTTGAGAAAACCTGGCAACCCTGGAAAGCACGCGGAACTGCGCCAATGT